>NC_135670.1:3223368-3823368 GCF_964188315.1 Podarcis muralis
GTTCTCTGTCCCTGCTCTAGTACAGTGGTACCTCAGGTTAAGAACTTAATTCGTTCTGGAGCTCCATTCTTAACTTGAAACTGTTCTGAACCTGAGCTACCACTTTAGCTAATGGGGCCTCCCACTGCCGCTGCTGCGCAATTTCTGTTCTCATCCTGAAGCAAAGTTATTAACCTGAGGTACTATTTCTGGGTTAGCTTTCTGAGTCTGTAACCTGAAGCGTCTGTAACCCGAGGTACCACTGTAATTGGGCCCATAGGAGCCCACGCGAGATGGGGAGAAATCTGATTTATTCTGCATTTAAAGGCAGTTTTACCTATCACTTTCTGAAACAATATGTAATACCGAAACACAGCCATCCCTTGGAATCTGGATTCTGCAGTGCCGTTCTCCATCAATAATGGCCAATGGTCCTATACTTTCCCTCCACTGTTGCAGTAAATCATATCAGGTGCTGGGAAGCACAAGTGGGGAGTGTTGATTGGGTCTTGCTTGTGGGCTTCCAATAGGGGCATATGGTTGGCTGGACGATGGGCCCTGATCCAGCTCCAAGGCTCTTTTGATGCTCTTATGGAGCCTCCAGGTCCAGAGGCAGTCTACCTAGATTCCTAGAGGCATTTGGCCACTGTGAGAAGCAGGGCGCGCCTCTGGTCCAAATCCGGCAAGGCATTTTCGCAGCCTCCGTGCTCCGGTTCCCAAGCATCTCGCAGACCCTCCGGATGACCTCTGGCATCTCCTTGAGACCTCGGCTTACCCGAAACCTCTCCCTCCCTCGAGCTCATAAAGAGTTAACCCAATTACCTCTCCTCCCTACACAGAGGATGAAAAAAAGGGAGGGGGGAACTCCCCGAGACTCCATCAAAGAGATTCACCAGAAAAAGAGTAAAACATGGATCAGAGTTAGCCAGGCTGTTTGGAAAGGGCCACGTCGCTGGCTGTCCATTTATTATCTTGGCAATCGATAGGGCGGTCCTTGGAGCCGGCCGGGGTCAGATACGGTTGCCTAGGCGACCGCTGCATCGAGGATGGAGGGGCAGCCGATTGGGCGGGCAGGCGGGAGACCCAGAGGTCACTGCCACTGGGATTTGGGTGGTGTGGGGAGAGAGGCAGAGGCCAGGTGGGGCTGGTGTGGTGGAAGCAGAGGTTTTGGTGGGCAGCATCTGGCGGGGGGCTATTAAAGCCCCTTGGCCTGACCCGTCCTCTTGAACTCTGGACCCCCAGGCCAGGAGAGCTGGAGGAATCCTGGAGGCAGAAGCAAACAGATGGGAAGGGGGGGGTCCCTAGAGCTAGAGGGATCTCTCAACCCACCACACCAAAGGCCCCCCATGCATTGCCTGGGATTCTGTGGGCATGCAGCCCCCACCCGAGGCTCTCTGAGAACTGGGGCCACAGGTGGGGGGGTGATGGGTAGCCAGTCCAGGTAGGGCAGCTCCCTGTGTTCCTATTTAAAACCAGCCCTTTATTCAGAACCATGAGGACTAGAAACCTAGGTCAGGAACAAGCATTCTGCATGCTGAAGGCCACTTGTTCAGTCCCCAGTATCTCCAGGTAGGACAGTCTGGGAGAGTCTCCCGCCTGGAAACCTAGAGAAGTGCTGCTGGTCCGTGTTGAGAATACTCAGCTGGTGAGGCTGATTCATAGCCGATTCCCTTTGGAACTCCCCGCCTCTTGACACCAGGCAAGCGCCTTCAGTGAACTCTTTTCGGCACCTGCTAAAAACCTTCTTTAGGCAAGCCTAACTACATCTGCAGGATGAGGTCACGCATTTAATCTGGTTTTTCAGCTTATCTTTGATTTTAACTCATTCTGAAATGTATTAAATGGTTGCTTTTAAATGGCCTTTTTTATTTTAAACTAGTAATTCCATCATTTTACTCTTTTTGTAGACCGCTTTGAGGTTGGGTTGGTTTGCTTTGAAGTTTGTTTGTTTTCAGCAAAGCGGTATATAAATGATCAGAAATAAATAAAAATAAAACCCAGGGCAGCCTTCTTCCCGAAATGTAATTCCTTTGTGGAACTCCCAGACACAAGATGCCAGCTCAAATTGCTTTCAAAAAGGGAATTAGGCGGTTATTCACCATGGAGGCCACTGGGCTGTATGGAACATCCATGCTCAGGGCAGTCTATCTGAATACGGGCAGCACTAGTGGGGAGGAATATTGCTGGCCACTGTGAAAACAGGATGCTGGGTTATGATGGGGCTTTGGCCTGATCCAGCCACAGAGCTCTTCTTACAACATCACTCCGTCCAGTTAGGTCTGCCACCTGGATAAAAGCCTTCAGGTGTGCTCTTGACAGGTAGATGAACGTTTGGGTGCTTGGTTCTTAACCAAAGAACCACAAGCCAGGTTTTCTCAATAAGGAGCAAACCACTCTCCATTTCGACGGACACTTCAAAATCTGAGTTGGATGCCATGGTGCACGTTGCCTTGCTGTTTTACGGCAAACTCCCCCTTCCCCTGAAATAAGACTGCTTTTGGAATTTGAAAGCTAGCTAATGTCCGGCTAACCAAAATATCAAGTACAAACAGGAGCCAGCGCTAGGTTAAAAGAAATGCAAAGCCCAATAGCAGTCTAGACCTACGCAGAGTCAATAAAAGCAACACACAGGCAGAGTTGCTGTTGGTAGACATTGGACAGGCTGAAATCCAACAGGTACACTTCCCTTTCCTTGGAGCACCACCTGTTCAATCTTGCACAGCTCCTGTTTGTGTCAGTGGGGCTGCGGTGCAGATCTGTCATTCGGGCTGGCTTCTACACTCAGCCCTAATAATAATAATAATAATAATAATAATAATAATAATTTAGTTATTACCCCCCCATCTGGCTGGGTTTCCCCAGCCACTCTGGGCGGCTTCCAACTGAATATTAAAAACAATACAGCAGCAGACATTAAAAACTTCCCTAAACAGGGCCACTTTCAGTTGTCTTATAAAAGTAAAATAGTTGTTTATTGCCTTGACATCTGCTGGGAGGGCGTTCCACAGGGCGGGCGCCACCACCAAGAAGGCCCTCTGTATGGTTCCCTCTAACCTCACTTCCCGCAATGAGGGAACCGCCAGACGGCCCTCGGAGCTGGACCTCAGTGTCCGGGCGGAACAATGGGGGTGGAGACGCTCCTTCATGTATACTGGGCCCAGGCCGTTTAGGGCTTTGAAGGTCAGCACCAACACTTTGAATCGTGCTCGGAAACGTACTGGGAGCCAATGAAGATCTTTTACCTGTGGTTCCTTCATTGCATGGGGTGGGACTAGATGACCATCGGGGTCTCTCCCAACTCTACAATTCTGTGAGGCCACGATTTGAATCTGGGGCCTTCTGCATGCTCTGCCACTAAGCTAAGGCCTTTCCCCACACATTGACGTTGCCTGACACAAGCACACTTCTGAGCAAAATGCAGGCGATTACCTGCGTATGCAAGTTGTGTCTACCTGCCTACCTGTATTTGTGATGTCTGGAAGCACCTGCATGGCCACATCCCCAAACTAACAGGAAACAAAACTCACCTTTCTCCTCGCCAAATACCGCCAGGCAGAGGAGGAGGAGGAGGAGGAGGAGGAGGAGGAGAAGGGCGAGATGAATGAATCTCCCGGCGTTTCCACTCTGGAAATGCTCATATCTGGTTTAGGGAATAATTAAATTGGCTTGTCAAATGAACCCATCAAGAGTATTTGTTTTCATTAGCTGGTCGCAATGGAGTGAGCGGAGGGTGGGGTGGGGGCTTTGAGGGTGGGGGGAGGAGAGGGGAAATGATAGACAGCAAGCATCATATCTTCTTGCTTTCCTGATGGAAACTATTAATTAGGACAGCTTCTCGTTAACATGCTGATGAGCCAGAAATGATTGGAAGGGAAGTGTATTGTAGTGTGTGTGTGTGTGTGTTTGTGTGTGTGTGTGTGTGTGTGTGTGTGTAGAAAGCAGGGAGCTTCACAGACTGTGGGGTTTGCTGGTGATCTGGATCTGTCAGGACAGACGGGGGGGGGGGTTCATTCCCCCCCCCCCCCTGCTAACTGCAGTGCTATTATTTTTAAAATGCGTTTCGCTCCAGTGATGTATAGTAACCGTGGAGCTGGGCACAAGCCGCACAGGTTCATTGTCTGCCTCTCCAGCCCAAGGCAGGGATTGGGCGACCTGTGGCTCTTCGTATGTGGTTGGACTCCCAGCAGGCAGTGTGGGCCAATGGTCAGGGACGATGATAGCGCAGCACATCGTTAAACAGTGGAACTCCCTGCCACAGGAGGAAGGGATGGCCCAGCCACCTAGATGGCTTTGAAGGAGGATTGGACAAATTTGTGGAAGATGAGAATGTTATCAGTGGCCACCAGCCACAATGGCTATTCTCTGAGTCCGTATCAGTTGCTGGAAACTGCAGGACCGTGTGCTCAGGTCCTGTTGTGGCTTCCTCTTTGGGGCAAGAGCTTGGGTGTGACCTTCGACGCCTCCCTCTCCATGGAGGCGCAGGTTGCAGCCACAGCAAAGGTGGCATTTTCCCATCTCTGCCGTATTGAGCAGTTGGTCCCTTACCTCTCTCGCCGTGACCTGGCCACAGTGATCCACGCGACGCTCACCTCCAGGCTTGATTATTGTAACTTGCTCTATGCAGGGCTGCCCTTGAAGCTGACCCAGAAACTCCAGCGGGTGCAGAATGCTGCGGTGAGACTCCTTACGGGGTCCTTGCCGTGGGATCACATTCATCCAGTGCTTTACCAGCTGCACTGGCTCCCGGTGGAGTACAGGGTCAGGTTTAAGGTGCTGGTTTTGACCTTTAAAGCCCTACGCTGCCTAGGACTCACGTACCTACAGGACTGCCTCTCCCTGTATGCCCCACAGAGGACTTAAAGGTCCACAAATGCCAATGCTTTGGAGGTCCCAGGTCACAAAGTGGTTAGATTGGTCTCAACTAGGGCCAGGGCCTTTTCAGTACTGGCCCCGACTTGGTGGAACGCTCTGTCCCAAGAGACCAGGGTCCTGCGGGACTTGACATCTTTCCGCAGGGCCTGCAAGACAGAGCTGTTCCGCCTGGCCTTTGGTTTGGACTCAGTCTGACCCTTAAGTTTCCCTCTCCTTATTGTCTTGATCTATGGGCTACTTTTAAAATGAGGCTACATTTTAAATTGCAGTTTAACCTGTATTTTAAATTGGGTCCCCCCCTATTATGTTTTTACTGTAATTTTACTGGTGCTAGCTGCCCTGAGCCTGGCTCTGGTCGGGGAGGGCAGGGTATAAATAAATTTATTATTATTATTATTATTATTATTATTATTATTATTATTATTATTATTATCTGTTTGGCCACTGTGAGAACGGGATGCTGGACTAAATGGGCCATATACCTGATCCAGCGGGCTTTTCTTATACTCTTACCTGGAGGCCTGCACACACACCCCTTTCCCCACTTTAAATCATTGGACCACAAATGAGACACAGTTAAAACACCTACTGAATTCAACATCAGTGGAGCTTGATAGTGGAAGGGTCTCTGAGCATGTCAAAAGCTCCTTTCACTCATCACTTGAGTCATTCCACTCAGATTTCTTCCCTTGAAACATCAAATCCACTTTCTGGATTTGGGCTGGTTCCTAGGGTTGATAAAAAAACCTGCTTCCATTCCTCTTCCCCAGTCTCTCTCTCACAATGGGTCAAGAAGACCTATCGCCCTACAACATGGCTGGAGGCTGGTTGCATTTTTCCAGCAAGAGAACAAATAATCTCCGTTGGCATAGCCACAGTTCAAGGGACTTTGCCTACAATCTCTGACTGCTTCTCGCGACAGGACAGGTGTCAACCATATATCTCACCAAACAAAAAGCAGAGACCTGAATGGGAGGAAATTCAGTCTTCCAGACTACTGGTTGTGTCTGTGTTTCTTCTGGGGCTCTGCAAACCTCTCACACACTGAAGAAAATCCTGGGCTTTTCGCAGGATTGGGAAGTGTCCAAAAATCTAATTCGGCACTCATAAATGTTGTGTGTTTTTTTGGTCCTATTGATTTCCCTTGATGATCCATTTCGACACGATTGTGTGTGTGTTTGATGAAATTTCCCCAGCCAATCAGGGTTCGGATTACACGGTGCCAGTCATAGTGCATTCAAATACAATTAAATTAATTTCCAGGCAGGGTTTTCTTTTCTTTTTTTCCTTTTCTTTTTGCATTAATAAAATCTTCGGAAAGGGAGATCATTGATAGACAAACAGATTGACTTGCAAGAGGGAGGAAAAATCTCCCTGCTATTGAGAACTGAAGCATTGGAGAAAAATTGTCATATTTTATATTCAGCCGTCGATACATTGGGGCTGACCTAATCTGGTTTGAGAGCAGGGTGAAGAATCGAGCATCTCTCCCATCCTTCTGCAACAGCAATAAACTCCTTTAAAAATGGTCAATGTGTCTTACAATACAGAACACAGATTGGGCTGGGTCCCCAAACTGATTGTTCCAGAATTGTATACAATTAAATTCTACCCATATAGCAGACCCATGGGAAATGAGTTGTGTTCATGGGTCTACTTTGAGTAGGGTTAGCACTGGATCCAACTCTTAAGATAGCATCCCTTTAATTTGTTTCATTATCTTGTAGGTCTCCTTTAGAGAAAGCGAACAAAGAGAGGGAGATACAATCTCAGTCTCTCTCTCTCTCTCTCTCTCTCTCTCACACACACACACACACACACACACACACACTTTCCTCCCAGCTCACCCCTAATCAACAAGGTGATCTCTTCCAAGAAATTCTACCTGTTTCAAAGCTCATCCTGTTGCTTCTGTCCACCTACCTTATCCCACCCAAATTGGTTTTCTAAAACAAGGCCATATTTTATTAGTATAATGTGCCTCCTCCCTTTCTGCAGAATCTGTGAATTAGCTCTTGGGGAATCACTAGTGCTAGGGAACCGTTGTGATTTGGTGTTTATAATGAGTGTGCAAATGGATGGATGACTAGAGAGCCAGGAAGGCTCACCTAATGGCGTTTTATGGGTGGAGACAAGGCTAGTACTGTATGCGTTTTACAGCGTTGTGGCTGAATAATACCTTCTGATTGATCTGTAAATAAACAAAGCTGGCATTTTTAAAATGTTGGTTTAAAAATGGGGCTTCAGAAAGGTGAGGTTTGCGGGTTTTTTAATCTGTGCGTAACACAGATTCATATATACACTCCTTTCAAGTGACTCTTGATTTAGAAAGGGAGAATTGTCTCTCAAACACAAACACACACACACTCTTACATTGAAAGGGGAAATGTTGTGTTTGTGGGTGAGAGTTATACGAACTAAATTGCTCCTGATATTGAAAAGGGGGAGTTGTTCATTTCTCTCTTGCATGCAGAAACTTGCGGAAAGGAAAATACTTTGTGTATGTGAGTCAGAAATTATAGACATCATACACACACCCTTCTAAAATTACTTCTGAGGTTGAGAAGGGACAGGGCCCCTTTGCTACTAATTTGGAAATATCTCCCAGAGCCTTCTTCAATATGTAACTTCATGCTGCCTTATCAGACACCTCCTTCCTGTCTTCTAATTGGGGAGATCTCAAACGCTTTTAATCAAATTATCTTTCTCCCCTCTGCCCAGTGTGTGTGTGTGTGTGTGTGTGTGTGTGTGTGTGTTATGCACACTCTGCAATCAATAAGAAACGAAGGAGAGAAATGCAGGAAAACAAAAAGGTACTGAACAGGTTTCTGACCTGCCAGTTTGGGGTGAAAAAAGAAAGGTGGATATGAGCTAAGGAACCTACCCAGGTCCTCTTTTCCCCTTAAGACGCATATTAAAAGCACTCCTGTTTCAGTTATTCAGCGCTTTAGATAGAGAACGAGGTGTGATGCTGTGGTTCAGAGTCCTGCGCTTTAGGTTGCAACATGACATGAATATAGTCTACTCAGAAGTAAGGCTCGCTGATTTTTGTGGCACTTGCTCCCAGGTAAGAGAAGGGGCAATTCTTACAAAAAACAAAAACCTGCAACCGATATTGAAATCATAGCAAAGAAGCACAACCTATTGCAGATTTACTCGGAAGAAAACCCTGAGCAAATTCAATTAGAAGCCCAGGAGAATTTCCCCCCTGCTTTCAGTTACAGGCTGCAAGCCTAGCTCTGCTTCCTAAATATATTCATCTTTTTTTTTTAATTAAAAAAATACCCACAGACAAAATTAGAAGCATAAAGTCCTTGAGATGCGAAGGTTTTGTGCTTGAATATCTGTTTGTGTGAGAGAGAGAGAAGCACCAGAGAAGCCCACCTTGTGAATTAACCCCCTCCCCTTATACTGAAAGCGGGGGGGGGGACGACTGATGGGGGGCGCTCCTTTTTTAAAAGTCAACTTTTAAACTCCCATAAGAATCGTGGATCTCGAGTGTGTGTGTGTGTGTGTGTGTGTGTGTGTGTGTGTGTGTGTTGGGGTGTGGAAATACACCAGCAAAAAGATGGGGAGGGAGAGAGCTAGCCTACGGGACTGGCCAGTGGAGTACCTTGAACTCATGACTTCCTTGTTCATTTTCTCCTTGGCTCTTTTGCTAAAGGGAGATGGTTAATTTCACCGCTTACTCAGCACCTTGGAGAGCGCCTACGGCGGCTGCGGAGGGACCACGCAGAGACTCTCTGCAAAAATCCGTCCCCTTTTGCAAAAGGCACTCGCGGTTTCTAAAATGCAAAATGATTCACAGCCGCTTCTCTCTCTCTCTCTCTCTCTCTCTCTCTCTCTCTCTCTCTCTCCTTTCCGCCTGTCAGGCGTTGGCAAACCCAGGGATTTTAATTCAATCTCCCTTCCTTCCGTTTCCTTTTCTCTGCGAGGGAAACTTCATGGAGGAGATACTTCTGGGAATAGGTTGAATAATGTTGATTAGGTTTAATCAGGTTTAGATATTATTATTATTATTATTTTCTCCCTCTTTAGAAACGCGCGCGCCCGCGCACACAGAGAGACACAGACCAGCCACATCCGTCGTTCTCCGAAGGTTTAGGAGCTGTGAAAAATTTTCTCCCAGGCTTGGAGATAATTTATTCCCCTATTTGATTAAGGCTTCTTAAAAAGGAAAGTGGGCGTTGCTATTTCCGGACTTCGTAATTCTAGATGGTAAATCACAGCGCCAGGCTGCGATCCTAAGCACGTTAAATAAGGGAGGAGGTCTCCAAGGTAGCAACCTGCAAGCAAGTATAGATAGGATCGGGCTGCGCTATGTGGCGATCCTATACATGCAAACTCAGAATTCCCACCAAATTTTCTCCCCATATGTTTATACTGGGAAGCACCTCTGCTGGCAAAACTGCCGCGACGCCCCACAGATTCCCCATAGATTTAAAGGAGATGGGCAAATTATTCTAGTTATGAGGGGTGTCGGGGAATTTGATCAGTAGCGTTAAGATATTTCTATACAATGTGAAATGAAATTAAAAAATATTTACCAAAGATGGTAATATTAGGATAAAAGACAAGCTCAGATCAATGACCCGAGGCCAGACTCTGTTTCAGCGTCTTCCTCTGCTCCGCAATGGAAACGAATTATTGTTGCTGTTAATAAAGGGTCTACCTTGCAAGGCTTCTTACCGGATCTATGGCGTGCTTGGAACTTGAGATAAACAATAAAACGAGCTCATCAGTTCTTTCGGAGTACATGCAGTATTTTAAAAACATCCAGCTAATTGGAATCAGCGCCAAGCAAAGACAGTCCTGTCTCCGCGGATGCGCGGTGTTGGCAGGGAAGAGGAAGCAAGCTTGCGGGACGCACAAAGCTCTTTCTCAGGTGGGATTCAGTTCCCAAATTAAGCAATGCAGGCCTATAAAAGCCAGCCAGCAGGCCAGCGCCCCTACCCACCACCCAAATTGTTTAGGAGTGGATTTCTCGCCCCCTCCCCGGATGAGAAATCTCTCTCTTACTCGAGGTGATATCCAAAACTCTTTGGGAGACGGGGGAAACGGCCATGTTAATAAATGCCATTTTTTTCTGAGTTTTGTTTCATTCTGACCACGCGGTTTACACAAAAGCCTCAGCCATCTCTTTCTCTCTCTCTCTCTCTCTCTCTCTCTAACCAAGTTAACGCTCCATGCGTCCGAGGAAGCCCTGGAAACGTAATAGCCTCATAAAACGCGCCAGCCTTAGGGTTCACACAAGGCTCTTCGTTGCTTCTGCCGCAACCAACGCAGCGACCCCCTCTGCCAAATCCTACAATGTACAGTAAGTGCATTGGCTTAGGCTGATCGCCTCGGCTCCCCTCCGAGTTCTCCCCCTGCTGAGTCAAACGACTGTAGGCGTTGCGGGGCGAGGACCTTTCCTGCACCATCCACGTCGCTCCGTAAACCGGCGCTGCGTTTGTCAGTCAATATACTGAGTTGTAGCCAAGCGAGTTCTTCCTAAGAGAGTACCCTTTGAAATGACTGGGCCTAAGCGGATCGTGTCCATTGATTGCAACGGGTCTCCTCTGAGGAGCAGGACAGCCACTGGATTTACAGTATCTATTTATTGCATTCCTATCCCATCTTTTGCTCCTCCTCATCTGATCTCCGCAACAGCCCTGTGAGGTAGGAAAGGAAAAGCGACGGAGCCAAGGTAGCAGGCAGGGAGCTTCACGGCTGACGCTGCTTTCTCCCAGGTCCAATCCTGACACCTGCACAACCTATTAATAAAAATATATTGTGTTTTATCGAATTTGATATTTGCAAGGGGAATCCTAATGGGTTAGTGTAAGAGACTACGCTATAGCACAACGTGTCTTAAATATATGTCTCCCGCCCTCCTTTTAAAGCAAACCCAAGAGCAAATTGCCTTATTACTGTGTAGGGCAGCGGGGCAGAGACCGCGGCTTCCATCTTAGGCGGCCTTTCTTAGGAATAAGCCCCACGGATCTCACTTCAGAGTAGATCGACCTTCCTAGGACGGCGCTGAACAGAGTTCCCTGCTGCCCAACTCAAACCCTTGCGCGCTTAAATATGCCCCGCGGTCCTTGCGTTTGTTTACTCGGGAGTAAATCCGAATCCGTTCGCATGGGTCTGCCCTGGCAGCACCCGAGCCGAAGTCCTGAGCGCACCCTTACTCGGGAGTAAGCCCTTGGACCGTCGCCCAGGGGCTTACTCCCGAGTAGACCCCATTGGACAGGCTTGCCCCTGTGGGGAGAAAGAAGGCGGATCTGTCGAGGGAAAGATGTACCTCTAGGCGGCTGTTTGAAACCCACCTGGCTGGATTTATTTCGGAGTAAAAACATGCACGGGTGGATCGGGGGCCTCTCTCCGTAATAAAACCGAGGCGTTATCGATCCCTGCTTTTATTGACTAGTCAGGATTGGAGGGTGTTCAAGTAACTGATGTGTTTAAACTGCCGTATATAATGCAGAGATAAGCAAATCTCGACCACGCGTCTTGTAAATAAAGCAGACCCGCGCAGACTCCCCTGGGAGGAATGTTGAGATTGTAAGCGGCTAGAGGCAGAGACCTACTTGTATCTAATAGATAGAGGCAGATCCTTTGAAATGAATGGACTCCAGCTGGTCACGTCCGCTCATTTTAATGTCTTGGGTTGGGGTTTTTTTGTCAACCACGTTCCAGAGTAGCGCTTCTGAAATCAACCAGGCTACTTAAATCCATTTATTACAGTGGGTTTACTCTGAGTAGGACTAACATGCCGTGAAAGCGAACGGGGAGCTATAGTAATGAAAGAATCAGAAGAGTTATATCTGGGTCCCTAAAATCGGGACCTCGAAATAACCTTAAAATATCTTATTTTTTTAATTCCAAAAACTAGATAGGTTCAAAAACAGAACGCTTATGAACAATTAACTGTCTTTAATGGGGGGGGGGGCTTCTAAAAATTAAAATAAATAGATTTTGGACTCTACAGCTGGGGTCAAAAATAGCCCCGGAAATCTGATTTAGAATGGCTGCGTTGTGTCCACTCTGTGCGTCTCACAGCCTCGTAAAAGGCGTAAATCCAACAGGTGAGCATCCCCGCCCCGAAGGGGAATGAGGGCAGCTGCCACCTGTTGGATTTCTGCCTGATAGGCAGATGGGAAAGGCACGGGAATCCGCTGCCATGAAATAATAATAATAATAATAATAATAATAATAATAATAATACCTCTAAAAGCAAGATGGTGATCTTTCCCCCCGTTGCCTCGTGAGTAGGAGCTACCGTCCAGGCGATGGGAGTGCGCTTGAAAAAACAGGGTTCTCCCCTGAATATGACGCCTGGACTGCCTTCAAGGTTGCCAACTGACCAGGGCAAAACGCCCTGGCCGGCTCTTGTGTTCCTTTATAACTGGCAGCTCGGCCTGTAGCAAGGAAGCCTCTCCACAGGGAGGAAAGTCCGACACGAGCTGCTGCAGGATCGAAGCCCTGCGAAAAGGGCATGGGAGCGGAGAGGCTTGCGAGAAGGGGGAATATTGGCAACCGCGGCTCCAACGCCGTTTCAGGGCCCCTCCAGCTGCGAGCCTAAAGCAGGATTACTCTGGAGTAAACTCCACCGACTCTCCCCCACCTCCAATGTCTTATGAATCTGTGACTGTTTAGGGACTGATCCAGCAAGGACCTTTGGGGGGAATTGTCATTCTCATTTAATTTTTTTAATAGGGCATAGTTCCTCGGCAAGTTATTGGCAGGGGAAAGTCGTGGGTTCAAATCCTCCTTTCGCGGCCTCGATCAACTCTGAAATACAACAACAATAGCGTGTAAGGATGGTTGTATATACCTGCACACAAACACTTTAAGCCTGTAAACACCCATTAAGCCCATCTGAATAACTGTGTCTGGCTTTTCCCCAGTCTTGGTCGCTTCTGTTAATGTAAGAATAGTAATAAAAATCAGAATCAGGACATCCAGTTCTGGCCGAGGAATTAACAGACATGGCTGACCATTCACTTCCATGAATAAACTCCCTCGGATACAATCCCATTAGAACAAAGCCATGGCTTTAAATTCAATATTCCCCCATCCAGGTGCGACAGAGTCCTCTGCAGGGGACCCTGATTACTCAGAAGTAACCCTACTGAATTCAGTGGAGGGGAGGCGAAGGTGTCTGGGATCTCAGCCCTAAGAGGGCAATCCTCTAGCTCGCCTACTCAGGAGTAAAAGATCCATTGCGGTCCAAAGGGAGGCTTACTCCCAAGGTAAGAGCGCAGCCTTTTTAAAAAGTAGGCTCCCGATCCTGGGCGTGGAGCCACCGGATGGCGGGGCTTGCTCTCGAGTAAGCCAGTATTGACCGGCTGTTTTTGTGTAAGCTGATAGATCTTGTTTGTGCTGAATTTGGAGGGGAGGGGAGGCGTATTAGTGAGGAGTTGCTTTTTAATCGACCTGGTGCTTATAAACTTGTATCTATACCTTGAAAATGTAAACTGTTTTTTCTTTTTTTTTGGAGTGGGGGGGCGGGGAGGAAGATCTCCATTAAATAGATTTTGCATACATTTAGAGAGAGAGAGAGAGAGAGAGAGACCGCAGTTCTCCTATAAAAAGAGCACTTAGGGACGAAAATTGCCAGCGTGGGCAGATTTTTCTTGGGGAGAAATATCACCGAGGTCCTCTGATGCCTCCTGCATTAATCATATTTTCTTCTTCTTTTCATCCCAAAGTTCAAACACAGATAAATAGATATAGATTCGGAGAGACTTGGATTTCTTGATTGGAAAAGAAAAAAGAAAAACCACCAAGAAATTTATATATATATATATATACTCCACCCCAGCTCATTCTGCCCAGATTATTTACAGTGTTTTGTGATTCGAGACCAAACGATTGGTGCAAAAGAATTTCGTGGCAAATTCAAACTATCGTGGAATTAAAAAAATAAATGCGTCTGTCTGACACGCTCACATTTCTAATGATCTCTTCATTTCTTAAAAATATATTCTGTTAAACAACAGAGCCTCCGAAGACGTCTGGGACATCGATATGGGGTGTGTGTTTATATATGAGATATTTTAAATATAACAATTCGGCCGTTAGTCGAGGGCGGGTATATTTTATTTATTTTGAAACCTCTCTCCTCTTTCGATTAGTTGAGGGGGGGGGGGAGAAATATGGTGTCTGCCTGGAGTCTGAGGGAAAGAGAAATATTAAATAGCAGGAGGTTTTTATTGTCCTTAAAAACAATCAGTGTTGCCCCCCCCCCAAAAAAAAAACTGGTCCAGTGAAATTTAGGATGGAGAAATAATTCTCCCCCTTTATAAATCACTTGATTTGCACGTCAGGTGGTTTTTTTTTAAGCCTCTCAGTAAATTTGACTTGCATTTCATTAAAAACGGGCAAGTGATTTGTCTGAAGCCCTGCAAAGGAGGAGAAGGGGGAAAAGACTAAATTGATATAATGCAATTTTCCTGCTGTTAAAAGGGTCTCCTATTGCATTATAGGCGTCTTCATTTCCGCAGAGTGAACGATGGGGCTGTACATATATTTCTTGCTCAGTTTTTCTTGAAACGAGAGGCGGGGATCAAACAGTATATGCGTGTGTGTGTATCTATACAGTATGTGTGTGTGTGTATATGTATATATATTTTAAGGAATCAAGAGTATTTGGTGTCTCCTAATGACTGGGAAATGTATTGAAATCTATGCAGCGAACAGTGTCCCTCTGCCAAATAGCAGATTGATCAATAAAAGACAATTAATCAACCAAATGGTGTTTTAAACTCTATCCAAGGGAGTTTAAAAAAAAATTCAAATTGATGTGACAACTCCATTTAAAGAGTTATGTAGGAGCCGCCTCGGATTCCCAGGGAGGGCTTTCAGAGTTGCAAAGCGTCTGCTGTTGTTTCATAATTAGGTTAAATTGGAATATGAACTATATGCCCACATTTTCTTCTGTCCTCTTATCCATTGATTGCTGAATTTGCATCCACTTATAATAGGAGAACTGCGTTGCCTTCTCTTAAAACACACACACACAGATCTCTGGAGAAGCTCAGGCATCTAAAATCAAATCTTTAAAATCTATGCCTTTTTAAAGCCATATTTATAACAATAGTTTTCTTTTAGATGCGGGGGGGGCATATTAATTTCTTATCATGCGCTCCAGGAAACGCAGTTTTCATTCTCTCTCTCTCTCTCTCTCTCTCTCTCACACACACACACACACACACACACACACAAAGAGTCAGAGAAAGAATAAGAATAAGAGGCCACTGATATTTCTGTGCAAAAACAACAACAAACACCCATATTTTAAAATCCTTTCCCAGTCTAGACCTAAGATTTAGGGGGGAAGCATGGAAGTGTACCCGGTAATTTTGTTGTTTGGGGACTTTTTTTTTTAAGTAATCGTGCATTTCCCCCCTCACTGAATTCCAGAAGAGGAGATTTTGGTATAATCTGGGATGGAGCCATCCCCGTGCCTTTTGGTCCTAGCTGAAGTCTTTCTCAATCTTGCTAGGAAAGTATTGTTGCATGCTATAAAACTGTAACCGCAGCGTATTATTCTGGAATGTGCTGCTACTTACAAGAAAATCTCCTATCCAAACACAATTCGAGTAGAATAAAGGTCTGGGAAGACAGATTGCTGAAGTTAAACGAACAAACAAACCAATTATGATAATATTTTGGAGAAAGAGATTCGCGCTCAGTATCTCTGCAACGAAGATTCCTAAGGACTTTATAACCCGAGCAAATCCGGTTCCTTTCAGCACCGAATGAGCTGGACAGCTCCTTAGAAATGCCTCTTCCTGCCTCCACCAAAGACACGGAAAACGCTCAAATATCGTACGCATTATGGGAATATCTTTTGTTAGGCCAACCAACATATCCTAGCTTTGCATGCAAGTTTGTGAGTTCGGCAGAGCGCTTCATCAAGTCAGGAGGAACACAACGGAGACAGTGCTTGAACTACATCTGCAGACGAAAGGCCCTGCCATAATAGTTTGCCTTCCACAGTGAGTCCACAATACTTAGGATTGAATTGGCCCTTCCCTAACCCCTTACTTCCATCGGTTTGATTAAAATAAAAAATAAATGGTGGGGGTCCTACTACTGACACCAGTCACTGCTGGGTGGAGAATTGTTTTAGAGCCGAAAGAAACCTCTGGGCTTCTGCACGGAGCCATGGTCGAGAGAAAGGGTTGTGCATGCAAGGCTAGATTGTTACAGGTCTCTGCATCCATAGAGCTTACAGTTTAAGTGTTAGGACATAACACTTGAGAGGAGAGGGCATGGGACCCCGGGGGTCATGTCCCCAAAATCTGTTTATAAACTGTAGGCAGCGCATAACATTTAGACTTCCAGATGAGTAGAATCACAGAACTGTAGAGTTGGAAGGGACCCAAAGGTTGTGTAGTCCAGCCCACGGCAATAATAATAATAATAATAATAATAATAATAATAATAATAATAATAATTATTATTATTATTATTATTATTATTATTATTATTATTTATACTCCACCCATCTGGCTGGGCTACCCCAGCCACTGGGTGGTTTCCAACAAAATATTAAAATACCGTAATACATCAAACATTAAAGGCTTCTCTAAACAGGGCTGCCTTCAGATGTCTTCTAAAAGTCTGG
Organism: Podarcis muralis; assembly: GCF_964188315.1. Classification (NCBI taxonomy): domain Eukaryota; kingdom Metazoa; phylum Chordata; class Lepidosauria; order Squamata; family Lacertidae; genus Podarcis; species Podarcis muralis. Next base: position 3,239,840 of record NC_135670.1, read on the forward strand.
TAGTTGTTGTTCTCTTTGACATCTGGTGGGAGGGCGTTCCACAGGGCGTGCGCCACCACCGAGAAGGCCCTCTGCCTGGTTCCCTGTAACTTCACTTCTCGCAATGAGGGAACCGCCAGAAGGCCCTTGGCGCTGGATCTCAGTGTCAGGGCTGAACAATGGGGGTGGAGACGCTCCTTCAGGTATACTGGGCCGAGGCCGTTTAGGGCTTTCAAGGTCAGCACCAGCACTTTGCACTTTGCACAACAATGCACTGACATGATGTGTTTTTAAAGTCCTGCATCACAAGTGTGCACGGCAACATAATCCACCAGCAGCTAAAGCACTTAGCCTGAAAGAAAAGTAGAGAGTTCAGGGCATCAAAGATCACTGGCATGATCTACTAAGCCCCTCTGAAATCACCAGAAGGGTGGGGGTATATCTAATAGAGTTGGAAGGGACCCTCCAAAGGTCCTCTAGTCCAACCCCCTGCAATGCAGAAATCTCAACTTTTAAAGCATCCATGACAGATGGCCACCCATCTGCCTTTAAAAAGCAAATAACCTATACCAGTGTTTCCCAACCTTGGGCCTCCAGCTGTTTTTGGACTACAACTCCCATCATCCCTAGCTAGCAAGACCAGTGGTCAGGGATGATGGGAATTGTAGTTCAAAAACAGCTGGAGGCCCAAGGTTGGGAAACACTGACCTATACAACACACTCATTAGTTAATAAATAAACCACAGGCACAATGCACACCTACCCATAAAGCAGGTGTGGTGATTTAGGATGAACAATTGTGGCTTGAATAAATTTACATGGCTGTTCTGAGGCTTAGGCAGGATTCAAATCACAATTGTTTATTTGGTGCTTGCAGCCGGAGTCATGGATTTGCAGTGGGTCGCATCCATCTCTTAAAACGAGGAAAGATGTCACAAGGTATGGGGACCAATGAGCACGGACACTTAAGCAAGCAAGACAGTTGTCATTTTATGCTGTGTCACACCTGCTCATGTTGCTAGCCCTCAATTTACTCACCTAGATCATAGGCACCATGATCCCAAGAAAGCTGGAATGAAGAATCAGCATACCTGTTGCATCCATCCAGCTATCTATCTTTTATTTTATTTATTTCATAAAGTTATTTCATATTTCATTATTTCATACACCACTTGATTGTAAACACACCCACCCACTCCTCAGAGCAGTTTACAAAAATATAAAGCAATAGAATTGAGGAAACAAAAACCACAGTTATCCTTTGAAACATACAGAAGTTAAAATACTAAAACTGATTAAAATTTCCTCAGCTTTCTAAGTATCTGGTTAAGCTTGTCTAAACAGGAATGTTTTTTTAGCAGGCACCTGTACGCAGGAGGGAGGAAATCAGATAAATGTTGCGCAGGGGGTGGATATTCCCCCCCCCCAGGATCAAATTAGCAGAATTTAGTAGGGAAAGTTTCCCCTCCCAACCCAAATAACCAGCCCTCTTCATAAAAGTTAGAGAGGGGTTGTTCCTGTTGCGTTTGAAACCTGATGCGATTATTTCTTAAAGCACCTATGTCGACATCATCCCTTAAAAATAAATAAATCTCATTATTGTTTTGGTATAATTTGTTTCAGTCTTTTATTGTATTAAGCTGCCCCGAGAATATTTATCCTAAAGGGGGCATTGCTTTAATAAAATAAAGGATCTCAGGACAGCTCATTGGTCGAACTCACATGTGATGCAGCCCTGAAGATACTTCTCTCTCTCTCTGTGTAATGATAGAATCACAGAATCCTAGAATTGGAAGGGGTCCCAGGGGTCATCTAGTCCATCCCCCTGCTTTGCGGGATCCTCAACTAGATCATTCATGGCAGATGTTCCTCCAACCTCTGCTTAAAAACCTCCAAGGAAGGAGAGTCCAACCCCCAACCCCCAACAATGCTGCTAATATACACTGGGGGGGGCGGGTTAGTAATGAAATAGCTAAGAAATCTAAAAACTGGTGGACTGTATATGATGTCAAGGTCCATTGAAATCAATCAACACAACTAACTTAGACCCAGTCATTTCAGTGGGCTGAAACCGAGTTTCCTACTTGCCTGCCGTTGGTGGTCTCCTCTCTCAGCAAAACATTCTGTAAGCGATCAAAATTGCATGTCCTAAACAAGTTGTGTTTAGGGAAGCTTTTAATGTTTCGTGCATTACTGTATTTTAATATTTTGTCGGAAGCCGCCCAGAGTGGCTAGGGAAGCCCAGCCAGATGGGCGGGGTATAAATAAATTATTATTATTATTATTATTATTATTATTATTATTATTATTATTATTAATTTCCCAATTCCCAGAGCAGTCAGAGGGGGCACTGTGAGGATGTCCAATCTGACCCCGATGCAGACTTGGACAACCCACATACCAACCCCTTACAGTTGGAAGCCATGCACCCCCACACCATGGGGTGCCCCATAGCAGAGCGGAAGGGCTCGTGGAGGGAATCTATTGCCCTCGACTATCACAGAGGGTAGATCTCCTGTATACAGGAGTACTCAGCCTCCAAGTAGTCACTGCTAAGGACAAAGCAACAGAGGGGAAGACTGAAACTTTTGTGGCCTGGGCTTGTTGCCGTTTCAGAAGCACCTGACCGAAGCAGATGGACCTTTAGTCTGGTCCAGCAAAGGCGTTCTCAAATCTAGGCCATAACATAGGTGAAATAGTTTGGGAGCCACAGCTCTCCTGGGGCTTTGATTACTGTATTTTTCGCTCTATAAGACGCACCAGACCATAAGACGCACCTAGTTTTTGGAGGAGGAAAACAAGAGGAAAAATATTCTGAATCTCAGAAGCCAGAACAGCAAGAGGGATCGCTGCGCAGCGAAAGCAGCAATCCCTCTTGCTGTTCTGGCTTCTGGGATAGCTGCACAGCCTGCATTCGCTCCATAAGATGCATAGACATTTCCCCTTTCTTTTTAGGAGGGGAAAAGTGAGTCTTATAGAGCAAAAAACACGGTATTTTTTTTAGTTGCAGACGCCATGCCATTGATCCTGGAAAAACAAATGAGCCGTACAAAAATTGCAAGACGTTTTGAGCGATGTTAAGACATTGTTTGTGCAAACCCGTTTTGAATGAAGAGCGATTCCTGCGGTGGGCACACCCCCTAACCCCACAGCTGTCAACTTTTCCCTTTTCTTGCGAGGAATCCTATTCGGAATAAGGGAATTTCCCTTTTAAAAAAAGGGAAACGTTGAAAGCTATGCCTAACCCACATATTTCAGCCCTGAGATTAAGAAAAAGCCTCTTGAGCAGACGCTTCTGATCCTACCCATCTAGAGTTCTGTGTCATCAGAAAGCTTGCAGACTGCTCCCTTCCATGGAAAAGTAGAGGTTTTTAAAATGGAGTTGATTATTATTATTATTATTATTATTATTATTATTATTATTATTATTAAGCTGGTCTCAAATTTTAGCTGTTTGAGCAGAGGACATCTTCTGCTCTAAGCAGGAGGTTCCCACTGGACTAGAGGATGGCTCTAGTGGACCTGCTCACAGAATTGTAGAATTGGAAGGGACCCCAGGGGTCATCTAGTCCAACCCGCTTCAGTGTAGGAATCTCAGCTCAAGCATCCCTGACTGATGGCCATCCAACCTCTGTTTAAAGACCTCCATGGGAGGAGAGTCCAGCACCTCTCGCGGGAGTCTTTTCCGCTGGCAAACAGCTCTTACTGCCCGAAAGTTCTTCCTAATGTTTAGTCGGACTCTCTTGTAATTTGAATCCATTGGTTCAGGATTCGGCCTGTTGGGATCGGCTCTTGAAAGTGTTGCTGCTCCTCTGGCGTGTGTGTCTTCTAAATCACCCTGAGGATGTTTTTGGAGGGCAGAGGCTTTGAGATATAGATAGATAGATAGATAGATAGATAGATAGATAGATAGATAGATGATAGATAGATAGAGGAGGGTATGTACTTTTAAAAGCCGCCAAGATGAGCCACAGCTTTGCATGTTTCTAAGAGTGCGCTGGGCACGTCTTCCTGTTTGGTAATCCGCCCAACCCAGGCTTCCAAAATGTGGGGATGTGGTCTTGTTCACTGCTACTTTATGGCTTATTATATACTTTTTAAAAGCCTGGGTTTTTAATCTCCTTTTTTATATTTTTTTTTAAAAAAAATCACAATTGCAGAATGAACAGAAGATTAACTCCCTAAGCTTACCTGCTTTGTGGAGAAGGTAGCACAGATGTTTCAAAAATAGTACCATTTTTAAAAAGGTTCCCCCCCCACTGCCCACACCCAGCCTAGGGGTCTGACCTCCTAGCACTGGAGAAAGGCCTGCAGGCTTGATTGTTGCTGAGGAAACAGCAGGGTTTTGTTTGTTTTTTTGTAAACAGATGCAGGCCCGCCTATCATTCGCCTAGGAGGAGCAAAATCCTGCCCTAGGAGAATAGCCCCGTGTGTCATTGCAGAACTGTTTATTTCTTTAAACTGCACCTTAATATGCGCTAACCCACAATTAAATCCGCATAAAGAAACAGGAGGGTGGAAAAATATCAAGTGACCCCTAGGACGCTTTGAATATTGCACCGGCTGTGTCGATATTATCAGTCCATTTTTAAATATAGGATGCACAGATTAATAGAGCTACTGTTCTCTTTGATGACAGATTTGGATGGAGAGCAAGTTGCATACATGCGTACATTCATTCATTTTTTAAAAATGGAAATCACATGTGTACCCAGTTTTAAAATGCGGCTATTAACAAAATGTGCTCGGGAACCATGCTTATAAAAGTCATCTGTAAATTTGGGATTAGCTGTAGCCTTTAACTGACGTGAGATGTTATCCACAGCCAGGATTTCCCAGATCTTAGGCGGAGGATTTTAATCCCCGGTGCCCCACATTTTGTTACAGTTTGAGCCCTCTATGAAAAGAGAGTCAATCAGCCCTTTCTAATTAGTAATATTCCTTCCTTGTGCATTAAAACTACCAAGACCATCATGGAATTTAAGACCAATAAATACTCTGCCTCCCACTTAGTCCTACACAGAGTAGACCCACCAGAATTAATTGATGTAAATCAGGCGTGCACATGAATTTCAATGAGTCTACTCTGGGGACCACTGCCATTTGGTCATAACCTGCTGTAAGTTTCTTAATACAAGCAAACCTCACTCCCAAATTTCTCTCTGTCTTCGGAGAATATCACTAAGTATGAATATCAACATATGAGCTTGTCTGGATACATTAATCTGCATTTTCTTTCTTCAATTCTGATGTATTTCTATTCTGTTATTCTATTAGAAATCACACTGATATATATAGATAGATAGATATATGGATATAGATATATTACAAATCTAACAAAAAACCCTACCCCTATAATATCTATTATCTATAAGCTATCTACAGTATATACGTTATCGGGTGGGCTGTATGAATACAGTCAATAAATTCTATAATTGATCCCAGAATACCCAGCCAATTTAAAACAGCATCTTAAAACACACACACACACACACACACACACACACACACACACACTGCCCGGTGTTCAGAATGCCTTCTGCATTTTGTGTTCCTGTCATTCGACTACAGAAAGTCACTTGGTTTGGACACGCTTCCATCCAGCTGCTCACTATTTCTTCATGACCAATATCCGCATAAACAGATAGGAAGAAGGCCTGTGTTTTGTTCGTTTCATGGGTGGAAAAGGACTATGGAAAGATTTTGCCACAGGGGAGGGGAAAAAATTGAATAAATTCTTCTGTGCGCTTGTGAAAGGGGAGATCACTCAGCCAATGCTGATTTATAATAACAGTGATCTGAATTCCTACGTAGCTTAGTATAGCTGAGAAAGTGAAGCTCTATATAATATCCAGAGGAGGGATATATTTAAGGAAAACCTCATTTTAATTTTGTTTACTGATTGTTCCCAAAGACGCCCCAAATGCGACATAAAGGAGATGTTAAAGAGAGGTATTCTCTTTGCTCTCGCAGAAACTGGCAAGCAGTCAATTCAGTTCAGGACAGACAGACAGACAGACAGGGAAATAGATCTGTCAACAAATCCACACCTGCTGTGTAGAGTTCGTTGCTGCAATATGAGACGATGGTGACAGGGTTAAATAGGGGGATGGACACAAATGCATTGAGGTGGAACATCCAGGCTCAGGGACAGTCTACCTCCAACGGCGAGATCCCAGAAGCAAGCAGACAATGGGGCGGTGGTTTGTTTCCTGGTGGCCTTACCAATAATTATCCGGCTGTCCACCATTGGCAACAGGAAACTGGGCCTTTGCTTTGATCTGGCCAGGCCTCTTCCTGGGTTTCTGAGGGCTGGTTTTAGATGGTGAACCCCGGCTGCTAGTTTTAAAAGTCACCAGGTCAGGGGAGGGAGCCGAGTCCCTGGAGACGGGCCCTTCCCAAAGTTCACCTCCTCGAAATGGACAGGCGCCAAACTCAGACCAAGACAGGCACCTGATATCTCTCTCCGCACATCATGCAAATCTATTGGGATGCAATGTTCTTCCTTTTAAATGGCAGCGGATCTTGACCCTAAGCCGCCCGCAAAACGGCAGTGTCAACAGTGGCCCTGATGAGCACCAGCGAACATCTCTTTCCTCCCCTTTTCCCTTCCAGAGCAGCCTCAGTTTTCAATCTCTTTCTTTTTCTCTTTTTCATTCTCTCTCTCTCTCTCTCTCTCTCTTTTCCTTTCTGGGTCCAGGGCTGACTGGGTTAAATCAGGTTGGCTCCTGATTGCGATCTGTCAGTTTTTTAGGCTGGTGACGTGGGGAGAGAGCAGGCAGGCAGAGGGTTTGGGTTGTGGAATCGATACCAGTGGCTTTGGGCTGAAAAGCAGCAAGCAGGGCAGAGCTCTCTGGAGGAAGACAGAGGAATGAGAGAGAGAGAGAGAGAGAGAAGGAGACAAAGGAAGAGGTTAGTTGAAGCTGGACCGATTCTAAAACAAACTGAAAATTAAATGGACACCGGCCTTAAAAAAACAAACAAAAAACCAGATTTCCACGCATCTGATGAGGGATTTTCCTGGACATCCTCAGCTATTCCTGCAGCCAGTCAGTTTGACAGATCTGAAGAGAGTGCGACTTTAAAAAAAAAGAAGAAAAGGGGGGGGGGACTAAGAGGAGTGTGAAATGCAGATGGGTTTTTAATTTCTGACCAAAAGAGGGAGTTCGAATCTCTTTGCGTTCAGGAAGTGCCTTTCCCCCCTCTTTTATTTTTCTTTTATATTTTAAGCACCAGCAAAAGGTGGAGGAAGAGAGGGAGGGGGGAGGCAAGCCGCTTTGGGGGGGAGGAAATGCCTCTGAAGAAGCAGAATTGGCCAAGATGCTTTTTCTTTCTTTGAAAAACGCTCAGGTTTGAAAATAATTTCTCTTTTTCTTCTTCTCTTTCACTCTTGCTCTGCTCCCCCACCCCCGACCTTCTTACAGCCCTGCGTGCTTCCAAAATGCTCAGAAAATGCAACGCTTGACACTAGGTAAGGCACATAAATTATGACCCCTGTTATTAATTAATTGTTATTATTAATTATAAAAATTAGGAGGGGAGGGCCGTTCGGACTTTTGCACAGGGATGGAGAAGATGGGTGTGTGATTTCTTTGCTACGATTCGTAATCTGCCTCTTGATCTCCAAATCTGCCTTGAACTGGACGGGGCAGAGTGGGCAGGTGTCCCTCGCTTTGTGTGCAGGAAGTGGGGAGTGCCAAGACCACTTTACCTGTGGGGCAAGGAGCTTGTGGGGTCCTCTACATTCGGAAGCCGTGAGCATCTCTGAACAGTCTCTCCCCCAAGCACCCCAATTTCTGATGAGGACCTACCTGTTTCGAGAGTGCAAAAAGGGGGGAACAAATGAGCTTTGAAGTTTGACCGGTGCACCCTTAATTTGGCATCCTTGATGAATGCATTTTCTTCTTTAAAAATCGGCTGCGTTCTCCCATGCCTGTGTTCCCCATCAGCCACTTCCCAGCACATAGCGAAACTGCGGAATTCGTGCCCACAAATTCTGTAGTGGTGGCGGCCACTGGCTTGCATGGCTTTCCTAGAGGACCTGGCAAACTTGTAGGCAGCTATCCATGGCTACCACTTGCCCCAATGGCTGTGTCCTCCCCTGTTGGAGGAAGGATGCCTCCGAATGCCAGTGTTGGGGGTCGCAGGTGGGGAGAGATGTGTGGCCCTCAGGTCCTTCCAGGTGGGCTCCCCATTGAGGAACCTGGTTGACCAAGGAGAGGATGGGATGAGAGACTCAGTGGGCTTCCTTTGACTTGACCCGGGAAGGCTCCCGCGGGGTAGACTGCCCTGGGATGAATCAGACCAGCAGTTCACCTGTCTCACGATTGCCTCTCAATGCCCGTTGACGGTGGTGTTGCTGTTGTCCTTGGGTCTTGATTGTGGGCATCTGCCCAGCCCCAGTGAGACCGCGATGTGGAGCAGATGATCCAGCCACAGGACTCTACCAATATCCCAATGGAACCCCCAGATCTAAAAGCAGTCTATCCACGTTCCTAGGTCCGATGGGGCATTTGTCCACTGATAGGCTGGGTGAGATGGGCTTTGCTTTGGCCCTGATCCAGCAGGCAGGCTCTTCCAGTTTTCTTATGGAACCTCCAGGTCCAGAGGCAGTCTAGCTGGATCAGGCATAGGCAATCTCGGCCCACCAGATGTTTGGAGACTACAATTCCCATCATCCCTGACCGCTAGGGATCATGGGAGTTGCAGTCCCAAAACATCTGGTGGGTTGAGGTTGCCTACGCCTGAGCTAGATTCTTTGGGGCTTTTGGCTACTGAAATAAGAGGGAGCTGGACCTTGCAGCTTCATTTAACAGGGCTTTCCTTATGCTCTTATGGAACCTCCAGGTCCAGAGGCAGTCTATCTAGATTCCTCAAAGGCCCACCTAGTCTAGACACTGAGCTAGGTGAGCCTTTGAGCCTGATCCAGGAGCCAGGCTCTTCTGTATGTTTTGATGCTCTTCTGTCCCACTGAAGGTTCTCAAGGACGGTAAGAAACACCACCTTGGTCTTCTCCAACCAACCAACCAACCACCACCTTCCAGAGCCCGTAGCGCCCATCCTCCCAGAGCCCCGCTGAGCTGGAGATTTCAGACCCGGTTCGTCCAACGGATGGGAAGGTGATGGCCTAGGGCCAGGGGTCTTGCACCATGAACGTCCAGCTGAGCTTGGAGAACGGCGGGGACATGTCCATCCAGGAGCAGGAGCTGATGCACAGCGACAGCCGGGCCCTGCACTCGGCCCTGCAGAGGCCGTCGCTGGTGGCCTCCGTCCTGGAGGGCAGCGAGTACCACCGGGCAGAGCACGCCCTGGCCACCACCTTGCACCCGGGGCTGGGCTTTGGTGGGGAGTCGCCCTCCGCCGGGGCGGGGAACAGCTACACCACCCTGACGCCCTTGCAGCCCCTGCACGAGAAGTTCCACCATCACCACCACCACCACCAGTGCCTCCCCATGGGGAACGTCATCGGCAGCTTCACCCTCATGCGGGAGGACCGGGGCCTGGGCGCCGGGGGGAACTTCTACAGCCCCTACCCCAAGGACATCGGCATGGGGCAGAGCCTGTCCTCCCTGCCCAGCCCGCAGCTGGGCCCCATGCACAACTATGCAGGCCACTCCTCCGCCCCGCTGGGCAACGAGAAGATGGTGTTGGGCAACGGCTTCGAGGCCCACTCAGCCGCCATGTTTGGCAGGATGGAGCAGCACTTCTCCCGGGAGATGTCCCCCTCGCAGAACTCCACCATGGCCTCTCCCAGCGCCATGGGCCAAACCCCCTACGGACACCCCCGGGCGGAGATGAACGCCCGGCCCAACCCGCCCATCGCCACCCAGACCACCGTCCTCTCCAGCCAACTGGAGGAGATCAACACCAAGGAAGTGGCTCAGAGGATCATCGCAGAGCTCAAGCGCTACAGCATCCCCCAAGCCATCTTCGCCGAGAGGGTCCTCTGCCGGTCGCAGGGCACCCTCTCGGACCTCCTGAGGAACCCCAAGCCCTGGAGCAAGCTCAAGTCCGGGAGGGAGACCTTCAAGAGGATGTGGAGGTGGCTGCAGGAGCCCGAGTTCCAGAGGATGGCAGCTTTAAGGTTAGAAGGTAAGATAATTTTTGACCCCCACCCTCCCCCAGGTGCAAGCTGTAAGCAAGGCTGGAACAATACAAGGAAGCGAGGAGGGGCTGTTGCCGCCCCCCTCAAGGTCCTCAACAGACGTGGCAACCCTATATATCAGGGCTTCGCAACCTTTTCAGGGCCACTGCCCCCCATAGCTGTCAATGTTTTCCTTTTTTTAAGGGAAATTCCCTTATTCTGAATAGGATTTCTCACAAGAAAAGGGGAAAGTTGACAGCTATGCTGCCCCCTCGGGTCCACAAACTCATCCCCTGTGTCTGCTACCCCAATAAAAGCATTACAGTGGTACCTCAGGTTAAGTACTTAATTCGTTCCGGAGGTCCGTTCTTAACCTGAAACTGTTCTTAACCTGAAGCACCACTTTAGCTAATGGGGCCTCCTGCTGCTGCACCGCCGCTGGAGCACGGTTTCTGTTCTCATCCTGAAGCAAAGTTCTTAACCTGAAGCACTATTTCTGGGTTAGCAGAGTCCGTAACTGAAGCATATGTAACCTGAAGCGTATGTAACCCGAGGTACCACTGTATTCAGAACAGCGGTTTGCATGACCCACAAAGGAAGATGGTAGCTCAATAAAATTCATTGACTCACAGAATTGTAGAGTTGGGAGCACAGGAGCCCATTCCTAGGGGGCCAAAGTCCCTTCTGCCCCCCCGAATAAAATATTTGAGGGGGCCAGCCCCCCCTCCAAGTTGATGTGCATTGACATTCAAATGGTGTCTCATTCATAATCTTGTGGTCAGTTATGTGGGTTGGGGCTTAGCTAGGGCCCCCCCATTTTTTTATTCAAGTTGGCACCCCGAGGGACCCTGAGGGTCATCTAGCCCAACCCCCTGCAATGCAGGAATCTCAGTGAAAGCATCCGTGACGGACAGCCATCCAGCCTCTCCTGAAATACCTCCAAGGAAGGAACGTCCAGCATCTCCCGAGGGAGTTCAAAAGAGGAACAATTAATTGCACATTTATTCGAAAGCAAAACTATTTGGTTTAATTAAGTGAGCAGAATGGATAAACTGGATCCAGCGCTATCGGCTTTCCAAAGTCTGTTGGGCGTTGGCGTCTCCTGCACCCGCTGCCGCCCCCTTGCGCCTTAGCTCTCCACTAGGGAATCCCACCCCCCATTCTCCCGGTGGCACCACCCACTTGGGAACCGCTGCTATCAGAGCCCATTAGGTGGGGTGGAGCAGCGTCCGCTTCTGCCGGCAGCAGAAAGCACCCCCTTACTGAGTTTCACCCCATAGGTGGAGAAGACATGGCCATAGCCTTGCTCAGTGCTCTTCCCTGGCTGAATTTGGCGATGGGGTTGCGTTCCAGCGTGCGGTGGAAGCCGTGGGGTGCGGTGGTGGCAGTCGGGGGGCAGGCAGGAGACGGCACATTCCCATCTTGCCTCAGGTGGCGAAATGGGATGGGGCGCCCCCAACTGCTCTATGCAGGCCCTTGCTTGGGAGTCAAGACTTGCTGGACTCTCTAGGCCTGGCTGCTGAGACAGCAGACCTGCCAAGGGTCTCGTCGAAGGAGGAACACCTTGTCCAGCCCAGGGGTTGGGGAAGAAAGGAAGGGCTTCTTCCTCACACAGCCCGCAGTTAAACTGTGGAACTCACCCCCACAGGAGGCAGCTATGGCCACCCACCTTTGAATGAGGATTAGACAAATTCAGGAAGGAGGATTGGGCTATCGGTGGCTACAAACCACAGCAGCTGTGTACTCCCTCCAGCAACGGAGGCAGATTTAGGGGGTCGTGACTGGTCTGCCCTCACTGGGTGCTGAGCCGAGAGGGCACCGCGACAAAGACTTTGAATGGAAGTCGAGAGGCAGGGATGCGCACTGAATTTTGGTGTTGCACAGGGCACCGCTGGAATTTGAAAGCCCCTCTGGAGAAGACCCGTTGCTGCGAATTGCAAGCACTCAGGTTGTGCTTTTGGGCTTCCAGTTGGAACATCAGGGTGCTGGGCTAGACAGGACCCCTTTGGCCTCATCTCCTGATTCTTTAATTTTCCCCCCAAAGATCTTTATTGAAACTTAACGTATATACATAATAACCAAAATTCCCAATGATTCCCTCATATAAAATATAATATCTAAATTACAACAGCTGCATAATTATACACTTAATTATAAAACCCACCCCCACCCTCTACAGCAATTCAACTTCTTTATATTTCTTTCTACCTTTCCCCCTTGCATTCTATAATAAATTATTTTTGTTAAATTCTTATTTTTCCTTCTTTCTTTGTTTTGTTATTGCTTACATTTCTTATTCTAAGCTCATTAACATATCATTTTTAGAATAATATTTTGACATACAATCTTCAAAATACTTCCACTCCATTCTTAACTTTTGATTTGATTGATATCTTATAATTGAAGTTAATTTTGCCAATTCTATATGCTCACTTAATTTACAAATCCACTCCTCCTTTGTTGGTGTGTCCTGAGATAGGGTAGTGATTGCTACTAAATGGAAATCACAGCCAAGCTCTCCTTATGGAACCTCCAGCTCCAGAGGCAGTCTAGCTAGATTTGTATGTTATCAGGGGCGTTGGCCATTGAGGGAAGAGGGTGCTGGACCAAAAGGGCCCTCATTGGCCGGATCCAGCAGGTCTCTCCTGATGTCCTTACACTGGGCCTCTTCTGAGAGACAGGACTGGGCTTGGAAGAAGGTCGCCATCCCAGAAATCCTGCACCCAGCCTTCCAGGCCACAGGCTGGGATGGGTTGCCAGGGTGAAAAGATGGAGTCAGAGTTTTTTGGCGCCAGCCTGAATATTCAAGCCACCAGGTTTGTCAGGCCCCTGGGATATCCAAACGCTCCAGGTGTGTGGGAACATCTGGCCTTCCAGATGTTACTGAACTACAACTCCCATCTGCCCCAGCAAGCATGGCCAATGGTCAAGGAGGATAGTGGGACTCTGAGCCCCTCTAAGCGCCATTCCCCAGCCACAGGCAAGGATCCGCACACTGCCATGGGCAAACCCAGTGGAAGTCCACGACGGTGGCGAGGAGATCGAACCCTGCGCTCCCTCCTCGGCCGGTTCTTTCGAGGCTGACCACAAGACAGGGCTTCGTTGGGGCCTGCAAAATGCCTCTGTGTGGGTGTTTGGGTGCTGGGCTGCTGCTCAGCGCCATTCCCTCCCCCCCCCCATCCCTTGCAAACTGTCATTCACTCGCATGATCACAGAGAGGCGGGTGGAGATGGCTGAGTGTGGAAGTAAACCCTCACAGTTGTTATTATTATATATATATATATATATATATATTTGCTTTCGTATATATATATATATATATATATATATATATATATATATATATGGCATGAGGGAGGAAAGAGCCAAAAGGTCACCATTATGGCGACTTCTTGAAAACTGTTAAGTCCTGAATATCGGAGCGCTGAATGAATAATCACCCTCTCGGATCCATTATTGTTGGGTAATATGAATCTCGGCTATTGATTAGGCTTTTTGCAATAGAGTCGGATCCAATATCTGTAAGAGTGGTTTGCTGGGGTTGGGGGGGTTGGGGTAAGATTGCCCAATAAATAGGGAAATCTGTCCACAGATTCTTTGTGGTTATATTTCTGCTTTCCTTGTATTGTTCTGAGCTTCCCTCCAATATTTTCCCGTGGCCTCTACTGGATGCTACTGCAAGCGTCGAATTGCCCCCTCCGAAAAATTTCCTTGCCAGTAAACACACGCTGCTCTGTTCTTCCGTGCCTCTAGCTCTCGTGATTCAAGGGCAAACTGAGATGGATAATCTATTTGGAATTATCTAAATTATATCTAAATTATGGGTGTTGCTGGGTTTAGTAGGATGTTGTATGTAATACGTGTGTGTGTGTGTGTGTGTGTGTGTGTGTGTGTGTGTGTGTAACAAAGAAAGAAAATTGGAGAAAGGTGTTAAAAGGAGATTTCGTTTTACAATTCAGTTGCAGGGCTTGAGTAGCGATCCTAACCCTACTTACCTGGGAGTAATCCCCATTGAATTTAGTAGGACTCACTTCTAAGACGACAAGCTTAAGGTTTTGCCATATGGCTGTGATCCTGCTCACACATCTTGGCTGGGAATAAGGCCTGTGTAGCATAAGCGGCAGTGGGAGGCTGGGCTTACTTCTGAGTAGACTTCCCCAGGGTTGAAAGTAAAGCATTAAAAACTACCCAGGATGTGTGGGGTGGTGTAATTTATTCTGAGTAAACAGAAGCACAAGGTGTTAAATATGATATAACTGTAGGGGTGGAAGGGGGTTCCCCAACGGTCATCCAGCTCAACCCCTTGTGATGCTGATTGTGTTGATTGTGGAATCCCCCGCAAGCTGCACTTTCCCAATTAAAAATTTGAAAGCTAATGTTGACATTAACATCACCAGATACACAAGCAGATGCATTTGCAAACCCGTTACTTTTCCACTGCAAAATTCAGAAAAGTGCGAATTTCGAAGGACGGCTGTGTTTCAATTGGCATCTGGGTTTGGAAAATATGAATTAAGTGGGATTGCCTACAGTGCAGACTGGATCAGATTTCTCTCCCCTGTCCCTGTTCTTTAAAGGGGAAAGCTCAAGTGGGGGGGGGGCTTTTTAGTTGAGACAAAAAAACGGCGATGAAGCGCAGGCAGGATAGAAATTTTAAAACTGTATGTAGTGTAGAAAAGGCAGAAGGCAGGGCAGAGAATTCTAGAGCTCTGGGTCATGAAACTGATGGCTGGTAGGTTTCGGGACAGACAAAAAGATAGCATCCTTCTTCATGCAACTAAGAGTGAGCTTGAGGGATTTGGCGCCAGAAAACAGGGTGACGGCCACAAGTTTCGCTGGCTTTAATTGGGATTAAAAAATAATCATGACTGCAGGTCTGTCCACAACTCAGTTGAACTGCCATGTGCAGGCGCAGTCTACCCTCAAGTAACCTCTATTCTCCCCCCCAATGGAGGAGGGGGCTTCATGGCCCACTTGTAAGCTTACTGCAAGCATCTGACTGGCCTGTGCTGGGAAGAAAGATGATGACTTGATGGGCCTTCTGTTTCATTCAGGAGGGTTCTTGCTAGGTTCTTGAGACAGGCTTGGGTTCTCCTTTGTGGTTCAAAAAGCAAGGCAAAAACATTTTTAGAGGTACAGGCTACTCCCCATTTACGTGGGGGTTACATTCCCAGGCACCGCACATTTGAGTGAAATCGCGTCTATTGGGAGCACCGTTGAAAAAACTGCAGGCGCTCTCTAAACCTCTGGAAACTCTTGAGAAACCCTTTAAAAAACCTAGCAGCACTTTCCAGACTCCCTCCAAACCTCCTTTCTCAAACTCCAACTCTCCATAGGCCTCAAAGGTCGGTGCAAAGGCTCTTGGGATTGCTAGACACTGTTTTCACACCATTTTTGCATTCGGGGTGTGTGGGCATTTCTGCCTCTTTAAGTGCCACTTCCAGGTTTGCAGCGATGTGCATGAACCCAGTTGCACGTAATTCGAACACACACGAATGGGGAGTTTCCTGTACCTGTAGAAATGTAGCAGGCAAGGGTGCCCATTGGGCCTGGTAGGGCAGAAAGCAGGGAGCCGGGCAGTAGGGGGCGCCAGAGCCAATGGCCAGGTGGAATCAACTCACCCCAGTTCTTGCCATCCTCCTCTTAGCTGCTGAGTTCTCCAAGGGGCAGCACAGAGACAAAGGTGAGCAGGAAAATAGCCAGGTGGGTGCTGACTGAGGTTGGTGGGGCAGCACCCCACTTGCCCAAATGGACCCCCCCTCTAACGGTAGCAGGGCTTAATGAATGCCAAAGAGGCATTTGCTGACCTGGAACAACGCAGACCACCATTCGATGGGGACTTGAACCTGCTATTTCACAGTTGCCTTCCTTATAGCACTGCCTGCCAACTCCTGCCTCCCGCCACACCCCTCGCCGTTTTATCCTCACACGATGACCCTCTGAGGTAGGCTAGGCCGAGAGATAGTGGCTGCCCCCAAGGTCACACGCAGCGAGAGGCGAGTGGGGATTTGAACTCGGGTCCCCAAAGTCCTGGCGCAACACGCAGGCACTCCCGTGCTACCGCCGAAAGACACACAGCAGAGCTGTTGCCCCTTTCACATTCCTTGTAATAGAATCCTACGGTGGGAAGGGACCCCCAAAGCTCATCTAGTCCAGCACCCCCCCCCCCCCCGCAATGCCAAAACACAGCTAAATAATCCCTGGAGGATGGCCAACAGTCCTCTGCTCAAAAACCTCCGGAGAAGGAAAGTCCACCATCTTCCACGGGAGTCGGTTCCACAGCCAAACAGCTCTCACCATCAGAGAGTTTAGTCAAAATCTCATTTATTGTAATTTAAATATAGTGGACGCTCAGGTTGCGAATGTGATCTATGCAGGATGCATGTTCTCAACCCGCGTCTGCACGTCTGCACACTCATGGGTTGCGATTCGGCGCTTCTGCGCATGCACAAAGCGCAATTTAGTACTTCTGTGCATGCACGACCACTGAAACCCAGAAATAACCCATTCCGGTACTTCCGGGATTTGGCGGTCTGCAACCCGAAAAAGTGCAACCTGAAGCAGCTGTAACCCAAGGTAGGACAGTACACCATTTCAGGTCCTCACCTCTTGAGCAGGAGAAAACAAGCTTTCTCCATCTTCCATGCGACAGCTCTTTAGATATTTGGAGATGGCTATCAAACCACAGGGACGCAGGTGGCGCTGTGGGTTAAAGCCTCAGCGCCTAGGACTTGCCGATCGAAAGGTCGGCGGTTCGAATCCCTGCGGCGGGGTGCGCTCCTGTCGTTCGGTCCCAGCGCCTGCCAACCTAGAGTTCGAAAGCACCTTCGGGTGCAAGTAGATAAATAGGGACCGCTTACTGGCGGGAAGGTAAACGGTGTTCTGTGTGCTGCGCTGGCTTGCCAGAGCAGCTTTGTCACGCTGGCCACGTGACCCGGAAGTGTCTGCGGACAGCACTGGCTCCCGGCCTATAGAGTGAGATGAGCGCACAACCCTAGAGTCTGGCAAGACTGGCCCATACGGGCAGGGGTACCTTTACCTTTATCAAACCACCTCTCAGTCTCCCTCTTTCCAGGCTAAACAAACCCAGCTCCTTCAACCGTTCCTCATCAGGCTTGGTTTCCAGGCTCTTAATCTTCTTGGTCTCCCTCTCTGCACACATTCCAGGCCGTCCTTTTTTAAAAATTGTGGTGCTCAGAACGGGACACAGTATTCCAGGTGGGGTTTGACCTTGGGTATTCAGTGCTCTTTCCCTGCAAATCCAGAACCAGAACTGGGTCTGCCCAGCGCGCCAGATGAGCTCATGTCCGAGGAGAGGGAGGAGAGACACCCACCCACCCCCGTGGAAAGGATAGACCAAAGGAATCAATGTCTCTATACTTAGATATGCTGAGACACAGTTATTCTAATAATATTTCCCGCGTGGCGGCATGCCCTGTCAAAAGATGACCATAAACCCAGACTTCACTCTGCTGACCATCACAAATGATATATAATGGCCAAGCATTGCCTTGATGGGAAATTAAAAAGGCGTCCTTTCCTTTCCTTTCCAAGATCACTTAGCTTGCCTTTGACCAATCCTGAATGTTGGCAGATCGAGGACAGATAAGAGGAAAGGCCTCTTCGTACATCACATAGTTGATCTGTGGATCACTTCCCCACAAGAGGCAGCAATGGTCCCCAATTTGGATGGCTTTAAAAGACAACTAGACAAATTCATGGAGGAGAGTAGGGCTAGTGGCGGCTGTTGTTGTTGTTGTTAAGTCGTGTCCGACACTTTGTGACCCCCTGGACCAGAGCACACCAGGCCCTCCTGTCTTCCACTGCCTCCCGCAGTTTGGTCAAACTCATGCTGGTAGCTTCGAGAACACTGTCCCACCATCTCGTCCTCTGTCGTCCCCTTCTCCTTGCGCCCTCCATCTTTCCCAACATCAGGGTCTTCTCCAGGGAATCTTCTCTTCTCATGAGGTGGCCAAAGTCTTGGAGCCTCAGCTTCAGGATCTGTCCTTCCAGTGAGCACTCAGGGCTGATTTCCTTCAGAATGGAGAGGTCTGATCTTCTTGCAGTCCATGGGACTCTCAAGAGTCTCCTCCAGCACCAGAATTCAAAAGCATCCATTCTTTGGCGATCAGCCTGCTTTATGGTCCAGCTCTCACTTCCATCCATCACTACTGGGAAAACCATAGCTTGAACTATACGGACTGCTATGGCGGCTACTGGTCACAATGGCTGTTCTCTGTTGCTGCGGTCAGAGGCAGCGGTGCTTCTGAACTGTTGGAAATTGGGGGAGGGTAGAATGTCTCGCTTACCCACAATATTTAGAGAAGTGCAAATGTCAAAGGCGAATTATTTCGTAAGGTAGGTTTTCATCCCCTGCCAAGGCAGGAAACTCTCCACGAAGGAGAATCCCACACTGTCCATGTCAAACAGCTCATAGCTTCAATAAGTTCTTCTCGTGTTTGTTGAAATAATTCTTCCAGGAAGCGGACCCCTCTGGGTCCAGCCCTCTGGGTCCCAAATTCTACCCTTCTTAATGCCGAGCTGAAATCGTTCTCCGCTGGGTCTCACCTTCTGAAACAACAGTGGGGATTTTTTTGTTCCATCATCTCCTTACTTATTTATAAGGCTATTTATAAACCATCAACTCTTTAAAAAAGGCAAGCAGTGTAGAATGGCAGTGTAGAATAAAACCATTACAGAAACATCGTAAAATGAAGAAAATCATAAATACGAAGAAAATCACTGAATGATAAAAAAAATAAATCTCTAGAAACCCCATTAGGATGAGAGATGCTGATGGGCTCTGTGTTGAGTGTGAGATTAGAATCTGAATTTTTCCAAGTTCTAGTCTGATACTCTGACCACTACACTGCACTGCCGTAAAGATAAGCTAGAGACTCAGGGGCAGTTCTTGTGCGAAATTTCAGGAGCCAGAGCAAAGAGAGTCTGTGGTAAGTGCCAGGCTGAGAGCTTTACAAAAATTGTACTTATTAGAGAGGTTTTTTTATAGTCTTTAGCGGCTTCCTGTTTATTATGACATAAGCTTTTCTGAGGCGCATGAAGTATGTGTATAGTTCACACACACACATATACACATACAAAAATACATAGCATAAAATAAAATCAGTTTAATCTGTGGAAAGCTTACATATTCACAATGATCGGATATTCCAGCAGACATTGGTGACAGAACAGAATTTTCCTGCTTATAGATCTGTGGTTGTTGATTTTTAAACGAACATCCTGCGTTATCTTGCCAAAACAACAACCCTGGGCATCTAAAAATGCAAAAGAAATAAATAATATTTTAAAGCAAAAATTCGACTAAATGCATCAGGGGGGGGAACAAATGCGATGAAACTCAGCAAGAATTCCAAACAGTAACTAGTACAACTCCAAAAGGTTGCCCAAGAAGACCACTAGCTACTCTCAAATAAACCCCAGTTTCAAGTCAAAGAAGATTGGCTTTGATGGTGTTCATAAACAGATAGAATTAAACTCACTGACAGGTTATAGTTCTGCCAACACTGTCTTTCACTGTCATTTCTGCACTGCAGAAGGCTGGACTAGATGAACCTTGGCAGTGGCAGACCTTGGGTCTCAAACTGAACTGCAAAATTCAGCCCCCCCCCCGCCTCTCACACTCCATTCTAAATCAGTTGTGGCGCCCCCTGCAGTGTCCCTGAGGCTCTGCGCCCAGTGCGACCAAACAGGTTGTGCTCTCCAAAATCCGCTTCTGTCCTTGGGGTCCCCTCTACGATTCTACGATTCTATAAATCAAAAACATTTTCAGTGGGTGACAAAATGGTCAGCACCGCAGCTGCCTGTCTGATTTAAGTGGGAAGGGTATATTCCCAATTACTGGTGCCATTTTGTTAAAAGCTCACATAGTCTATGCAACAGCTTTTCAAATATTTGGCTATCATGTAACTTTGCTCGGCTAGACATATTGAATTCCCTCCAATACGGATGCTGAAAATAATCAGACAAGGTTCCTATATTATCCCGTTAGAGATAGCAATATTATTCCCGGGCACAGATTGCGGTTTCTGGTTCAACCAAGGTGTCAAAAATCTTTGGCTCACACCACATGCCCTTAACCACCAGCCTCTTGTAAACTCCAACTGCTCGTTTGAAAGCGTATTAGAAAATTGAACAGCTGATGTTTATCCATAGCTTAATCCTGAATCGCAAAGGCTGTTTAGCGGTTCAAAAAGGCCAGGTTTCTAATGGCCACACAGTGCCATAGTCCTGGAGACTGCCATATGTGATATAGACAGGAGATGGCTTTCAGAGCATGTGCAGAGTGCAGGTCCTTACCACTGGTGCCCAATCACGGCACAGACTCTAACTTTGCATAGATTTGGGGGGGCGGGGGAAAATAAGATGGGAAATAAGAAAAAAATAACCCTCCTCACTGTGGATCACTGCTTAAAGTCTCTCTCTCCTCTTCCCAGTGCAGATTAGGAATGAATTTTGCACATTTGATGTACAGTGCCTAATATGGGCAGATTTCAAAGCTGGAAGAGTTTGTGCTTTTGATATTACACACACACAGAGGCCCAAAAATCTGTTAAAACTGACAGCACAAAAACATACCTTTCCTGCCACTGGGTGTGCCGTGACAAGGCCTCACAATTTCTGTGTGGCACCCTAGTGCTCATCCGTTCATTTGCATCCATCCCCCTAACCAAGAAAACCAGCTTCAAAGGACCCAGAGGTGAGTCTGAAACCTGATTGACAAGTCTCATTCATTAAAAACCCCCTCAGAATCTTAAGAGGCAAAATGGGGACAGCAAATGTCCGTGGTAAACCAGAACTCATGGTCCAGCTTTATTCCTCACCAACACCCAATTTATATGGCATATTTTTGGCATTTCTGTCCTGGGGGTGTTTAATTTATCCTCGTGGCAACCCTGCGAGGTTAAGGCTGAGGCAGAGTGCCCATGGAAAGGACTCCAGGACTATGGAACTCACTGCCACAGGATGGCCACTGACGTAAATGGCTTTTTAAAAAGGATTAGACGAATTTGTAAAGTCAGAGGCAGCGATGCTCCTGAGGACCAGTTTCTGGAAGCCACAAGAGAGTAGAGAGCTGCTCTTGGGCTCCAATCCTGCTTGTACCTGGTTGGCCGCTGTGAGAACAGGATGGCCCACTGGTCTGATCCAGCAAGCTGGGCTCTTCTTCTGCTCGTATGAGAGTGACCGGCTCAAGGTCACCCAAGGCCAAATGAAAATTTGAACTCTGGTCTCGCCAGACCCAAGCTGACCCTCTAACCGCTGCAACCGTGCTTCCAGCCAGCCTGTCTCTTTCCAAACACTGGGTGCTTTTAGACAACAAACACAGCAGCTTTTCATTCCTCCTCGATGCCGGCGCATCTCCTCTCAGCAACCAGGTTTTTAAAGACCAGGCCGCTGTTTCCCGCCCCCTCTCTCGACGGCATCCTTCGGTGACCCTCCCTGGCACCCTGGGTGTCTCCACCACGCTCCGTTTCCACCTGCGCGAGTGCCATTTCCCTGGCAGAGCAAGGGGCCTCGTCACCCGCGCCGGCAGAGAGCGACCGCTGGCTTGTTAGGAGCTAATGAAGCTGTCACAGGGTGATGGATCCATCAGAAGGACGGTCACGCACTGGGATGTCCAAGGGGGCCCAGGCGAGCCAGCGGACGCCTTGTGTCTCTTCCCCGAAGCAGCAGGAAGTTCCAAGGCAGCGTTTGGAAGTGGGCTTTCCTGGGAGGGAGGGAGGGAGGGAGGGAGGGAGGGAGGGAGGGAGGGAGGGAGGGAGAATCAGCAGCAAAGCTGCGTGAGGAACGATCCCGTCCCGGTGCCTCCCGCTGATTTGGGGAAGAGATCATTTGCCCCTCCTTTAAAAACCAGCACTGCCTCTTATGCTGCGTAAGGTGCGACTTACAAGCGAGTCCCACCACTAGGTCTTACTCTCAGGCAGGGATGGTGGGGAGGGAGAAATTGGCTTGCGCTTCCCGAAATCAACACACGAACCAAAACACATTGAGGCTTTGAAATTTGCACTTCTCTGAATTTTGCAAGGCAGTCCTCCTGCCCCAAAATAGAGTCGTGCGTGTGCCGTAAGATGCCATATATTAGGGGAACATAGAGAATTATTTGCTTGCGAAAAGCGAGGGGAAATTGGGAGAAATTTGCACTAAAGCACTTTTTTAGCAGGTTTTTTTTTCATTTGTTTATTGCAAACTGATGTGGAAACGCAGGAATCTGAAACGGGTTAAGTAAGAAAAATTAAAAATTACCGATTTGTCCGTTCTCACCTCAGGCCAGGACTGTTTTTTAGGACTGACTGCTTAATAATGCCAGTGGTATAAAGAGGTAAAAAACACTCTTTTTAATTTTACAAATGGGAGTTTGTAAAGGGAGGACAAGTGTCAAAGGAAGCAATGAGAACATTTGTGTAGAAAAGTGATTTTAAGCATGCACACACGCATACTGCAAGCAAAACACACAATTTTAACTATTTTTATTTTACGAAGGGTCAACGAATTTACTTAAATTTTAGTCCATTCATTGCCCTCCGTTTAACCATGAGACTGACTCAGTTTTAAAAGAAAGTTTAAAACCTGTGCATTCTCCCCCAAACCTCAGTATTGGTGGTTGACATATTTCTATTTTATTTTTAATCACAGCTCCCCCAATGGCTCTCTAAAAACAAAACACACACAGCTTAACACTTCCTTTGTTAAAAGCAGAGAGTTTGAGCGAAGGAGGCATCTTAAAAGTACAATTTGCTTTTTTTTTAATAAAAGAAGCAGCAGCCACCCATTGCTTTTTTAGAAGAGAAAGGCTCCCTTTAACGATTTTTAAGACGTCCCCCTTTGTAGCGACACCACCGGCCTCAAAATCATTGCCCCGAAATTAAAAGCAGGTGTGCTCTTAACACTTGGCCTCCCTTTTCACAAAAACCAGCCGAGAACGGTTCTGGGCAGGCTTCCTTAGAATTAAACTCCAATAAACCCAGCTGGGGCTTACTCCTGAGTAAACAGGCACAAGCACAGCTCTCTTTAACCTTTAATCAATCCATTTAACTGCGCCAAATTCTCAGGATGTCGTCGATAGATTATTAGAGGGGCAGCGGGGATGTATTTTAAATGGAGTGGCAGTTGGTGTTGGATCGGGCCCCATCCTAATGAGCAATGGGGGGGGTAGGACCGTTTGGATTCTGCACATCCGGTTCAGTTGGGCCAGGCCTGCTGTGACATGATGGAGCGCTTGAACATATTAGCGCAAGCAAGCGTGAATGTCAAGATTCGGGGACGTTTTCCTGATGGGTCGGCCATGTTGTCGAGAGCCCAACTGCACGGCGATTGGCTATTAATATCATGGTGGCCGCAGAAGCATTTCCCATTGTCCAGGGTGTTTGTGTGTGTGCAAAAAGCTCGGTTAAAAAGTCTGGGCAATCCACGCAGAATCGAGCAGCTGTTTGGGGTGGGGTGGGGCGGTAGGGGAAGGCAAGCCGTTCTATCCTGCCCCCCCCCCTGCCCTCGACCTACTGAGGGACTTCATATAAGGGGAAGTCATTGATTTTATTTTCTGCGGCAGACACAGTCACAAGCTAGCAAGCGGTGTGCTCTCCCAGAATCCCCTCTGTTCCGTTCCCCAGGGTGTTTTGTTCTGCAAAGCAAAACATTGATTTTTTCCCCCGTTTTGATTGGCCCAAAATTGCCCCTTCTTGGTTTTAACCCTGTGCCCAAAATGTGCATGTTTTTGTTTGGGGGAAGCAGGGAGAAGAGAGCGAGAGAGATTAAATTTCTGGATTTCCCCACCTCCAGTTTGACCCAATTGTTGTTGGGATGCACAGACAGATCAGTGCCTCTCCTGAAGTTGTTGGACTTCCACCCAGGGCAAATGAGAGTTGGAGTTAATGGATGCGGGAGAAATTTGGTTCAGATTTTAAAGCAAATCTCCCTAAATCACACTGACGTGTGTATTGAAACATAGCGATCCTTTGATGGTCACACCTCTCTGAATTTTGCAATGTGTTTCTGCAACCAAATAATGTGTAGGAGAACACATACGTTGGGTGGGGAAGGGTGTTTCAAAATGCATATATATTTGTGAAAAGAGCATGCAGGAAAATGCATCAGCTGGGAGAATCACTTGCAAAACATAGCTGTCAATATTTCCCCTTTTTAAAGGGAAATTCCCTTATTCCGAATAGGATTCCTCGCAAGAAAAGGGAAAAGTTGACAGCCATGCTTGCAAAGGCATCTGTATTTGGCAAAAATGGCATACAAAAACGGGCTCGTTAGGAGAAATGAAAACCCTGGTGAATTTTTGTAAGGACCTTTTTAAAGAAATCTGCAGAAAGTTGCAGAAATG
This sequence comes from Podarcis muralis, assembly GCF_964188315.1. NCBI lineage: Eukaryota > Metazoa > Chordata > Lepidosauria > Squamata > Lacertidae > Podarcis > Podarcis muralis. The sequence continues at coordinate 3,264,250 of NC_135670.1, forward strand.
GAGAACTGAACTGGACAAAGGACAAATGAATAGAAACTGAAATTAACAGACTTTTGCTTCACTGCTTGTAGTCCAGCAACAGGGGAGGGGGCACAGAGTTTTCCATCTCTGTTGTAAATCTCTCTCAAGAATATTTTATAACACCTCCCCCCCCCCCAAAAAAGTGCATGGTTCTGACATTTAGAGGACTGGACACTCTGTTCCATCTGCTTGGAGAAAGTTTAAGTAAGTGATACAAACCACATTCAATGGGGAAAGCATAAAAATAAAAATAAAAAATAGGAAGAATAAACTGAGCTGGATGGGCAGGCGGCTGATCACTTGGCAGCCACAAAGGGGATTGTTGGCTATTTTTAAATTTCTAACAGAATCAGCATGATAGGGATGGGGAGAGAAATTCAACTCTGTTCTCATTTAAAGCCAATTCTATCAAAGCTGCACTTTTGCAAACAATGTGCAGACCAGAACATAGCCGCCTGTCAAAATTCACACCTATCCAAATTCTCCAGCACTGCTCTCCAAACAAAAGTGCATTTATTACGGCAAAGTGGGCATACAAATGAGGGTATTAGTCAAAAGAACATGGATATATTCATTATATTGGGGGAAGGTGGAAAAATGCGTGGATTAGTCAAAACTTCACGCAAAGATGTGTTCGTTAGAAGGAATTCGCACACAAACGCTGGCGAATTCTCACGAGGACTAAAAATAAAGAAATCCTCAAATTGCTGCAAAATGTGGAGAGCTGAATTTAATATTGGGGGGAAATGAGAAAGGGGGAGAACCGAAATGGACAATCTTCATGCGGCGTCACACAAATTGTCGCATGAGCAGATGGGGTCCAAGTGTGTGGCTGCCTTGCTGCAAGATTCAGGCCCCATCTTCACGATCCGTTTAGAGCAGAATCACGCCACTTTTGCAGTCATGGCTTCCCTCCCTCAAAGAAGCCTGGGAACTGTAGTTTAAGGGTGCCAAGAGTTGTGAAACCACCCTATCCTCCTCACAGAGCTACAGTTCCCAAAGTTGTTTAAAGACCAACCCCTCTTCCCAGGGAACTCTGGGAACTGTAGCTCTGTGTGAGGGGAAATAGGTCTCCTAGCAGCTCTCCACACCCTCAGCAAACTACAGTTCCCAGGATTCTTGGGGGGGGGAGCTGTGACTGTTTTAAGTGGGATGACGCTGCTTTAAGTTTAAAGTGCAGATGGCGCCTTGTTCATGAAGGATGCAGCTTTTAGTTGCGGTGCCAAATGGAGTCTCTCCATCCAGAAACAGGCATCACCTCCAAAAAGGCAGAGGCCAAATAATCAGAGATCCGAGTCTCCAGCATGCCTGGCCTGTCAGATTCCGGACAACCCTGCTGGTCCGTTTCCCACACCGACATCGGGCGCAAGCCCTGCTCCAGATCCACTGGCGGCGCAAGCTTATGTGGAGTTGCCATTGAGAGGTTCCTCTAGTCCTGCTTCCCCCTAACCCAGCGGTTCTCAACCTGTGGGTCCTCTGATGTTGTTGGACTACAACTCCCATCACCCCTAGCTAGCAAGGCCAGAGCTCAGGGATGATGGGAGTTGTAGTCCAACAACACCTGGGGACCCACAGGTTGAGAACCGCTGCGGCCTCACCTGTGCGCTTGCTTCTGCGACCCTGGATATTTTCTGTCTACACCCATCCATCGGCAGACGGTTCAAAAAAGGCAAACATTTCACTCACTACTACTCAGGGGAGACGTTTTTCTCCCTCTCTCGTAACTCTGGGAACCGGGGGGACAGCCAATGAAGCTGAACAGGACAGAGGAAAGAAATAAATTGTTCGTGCAATGTGTCGTTGAACTGTGGAAATCACTTAAAAGAGGACTGGGCACTTCCACGGATGAGTAATGTGGATTGTTGGGGACACGGGTGGTGCTGTGGGTTAAACCACAAAGCCTAGGACTTGCCGATCAGAAGGCCGGCGGTTCGAATCCCCACGACGGGGTGAGCTCCCATGGCTCTTTCCCTGCTCCTGCCAACCTAGCAGTTCGAAAGCACGTCAAAGTGCAAGTAGATAAATAGGTACCACTCAGGCAGGAAGGTAAATGGCGTTTCCGTGCGCTGCTCTGGTTCGCCAGAAGCGGCTTAGTCATGCTGGCCACATGACCCGGAAGCTGTACGCCGGCTCCCTCAGGCAATAAAGCGAGATGAGCGCCGCAACCCCAGAGTCGGCCACAACTGGACCTAATGGTCAGGGGTCCCTTTACCTTAATGTGGATTATAACTAGCTATGATGGTTCTGCTCTGCCTCCATAGTTGCTTCTGAATGCCAGTAGCTGGAAACCACAGGAAGGGAGAATAGCTCTTGTGTTCGGGCCCTGTTTGTGGGGTTCCCCCTTGGGGCATCTTCTTGGCCACCGCAAGAACAGGACGCTGGACTCGATGGGCCACGGGCTTGATCTATTATGTTCTGTATAAACCTTTTCCTCCCTCAGTAGCTTTGCTAGGTAAAAGTAAAGGGAGCCCTGACCGTTAGGTCCAGTTGTGGATGACTCTGGGGTTGCGGCGCTCATCTCGCTTTACTGGCCAAGGGAGCCGGCTTACAGCTTCTGGGTCATGTGGCCAGCATGACTAAGCCGCTTCTGGCGAAGCAGAGCAGCGCACAGAAACGCCATTTACCTTCCCGCCGGAGTGGTACCTATTTATCTACTTGCACTTTGATGTGCTTTCGAACTGCTAGGTTGGCAGGAGCAGGGACCGAGCAACGGGAGCTCTCCCCGTCGCGGGGATTCGAACCGCCGACCTTCTGATCGGCAAGTCCTAGGCTCTGTGGTTTAACCCACAGCGCCACCCGCAACCCAAGTGGCTTTGCTAGCTCTCCCCTAAAATAATAGGCAGCCTCCCCGACTCCGTGTTTCCCAAAGGGCGAGGGGATGGGGTCCCCGTCTCGCTTTTCCTCGGCGCAGGCGTTCCGTCGTTCCCTCCCAGCAAGGGTTAATGCAAAACTGGCTGGTCTTTGCAGCTGGCGTAGCTTGGATCTGATCAATATTTTCTATCAGTGTGCAGGCAGTGCAGAGGCAGGGGGCGGAGGTGGGGGGGGAGCTGAGCCCACTCAGGGAAGATGTGGAGAGGGAAGGAGGAAGACGGGAGAGTGAAGGGAGCTTGTCACGTTTCACAGCCGCAAGGCAGATACGCCATACAGATTAGGGCTTCTTCAAAAAAATGAAATGAAATGAAAAGCCTCACCACTTCGTGCCAAAAGACCTATATTATTATTATTATTATTATTATTATTATTATTATTATTATTATTATTAAATCTAATTTCATTTCTTCCCTCCTCTCTCTCTGGTGCCTCTGATCTGGGACTGCCCCATCTGCTGTTTTGTTTTGTTTTATAATTGATCTGATTTGAAATATTTGCCTGCCGACTGTAAGGGGCAGGAGAGGGTCTTGTGGGACGGCATATGATTCGGCTATAATACAGAGGTGTAAACTTGTGACTGGGTCGTAGCCAATGCTCTTCAGAGGAGATCTGCTGAAATTCGTCCACGTGAACTTAGTTTCGTAAATTTCGGCAGGTCTGCTCTAAGCAGAACTTAATTTGATATCTGTTATCCACGTTTTATAATCCGGCTTTTCTTAATTCCGTCCATCTACCTCTGGCCTGGGACCTGCCACAGCTGCAATTTGATTTGCATTGGTCCCATTTAAAATGTTTTTTGGACACTTTTGTAAGGAGGCGGGCGAGGCAGCGAGGGAGATCCCAATTGCGTTGTACACTTAACATGTAATAAAATGTTTAGAAAGCAGGAAAAAGTAAACTACAAACATCCCCCCCCCCCAAAAAAACCAGTGCAAGACCACAACAAAGGCCAGCAGGCAGACAAGCAAAGCTGTTAATGAATTAAGACTATTTTTTTAAAAAGTTAATTGTATCGTGTTTTTTGCTCCCATTGCTAGTGAGTTTTCTTTTCTTTTTATCTGGTTCATTATTTGGAACACAATTAAAAAATAAAAAATAAAGGACCCAAAGCAGCTTTAAAAAAATAAAAATGAAAGGGAAAATATAACATGGTATATATATATAAAAATAGACATAATTAAGGAAGACAGCAAAGGAAGATAAGGAGGTGCTATATACCAGGTCAGATCCTTGGTCCATCTAGTTCAGTATTGTCAACACTGGCAGGCAGCACAAAGTGGCTGCTAGACTGAGCAACGGCCCTCCCTTGAAAAGCAAAGCAAGTTTCTAGTCCTCAAGTGCTGCCTCAAACAGGAACATAGAAAGGTAGTTGCTTTATGCCACGTTAGACCCCTGGTCCATCTATCTCAGTACTGTTTATATATACGATATACGATATCTTTATTGTCACTGTCCCATGCAGAACAATGAAATTGAAAAACTACATAAAACATTCAAAAACCCCTAAAAACTCTGAAACACCCATTTTAAAACACACTATACTATAGAGACCCCTTATGCTGTGTTTAGAACCAGAATTGCATTTGGGTAAAAACTGTTTCTCAGGTGGCTAGTCCTGGCCTTTATAACCCTGTACCTTCTTCCAGAAGGCAGAAGCTGAAAGAGATCATTTCCGGGGTGCGCACTATCCTGCGCTATCTCTGCCTCTTTCTTATGGCACCTGACAGCATAGATTTGATCTAAGGTGGGAAGAGTGCACCCACTTATTCTCTCTGCAGTCTTTACAACCCTGGACAGCATTGTAGATGGGCTCTCTGGGATTTCAGGCTGCTCCTGACACCAAGGAGCAGGTTTTCATCACTGTTTGGATACAACTGGACGCCATTTTGAATCAAGATGGCAGACAGAAACTTTCCAAGCTGCCCTGATTCTTACCACCGACTGCAAAACTGCCCTGGTTTGGTTGGTTTCTTGGGATTCCCAAGCAATGCCAGGCACTTTCCCTTAGTAAAGACATACAGGATACAATTGGATATTGAAAAACAGATTAACAGTGTGCTAGACGCTGTACAAAAATCTAACTTCCGGCCTGCCACCAAGTGAAATGGTTTTGCTTTCCTTGTGCGGCCCTTTTAGATGTAAACATTGACACTGGGATAAAGTTGGGACAGAAATCTGTGCTATCAGACACACACATTTCCTACCCACCCAAAAGCCCTCCTGCCGAAGCCATCGCCCTCAAGCCATCCTGAAAAGTTATCCTGCAGATTGTTAATTAAAATAAAAGACTCATTTAGAAATAAGAAAACCTGCAAGGTTTTAATACAGGGCTGTAAAATCTCAGCCCATTAAATGTTAATGGAGACCCTTTGCCAGGTTGCTTAATAATGTCTTAGCTTTGCAAAATTACATCTTGTTTTAATATTATGATGGACCTGGGTGGCTGTTAGCACTGCCGTCTCATTCCCTTCCCTATCTTCTTTTCCTTTTCGTGTGTGCATCACCTCCATTTTATGTCCATTTCTGGCAGCTGTCAAAAGAAGCCACAGGGGGGAATGCAGGCAAGGGATTGCCAACTGATCAGGAGAATAAGGATCTGGACGCTCTTGTGCTTTTCACAGAATTTGGCAGGCCTAAACTTTTCACGGCAGCGAGATAAGTTGGCAGTGCTTGGTTGACAAGGGGGAAGGAGGCGGCTTGGCCCCACCAGCAATTTATATATTTTTTACATAGTTGCATTGCTGGAGAACATGTTGTTGTTGAGTTGTTTAGTTGTGTCCGACTCTTTGTGACCCCCTGGACAAGAGCACGCCAGGCACTCTTGTCTTCCACTGCCTCCAGCGGTTTGGTCAAACTCATGTTGGTAGCTTCGAGAACACTGTCCCACCATCTCGTCCTCTGTTGTCCCCTTCTCCTTGCGCCCTCCATCAGGGTCTTTTCCAGGGAGTCTTCTCTTCTCATGAGGTGGCCAAAGTCTTCTTGGAGCCTCAGCTTCAGGATCTGTCCTTCCAGTGAGCACTCAGGGCTGATTTCCTTCAGAATGGAGAGGTTTGATCTCCTTGCAGTCCATGGGACTCTCAAGAGTCTCCTCCAGCACCAGAATTCAAAAGCATCAATTCTTCGGCGATCAGCCTTCTTTATGGCCCAGCTCTCACTTCCATAGATCACTACTGGGAAAGCTGGAGAGCATAGCCTGCCACAATCTGGAAGTTGTTAGTGTATGGGCTTTATGGATGTTAACAGACCCACTAACTCTCCAAGGGGCCGGTAAATAATTGGCAACCATATTTACACAAAGCTACAGGTGAAAGGAGGGTCTCATCCCATGGATTTAAGCGCAACAAGGGACAGTGTTTTCTTACAAGAAGAACACTATACATCCACCACTGTTCTTCAACATTGGGACCCCACCCCTGATGTCATTGGACTACAACTCCCATAATCCATGGCCAATGTGATGGGTTTTGTAGTCCAACAACGTCTGGGGACCCAGACACTGCCAGACACTTTATACCACCAACGGTGGTAATGGGTGTGAGGGGAGATGCTTAGCCTTCACAAGCTCAAGGGATGGAGCTTAAACCTCTCCTCCATATACCCACCAACCTCTACCATTAGGGGGCGCCACTGCTCTTTTGCCCCTCAATGTCCCACAATTCCTCTTTTCCTCCTCCAAGCTTCCCACGTTGGCCCCCTTCCTACCTCAAGGTAGGAATGGTGGAGAAATTCAATTAAGGTCACAGCAAAAAGCAGATCTGCCTCATTCTCACTTGGCGAAACATGTGCTGGGCCCAGGCTTAACCCGAGCAACGCGGTCCAGGTCCAGTCCTGAATCCAAGGGTTCTGCGAGGAGTCAGTCCGACAGGACAAAGGCATAAACCAGGCAAGGTCAGGCACAGATCAGAGGCAGGTTCTGGCAAACAGCAACGTTGCTCCCGCAACCTGGGGCGGGGTCCAGCAGCCTTTTATCTCTGTCGGGGTAACGGCCGGTCCTGATCCCCCGGCGACTCACCTCCCTGTCTCGCCCGAAGGCAAGCACTCCTCCTGCAAGTACGCAGGTCTCTCCTTCTCTCAGACCTCAGTCTCTGCAGCTCGGGAGACGTCGGTGGGTGACTAGACCCAGAGGCCGCCTCAGCCTCTCCTGACCCAACTGGTAGTGGAGCAGCTGTAAGTGATGGCCCAGCTGGAGGCAACGAGGGAATCCCTGCATCTGGAGCCAGGGCAGGATCAGGCCCCTGACTCGGCTCAGCTGGTGCTTGTTGCAGGGGAGCCTGTGCAGAATGGGGCTCTTCAGGATCAGGCCCCAGACTCGGTTCAGCTGCCTCATGAGGCAAAGGATCCGGTGCGGACTGAGACTCCTCTGGCTCAGAGTCCGAGCCCGAGTCCCAGGCCATCACACAACGATACCAAAAATCCAAACACAGCCATCCTCCAAAATTATCTCCCAATGATACCGTGCCCTCCTCCAGCTAAGCGATAGGTTCAGGAATGCACATGCTAGAGTATGTGTGCCCCCCCCCCCCAAAGATATTAGGGAAAATGACATCCACAAATGCATTGTGTTAGACAAAATTGCTTGTGCAGGTATGGCAATAATAATAATAATAATAATAATAATAATAATAATAATAATAATAATAATAAATTGTATTTATACCCCACCCTCCCCAGCCAAGACTGGGCTCAGGGCGGCTAACATCAGGTATTAAAAACAATTGATTAAAAGACAACTTAAAAACAAGATTAAAACACAACATTAAAATGCAGCCTCATTTCAGTAGAAACTCAAATCAAAAACTTTTGGGGGATAAAAACAAACATCAGGCAAAATTGCATACAAATATGTGTCTATTGAAGGGACGCGGGTGGTGCTGTGGGTTAAACCACAGAGCCTAGGACTTGCCGATTGAAAGGTCGGCAGTTCGAATCCCCGCGACAGGGTGAGCTTCCGTTGCTCAGTCCCTGCTCCTGCCAACCTAGCAGTTCGAAAGCACGTCAAAGTGCAAGTAGATAAATAGGTACCACTCCGGTGGGAAGGTAAACGGCGTTTCCGTGCGCTGCTCTGGTTCACCAGAAGCGGCTTAGTCATGCTGGCCACATGACCCGGAAGCTGTACGCTGGCTCCCTTGGCCAGTAAAGCGAGATGAGCGCCACAACCCCAGAGTCATCCGCGACTGGACCTAATGGTCAGGGTTCCCTTTAAGGTAAAGGTAAAGGTACCCCTGCCCATATGGGCCAGTCTTGACAGACTCTAGGGTTGTGCGCCCATCTCACTCTACAGGGTTCCCTTTACCTTTACCTTCATGTGTCTATCGAGAAATTCGCACTGATGGAATGAATTTTCATGAGGACTTAACTTTTTCCTCCTTCGCAAACTCATATGGAAATGTGGAGATCTGCACTTGAATTGAGAGACTGAAATTGAAAAATCCGCGCCTCCTACCAGTGCTTTCAAAGGAGGCTTTAAAGGAGGGCTGGACCAGTTCATGGAGGGAGGAAGAGCTTTTAGCCAAGCTGGCTCTGCCCTGTCTCCACAGTCGGAGGCAGAAATGGTTCTGAATACCAGAACCGTAGGAGAAGAGAGAGCTCTTGCGCTTGGATCCTGTTGCTGGTTTCCCTTTGGGGTATTTGGGTGACCAGCGGGAGACCAGGATGCTGAACTAAACAGCATCCCGCCCCCTTGGGCCTGATCCAGCATCCAGGCTTTTCTGACATTCTTATGGAACCTCCAGGTCCAGAGGGAGTCTACCCAGATTTCTAGGTTCTTTTTCCCCCAAATTTTTTTTTATTCATTTTATAACACAACTAAACAACACAAACAGAAGAAAAACAACAATACAAACAAATTCTTGTCTTATCCTTATTTTTCTAAACATTGTTAGGTGGGCTTCCGCAAGTCCCCCCATCTGATTTTCATTTTTACCTCATCTTTAGCAGTTTACATATATCAGAATTTCGAACCATTTTTAAAATTACGCTTACTTTTACCATAAAAATCTTCACATTTTATCACTTACAAATACAGTGGTACCTCAGGTTACATACGCTTTAGGTTACATACGCTTCAGGTTACAGACTCCGCTAACCCAGAAATAGTGCTTCAGGTGAAGAACTTTGCTTCAGGATGAGAACAGCAGCAGCAGGAGGCCCCATTAGCTAAAGTGGTGCTTCAGGTTAAGAACAGTTTCAGGTTAAGAACGGACCTCCGGAAAAAATTAAGTGCTTAACCCGAGGTACCACTGTAATACTATTTTAAAATACACTAACCCTACAGCCTATATCCACTTCCAAAGCTATTCTAAGATTTAAATATTAACACATTTTATCAGATATTCTTTAAACTTCTTCCAATCTTCTTCCACCGTCTCTTCTCTCTGGTCTCGGAGTCTCCCAGTCAGTTCGGCAAGTTCCATATAGTCCATCATCTTCATCTGCCATTCTTCGATAGTTGGCAAATCTTGTTTCTTCCAATTCTTCGCTAGTAATATTCTTTCAGATGTTGTGGCACACAGAAAAAAAGTAACATCCTTCTTGGGGATTTCAGCCCTAGATTTCTAGGTTCTTTGGGACATTTATGGTCACTGTGAGAACAAGATTTTGGACTGGAGGGAGAGCTCTCCTAATGTTGTTGTTGTTGTTTAGACGTTTAGTCGTGTCCGCCTCTTTGTGGCCCCCTGGACCAGAGCACGCCAGGCCCTCCTGTCTTCCACTGCCTCCCGCAGTTTGGTCAAACTCATGCTGGTAGCTTCAAGAACACTGTCCCACCATCTCCTCCTCTGTCGTCCCCTTCTCCTTGTGCCCTCCATCTTTCGCAACATCAGGGTCTTTTCCAGGGAGTCTTCTCTTCTCATGAGGTGGCCAAAGTCTTGGAGCCTCAGCTTCAGGATCTGTCCTTCCAGTGAGCACTCAGGGCTGATTTCCTTCAGAATGGAGAGGTTGGATCTTCTTGCAGTCCATGGGACTCTCAAGAGTCTCCTCCAGCACCAGAATTCAAAAGCATAAATTCTTCAGCGATCACCCTTCTTTATGGTCCAGCTCAGAATAAACCACCCCTATTGCATAAATGCATGCACCCTTTGGGTGATTTCTTTGGGGTGAGGGGCGGGAGAGGAGAGGAAGTTTCCTCACCTCGCTCGACCGTTCCGGAAGCTTCCGGCACAGAAGAAACCCAGGAAGTCCTACATCACTGGGAGGCACACTCAGGTCAGAAACCCAGCAGGTTTTTCTTAGAGGGGGAAAGTTATATGGAAGGGACCTGAGGGTTTTTTCTGAGCGAGGGATAGAGACGGAAGACTTCAGTCACCAGAACTATTGATTTGGCATTAAATTCCCTCCTTTCTTCCCTCCTCCTCCAATCCATGCAATTAAACAGAGGCATTAAAAACAAGGGAGCCACGTTCTTTTGAGGTCACCATCCCCTTTAAAAGCAAAACTTTAAAAGCGTTGGCCCCTTTGGAAAGGCTGGTTTAAAGAGGGACACAGTAATAAGGTGCCCTACAGAGAACCAAATCCGTCTAGCTCAGTTTTTAAGGGAACAGCCTGAAAAGGCATCTGTAGGCAGGATTTGGGTACGCTTCTGTTTGAAACTCCCGAGAGCCACAGCCAGGCCATGTAAACAAATGGCTCAAAGGTCTGACTCAGTATAAGACAGCTTCCAATATCACTATTGCTCAGCATTTTCCTCAGAACCATGAGGACTAGAGACTTGGTTTATTTTTAAGGGGACGGCTGAAGCTCAGGAACAGAGAGGGGTTTGGGGAGACTCCCAGTCTACAACGCTGCTGATCAGTGCAGACAGTATTGAGCCACATCAGGGAGGTCCAACTTTTCATACCAATGGCATAATCCAATAGTTTAATCTGCCAGTCCACTCTGGTAGGGACCTTGTCGTCTTTCCAGCTCTGGGCAAGCAATATCCTTGCAGCTGCTGCGGCATACATAAACAGTCTTTTCTGTTCCTTCGTTCTCTCTGCACCTACAATTCCTAACAAAAAGCCTTATTTTAAACATTCCCCCCACCCAATTCATTATATATTTCCCAGAATTCCTTTATTCCTTTACAATTCCACCACATGGGGTAAAGGGACCCCTGACCATTAGGTCCGGTCATGGCCGACTCGGGTTGCAGCGCTCATCTCGTTTTATTGGCCGAGGGAGCCGACGTACAGCTTCCGGGTCATGTGGCCAGAATGACTAAGCCGCTTCTAGCGAACCAGAGCAGTGCACGGAAACACCATCTACCTTCCCGCTGGAGTGGTACCTATTTATCTACTTGCACTTGACGTGCTTTTGAACTGCTAGGTTGGCAGGAGCAGGGACCGAGCAACGGGAGCTCATTATATATTTCCCAGAATTCCTTTATTGCTTTACAATTCCACCACATGTGGTAAAAGGTGCCACCCAAATCTTTTAAGTGCTTAGGGCCTCTGAAGGTCTTGATCCGGTCCTGCGTGAGGCTCTGGCAGGCTCCCCGAGCCCCTCCACCTCCTTCCCAAAACTGGGAAAGCACTAACCAGGCTTTGGGGAGGAGTTGGGAGAGGACCCTGCCAGAGCCATCGCACCATCTTCCCAAAGCCCAGCAACTCACTTACCTGGTTTGGGGGAAGGGCTGCAAGGGTGGGGGAGGCCAAAAAAGGCCTCAGGGGCCACCTTGAGCTAGAGGACCCAATGATCTGGCCCTGCGGTGCGTCACGAACGCCTTCTCATTTTCTCTTTTCTTCTCCGTTTTGCTGCCTCCCGCCAGCCTGCAAAAGGAAAGAGCAAGATCAAGGCAAAGCCGACCGAAACCACGTCCCTAAGCGCCACCGCCTGGTCTTCACGGACATCCAGCGCCGCACGCTCCACGCCATCTTCCACGAGAACCAGCGCCCTTCCAAAGACCTTCAGATCACCATCGCCCAGCAGCTGGGCCTGGAGCTCTCCACCGTCAGCAACTTCTTCATGAACGCCCGGAGGCGCAGCCTGGACAAGTGGATGGAGGAGGGCCGCTCCCCATCCTCGGGGGGCCACGCCACCAACCCCTCCTCGGCCGTCACCTGCACCAAAGCGTAACGGGCCTCCCTTTGGCACCTTCCGGCGTCCCCCAACCACGACCCTCCGTTACACCAAAGATGGCAGGATGGCCTTTGGCCAGGAGACAAAATGGCGGAAGGGCGCTTGGCCAATGCGCCAAGTGGGAGGGGGAAAACCAGGATGGGGGCGGTGTAATACGACTTTACGGTTTCATTCCTCTCTGGATCTGACCTCTGGGCAGAAACTAGCCGGATCCTAAACGAGAACAAAGCTTTTTGCGACCTAAAAGGAGGGTTATGGCGAAACCCGGACGGCGGAAAGCGAGGAAGGTGTTTCCCGGGCAAAGGACGGCGTCTACGGTCAAGGCTATTCCAAAGACTTTCTGCGTATGTTTCCCCCGCTGAGACCTTGTTCTGTGTTGTTCCTATTGAGGAGGCAGTGCCATCTGGTGGCGAGAGGGGAAAAAGAAGTGTGTTTGGCAGTGGGGTCTATGGGGGAGAAACTAGGTTATTTTCCATCTTTCTCTTTCAGTGGGAAAGCGGCAACGCTTAAAAAGATGGGAGCATCCATGGTTGCCACCACCCTGGGAAAGCAAGCCAGGAAACCCATCTAATATGTTGCACATCTGGAGGAGGAGTAGAAATACCATGTACCAAATCCCAGGCTAACCAGGAGGGGTTGAATTGAAAGCCTCCCTCTCAATGCAAGGGGAGAGAACCAATGTTTTCGGTCGAGGGCCACATTGCCTCTGGGGTGATCTCTCGGGGGCCGCGTGCTTGCGGTGGGCGGGGCTGCTGCCAGGAGTGGGCGGAGCCAGCACCCAAAATGGGCAAGGCACTTCAAGGCACAGAAAATGAGGTGCCTCCCTCCCAGTTTTGTCAGGCTGGTGATAAAGGCCATCCATTGACCAGTGAAAACCTAGGGTTGCCATATATAATAATAATAAATAATAATAATTTATTATTTATACCCCACCCACCTGGCTGGGTTTCCCCAGCCACTATGGGCAGCTTCCAACAAAACACTAAAATACATTAACCTATTAAACATTAAAAGCTTCCCTAAACAGGGCTGCCTTCAGATGTCTTCTAAAAGTTTGGTAGTTATTTTTCTCTTTGGCATCTGGTGGGAGGGCGTTCCACAGGGCGGTCGCCACCACCGAGAAGGCCCTCTGCCTGGTTCCCTGTAACTTGGCTTCTCGCAGCGAGGGAACCGCCAGAAGGCCCTCGGCGCTGGACCTCAGTGTCCAAAATTTCCTGGACATAGCCAGAAACAATGTCCGGATGGAAATCGCTGTAATGTCCTCTATTTTGAGATTTTGTAAATCTCAAAAAACCAAAAACCCTCAGCAACTTTTGTGTCTGGGTTTTCACTTTTTGAAATACGGCAGCCCCACCCTGCCCACACCTGTGCCTTTGAAGAGCAGCTCAATCTGCCAGCAAAATATGTCAAGGTGTGGAAATTAGCATAGCTGCTACCAATGTGGACAAACTGGGGCAGGAGCAGGTGGTAAAATTGGAGAGCCTTGCCAATGATCCACTTTGATACAGGCCTTGCTGAAGCTTTTCTGATTCAAAGTGAAATATACTCAGAATCGAGAGTGGATTTCACGCTCTTTATTCAGCTCATCGTGGTGAGGAGGAATGGAAGTTTCCCCAAAGTATCTGCTTTATACACCTTATTTACACAATGGGCTGCACGTGATTGGCTAATTCCAGAATTCTCTTGTAGGCCAATCAGGTTGTGGATTCACTTCCATCTGGAGCTGGATTGGGTGGCTCCTGCGGAACAATACTGCTGCATTGTTCTAGGACCAATCAGACTGCTGCATTCTGAATCCTATTGTTCTAGGACCAATCAGACTGCTGCATTTTGGATCCTATTGTTCTAGGACCAATCAGACTGCTGCATTCTGAATCCTATTGTTCTAGGACCAATCAGACTGCTGCATTCTGAATCTTATTGTTCTAGGACCAATCAGACTGCTGCATTCTGAATCCTATTGTTCTAGGACCAATCAGACGCTGCATTCTGAATCCTATTGTTCTAGGACCAATCAGACTGCTGCATTCTGGATCCTATTGTTCTAGGACCAATCAGACTGCTGCATTCTGAATCCTGTTGTTCTAGGACCAATCAGACTGCTGCATTTTGGATCCTATTCAACTCAGTACATAACACAAAGCATGTTCAAAGTGCTGGTTCCCAGATGGCGTGTCGAGGGAGAACAGCCTTGTAGGCATCTGACGCCTGCCCATAGCACCCCTGGGCGAGTCAGGGGTCTGGCTTTTGCCTCTTTGGGCCAGCAGGGGGCAAGCAAATACCGGCAGTTTGTAACTTCCACAGAAAGGGTGCCCATCCCTTCTTCAGGTGATTTCGAAAGTAAACTCGTGGGCCGGCAAGCTGAGGATTGCCAGCGATTCCTCAGTTGTGATTCCTGCATTGCAACTTCCTGCATTCTGCTGTATAAGACGACTTTTTAACCCTGGAAAATCCTCTAGAGCAGTGTTTCCCAACCTTTTTTGGGCAAAGGCACACTTGTTTGATGAAAAAAATCTTGAGGCACACCACCATTACAGCCCCGTGATGTCAGCGCGCAGCGTCACGCTGGGAGGGAAGGGCGCCGGGGCGCTGCTGCTGCTGCTGCCGCCGCCGCTCCCGGCAGGCATGGGCCCAGCTGAGGCGGTGGCGGCTGTTGTGGTGGTGGCGATAGCGGGCGGAGGAGGGGGCGGCGGCGGGGCCGAGGTGGCCGGCGGCGGCGGGGGAGGCGGCGGCGGGTGGAGCAGGAGGGCGGCCGAGGCCGGTGAGGGAGTAGGGTTGCCCGGGGCTTGAGGAGCCGTCGCCGGGAGTTGCTGCTGCTGTTGTTGCTGCTGCTGCCCGGACATGCCGGCCTCCTCCTCGTCCGCTGTCTCGCGCTCCTCCCTTTTGCGCACGCTGCCCCGCCGCCGCCCCATTGGCCGGGTCCTGTCAGCTGATCCTATGTTATTTCCTGTGTGTGTGTGTGAGGGGAGAATGGAGAGAGAAACCTCGGCACCACCACCGCGGAGCCGCCCCCGGCTCGACGCAGATCCTCGCCGCCGCCGCCCCGCCTCTCGCCGCCCGACTCGCCCGCCTCCCTCCCACGGCACACCAGGCAACGTCTCGCGGCACACTAGTGTGCCGCGGAACACCGGTTGGGAAACACTGCTCTAGAGAGTCGGGGGTCGTCTTATTCGCTGGGTATGGGTTCGCTGAGCAGTAGCAGTGGGTGGTGGGCTCCTCTCCACGCCAGGAGGAAGCCGCCCAGCGAAGCCCGCTTAGCATCGCTGGACAGCTTCCTCCCGGCACGGAGCCCGCTGCCCACTGCTGCTGCCCAGCGAAGCTGCCGTGTATAAGGCTGGGCGTGTAAGTTGACCCCCCAAATTGGCAGCTGCCAATTTGGGGGGTTGTCTTATACGCCCAGTCGCCTAATACGCCGGAATCTATGGAAGTTGAAATGGATTATTTGTGTTTGTAGCATCAGACCCACCTCCCACCGCAAACCAGAACGTCTGGTTCTTCTCTGTTTTGACTTGGGCCTTGTTTACAACCTCGGGGGGCTTCCGTCGCTGGTCAGGTGGGCAGACCTACAGGGCTGACCTGAGGTTTCCAGGTGTGCCTGCCCCACTGCAGGTGAGGGAACCTTTCTTCCATTATTTTACGCACAACAAGAGCTGTTCTCTCTCACAACACACTTCGGCACAGTTTGAGAGCGATTTCCCCAAGTTCTTCCAGAAGCGGACACCCAAGTCCCACCTGCCTTTATCTGTAAGGTGGGGTGGGAAACCTCAGGCCCTCCAGGCCTCTCTATGCGGCCCTCAGAGGCCTCTCCAGGCCTCCCCTGCTCTCTAGAGAGGGCTGGGAGAGGGTGTGCAGAAACTAGCCAGCTGTACAAAGCCATTTACATCCGTTGTTCCACCCACTTTTGCTCCTGGACACTATTGGCAAGCGGCCCCCGGAAGGTCACCAAGAGTAGAATGCGGCCCCTCAGGTGGAAAAAGGCCTCCCATCGGTCTTAAGGATTCCTCAAATAATGTAGGGGATGCATTTTCAACCCTTCTCTTGGGCCACACCAAATGAAACTTATTTTAGCTTTGGAAGCCCTCCTAGGTGAAATTGCCATAACTGGCTTTTGCTTTTCTCTGGCTGCTGACATGACAATATATCCCCGGGTGGGTGGGTGCAAGGATAGCTCCTCCCCTTCCTGCCAGAACATCGCGCCAATGGTCACTGCCTCCTCCTCCCTGTTTCCCTATTGGGTGTTCCCACTGTCCGAAATTTGGCAAAATTTGCTGGCGGGGGGCGGGGGGAACGAAAAGAAACTTCTACCTCACTTTGTCTCTTGCACCGAAAACGATACCAAAGATGATTTTTGTTTGTTTGTTTCGTTTTGCAAAGGAAGTCTTTTGTGCGTCCGCGTGGGTGAGCATGTGTTTTGAGGATGCGTGGGTAAGGTGGGCGCGTGTGTCGTGACATAGATATATTTCTATCTATTTTTTGCATGGCTTCTCAAAAAAGAAAAAAAAGGGAAAAAACGTTACTCTGTTTCGTGTCAGAAACTCTCAGCTTGCGCCGGGCAGAGAGGGAGACGGCTTTTCCTGCTGCGAGGGAACAACCACATCCCCGAATTTGCCACGACACAACCCAGACCCCCCCTTTCCCCGCTACCACGATCCGTGCAGGTGCTTTCGAGAAGAAATAAATGCACTTTAGTATTTATGCCACAGGGTTAGGAGCTGGAAGGGCCTTCTGAACAGATGCTGAGCCACAAAGTTTCCCTTTTTAAAAAAAGCAAGCCACAGCGATGTTTTGTCCACCCGTCCCTGTTCCAAAATTTAGCAGCTCTGTGACTTAGGAAGAAACAAGAAGAAACAGAGCGCAGCCCAGGTCATTCCATTGAAAGATGTTTATGCAATCTGCACACTGTCAATTTGGGGGTTTTATTGTGTGTGTGTGTAAAAGCTTACTGGTTTTACTGAGGCAGAGGCCTCAGTTGGCAATTGCAGGGGGGAAGGATGGAGGGGGAAGCAGCAGCAAGGCAACGGGGGACAGAGTTGCGTGTGTCCTCAGGTGTGATGGAGGAGGCCTGAGTCCAGGTGGCCCTCTGGACCCATCAGCTCAGGCACCAAAAAGGAAAAGTCTTGGGCTGGTCCTGCCTCCAGCTCCCAAACCAGCTGCACTGACAACATCTAGCAAATCAGGCAAGGCCACAGTCACACCACATGTTGAAAGCACTATGGCGGCACTTGAAACAGCTACTGCTGCGCCCAGAGGATCCTGGGAGCTGTAGTTTTAAGCATACTGGTAGTTGCTATGGAAACCTCCCCCCTTTTCACCTTAGAGAGCTACAATTCCCTGAGCTCCCTGTGAAGAGGGATTGATCATTCAACCACCCTGAGAATTGCAACTCCGGGATTTCGCCTAACGGCTCTCCCGCACACTTAAACTACAGTTCCCAAGATTCTTTGGGGGGAAGGCATGACACTTTAAAACAGTATCTAGAGTGCTTTAAATGCATGCGAATGTAGCCTTTGCTAACAAAGCACTACAGTGGAATACACAAACACCATATTGGTTTTAGGTTGTGGGTGTGCCAGTGGAATTTGGCATGCAGACCTGCATTGACAGGTGACTGCAATAAAAACTACCTTTATGATGCGGCAGATAAGGGAGCGGATACAGGCAGGAGATTTTCTCTGACGTCTGACCGATGATGCAAAGCTGCCCCCCTCCCCTCCTACCACACGCCAGAATTATCTTCAAAACACAAAGCACACTGGGTGGCAAGGTGCGTTCTGGAGACAGTGCGATGCCTGTGGCATTTTGGAAATCTTACAATTGCGCTTCGTGCACGACACCTGGAATGCAGGAGACAGGGATGTGGCGATGGCCTAGTCAGAGAAACCAAACATTGCCACATCAAGGCAAGAGGTTGGGCGGCCATCCAGCAGGGATTCTTTAGCTGTGACTCCTGCACTTCAGGGGGTTGGGCTGGATGACCCTCAGGACCCCTTCCCAACTCCACAATTCCGATTCCCGAGATTCTTAAGAGACACAGCTCTGAGAGTCAGATTTGAAATGGCAAAAGGACACTTTCTCGGAACCAGTTTTGTTTCCATCGTTTGACTGCTCCACTAGTTAATTCTCCTCTACATCAAAGTTTCCTATAGCCTGACCCTGGTTCTGAGCTCTGGGACCTCAGAAGGTGCCTTCTGGCTTTGATAATCTCTTTTGATGTTTAAAAGCTCCCTGCTTCCAAAACAGCTGCAAACCAGGAGACCTTAATTATATATATTTAAAAAATCCAGACCCTGCACAATAATGTCTTCATTTTAAAGAAGAACAAAAGAGCCCCGACTTGGCAAAAAAAGAGAAAAAATGAAGTTTTGTTTAAAAAAATGGCAACCCTGCGAATTGTTTTGCCATCTTTTCCAAATTTGGCAATTGCTCCTGTGCCTTTAATAACAGGCAGAAAAAGCACCACAAAGCTTTTCCAGACAAAGAGAAATTTCACCTGCCTCGGTTTCGGAGTTCCAGGCTTTCTTTCAGAAAGGCACAGAGAAGTTAGAAGTTTGTCTGAAGGAAGGAAAAAGATGGCAACCTAACAAGCGCCGATACATTTCCCATAAGCCCTTTCTTCTTCTCCCCTCCCCGCTCCCTGGCCGGTGTAAGCTGAGTGACGTGGTCATGTTTTTAATCAAAGCAGTGCATTACTATATATTAATAAATTGAATGTTTCTTCTTTGTTTGTCGACCGAGCTAACTTAAAAAGAGAGAAAACCAAAGTCGCTTTTTTGGCCTGTAAACGAGAAAATGAAAAGGAAAAAAAAAGGAAGAAGCTGTACATTTTATACCAAAGGTTTTTCTTTTCTTTTCCTTCTTCTTGGATACCTCATCCTGTACCTGTTTGTGGTGAAATGTTAATTCACAAAAAGTAAACGTCCTGAATTGAAATACAATGCAGTGCTTTACATTTAATGGGGAGAGGGGGGAAGTATGTTTGTTTGTGTGTTTCCTCAACAGAAGCATCTGCATTTTAAAAAATGCATCCTTATAAAATGTCAAAAAGGGAGAAAATTCCTGTAGAAAGGCAGTCAAACGGCTAGGTGGAATTTCCAACAGCAAATCTCCACCAAGAAACTCACCTAATTTGCAATCCCCTAGCCTGAGGGGAAGGGACGTGGGTGGCGCTGTGGGTTAAACCACAGAGCCTAGGACTTGCCGATTAGAAGGTCGGCGGTTCGAATCCCCGCGACGGGGTGAGCTCCCGTTGCTCAGTCCTTGCTCCTGCCAACCTAGCAGTTCCAAAGCATGAAGTGCAAGTAGATAAATAGGTACCACTCCGGCGGGAAGGTAAACGGCATTTCCATGCACTGCTCTGGTTTGCCAGAAGCGGCTTAGTCATGCTGGCCACATGACCCGGAAACTGTACGCCAGCTCCCTCAGCCAATAAAGCGAGATGAGCGCCGCAACCCCAGAGTCGGCCATGACTGGATCTAATGGTCAGGGGTCCCTTTACCTTTCCCTAGCCTGAGGGGAGATGAAGTCCTACAGTATCTGGGGGTGACACAAGTTCTCGAGTCCCACTGAAAGACCCAAAGCACAGCCATTTATTATATATATTTATGGCCTGTCATTCTCCATGCTGCCCCATGATACACTACAATTACATTGTGTCTCACCTTCCATCGTTTCAAAGGAGCAGAAAGGTGAAAACCTTGGCCCAACGTCAAAAAGTACAAGAAGCGATGGGGCCAGAGGGAAGGGCATTCCACAATCTGGGGAGCCACCACCATAAAGACCCTCTCACGCCCTGCCACCCCACAAACTTCACAAAACAGTGGAGGCCTTGCTGGTGACTCAACACCTGGGCAGGTGGACCTAGGAGGAGGAGGTGCTCATTCAGGTATTTGGGGGCCATGTCATTCAGGGTTCTCCATATGTTGGCGGAAGCATCTGTAACTGAACTCAGAAGCATACAGGCAACCAGTGCTGGTCCTCAAGAACTGGCATAATATGTGCCCAGCAAGCAATGCCATTGCACAGAGCAGGGGTAGCCAATGAGGTGCCTCCAGGTGATGCTAAACTACAACTCCCATCATCCCAGGGTACTGGCCATGCTAGCTGGGGCTGATGGGAATTGGAGTCCAAGCCATCCAGACGTCACCTCATTGGCTAATCTTGGCATGGAGTGTCCACTACACCTGTCACAATATACCCAACCAAAATAGCAGCCTAGGCTTGGAACATTAATGGGTTATTTTGGCAACTCAACTAAAGCTTGGAGCAGCCTTCTTTTCGGGATGGTCGGCCCTCTCTCTACACCAGCAGGGTGTGGGGAAGCACAGCTCCGTAGCAGAGCACATGCTTGGATTGCAGAAGGCTCCTAGGCATGGCCTATTAAAAAGGATCTCTGTTAGCTTGTTGTTGTTGTTTAGTCGTTTGGTCATGTGCAACTCTTTGTGACCCCCTGGACCAGAGCACGCCAGGCACTCCTGTCCTCCACTGCCTCCCCCAGTTTGGTCAAACTCATGCTGGTAGCTTCGAGAACACTGTCCCACCATCTCGTCCTCTGTTGTCCCCTTCTCCTTGTGCCCTCCATCTTTCCCAACATCAGGGTCTTTTCCAGGGAGTCTTCTCTTCTCATGAGGTGGCCAAAGTCTTGGAGCCTCAGCTTCAGGATCTGTCCTTCCAGTGAGCACTCAGGGATGATTTCCTTCAGAATGGATGCGTTTGATCTTCTTGCAGTCCATGGGACTCTCAAGAGTCTTCTCCAGCACCATAATTCAAAAGCATCAATTCTTCGGCGATCAGCCTTCTTTATGGTCCAGCTCTCATTTCCATACATCACTACTAGGAAAACCATAGCTTAAACTATATGGACCTTTGTTGGCACTCTGTTAGCTAGATCAGGAAATAGCTCCTCTGTTCAAGAGCCACATCCCCGGCCATGGAAGACAGAACAATGGTTGGATTGGATTCTCTCTTCAGGCAGCTGCTTTTGGTTCATCCTAAGGAGAGCCTGCAGGATGAGGCCCTTGGCCCACCTAGGCCAGCATCCTGTTCTCACAGCAGCCAGCCAGACGTCCGTTGGGAACCTGTAAACAGGACCCAAGCACAACAGCACACTCTCGTCCTGCGGTTTCCAGCAACTGGGATTCGCAAGCAAAATTGCTTCCTGCAGCGGTGGAGGAAACTTTCCCCAACTTTGGGGGAAAGGTCACAGCTCATTGGGCGCAGGACACACACTGCAGATGAAAGGATCTTGGGAAGGGTGTGCCCAAGACCCCAGAGACTTGTGGCAATTCAGAAAGGGCTCTGGGAAAGGCAGACTAACAGCTTCACTCCGCCTGGAGCAGCTTCGCACACTTAATTCCAACAAGTGGTTCAGGGCTCCTAAACCCACACTTCTGGGTACAGAGCTCTCCCCAAAGATCCTGCATTGCAGGGGGTTCGACTAAAGGACCCTTGGGATCCCTTCCAACTCTATGATTCTCTGATTCCATAAAAGCACAGCAGGATCAGAACAAAAGTCCGTTTAGCCCAATACAATTCTTAACAGTTCTTAGCAACCTGAGATGCAATATCAGCAATGCACGTATCATGCTGTGTTGCCAAATCAGAGTACAGTGGTACCTCAGGTTACATGCGCTTCAGGTTACAGACTTCGCTAACCCAGAAATAGTGCTTCAGGTTAAGAACTTTGCTTCAGGATGAGAACAGAAATCTTGTTCAAGTGGCACGGCAGCAGCAGGAGGCCCCATTAACTAAAGTGGTCCTTCAGGTTAAGAACAGTTTCAGGTTAAGAACGGACCTCCGGAACAAATTAAGTACTTAACCCGAGGTACCACTGTATGGAGTTCAGTTGGCTGGAATGTCTGGTTTCATTTAAAAAACAAAACCAAGCTTCTAGATCTTATGACCATGAAAACATGACCTATAGCGTATGGGCAACACCTAAAAGTCTCAGAAGCCAGGAAGATGACGGAAGAAGATTTTAAGAGCATAGGCCATGGTTTGCCAGCATGGTGCCTCTCTAGGTGTTTTGAACTACAGCTCCCATCAAGCAAAGACAGCCGAGCCAGGGATTGCGGGAGATCCAAATATCTGAAGGGGGCCTGGCTTGGGGAAGGCTGCTGGTTAAGGGAAGGGGCTCCAAATCAAAAGCAGAATAAAATTATATAAATCATGCAAATCTGCCCAGTTTGTATAATCTGCGCAGGTCCCAAGAATTTAGCGGTTGGCTGTGGGTGAAGAAATTCAGGGCTGGATCCAGAATAAGATGAGCAGCACTGAAATGTTTGTGAAAAGTAAAATAATGATTTTAACGCAATCAAGAGGCAGCAATGCTTCTGAATGCCAACTGCTGGCTACCGCAGGAGGAAAGAGTGCTCTTGCGCTTGGATCCTGCTACTGGGTTTCCTATTGGGGCACCTTGTCAGCCACTGTGAGAACAGGATGCCGGAACAGATGAGCCATTGGCCTGATCCAGCAGAGCTCTTCTGATGTTTTTATGACTTTAAATTAAAATTTCATTGATTTCAATCAATGCAACTAAGTCTTGATCCAACACTTGGCTTTTCATTAGCCCAGAACACACAGAACGTCACCAGTTTATGGGTATTCTCTGCCTACTTTATAAACAAATTGCCACTGGGAAGGAAGTGGAACCCTGAGAATCAAAAGCGTGGGGGAAAAATAACACACAAGAGATTGCATAGAGATTTGTGCTGTAATGGTTTTTTTTCTTCCAGCAGAACACAAGGAATAAACAGCACAAGGGAAAAACTGGGTCGAAAAAACGAGACAGGGCAAAACAGAGGTTGGGGTTGTAAGATTTAACACACAGAGGAAAAAAATGGAACAAAACGAAACGAAAATCCCAAATGCACATTGTAATTTGTTCCTCCCTAAAACAGCAGAGGGGGGCGGAGAAAAGAGTTTGAAATAAACGAAAGAGGTGGCTCACTCCACTTCTAGCAGACAAAGACCTTCATTTTAAACTGGGGGGGACAACGGAACGGGGGCGTGTTTCCAGGGGGAAGGAGAAAACGGCGCACAAACTTCTTTGCTCGTTCTTGCAACCTAACAAGTCCCCAAATCCGAGGAAGAGGAGATGGTGGTGAAGATATAGGCATTCCTGTAACAGAATGTCGCCTGCCGTGCCCAACATCTGTGGTGGCGGCTACGGGCGCGGCAAGTCACCAATGCCCACCGCTAAGGAGCATGGGAAGATTCCACAGAACGGAAAAGGTTCAGTCCTAAAGAGGAAACGAGGGCCAAACCCACTCAGAACAGCCTCACCCGACTCGGGAGGCCTTTAGGACTTGTTGAAGGCTGCCAACACAGCCCAGATCATCTCTGAGCCCCCCGCCTTGGCCGCTTCCGCTTCAGGGTCTCTGTCCATGAGGTCCTTGGACCGGTTCATGGCCACGTCGTATTTCTCGTCGACCAGGCTGGTGAAGACGTTCTCCAGCACATCAGAGGCGTGGGCCAGGACCAGCAGGGCTAAGGTCCGCCTGTCCATGCGGTGGGGGTCATTGACCCACCGGTCCAGGACGCTCTCTTGCAGCTTCTTCACCAAGCGCTGCTTCTCCGTGGTGTTGGTGACCGGGTGGGTGGTCATGTCGAAGAGGAGGAAGTTCTGCTTCTCGGTCGTCAGGATCCCCTTCTCCACAAGGTTCTTGGCGATGCGCTCCCGGACGTTGCGGAGCTGGTACTGCAGCTTGAAGGGGTTCCAGGTCTCACCTGCAGGAGGCGAGGAAGAGGGTCAGCAACAAGGTCAGGACCTTGAGGGCCCATCTAGCTCGGTGCGGTCTACTCTGGCTGGCAGTGGCCTGCCAGGTTTCGAGAGGAAGTGTCTCCCAGCTGCACCAAGAGAAGCCAGAGGTTGAGCTGGGCCTTTCTGTGCGCAAAGCAGATGCTCAGTTACTGTGCTACGTATGTTACCTTAAAAATAAACAAAGATTCTAGTCCTCACCGTTTTAGCTCACTCTAGCTACAGATTGTTTTTTAAAACAAACAAATTCATTTATTTAATTTTAGGGATTTACATGGCCTTTGGTTTGGACTCAGTCAGACCCTTATGTTTCCCTCCCCTCATGGTCTTGATCTATCGGCTACTTTTAAAATGAGGCTGCATTTTAAATTGTTTTGGTTTTTGTCCACCCCCTCCCCCACAATTATGTTTTTACTGTGATTTTATTGGTGTTAGCTGCCCTGAGCCCGGCTCTGGCTGGGGAGAGTGGGGTATAAATAATAATAATAATTATTATTTATTATTATAGGTATGGGAATGTCTTATAACCTATGATTTGCTCAGGTTCATATTACAATAATCTACAAAAGATGACCTATAATAAAACTTGGTTGAGAGGTGGCTGTACTTTAGCTACAGAATTTTGCACTAACACCTTATGCCCATCCAATTTTGGCAGCGGGAGTGGCAGTGGTGGAACGTGTTGTCTGGGGGCTGACTGTGGCCCCTGAGGCTTCTCTATTCTAGCCGTTGGGACTATCCCCAGACCAAACCCGTCACTGCCCTTCCTTCACATCCTCCTCGAGTGCTTTTGCTTGGGATGTGTCCTTGAACTGCGACAGGGTCTTTTGCTCACCTGGAGGAAGAGACTGGAATGTAGCCTACAGTACCACCCACTTTCGCATTTCACTATTTGCACCTGGCCCCTGGAAGGCAGCCTACAGGGAAGGTGGCTCTCAGCCTGCCAAAAAAGGTTCCCCACCTCCACGTTACTGGAGCGAGGGGGAAGAAGGCGATGGGTTGTGGAGCTGGCTTGTTTCAAAAGGTAATACTTAGGGGATTAACCACAGTTTAGGGTTTGAACACAGGTCACTATGTTTTTTTCTTCAGAGCTCTGCAGCAGCCCACAGGCATAATTTCAGTTTCCTAATATTTTGCTTAATGTTTTACTGGATTCCTATTTACCCAGGTATCATGTACTGACTTTTTGTGATTTTACTGATATATACAATGTCAACCGCTTAGAGATTCTGTTATAAGAGGCACGTAAGTTCTTAAAATGAGAAGGAATCTGTAGACCCAAAGGCTTAGCAGCCCTGCAGTGCTCAGAAACACTTCCGCCCTCACCTGTCAGCAACTCAATCCACGTCTGCACTGTCTCGGCAGGTTCGGTGGCTTTGAGGTGCCGCAGCGTCTCGTCTAGGAGGACGTCTCCCGTTGGGGCATCTGACTTTAGGAGGACCTAGAAGGCAGAAAGAAAGCGAGAGACAAAGACTTCTGCCAGGCTCCTAAAGGCGCATTGAAACAGGCCCTAACGAACAGCCTTAGGGAGGCCAGGGAACAGAAAAACCCTCTCACCTTCCGGTCCAGCAGTCGTTTTTTCCTCATAGTCTGTGGCTCTAGCTGTATCCTTCCCCTCATTGCCAGCTCAATGAGGATGCCGCCCCGGAGACCGGAGGAGATGCAGTCGTTCCAGAAGGACGTGTAGCCCTGAGGAGGAGGTCAGGAATGGACATCAGCAAAGACCCAGGAAGAGACACGCAAAAAACTGCAATGTCAGGCCATAAAGAGCTTGTGGTTTGGTGCAAGTCACAGACTTTAGAGGTGACCAAAGACAGGATTATTAGTCAAGGCTGTCATTAACTAATTTGAGTGGAGTTTTTTGGGAAGGGTGGCGATTGTGATGCTTGTTTTATGCTGCTGTTTTGTCTCTTTCACGAAACAGATGGGATAAAAGTTTTGGGCTGTATCCAAAGTTAAACTACTCAGGGTAGACCCACCAAAAAGCATCAGATATAGCTAACTTAGGTCTATTTCAAAGAGTATTCCAAGAGCATAAGAAGAGTGTGCTTGATCTGGCCAAGGGCCCATCTAGTTCAGCCTCCTGTTCTCACAGTGGCCAATCAGATACTCCAAAGGGAAACCAGGAAGCAGGACCTGAATGCAAGAACACCGTCTTCCCTCCTACGGCTTCCAGCAACTGGTTTTCAGAAGCATCACTGCCTCCGGCACTGGAGGGAGAGTACAGTCATTGTGGACAGTAGCCACTGATAGCCTTGTTCTCCTCCAGGAATGCATCTAATCCAGCGGTTCTCAACCTGTGGGTCCCCAGATGTTGTTGGACTACAACTCCCATCATCCCTGAACTCTGGCCTTGCTAGCTAGGGGTGATGGGAGTTGTAGCCCAACAACATCTGGGGACCCACAGGTTGAGAAACGCTAAATTCTAATCCTTTTTTAAAGCCATCTAAGTTGGTGGTTGTCACAGCTTCCTGTATAAGTGAGTTCCATGGTTTTAACTATGCACTGTGCAAGGAAGAAGTCCTTCCGTTAATCTGCCCTGAATCCTCCAACATACAGCTTCATTTGATGTCCCGGGGGGGGGGGGGGGAATCCACGTATAATTTTATACACTTCTATCACGCCACCTCTTTCTACGCTAAAAAGTCTTTTGATCACCCAGGTGTGGGCTGGGGGAAGGGAGGACTTCCAGACACAGACACACAGACACAGACACAGACACACACACACACACACACACACAGAGCTCCAATCCAAACTTCTACCAGTTAGGGATTAACTTTTGATGAAGCTGTTCCAAGTTGAAGAACAACTCAAGTCTTCCTTTATAGAAAAAGGAGAGGAAGTGCTGAGCCAAAAGGAGCTGCAGCCTGCCAGATGGAAAGCAGCGCTTCCTGCTCAAACACCCAGCCCATTATTTCAACAGCTACACCGCTTGTTTCAGCCTAGGCAAAAAGCAAAAAAAAAAGAAGTGTGGCATTTTAAAAGCCTATTTACTCCAGTATGGTTAAGCTTACGCAAGACACCCTGCCTTCACAACCATTTAACAGCTAGAATCAGGCCTTTATTTACCTTTAAAAAAACAACCCTCCACTTCCTCATAGCAGAACATGATGGATAAGAGTGTAATTGGAAAGACCAAAGAAAGTCTCTTTTCCACCCATGGCCTTTCTTGACGTTTCACAAGGATACAGACAGCAGCCTGAAGTTCAGGAGTTTTATTTCTTATGCAAACAAATTATGTGACATCAGTGGCTGCGGGTTAAGCTGGATTTCAACAGTTCAAGGTATCACAAAGAAACCTCTTGGAGTGTCTTCTCAAAGAGGGAGGCTGTGTATGTTCAACGTCAGTGCAGAATTTTAGACCGTGACAGGCTCAGCTTCCATTCTGGGGTCCGAGCAAGTTTCTAGTCCTCATTGCCAAGGAGTCACGCTGGATGTGGTTTTTTTAATGGAACTTGGTGCCTCAATTGTAAAGCTAAAATTTAGATTTCTAGTAACAAAACTAGGCAAATGCCACCCATACATGTCTTTGTACAAATTCAGCTGTCCCCTCAAGACCTATTTATTTTTGTAGCTGTTTGGGGGCATAGTAAAAGTGGGACTATAGATATAATTGTCTCACCGGTGTATTTTAGATTTTTAGATGCTACTGGCTGTCCTGGACTCTTTATAAGGGTGGGCTATAAGGAATAATGATGGGCTGCATCCAACTATTCAGAAAAGACCCAGTGAAATCAATGAAGCAAGCTAGTCATGTCCATTAATTTGAACGGTTCTACTCTGTGGTTGTGCAACACCACAAAAAACTCAATATCATGTTACTAAAGACCTGAAAGGTATGCCTCAATTAAAGATTTATTGTGGAAATCAAAAACCTAAAAAAAAAAAAGGCTTTGGAATTTGAGATATTAATTCTGACACTGGCATTCTAAATTTCAAGAATGATAGTTCAAATTACAACTTTACAACCTGCATTCTTGCACCAGACCGGTTCAGAATAGGCCTGAAAAGCACAGAAGTGAAATTGCACTCTACCCAAATCTATTTTACTTTGGCCATAAAACCTGTTAATTTTATTGGAGTGTACCTACAAGTATGCATGCTAAGCACCACAGACTCTGACAGCAAACAGAGTGGACCAAGGATAATTCCAAAACCTTTTTTTTAAAAAAAGCCCCCCAGCCACACCAGTACTGATGCTCCAACTCTTAGATGTAAAGTCAGTAAGTTAAACTCTCGGAATGATGCCTCGCCCCAGCAAAGGAAATGAAGTTGAAGAACCAGTCTGAGTCAAACCACTGAATGGGAAAAACAAACACGGATCAAGAGTTCCGGCAAGACCAGGGCTTTAAATCAAATGCATAAGTGCCACACTTCCAAATCGCTCCAGCTCTTCTGGGGGTGCCTGAGGCTCACTTCTCTCTCCAGCTGCAGCTCCAAAGGGAATCACATTTAGGCTGTGTAGCTCTGCCCCCCCCAAAAAAAAGAATTGGGAGAACGATAGTTTACCCCTGACTGAGCTACAATTCCCATCATCATTAACAAACCACAGTTTCTAGGTTTCTTTGGGGGAAGTCAGGCACTTTAAATGAATGCGTGTCTGCAGCCCAGTCAAAATGGAACAATGATTGCTTAACATGGGGGTGGCCAACAAGGGGCCCTCTAGGGCAGTGTTTCCCAACCTTGTGCCTCCAGCTGTTTTTGAACTACAACTCCCATCATCCCTGACTAGCAAGACCAGTGGCAAGGGATGATGGGAATTGTAGTCCAAAAACAGCTGGAGGCACAAGGTTGGGAAACACTGCTCTAGGGGATGCTGGACTACAACTCACATCATCCCTGGCTGATGCAGCCGAAGGGGGATGTGGCTCAGCAACATTGGCGGACCCTGGCATAACACATTTCAGTTGTCCCACAGCTCATGCAGGTGCAGTGAATAAGCACATCTTGCCTTAATCCTCTATCTTGGTGCCCAGTCTACCTCAAAGGGTTGCTGAAAGTATAGGAAAGGGGGGTAAACACTGCTCTGTGACCCTAGAAGGAAGATAAAACTTCTACTATGATGTCAGCCACACTCAGGGTCTACCTAGCGTACAAAGTAGTTTATGTATTTATTTCAGATATTTATATACAACTTAACATTAAGAATCTCTAAGCAGTGTAGATAATAAAAAAGAGAATAAGAACAATTAAAAGCTACAAAACTTCAAGATGCCTGCTGAAATAAGGAAGTTTTTGTTCGTGCCTGAAGTTTAGCAAGGAGGGTGCCTGTCAAATCTAAGGAGGCAGCTTTGGAGATCACCCAAAGCCCTTTTGGCTGCAGCCACAAAACTATCTGTGTTCCTCCTTGGACCTGTTTGAGAGGACAATAAAGACGTTTACACTCCCTCAAGCATTTGGGATTTAGCCGGGAACATGATTTCAGTTGCTTCCTGGTGGCGTGGCAGTAACAGGGGTGGATAGGAAGCCTACCTGCCACAAATTTCTCCCTATGCACCCTTGCTAAGCCATAGTTTAGGCTCAGTGCTTTGTGAGAAATCAGACCATTAACACTTAAAACCATGGTTTGTTTTACTAACCACGGTGAAATGTTGCCCATGGTTTGTTTTACTAACCACGGTGAAATGTTGCCCCAATATACCTACACTGAGAATTAAGGACTGGCCACAAACCAGATGGTGAAATGGGCCTGGAGCAAACTTGAAAACCAGTTTAGGAATTACTAAAGAAGCCACGGTTGTGTCAGCTCCCCTGGCTCCATGTCTGGATTAACCAAGATTAAAAGACATCCAACTGTGGCTAATGCTAACTATACTTAAGTGTGATGGGTGCTCTGGGCTACTGTCCCTGCACCATTGCAAAAAAGTAGTGGGGGGTTGATGCTGTTAAATATGCTGTTGTAAGACAACCTGGGCCAGCTCCTAGGAACAGAGGAAGCTGCCTTATTCTGAGTCAGACTGTTGGTCCATCCAGCTAAATATTTCTACGCAAACAGCCCTCCAGGATTTCTGGCAGGAGTCCCTCCCAGCCCTACCTGGAAATGCCGCCTGGGACCTTCTGCTTGAAGGCAGATCCTCTATCACTAAGCTATGGCCCTTCCCCACAGCAGAAGTCAACCACCTACGATATAAATGCAGCATGAGCATGCAAATCAGTTCCTACAGTTCATGCCCTGGGGGGAAGAGTCACAAGACAGGTGCAGCTGGAGTCTTGATGCCACAACTTCATTTAAAAGGGTTCCCTAAAGGACAAGGAGTGACTTGCATCAGGATAATATTGTAATCTAGGCTAGTGACCGACTAGCAAGCAAATGCAGCTCTCCCTGACAGAGCTTATTCCCTCCCCCTTCTCCTTGCAGTGCTTTTATTGTACCCTATGTCTGCACGCCAAGACAGGGACTCCAAAGACAGGGGTGCATCTTTTAAAAAAATCAGAACAATGTGATCATCCTTTTAAGCAGGACAAGGGAGGGGAAGTCAGATCGCGTGCAGCCAAGGCACGAACCAGCAAGGTCTATATGGTGTCACAAGCAGCAGTGACAGCCACCAACGTGGATGGCTTTAAAAGAGGGTTAAAGAGATTCCTGGAGGAGAAGGCTTCTGGCCACACTGGCTTTGCTCTGAGCCAGGGTTGGAGGCAGCAGGCTTCTGAATACCAGTTGCTGGGAAATAATAATAATTTATTATTTCTATCCTGCCCATCTGGCTGGGTTTCCCCAGCCACTCTGGGCGGCTTCCAAGAAAAGATTAAAAATACATTAAAACATCAGTCATTAAAAACTTCCCTAAACAGGGCTGCCTTCAGATGCCTTCTGAATGTCATATAGTTGTTCATTTTTTTGACATCTGATGGGAGGGTGCTCCACAGGGAAACACAAGTGGAAAGAGTTGCTGTTGCACTCAGGACCTGCTTGCTGGCTTCTCTATAGAACAGGATGCTGGACTAGATGGGGCATTGATCGGACCCAGCAGGTCTCTTTCAGTGTGCTCATGGAACCTCCAGGTCCAAGGGCAGTCTATCTAGATTCCTAGGTTCTTTGCGGTATTGGCCGTTGTGAGATCAGGATGCTGGACTAGATGGGCCCCCTCTGGCCTCATCCAGCTGCAGGGCTCTTCTCAGATTCTGGCAGGCTCTAAAAACCTAACATTTACTGGTTTCTTGCCAAACCGGCTTCTATTTATTGTGGACTCAGTCAAGACAAAGGTTCTCTCTCGCTCACTACAAATGCCTCAGTACAATATAACAGAAGGTTGGCAACTGCATGGCAAGAGCTCCAATGGTCTAGCAGTTCTGAAGAGTAGTCCTGGGCAGCAGCGATCCTGTGATATGACTCGCAACTTCCACCCTCTTTTGAGGTGGGAGGTGTATGTCACTAGACCTGATCAGTGGCAAAAGCTTCGACAAGTATCTGTAGAAAGCTGTGCAAATGAGCAATTCCAAACCGGTTTACCTCAATAATTACTAACCAAGGACTGCCCAGGTGCAGGTCTGACACACCTTTGGACAGAGGATTTTCTGCAAAAAAGGGAAGAGCACTGAAAGCAATGTATAAATGGTAAAGATACCAGTTGGATCAGTCCGGAACTGGTTTTAAAATGCACTCCTCCTACTCCATCACGGACACTGCCCTCTAATAAATTTCTGCTAAAAAGAAAGAAAGAAAAGAGTCCTGGCAAAGTCAGTTATATCCTTTGTGAAAAATCACAGAGTCATAGAACGGTAGAGCTGGAAGGGATCCCAAAGGTCATCTCTTCCAATCCCTTGTAATGCACGAATCACAGCTACGTTGTCAGAACTAGAATCTGTCCACAAGCTTGATTCGATTTGTTTACGGACACTGCTGAAACCAAGCTTCTCTGACTTGCAACGGGTACTAATTGAACGTAGCTGGTTGTCTCCTTGGTGCTGTTTGGCAACCTTCTGGAGTTTTATTAGTTAGTTTTGAATTTCTGCTTTACAATGTTATTTATTTCATTTGTATTTTGACAGCTGCCCAGGGTTGTTGTTTTGGCACAATAACACAGGATATTTATTTTAAAATCAACAACCACAAATACATAAATATGAAGAGATTCTGTTCTATCACCAATAACTACTGGAATCAATGGCCACAATGCTTACCCTGTAGATATGTAAGCTTTTCAGATTGAACAGATCACATTTTATGGCCTTTTCACACACACTGCACATATATTTTGCTAACTTCATGCAACTCACAAAATCTTATGCCATAATAAATGGGGAGCCATTAAAGACTATAAAGAAACTCTCTTTTTCTGGTGGGATATAATGGAGCAGTGGATATAAAGATATCCAACATTCTGGGCCAGAACAAGGGGAGAGAATCTGGCAAAATGTTTGCCAACGTGCATACAGACGCTTATTATGCCCAGCCTTTTCTGTTCACAATAAGAGACTGGCTCAGATCAACTAAATCCCACCACTGGTAAACACTGGCAATCTGGCTCTCGCCACACACCTCCACTGTCTTCGCTCTGGCTCCTCAAATTTCATACAAGAACTGCCCACACGTCTCTGGCTTATCTTAACCACTACGGCAGTGCAGTGTAGTGGTCAGAGTATCAGACTAGAACTGGGAAGACGCAGATTCTAACACTACACTCAGCACAGGGTCCATCAGCATCTCTCATCCTAACCTACCTCATAGGGTGCAGTGTGGGTAAAAACAGGAGGGAGCTAACTGAAAGAAAAGTCGGATATAAATGTAATAAATAAGAAACTGCCTTATACCAAATCAGGTCTGTTTAGCCAGGATTGGACCTGGATCCTTCTGTGATCGAAGCAGATGCTTTGCCTTCAAAGCAGATCCTCTACCACTGTCCTGAACAATAAGGTTCTGGTCCTCATGGTTCTGAAGAAAGGGCTAATTTTAAAAAGGAAGCTGCCTTATCCAGGGTCAGGCTATTGGTTTTCCTACCTCAGCATTGTCTACACTGACTGGCAGCAGTTCTCCAAGGTTTCGGAAAGGAGGTCTCTCCCAGCTCTACCTGAAGATGCCAGGGATGGAAGCAGGGACCTTCTACATGCAAGCAGAAGCTGTACCACTAAACTACAACCCTTCTCCCATAAATAATCTCATGCAGAAGAGAAAGTGGTGCATATTGAAGACACAACTCTCCACCCTGACCTTTGACAGGCAAGCTGTCTTGCTTAATTTCTACTGTCCTGTTTAGGATGGTGTGGTTTTATTTGTCTTTATAAATGCACACCATTTTGCTGTAAACCACGCTGGGACCTTATGGTGAATGGGTGGGTAAGAAATCTTACAAATAAGATAAATAGTAATAAAAACCTTCTCAGGACATACATGCTGGCTTGCTCTCCCCAGGGAATCTCAGATTTCTTCTCCTCTAGATCCCCAGCTGACTGTGCAGTTAAGGAGTCACTGAGCTACCTTCTGCCAGTCAATAGCAGTTAGGTGTGCTTGACTAGGACCTGGGAGATCAGGGTTCAAATTCTGACTCAGCCAGAAGGCTCATTGGGCGACCCTGGGCTGCTGTCTTGCGACCTGGCCTTCCTTGCAGGGTGGTTGCGAGGGTAAAACGGGGTACAGCTCTTTACCCTGGCCTTTGACACCTGAGATGTGCCTGCCCTGTTCCTGCAACTGCAACCTGCTCTGTTTTAAATTCTGAATTTTAAATTGTTGTACCCCTCCTTGGGAGCTGCTGCTGAAGGGCGGTTAATCAATGCAACAACAAGGCTTTTGTACCTCTTTATCCTTCAAGCCGAGGAGCAGCACCTCCTCCATGAGGGTGAGGCGGATGTCTTTGGAGTCTCCGGAGTCTTCCTCGCCCAAATTCTTGTCTGGTATGGAGTCCTCCTCACCCTCCAGTCGCTTGTCAACGTTTCGCCCGACATCTGCGCGCCGCCCCCGGTGAATTAACGTCGTCATGGTCTCTCTGTCGTGCCTAGGAACAGAGAGAGAAGAGGGGGGGGGGGAGATATATATGTATCTCCTGCAAATAGTTCTTTGCGATGCTCCCGGTTTCTAGGGGAAGGGCCATAGTTTGGGGTCAGAGGAACTGCTCTGCCAACAGAAAACCAACATCTCCAGGTAGGGCTGGAAAACACTCTCTCTCTGAAACCCCACGCTGCCAGTCAGTGTAGACAATAATGAGCTGGATGGACTGATTGTCTGACTAGGTATAAGAAAGATTCCTATGCATTTAAGTATTCAGAATAAGGAGGGCTGGGATCTCACTGCATGGTTAGGGGAAGGGTTGCAGCTGAAAGCCAGAAGATCTGGCTTGTGCGGAAGGCCCCAGGTTCAACCAGTGGAAAAGTACAGCTGACAGTGTCCACAACCTTGGAGAGTCGTGGCCAGTCTAAAATGAGCTAAATTTAAAATTCAATATCAAAAGCTACTGAAAGCAAATAACAGACACAGGAATAGTGTTCATACTAAACCACCGTTTTGCAAAACATCCTCAGGCAAACCCCTTGTTTTTCAGCATTCCTAACTGTCTGCAGCAAAGATAACATAACGATATGCAATTATTAAGACAGGCAATATAAAATAAAAATAATCTACAGCAGCAATTTTACAAATGCCGAAGCTGCCCTCCTAACTGAGCCAGTGTGGTGTAGTGGTTAGAGTCTTGGACTAGGGCCTGGGAGAGACCAGGGTTCAAATCTCCACTCGGCCATGAAGCTGCGTGTGACCTTGGAAGACAGATACTGTTTCTCAGCCTAACCTGCCTCAAAGGGTTGTTATGGGGATTCATGGGGGTGGGGGTGGGGAGGAGCCTTGAGCTCCTTGGAGGAATAAGGTGGGACATAAATGCAATTAATAAATAAAATAAATGAACAACCATGCCTGTTCAGAACATCTACTGAATTGAAGGGGGCTTATTCTCAGGTTAGTTGGGTTAGTGTTGCAAACTTTCTGGGAGAGGTATATACTGACGTCTACTGCTGAGTAAACATAGATAGCATAAGGTTGCACACATGCCTGTTTTTTCTTTTCATTTCCCCATAAAACCACTGCTTCTGCTTGGCACAAACTAGACACGAGGTGGGTAGGTAACACCACATCCTGTGCCTCCCGCAGCTAAAGAAATGTAGCCTTTTCTGACCCACAAATTAAACTGAGTGGTGCATGTGTAACTTCACACTTTTAACACGTCATTTATTGCAACAATTTGCATACCACTTAATCACAAAATCAAAATCCAATCAAAAACCCAGCTGGAATAATAATGCTTAAAAAATTCTTCGGTTTTACTGCATTGAGGTATCACCTTTCCCTTCAAGATGCTCAAGGTGGCCTACACAACTCTCCCCACTCTTTGTCTTATTGTGACAACAACCCTGTGAAGTAGGCCAAGCTGAGAGGTGGCGACTTTGCCCAGGATTGCCCAGGGAGCTTCAAAGCTGTGTGCTGGGGACCTCCCCTAGGCCCTAGCCCAGGACTCAAACCTCTACTGATTCAAACTGCAGCTAAACAGGTACAGAATACATTTAGCTGCCTGGTTATATTTCGGTATGCATTTATGAGAACCAATACAATCACTTAACTAAATAAAAATTTAAAAGGCACAGAGGCGTGGGGCCGAAGAAGCAAGGAAGGGATTGGAAGCGTAAGCAGCCACCTCTCTCTCGAACACGTTGCAAACAGGTCATTTTAAGAAGAGACGCAGCTATTAAGATTACATTTTATACCCTCTTTAAAATAGGGTGTTAAGATTAAACTCAAAGCGGCTTGTAGCCTAAACAACGAAGCAAACACAGCAGCATAATCAAGATTTATCAAGTGCACCACCATAATCAGGATTAGGGTTCCCCCTTAATTCCTAGATGTGGGGCAGAAACCCACTGCCTGCGCCCACCTCTTAAAATGTACACATTAAAACGAAGGGGGGGTTCCTTTATGCACCCAAGGGTGCCAAGGCTTTAATCGCGCCTAGAAAGTCCTTTCCCAGACTCACCTGTAATAATGCCCTGTTCTCCCCTCCTCCTCCTCCTCCTCCACCTATTGCTCAAGTTGCTGGCTTGCTTCTTAATGGGAAAACGGGAATCCTAAGCCGAGCAAACTTTACTTCCTGGTTCATCGGCAAAAAGGAAGGGGGAGGAGGAGAAAGGGGGAGGAGGGGGGGAAATATACACCCCCAGCACATCAGCTTCCTGGTTTCCCTGGGAAACCTACCCTGGTGTGTATGCAAAGGGCAAATGAAAAGACCTGCTGCAAAGGAATTCACCAATAGGCTCCTTGGGAAG
Organism: Podarcis muralis; assembly: GCF_964188315.1. Classification (NCBI taxonomy): domain Eukaryota; kingdom Metazoa; phylum Chordata; class Lepidosauria; order Squamata; family Lacertidae; genus Podarcis; species Podarcis muralis. The sequence goes on from NC_135670.1 coordinate 3,300,191, forward strand.
GCGGGCTTTACGCCTCTCTTTGTTTCAACAGACAAACTTGCAAAAAAAGAGGGGGGGCACGATTAATTAAGTAAAAAAAGGTGGGAGGAGCTAGTGGGATTGACAGCAGAGGGAAGCAATGGAGAGGGGGAGAGCGCGGCTTGCTTTCCAAGGCCAAGGAACCAATGGTCTTTTTGCACACACATGCACAACATTGGTGTGCACCACGGGAAAGGAGGAGGTGTGTCCAAGGAAAGGTGTTAAGGCGCCTGCGCAGATGTTTGCATGCCGGGTTAGGGATTGCAAGATTTGGGGGGGGGGGGGGGTTGCATCCAGGTCCTGCGCGAGATTACTCGGGAGTAAATCCCCCTCCCCGAATGCAAGGAGTGAAGGCTTCTCCCTCCTTCCCTCTTTTTCCCTCTTCATCAAGTTTGCATGGGATGGAAGGTTTTGCAGGCTGCACCCGGTGCATGTTGTGTCCACCTTTCCTCTACCCTCCCCGCCCCTGTTTTCCTTTTGTATAATAGTAGTAATAATAATAATAATTAATAATAATAATTCATACCCCGCCCTCCCCAGCCAAGACCGGGCTCAAGGCAGCTAACAATCAATAATAAAAACAAGTTGATTAAAATACAATTTTAAAAGATTAAAATACAACGTTAAAGCATTAGGATGCAGCCTCTTCACAGGATGAGAAAGGAAAAAGAAAGAGGGGGAGGGAATCAAGTTGATTCCAAGCCAAAGGCCAGGCGGGACAACTCTGTCTTACAGGCCCTGCAGAAAGAAATCAGATCCCGCAGGGCCCTGGTCTCATGAGACAGAGCGTTCCACCAGATTGGGGCCAGTACTGCAAAGGCCCTGGCTCTGGTTGAGGCTAATTTGACTTCCTTAGGGCCTGGGACCACTAGGGTGTTGCTATTTATGGACATTAAAGTCCTCCGTGGGGCATACCAGGAGGGGCGGTCCCATAGGTATGAGGGTCCTAGGCCGTGTATCGTGTCAGACCATTGGCCCGTCTAGCTCCATATGGCCTACACTGACTGGCAGCAGATTTCCAGGGTTTAAGAAAGTGGTTTTCTCCTAGCCCAGGGGTCTGCAACCCGCAGCTCCTGAGCCGCAAGTGGCTCTTTTACACCTTTGCTGTGGCTCCGGGGCGGATACTAGCGAGGGGAGGAGGCGCATTGTGCGCCCCGACACTCCCCACTGTGGCGGGCGCTGTACTGGCTGTGACGTCGCATGGGGGCGGTGCGTGTGTTAGTCATGCACCGTCCCAACGTCACCTTCCCGCCCACTGTCAGATCGGACATTAAGGTAAGAAACAATATATGCAGTGTTATATTTGTTTTAAATGTCGCAATGGTTTTGTGGCTCCCAGTTTTTTTCCCTTTGGAAATGGGTCCAAGTGGCTCTTTTTGTCTTAAGGGTTGCAGACCCCTTTCCTAGCCCTATGCAGAGAAGTGATTGGACCCAGGACCAGTGTCCCAATGAATTTTGGTCCTTCCCTTAAAAAATAAAGTAAAATTTCACTTCTGATGAAGGGCTGGTTTCGGGGTTTCAAATTTGGAGACATTCCCAGCCCATCTGGGGATGCCGGCGAATCAGCTACTGCTTATGCTTCCCTTATAAACCTTCCCTGTTACCCTAGGGGCTTTAGCAACAAAGTAAAATGTAAGAATGTAAGAATGGATTAACAAATAGATAAACTAAACTGTTTATATTCAGACATAAGTTTTGAAAACAAAACCCCTGAAGGCGTTAAGGCGGGAGAGGGCGGATTTTCGGACTCGACAGATCTCATTTTGTTTCCACCTGATCCTCAAGATCCAGCAGCTAAAGCCATCTGTCAGGGATTCTTTTAGCCAGGATTCCTGCATTGTACGAGGTTGGACTGGATGACCTTTGGGGTCCCCTTCCGACTTCTGGGATGCAAAATGGGAGAATGGATCTCGCAATCCCAGTTTAACCGCTTCTCTGCTTTATTTAAAGCCACCTAATTGGGGCAAGCGTGGGTGTCTCTTCCTTCTTGCCTTATTTATTCCATTGATAATAAAATTTATATCCTGCCTCTCGCCGCCACTCAGGGTTCCGCGTGGGGTGGAACAATTTAAAGCACCCGTTTACAAAAAGCTTTTGTTGAGCCATTTTCGGGTCAGCCAGCGACCCTTGCAGATCGACCCGCGGGCGGCCATGAGATCTCGCAGTGGATCCTGATCCACTTTCTGCCGCAGGGATATATTTCCCCAAGAGAATATGCTTGTTCTGGGATGACAGCTGTGTCCCTAGGAAAGCATCTCCTCCAGTGCCCACTTTAAAGACTGCAAACAAGAACAACGCAATTACTGTATATGTTAAATTAAGATTTCCTGATATTTTTGCCTCCTCGTTTGCTATTCTCATGCCCGTTCGCCCGTCTTGGAGAACCCGATGGCTCTCTGCTGCCTTTCCCCTCAAAACAGCCCCTGCAATGCAGTAATAAAATGGGAGGTCAAGCTCAGCCAGTAGATTTCGTAGCCGGAGTGGAGATTTGAACTCGGGTCTCCTTTTCTTTTTTAAACGGATTTTGGTATTTTTATATTGCCTGGTAGGCCCAAAGTAGTTCAGAATGGAAAGTGTACAAACATGTTGAAGCATAAAACAGTAGCCATCTAACAAGGCGTAGATGAAACAGCGGCAGTTAAAACGACAAATTAGCAAACCTTGTACTTTGTTTTTTCTTTGTTTGTGTGTGTATATCGTATTTTTCTGTGTATAAGACTAGGGTTTTTTTACCAAAAAATTAGGTTTAAAATTGGGGCTCATCTTATATACGGGTAGTGCTGGGGGTGTTTTCTTAATTTGGAGTCCCCAAAAATAGGGGGCGTCTTATACATGGGGGTATCTTATACACCGAAAAATATGGTGTGTGTGTGTGTGTGTATGTGTGTGTGTGTATATATATACACACACACACAAACAGGCCATAATTTGCTCTTCCTTTTCCCTCTCCTCCATTAGAGCCTTTTGAATTTTAAAGCCTTCTGGTGAGGCTCTTTTGTTTATACTGACGTGAGCTTCTTTGAGAGGCAAAAATCCCATTTTTTTATTTTTACGCAGTACTGTATAGAAATTGTTTGTTATAAATGTAAGTCACTTTGAGGTCACCTATAACAGAAAACGCTCAATAAGTGGATACAGAAATGTGGCCAAATTTTTCTCCTCAGGAACTTCTGCTGGGCCTGAGAGCCTGTGGATTTATACTGTCACGTCTGAGGAGGAGCAGACATGACAGTCCCTCGGAAACTGCTTTTTGATATGCTAACAGGGCAGCCTTCCTTCTTTTTTGACTAGGGCCTGGGAGACCTGGGTTCAAATCCCCACCTGGCCATAAAGATAACTAGCTGACAGGGTTGTTGTGGAGGATAAAGGGGGGGGGGAGAGACAAAATGTATGCCATTTTGAGTTCCTTGGAGGAAAGGCAGGATATAATATATGAATACATATTTATAAATATATAATATATAAATATAATAAATAAGATATTGTGTGGTGCCTAATGATCCAGAGACCCCCCGCTTTATTCCTCAAAATGGTTTATGAACGGTTGAGATTTTGACAAGGACTAGCACTTTTTGTACGATTTGACGTTCCTTTTATCACTAATACTGCAGAACCATCATTTTCAAAGACAACCATTGTCACACGCCTGGCAAATCTGGAACTAGACTTGGCAGCCAAATAGTGCAAAACCGTATTTCTTTCTTTATGCGAAGACTGTTATTTTCCTTTCCTTTCACGACCTGGACTTTGTTACTTAATCCATACGTGACTGCAATTCTTCTACATGCCTATTCTATGGTGTTGGTTTGGTTTACATCTGTTATTAGAAATATTCTCTCCGATTGATGTACGTCATAAAATGAAATTAATTTTTTTTTACAAAAGAAGAAGATATCTATTCCTGAGAGGAATGGCCCCTAGTCTCAGGAGCTGCTTGCTCGGGTCAAGAGACAGGGAGCCATTGTCCCTTCTCCATTTTGTTTCTGTGCTTCCGACGCCGGCGCCTCAGCGCAGCCCTTTGGCTTTGACCGTTTTATGGCTTATTAATTTATATACCGCTTAAAACCAAAATAGGCTTCTTGCCACATTACGGCCTGATAAAAGAGAAAAAGAGGGGAACTGGCCACCTTCCTTCAGCCTGCCTGGGCTGTCACTGTGAGGAGAGGGAAGGGCCGGTAACCCTGCTAAGGTTTATTTTTTAAAAGGCGGGAAAATAAGAAAGGCTTTCAGGGTCTTCTTTGACAACCCCTTCCTTCACTGTCTTCTTGGTCACTGCCGGAAGCCATCTTTACCAAGGCCGTTGGCACATTTGAGACGCATGTTTTTCAGGACCCACCCTATTCCCGTGACCTTAATTTGGCTGAACTGTTTTTAATTTCATAATTTTTAATTGTCGCAACCTGCCCTGGGACTTGCTGGGGAAGGGCGGGTAACAATTATAATAATTTTGTGGCCGCTGAGGAGATGACAAAGATGGCGCTGGCCCTCCAAATTGACCACAACTGTGCCGTACATATAAAGCGCTATTATACTAAATAATAATAATAATAATTTTTTATATCCTGCCCATCTGGCTGGGTTTCCCCAGCCACTCTTCCAACAGAAGATTAAAAATACATTAAAACATCAGTTATAAAAAACTTCCCTAAACAGGGCTGCCTTCAGATGTCTTCAAAATGTCAGATAGTTGTTTATTTCTTTGATATCTGATGGGAGGGCGTTCCACAGGGTGGGCGCCACTATCTATAAAAGTTGTGGCTTTCACCAGCCAAATAATCCTGGGAATTGTAGTTTATTAAGGGTGCTGAGAGTTGTTAGGGAAACCCCCAACCCAATTCCCCTCACAGAAATACAATTTACAGAGTGGTTTAACAACCAATCCCTCTTCCCAGGGAACTCTGGAAATGGTAGCTCTGTCAGGGGACAAGGGAGACTGAGGAAAGGCTGAAGGAACATTCATCCCAGAGAAGATGCAGAGTCCATGGATAAATTGGCAATAGGATGCTTCAGGTTACCAGACAGGATGTCACAAAGATGAGGACCAGAAAATGAACTATAATGCAGAAAATGACATATAATGGGCTGAAGTTATAGGAAGGATTAATTGAACACTGGGAGAATTTTATGAACAGGAAGAACAGTTTGAAAGTGGGGCCCGAGGGCCGCATTCTCGTCTGAGCAACCTTCTGGGGGCCACATGTTTGCAGATGGAGCCAGAGGCAAAACTGGGCAGAGTAATGAATGCTAATTTTCTAAATTACCAGAGGCTAGTTTCTGCAGGCAGTTTTCCAGGCAAGCAAAGGGCATTATCAAGAGGACAGGTGCACATTCAGGTTGAGGAAACGCTTGCAAGCTTGTGCATGAGGTGTGGGAATGGTGTGTGGCATAGCTGTCAGCTTACAGATTTGAAAATAAGGGACCAGCAGCCTCGAAAATAAGGGATCAGCAGCCAAAATAAGGGATTTTGCTTAGCTCATACAGAAATCCGCCACTGATGGAGCCATGCTGCTTTGGCTGCCACTAGCAGGGGTTGGACTAGATGATCCTAAGGGTCTACAACTCCAGCCAAAGAAGAATGGCAGACAAAACTGATGAACGACGTCCAGATGGCAAAGCTTACTGGCAGAATTAGAAACCAGGAAGAGGACCTCTTTCATAAAGAATGGGGAAGGTTTATAATTTAGTTGAAAAGCTATTGTAAAGAGTTACATACATTGGTAGGACCGACAGAAAACGTGTAGTAAAAATTTGAACTATGGATGGACAAATGATTTATAAAAATAGAGTCATGAAAGGGATGCAGAGGGGGAAATCACTACATTAAGATGCTGCACTGGCTGGAGGGGATGCTAAGCAGCACGTCGGGGCTGCCATCATCTTGGAGCAAGGAGTTCCATCGGCCCTTCCCCACCCGAAGGAGGGAGACTCTCGCCCATGCCGCCCGCGAGCCTGGCATGAGGTGCTTGCGGCGCCACCGCAGCTGCTGAAGCGCCGCCCTTCTGTGTCCCTCCCCTTAACCTCTTCTTCCTTCCTCAGGCCACCTCCTCAGCCGCTGCTGCCTCCGACTTCCCCTGGCAGCGCGGTGGAAGTTTTGCAAGAGAGGGGCTGCCTGCCCGCCCACCGCCACCCGTCTCCTCACGACGCGCCCTGAGGGGGAAAAGGGAGAGACGGAGATGCGGCAGCCCGTGCGCATGCTCTCTCGCGCGGCGGAGGACCCCGAACCGGGCGAGCATGAAACCCGGGAAATTTAAGGGACATCATCAATAAGGGACAGCAGCGGGAAACGGCACTGGGATAAGGGAGTTTCCCACCAAATAAGGGACAGTTGACAGCTATGGTGTGTGGCCTGGGGTGAGTCCCGAGGGCCGGATAGAGATCCCTTAAGGGCCACCATCACTGGCCTAAAGAAACAATGTGTGGGATAACCAGCCTCATGTAACCAACATACAGTACTTAAGTCGAATTAATGCATGAAGGGGGAAGACCATGAAATAAGCTGTCCTGGCACGCTTGGCTCACCTTGGTTGCAATAAAGATATCGTATATCGTAAAGTGTTCTCATTATAGTTAATCTTATTTAATATACACACTTAATTGATTTAATATATTTCTTTATTAAGCCAAATATAATATACAAACAGATTTATGCACTTTCACTCTCAATGAAGACTTTGAGTCCCTGTCAAGATAAAAAGGCAATACTACTAATTTTACCTGAACTCATCATGTAAAGAGGTCTGAGTTGGTTGCTGCAAGCTCAGACTGCATGGCTCTTACAAACTATTCTTATGTTCCCATGTCCATAATTTAGGAACTTTTCACCACTATAACGAGCCAAGTTTTACAGCCTATGCAATTTTTTCTGAATTGCTGTGTGGAAAAACACATGAATCTGTCCCTTTGGAGAGCTTGCAAGTAAACTGTTTTTAACTTGCCACGCATGTGGTCTTTTTCTTTGTAGGGGGAAGATGGGACTATTTTGGAACTCACTCACAAGGCCATATTTTTAAAGGTCTAACAGTCTATATTTCCACGCTTTACTTTGCAGCATATTTTGTGACTTTAAATCTCTGCTGGGGTTCTCTCAACCAAAGAGTACTTGACCCAAACTTGGATCTTGGCATCCAGGAATTCTCCTTTTATACTGTTATAGATTCTGGTAGAATTAGCAAAAGTTAGAATTAATGATGGTTTGATTAAACTCTGCCAAACATGGAAATTCCTGTACTTGGCCTATGCTGGGGAGCCGGACGAGCCTGGAAAGGCAGGCTGAGTGGAGCCATTAATAAACATAGAACAATCAGTACTCTAACGAAACAGGTAAGACATTCAGCAGCAGACAAGGAAGGGGAAGGTTGCCAGGGAAAAAAAGTGTATTTTAAAATGAGGTTTTTGTAGCCTTATGAGGCTTTGCCCTCGGGTGGGAAAAAGAATTGCACCCGGGAGAGGGAGTGGGAGTCAAACAGACACTCAAGGAATAGTTTCAGAGAAAAAGCTTTATTTCTACCATCCATGAACTGGTAGAAGGAGCAAGTGTGATAACTCACAAACAAGCACGGGTTCACAGCCATTTGCACAGAGCCTTCCAGTTCCCTCCCCTTTCTCCTCCTCTTCAAGAGTCCCGCCTCATGAGTTCCCCTGAGCATGAACAGAAAGCTCCTGTCTTGAGACTATTGAACTCTTGGCGCCCTTCCCAGGAAAGGGGGATGAGAAGCCTTGCGTTCAGCATGTCCAAGATGTTGCAACTAGACTGAGATAAAATTCAGTTCTCAGGCTTGCTTATGCTTGGCATTGACAGAGCCTATCCATTAGCTTTTTTTTTTTTAATATTTTTATTAAAGTTTTCAAAATATTACAAAAAGGAAAAAGAAAAAATACAAAGTAAAAACAGTTAAAAACAATTCAATCTTTCCGTGTCTTATCTTTCATTCGCTTGTTCCCCAGACCTCCTCACACCTCTCTTTTTTGTATCCAGTTCAATTAGTTGGTTCAGCAAATCCTTTCCCTCTTTGTTTTTATCCTAATCTTTAATCTTAATATATTATAACTTTAGATTATCCCCTGTTAACAATCCATTTTTACACATCTTTATAACATTACTGCTGAAAACCACTTAACTTCAATCCAACATCATTCTAACATTCATTAATTTTGCATTGTTTCTGTAGATAGTCTTTAAATTTCTTCCAATCTTCTTCCACCGACTCTTCTCCCTGGTCTCGGATTCTGCCGGTCCTATTCATTAGCTTTTGAAGCTCTCTCGTACTGATAAAAGTAACATTTTGCCTATGCACAGCATCTTGTGAGAAAAGCAGAGGAAAGCTTTAGCTGTGGATTTTTAGAAGAGAGAAAGGGAATTTTGGACAGTTTTGAGGCCTGGGGTGATTTATTGGGGGGGGGGTGACTTCGGGCCTAGGTGGGGCACCTGTCCTCATCTCCTTCAGTTTTGAGCAGCAGCTTTTGGAAAGGAGGGGCCAGAACTCCATGCAGCAATTGGCTGGAGGAGGCTGCACCAAGAGACGTGGGGGGGGGGGGGGAGACTGACTGCTGCATTGGACCCAAGCTTGCTGAAGCTTTGAGGTGCAACGAGAGACACTATTGGGATATGATATTCTGCAGCACATCATAGACTCCAGGTGTAAAGTTGTGTAAAATAAACCATATTTCTTACAAGACACTAGCCTCCGCTGTGCCTCGATTTTCCCAACAGAAATGCAACAATGGCTGAGTGCCTGGAACCCCCTGAAATTTTGCTACAACTTGCAGAGATTGGGCTTTCCCTTGCTGGAGGGAACAGATGCTGGACAGCTGTCTGGATTTTGTGCGCTGAGCAGGAGAGACTGGATGCTTAGAAGTCTCCTTCCAGCTTTGATTCATTGACTAAACAATTTCAATCTATCTATTTCAGTTTCTCATTTTTCCCAATCCTAAATTTAGTTATCCATATTTCTCCTTCAGCTTGTGTGTGTTTTTTAAAGAAGCCCCTTAAGATATGCCAACATTTTAGTTTGCATTTCTCCCAACTGTTTTGTATGCAGCTTTCCACAATGCATAATCTTTGGAAGCAATTTTTCCAACTGCAGATTTTTCTAGGTTATTTTCACTAATATACACATTTTTGTGCACAGATGCAGAACTGCATTGCAAAATTAGGAGTGGGAATTTCAGAAGGTAAGTGAGCCAAAACGCAGCTATTATTTTAGAAAGTGTTAGGTATGTTCGTAATAAAATGTGAACCAAAGTGAATTTCTACCCCTTTCCTCCTCCACCGTGGCATTCAAAATGGCAGACCATACAAGGCCAGAAGTCTTTTGCCTGCTTATCAGGTTGAGCCAGTCCTGGAAGCTGAAGGGAAGCCCCTCCTCCCCACTTATTTAAGCAAATGCATATCCTGCATTTCCATCCACGTTGGCTAACAATATAAAATCCAAGAAACAATATCAAAACCCAATAAAAACCAACCAACCAGGACTCCTGATGTTATTTTTGAGGATATTGTCTGTCAACCATGGTGCCCCCACCCAAATAACCAATGAATCATTTTGTATGAGGTTTGTGGCATCCAGAGAATAAATTATTGAAAGATGACTGTGACACTAGATGCCACTGCTTTGGATGCCATATACCGTATTTTTTGCTCTATAAGACTCACTTTTTCCCTCCTAAAAAGTAAGGGGAAATGTGTGTGCGTCTTATGGAGCGAATGCAGGCTGCACAGCTATCCCAGAAGCCAGAACAGCAAGAGGGATTGCTGCTTTCACTGCACAGCAATCCCTCTTGCTGTTTTGGCTACTGAGATTCAGAATATTTTTTTCCTTGTTTTTCTCCTCCAAAAACTAGGTGCGTCTTGTGGTCTGGTGCGTCTTATAGAGCGAAAAATACAGTGATTTTGCTTCATGTGGAGTAAGGTTCCAAAGAGTTATTGCGAAAATATCAGTTATTTCTTTACAGTATTCTGAAAAGGAACGTGGCAATCACAGAAAGATTGGGAGCACCCAGTGATGAGGCAGGAATCAACATTTAAAACAAACATTCTGAAAAGAGGCAGCTAGTTCAAGTTGTAAATATTTTATTGTGGCTATAAAATTGGAAGGTCTAAAACAAAGCACATGCACTGCAGACCTCTATAAACATTTAATCAGAAATCAATATGTTCTCGAGTCATACTTCCATTATGTTTCAAGAATTATATAGCATAAAATTTTTAAACATTTTCTCTACATTTTTTTTATAACACTTCTAGTAACAGAAAACAAAGTAACAAATGCTTTAAAAGTTAATTGCTAGCTCCAGAGAAAGTAAGATGTGCCTAAGAACTGTTGGAATCCACGGGGCTTAAGTCAATTTTGTGACATCTCATTCCACAGTACTTAGATGTGATTAACTTTTTCTGTGGATGAGGCTACTGGTTACAACATCCTTCCCCAAGCTGGTGCCCCCCCCCCCATTTTTTGGACTACAACTCCCATCAGCCCTGGGACTGATGGGAGTTGCAGTCCCAAAATCTAGGAGGTTGAGTTACAAACCTTTAGCTTTTTCCTTCTTTTAATTCACATGGCAGTAATAATATTGCCTGAATTTTTTCCATTTGGAATCAATTTATCATAGTTTGTTCTTAAGGACATTTCTCTCTGGCCCAATTTAAACTGCTGTTGGGTCTCATTTCGCCCGTGCATGCAACATTAAGCACACTTGAGATTCATTGCCTGGGCACATGTACAGGTAACAACTCAGAGCCCCAAATTTAATGTGAGCCTGACTACATGAAATGCCACATGGGTATATTTTCTTGCACGCCCAATATTACATTTAAATCAGGCCTCAGATAAAGCAGCAGCTCTCTATCCACATTGACAAGTGAAATTTTACAAGACTAGATTTTACATTTACCTGAATTAAAAGCCTGTACTCTTAACTGCAAATAAAAGCACTGAAAAATGTTGGATGGCTTTAACAGGTTAAACTATACCCCCTCTAAAACATCAAAATACTGGGTATAATGAGAAAAACATTCTAGGGAGGGGGGGAAACGGGAAATAATAAACATTTGAAAGCCAATATCTAAATCCACTCTTTTGGTTCACTGATTTTTCTCCGTTTGGGAACTGAGTCTTCACCAGAAAAGAACTCAAGATGATAAACCTTTTTAAAAAAGACAATGAAGTATTATTTAGTCAAACTCAGAGTAGAACCATTAAAATCAACATACTGTCTTACTCTAATGCACCTAAATATTGTCAGGTAGAGCCCAATTATGCTGAGTTACAGAGAACAAATAACTTTGTGTCCTCTCTGCTGGATTTTCAGTGAAGGGTTTGCTACAATTGCCCTATAAACTATGCATCTGTGATATGTCATTGATCAAATGGGAATTTCAAATCTATCTGATCAAATAGGAACTACGCACTTTAACTGAGCAGAATTGTAAATCAGCCTCCCCCCAACCCACCCCAAAGCCTGACACCAGCACCAGGCTGTCACGATGACCCTGGTGTCAGATTCCTCATCTGCAGAGGATGAGGACAAGGACTCTGAAGCAGAAGGGGAAAGGGCATGCAGGGCCAGCTCCAGAAGCACTCTCAGATGAACCTGCTGGACCAGTGCGCCCCTGCCTCAGCCTGAGGATGTGGCGCTGCCATTCTGTCTCAGAGGACTCCCCTGCAGAAGACTCAGAAAGGCCTGTAGCTCCCCTGCTTATCACAGTAGGAGACCAGTGCTGAAGGCCGGGTCCTTTAAGTAGAGCAGCATCTTGCAGCACAGATGGCTATATCAATTACTGTCCCTGCTACTGCTATTGCTGCTGCTGGTATACAGTGCTACCTCGGGTTACATACACTTCAGGTTACATACACTTCAGGTTACAGACTCCACTAACCCAGAAATAGCACTTCGGGTTAAGAACTTTGCTCCAGGAGCGGCAGCAGAGGGAGGTCCCATTAGCTAAAGTGGTGCTTCAGGTTAAGAACAGTTTCAGGTTAAGAACAGACCTCCGGAATGAATTAAGTACGTAACCAGAGGTACCACTGTATAAGGTCTCAGTTTCAGCTTGTTCCTTGCTGGAGAAACCTCAGAGCGCCATATTCCCCAGATCACAGGCTGAACCCTGCCTTGCATCCATCCAGCCTGACATTTCCCCCACCTCTTCTGGATTTTGCAGTGCTGTTCTCCAGCCAAGTATTGTGTACAAAAATGGGTACACTGTGGCAAAGTGCACATATTATGCACAGATATTCCCCAGTATACACAAAAATGTGTGCACTGTGCCCCAGTATACACAAAAATAGGTATACTGAGACAAGGTGCATAAAAGTGCACAAATTAGTGAAAAGAACATACAAAAGAGTATTATGTTAAGAAAAATTGTTTTGCAAAAATGTGTATATTCTGCAAATGTGTATAAAAAGGTAAAGGACCCCTGACAGTTAAGTCCAGTCACGGACGACTTTGGGGTTGCAGCGCTCATCTCGCTTTACTGGCCGAGGGAGCCGACGTTTGTCTGCAGACAGTTTTTCCGGGTCATGTGGCCAGCACAACTAAGCCGCTTCTGGCGAAACCAGAGCAGCACACGGAAACGGCATTTACCTTCCCACCGGAGCGGTACCTATTTATCTACTTGCACTTTGACGTGCTTTCGAACTGCTAGGTTGGCAGGAGCAGGGACCGAGCAACGGGAGCTCACCCCATGGCGGGGATTCGAACCACCGACCTTCCGATCGGCAAGCCCTAGGCTCTGTGGTTTAGATCACAGCACCACCCAAATGTATATATTAGAAGAAATTGGCACTGAAATTCAGATAAATTTTCATGAGGACTTTTAAAAAGAATTTCACAATTACCGCTCACTCTTCCAAGCAGTGGGCGGGGTTTGCGACTCGGCATGGGCTTCCCATGCCAGGGTGACACCCCCTTTAGTTCCTGGCTATTGCTCCACTCCCTCCCCGGCTACCCAATCGGCTGCGGCTGGGGGGCAGAGCAAAGACCAGGTAGTGCAGGCTCCAGCCGACCATCTCTCCATTCAGTCTTTGGAGATGTAGAAATGTGGAGAAATCAACTGAAAGCTGGAAAAAATGAGGGGAATTGAGGGAAACCAAAACTGTCAGACTTGCCCATCCCTAACAGCAGGTAATACTCACCATTGTCCTACATCTCAGGGCAAACAGGTTATGGAAAAGCAGGCCATAGAACTCACTACCTGCCAGCAACACCTTAGCTCCAACCAAATTAGCAGAGCCAAAAACAGCAAGTCCAGAAAAAGCAAAAACTTGTGTGTAGGAAAAGGATGTCACCATACTGGTTCCTGGAGCTGTTTTGCAACGTAAGCGGTTGTTGAGGGTCCTCGTCACACAAGTTGTATTGAAGAGACATATATTTTAAACTGCCTATTTCTCAGCAATTGTTTGGGCATCCCTGGGTTATTTGCCTCTTTCTCACTTTGGGAACTGCTGTTTCTGCTCTGGTCAGCCTCCCTGCCTGTGAAACGGAAGCTCTGAAGATGCAGACTGGGTGACAGCCAGCACCTTCTGAGGCTCCAGCTGGGAGGGAGAATCCAGAAGAAACAAACCCATCCCACCTCCACAAACCACATTTTGTTCTGTGCAGCCTCATTTGTTCACTGTAATGGCTGCAATTGAAGGCATCATTTTGTCCACTTAAGGCCACAGTCCTAGGCACTGTTTGAACCCAATGAAGCACAGTGGGACTTCACCAAGTAAACATGCCTAGGGCAAGGTTGCACAGCAGGTCTCACTCAAATCAACAGGACTGACATGAGTGAAAACACAGTGGACGACAGCCCTATAAAATCACCTAATTTTCCAATATTGTAATTGCCCCTAAACAAAAAACAGTGACAAACCAAGGCTCCTGGTTTTGCATAGAAATGTTGGATTCATAAAGACTGGAGATGGGGGCACCCACAGCAAGAACTCTTGTTACTTTCCTCATAATGCATGGAAAGAACTTACTGGCTTGCCCGATTCTGCGTTTCTTCTCTTCTGGGTTTCTCTGGGACACTTTGCTGCTAACTGAATTTTGTTGCTGCCTCCCTTGTCACCCTTGACAGAGACAGAAGAACCGTTAGCTCCAGGAGAGAGGTCTGCAGATGGCTATTAAGAAGCGCGCTGTGCATCCGTAGGCTGTTACTCTTCCTCAACGTGTGTTAAAAAATTAATGAAGGACTCTTTAAGAGTGGCGACAGTAAGGGCAAGTCTTAGCTTGGTCATGACAACATTATGATTTACTTTCACCGCTGTACATCTGAAGGGCATTTCCTAAGATGCTGATTCTGGTGGAATCTTCCCCCACAAAGTCTATAAGGTGAAAATGTCAGTAAAAGCAACTGGCAGATGCCTACGAAGGTTTGTTTCTGTACTGAACAGAGCAAAACTAGGAGAGGAGGGAGGGTAGAAACAACCTTAGTCTGATGGACAAGAGAGTGGGGATGGTCCCTCACAGTCTGTAAAAGAGATGAGCTGAAATCTTTACAAAACTTTTTCAGCTCAAACGCAGGACCTTCTGGGTTGTATGGTTTCATGCAACTTTCTTCCTAGGTTTCAGAGTCCAAGGCCTCCTTAGAAGCACAAACTATCAAAAACTTGTAGTAATCTAGTCCTGCAGCTTGTACAAAACTCAGCTTCTTACATTTTTAACATTACCTCCCTCGAAATCTTGCTATGGACAACAATAGCTTTGTCTATCTTTCACAAAGGCTAAGCTCTGGTATTTTATTGTTGAAAATAAACTAATGAATATGCTGCCCTACTGGTGCTACTACTATTTATAATAAATGTTTAGGTTACCTCCAGACTGTTATTATTTTTTGGGATGAATTCAATGGCATATCAGGAATTTAGCTTTATGCAATTTAAGTTGATTTAAAGCACTCTGGAGCAACAAATCCATTTTAAAAAGACAGCAGACCCTTTGTGGTAAGGAACGTGATGGGAAAATGCACTAAAAAAGTGTGGGATGAATTATCAATTGATGGGAAGAGGTATATAACCTCCCTGCAAACAAATCAGGATAAATGCTCAATAAACAGGGCATCTGAAGGAGCCTTAGTTAGTGCCCAAACATGCTGGACATGAACACGGCAATGGCATGGCATTGCCACTGGAGCCTAAATCAAATATTTTCCAAGAGCTCAGTATGAAGCTGTGAGAAGAAATCTGGGCTGTGATGCTGAGCACCTGGGTTCAGCTGTGCAGCTTATCATGTGGCCTTATGAAAATCACAAGCTTGCTGGGAGGATAACTAAGGCACTGCATTTGGAGTACTATTGCGGGGGAAATGCTATGGAAATAAATGAATACATTATTAAAAATAATAGAATTAATAATAATCCTGACTGCAACTTGCGCAACAGTAGCAAAATTGAGGTAACCTGAAAAATGAGCTAAGCCTTAAAGAACAGGGTTTGTATTGTAAAAATCTAAGTTATGCATCCCTTAATTTTTTTATCTCATTCAGATCATGCAACAGAATAGTTCGTTAATTATTTTAAAAATGACACTAACAGTGTTGCCTTTAAACTTCCTTCCACTTCGGGTCTTTCCCTCAGCTACTTCAAGTTCTGATGTCTTATTAATTAGATGTTCCACCTAGAAACAGTTAAACAAACAAAGAGAACAGCTTTTTAAAAGAGAACAGCTTTGGTTTGGGCTCTTGGAATGAGGACAAACATACCTACACAGTTTTGTGTGTGATTTTGCCATATATACACCCATACAAACAATAACTACATACATTTTGCAGGAACTCTTCCGCTAATTGTCAGATTGCGTTGCACTTGTTAAATCTAGTAAACATTTATCCAGCCACAAAAAAGTAAATCCAAAAAACTAAATGAGAACAAAAAAAAAGGGCCGCTTTATACCTGAGAACTATTGATGGAGAAAGTTTGGCTATCTTCTATCCTCATGTCTTCATCTTCTTCACACACTAAATTAAGTTCTGGGAATGGCATTGGAAGAAAATTGTACAAATTCTCAGAACACTGAATAAACAAAGAATTTATATTTCTGTACATAAGTAGAATGTTCTTAAAAGAGGATTGACAGATACATTGACAAGGCTCTAGTCTTCTCTGAGTGAGAGGCAGCCTCCTCCAGAAGGTGCAGGCAGTTGCTAAGGAGACAAAAACTGCTGGAGATATTAACTGTGAGGAACGTGGTCCTTCCTCCCCTGCTGTCATTGCAAGTTCAGGATGTGAAAATAGTCTAAACATGTGGGAAGGTTCATTCTTGGGGGAAAGGACATTGCTAAGTGGTAAAGCACACATATTGCATGCAGAAGGTCCAAGTTCAATCTTTGGCATCTCCAGGTAAGCATGGGAACAACTTCTGCCTGAAATCCTGTGGAGCCACTGCCCATTGGTGTGTAGACAGTACTAAGCTAGATGAACTAATGAATGTGACTTAGTCTAAGGCAGCTTCCTATGTTTCTAGAAAGCAAGAGTTGTAGCTCAGTGGTAGAGAATCTGATGTCCAGGTTCAATCTCTGGCATCTGGGAATGACCTCTTGCCTGAAACCCTGAAAAGTCATTGGCAGTCAGGCAATACTGAGCTAGATGGACCAATGGTCTGACTTGGTATTTAGCAGCTTCCTGTGTTCCTATCTTCTAACCCAAGTCCTGAGCTGAGTGTCATGCACAGTTTCATAAAATTAAAGAGGTGTGCAGAAAAGGTGTTGCCATGGAGAACACATCACCGTGTACCAATATGAAAGCAAAACACTCCTAGATAACATATGCTCTGTGTACCTTTAGTAGGAGGAACCCTGTGTGTGTTTTGCTGCTCCCTCATTCTGTTTTCTGCAATAAAATCTTCCTGTGTAAAGAAAACAAACAAGAACGTCTTCAACAAAGCTGAAATGTACCTGTAAAAGCATTTTGTTAAGGATAGGCAATGCAAATACTGTCAAAATTTCAAATAATAATAACTCCATACATCACTACAAAACTATAAAAATAAATTTCAAACCCTTACATCCATTTTATCAAGATGCTGTGGCTTTGTGGAAGTCAATGCCTTCCCTTGCCTTAATAAGTCTGCATCGATGCACTCCATTCGATCTTTTTCCGTCGTCACTTTAACTTTCATCGTATGAAAAGGGGTTGGAACCTCACCAACACTTAGGTACATTGGCTCCCCCTCGAATGCCACTGCTTCACAATGACCCTCTTTGAATCCTGGAGGGTGGTAATCAGGAGGTGTAACTAAAAAGGAAAATTGGTGATATTCCACAATGGGAAACATTTGTTTCGTCAGCAATTATTCTGACAATTATTCTGATGTTGAACAGAATTAAAATTTGAAATGGTACCTTCATCGTAATAGAACAGCTTCATCGTCAGACAGACATCACCAGGCAGAGGGCCTAGGTTCTGCATCAGGACATAAATCTTTCGTAGCATCAGGATACTAGCTTTCTTAGTATTTGTGCACGTGTTGTTGGAATTACTTCCATTGTTTTTACTAGAAAAAACAAAACCATCCATTATTTGAAAGCAAGGGCAGCTGGTGCCTCTATTAGCAATATTGAAAATGGAAACAGGAGCCTTCTTACATCCCTAGCCCTTACCCACAAAGAGTGGCTTTACTTTCCTTCTTCCCATCCTCCGCTCTCCTGATCTCTCTAAGCAACATGCCCCAGCCCACCATGGTTTAAAGCAGTCAGGACCCACTATTGACTCTGAGCCTGATCTAAACTAGATAACAATGGTAGCATTGCACTCCTCACATGGTAAAGTATTTAAGAAATTTTAAAGTTAGTTTGGGTTAAAGGTAGGTCATGGGCTGAAAATGCTGAAGACAATTGTTTAAAGTACTGTATCTATATTCTGGAAGTCAAATCCATTAGGTACAGGAGAAATTGGGAACCGATAAAATTGCATATTTGCTACTTGATAATATTTCCTGAGCCCTTCTCATAAATGTGGCTAGAAACCAGTTGAAGGCTGATTGTTATTGAGCATTTGTTCTGCAACAATTAAATGCCTTCTCTTTGGTGAACAGAGGGACATATTAACATCCAGTTTCTAGAATCAAAGAATACATGTTGGCTTTTCTCAGCTTGCTAGAACAGCCTGGCAGAGAAATGTCTTGTATAACTGCCTGATGAAAACAGTGGGGTAGGAGAGGAGAGAATACCTTGTGAAATCCATAGATGGTCCTTGATCGCTGTATTTGAACTTAAACTGGTAGCACTCTGTAACAGTCTAAACACAAAACATAGTAGTTACGTATCAAGTGCCGAAAATTGGAAACAGCAAGTAGAATGCAGCACCAGTCTAACAAATCCTCTGCCTTTGAATGTCCTCCAGTAAGCTGAGGGTGGAGGACATGGGCTCTCTTTCCCCTGTTTTATTGTCATAATTACCCAGTGAGGTAGGTTAGGCAGAACAAGAGTGACAGGTCCTGAAGTGAGTTTCATGGCTGAGTGGGGAGTTGAATCCAGGTCTCCACAATCTGAATCTAAGCACTTTGGCTCTCAGTAGTAATGTATACTGATAGTTAATACTTTTAAACTCATTGTATCTAAAGTGAACAAGCAATATGGATACTTAGCTGTGCTACTGAACGCAATGGGTTGCATCTGGTATTGGTCCTAGACCCCCTGAAATTAATCAACATGACTAACTTATGTATATCAATTTCAACCTAGCTGAATACCACTCATTGGACTGAAATCTCTTTTAGAGCCTTTGATGACAGAAAGGCTGGGTTTGACTCTTTTAAATAGACTTCATCCAGAGTGGATGTTAATGATAGCTTCCAGGCCACCCAGACTGCCAATTCACAAGCCAAACCAGCAATTTGTTTCAAGGCTTCCCTGCACCACTCACTTTCATGGAAGAAAGATCCACTTCCTTTAAACAACATCAGTATTAAAAAATGGAATGTCCTTCATCATGGAGTTTGATTTGATGCTGGCCTAAGTACTGCAATCCAGTTTTAATCCCTTTTTCATTACCAGCTTTCCTTTGTGGTCATTTGGATATTCTTTTTAAAAAAACAATGCACACTTTTCTAATGAAATTAGGGTCAGCAGAAGCAAATAATAAGAGAAACGATTGCCATAAAGTCTGGGCTGCAACATTTAATATGTAGAATTCATCTTCTTTAATATTATTCTAATTATCACATCAAATAGAGGAAGAGTGACACCTAGTGGCTGGATTTTTTTATCCTTATCTGTGGCAAGGGATATGCCTGGGGAAGAGAACTTGCGGTTCTCCAGATGCTGTTGGACTCCCAGCTCCCATCAGCCTCAGCCAGCCTGGAAAATCATCTGTGATGATGGGAGTTGTAGTCCAGCAACACCTGGACTGCCACAGGTTCCCCAACTCAGCAATATACACGATACACTCTTCCCTTGTTCCCAAAGAAAGGAAGAGTCAAACTCGACAAGAAGTGATTGGCTCTCCTGAAGTTTCCTCCCCACCCTACCCCTTTAGCCAAGGGGATGAATTAGATGAGGACCGCAGCCGCTGGTTTCCCCCCAAACAATGTATTCCCAATCTGAATCCACCACTTTTATAAAGCTGGTTGCAGATTAGTGTTTGAAAAAGGAGGTGGTGTTGGAATGTAGAGATGGTGAGAAAATAGTCCAATTACAGTAAATTTCAAAAACCATTGCCTTCAAATGGCTGTTTAATGATTTCTATTAGAGGTGTCCTTTGATCTTTCATAGTGGTCACTGTCACATGCACTGAATGATCTTACAATCCACATTTGTCGACATGTGTCTCTTTCAGCATGTCTCTTCACAAAAAGTATGTATTGATCCAGGACAAAACATCTGCAATATAAAATGTGCACTTATGAATGCAAAACCATAAACTTACCTGAGGATCATCCTGGTTGGTGTAGACCTGTATTTAAAAGATAAACAACATAATCAGGACAATACCAAATACAATACAGTATATGAAGTATTAATTAATTTTGAAATGTGGACGTGTATAAATATATATTAAACTTACCGCTAAGACGATTAATCTGAGCTATTTACCCAAAACAATAAAGAAAATAAATTAGAAATTAAAAGCATTATAGTGTGTTTACTATAATGAAAATTGCTAAGATGAATCTATGAACGCACAGTTACTCATTAAAGATAAAACCATATTTAACTTACATATTTTTTCTGCAGTGCATCATAGCATCCCAGCATCCTGTAAAAATCATAAAATGCTACTGCTTCACACAAATATATGCATTTTGGGTTGTTTAATCCCATTCATCTGTATCTATTGTGCAATTTTTCAACCCTGCTTTTATTCATTAAATGCTTAACATTATTTTATGGGCCTGACAAAGACAGCAATTGGATTCCTATTTACACTGAGTGAAATCCTCAACTACACACACACACACACACACACACACACACACACACACACACACAACTTTCATCTCTAGCCAGCACCCTGAAGCCAAAATCTGCTTTGGCCACATCACTGTCCCTTAAATCTCTGAAATGCCTTCCCCCTCCACTCCTGAATCCTGCACAAGCCCCTTTATCATTCCACTCGTCTCTCCAGAAAAATCCCCACCTACAGTATAACCATTTATCCTCCAGCTCTATCACTCTGAAATGTCTGAAGTTCTTCTGCTCGCTCAAATGGCATTTTTGTTCTTCTCTTAGTCCTTCTGAAGCCTGGAAGTGTTTCCCATCATGCCACCTCTCTTACTTCCTTTAAATTCTATCCTTTCCATTCCCTCATCTGTACTATACATTTAAAGCAGTATCATACCATTTTAAACAGTCATTGATTCTTTCAAAGAGTCCAGTGAAATGTTCGCCTCACAGAGCTACAATTTCCAGAGTGGTTTAAATATCAATCCCTCTTTCCAGGCCAGGGAACTCTAAGAATCTCTGTGAGGTGTATGGCAGGACGGGGAGTCTCCTAACAATTCTCAGCACCCTTAATTAACTACAGTTCTAAGGATATTTTGGGTGAAGCTATGACTGTCTAAAGTGGTATGATACTGCTATAAATGTATAGTGCAGTGTTAGAAACTGAGATAAGAAAGCTAGGAGCTAAATGGCACCCTAAATCTAGGTTATGGGTGCAACAAGGGAAGGTCTAGGCATGTTTTTTTTAAATAACGAGAATACAAAGCTGGAAATGAACTGCAGCTAAAATATTATGTTCATTTTTCACATGGTCTAGTCCTTCCCCTGCCCACACCCCTAATATTCTTAAGAGGGTCTCATCTCCAGTCTTCAGAAAGCGGCTGGAAGTGGGGAGGAAAAGGTCTTCCTTCCCTTCCACTCTGCCGTTTTAATATGAAATCTTAGGCACAGTACTGCGTCCAGAGCTCAGAAACTGCTCACGCTAATGAAATTCCCTGTCGCAAAATGCGTCTATAACAAAGGGAGTTTTGAACACTGGTATAGTGCGGACCTTTGCCAACAAAGGTCCGTCTAGTTCAAGCTCTGGTTTTCCCAGTAGTGATGTATGGAAGTGAGAGCTGGACCATAAGGAAGGCTGGTCGCCGAAGAATGGATGCTTTTGAATTCTGGTGCTGGAGGAGAGTCTGGAGAGTCCCATGGACTGCAAGAAGATCCAACCTCTCCATTCTGAAGGAAACCAGCCCTGAGTGCTCACTGGAAGGACAGATCCTGAAGCTGAGGCTCCAATACTTTGGCCATCTCATGAGAAGAGAAGACTCCCTGGAAAAGACCCTGATGTGGGGAAAGATGGAGGGCACAAGGAGAAGGGGACGACAGAGGATGAGATGGTGGGACAGTGTTCTCGAAGCTAGCAGCATGAGTTTGACCAAACTGCAGGAGGCAGTGGAAGACAGGAGTGACTGGCGTGCTCTGGTCCAGGGGGTCACGAAGAGTCGGACACGACTAAACAACAACAACAACATAGTGCGGATGGGGGCAGCACATAGTACCAAACCTAGGTACATATATGTCACCTCTTGTTCCCTTGTTCAAACCTGCCTCCATTTCCCTTCATCTGTTTTCTCATGTTGAATTACAGACTGTAAGCTCCCTGCGGTAGGGACCTATTCTCTAATTATTTGCAAAGTGGAAATCACAAAAAACCTACCATTTCACCAGCTGACTGGAGCCAGGGCAGTTTTTATCTTCCCGCAGTATTTTCACACAGAGGTCTTAAAATACAATCAAAATACATTTGATCAATCTTAACTACAACATTGATAACGCTATTACTGACAACTTTTTCTGTTCTTTACACAAGCACAGAATGGAAAGGGAGAATCACTCAACAGCAGTTTGCAACAATAACTCTGCACTTTCAAATAATTATTTGATTACATGTTTTTGCATATTTTAAGGATGGTCCTATATTGATTGCATGGTTTTATTGTATTTTGAGATTGCACCCTGCTTTGGGATCATATTCTGCTGGAAAGCAGGTTACAAATGTTTATAAGTAAATACATAATAATAGCTTAAAGCTCAGGTACTTTTTCTGGCGTATCACTATGTAGTAACTTCTGAAGATCACAGTCTGGTGTGTTTATCAGCTACACTAAAGAGAAAGTTTGCTCTTTTTGGAAAAGCCATTACCATCAATATATCTTGTTCCATATGCACTTTCTGGAAATATCCCTCTTAGGTAGGTAATGCAGGATACAGCTATTGCCAGCAGTCTTTTCACTAATACTAGAGATTGCTGCTCAGTTGATATTTTGTTGGGAAATATTATTGCACTCTAAAAGGTAAAGAAGAAAGAATTAAGAAGAGCATGGATTCAGAATAGCTCTACACATTCTTTGGTCAATAAATACCATATGCAAGTGCCTAACTCACTGCAACCTTCTGTGCATCATACTGAGTTGATCTAAACACAATGGTTACCATAAACATATAATTACTGTTAAAAAACTTATTAAAGGGTAAGAGAAATTAAATTTTTGAAATGGAACTATACCAGATAGGTTCTTTGCTTCTGAGCAGTTGCCATATTTCCTGTTCTTTCTCAGTCACCTATTGATAAAAAATGTTGTGTTAGTATATACAGTGTTTTGGTGAGAAATTCCAGTTTCTAAATTTAACATACGACATATCATGTGAAAAGATTTGTTGCTCCTGGGAGCAGACTCTCTTTTTATAAAATGCCCCACTTGGTTTAAAATGAACACATTATTTATTTAATATGTACCGTATTTATTTATTTGTTATTAAAATGCTTTATGTTGCCTCTAATATCACAGATGGAGAGTTTTAGACTATATTTTATTGGTTGCATTTTTTTTCCAGCCGGGACCATACCTCTTCTGTCCTGCCCTGCCCGCTCCTTGAGGGTACTAACAAGCTCTCGACTCTAACCAGCTCAACGGACTCCATTGAAATTAATGACCATGGCTAGCTTCAATGTATTCCTTTCCGTCTACTCTGAGTAGAACTGAGTTGGATACAACCCAGAGTGCTCTTGGCCTGGCTGAAATGTGTTTTTGACCTGTGATGACCGTGCATGTCTCTTCCTTGCCTGGGTGAACGATAAAATCACCGAGGCTTTTCATTTAACAATTCAGCAGTATATACATTTTATGAAATAAATACAAATAGAGAAGGGACCCCGAGGGTCATCCAGTCCAACCCCCAGCAATGCAGGAATCTCAGCTAAAGCCTCCAGGACAGACGGCCACCCAACCTCTGCTTTAAAACCTCCAAGGAAGGAGAAATGTGTGGGTCTGCGCAGGAACACTCTTGTCTTTTTGTGTGTGCAGAAACTGCCCTACTGCTCAAAGGCAAGAGTCAGATCCGCTGCAAGTTTGCCTCTGGCCCACCCACCCGCCATTGGCAGAGGCAAAGCTAGGCTTTATTTCACCCGGGTCAAAGTTTGGCACACACAACCCACACATTTACATCATAGCTGTCAACTCTTCCCTTTTCTTGCGAGGAATCCTATTCGGAAGAAGTGAATTTCCCTTTAAAAAAGGGAAACGTTGACAACAGCTATGATTTACGTGCACATGCACACAGGCTGGGGGCCTCATTGGTGCCCTTCTGGAAGCTGCACCCAGGACAAAAAAACCCAGCTAGAACCATAGCTGTCAACCTTTGGATTTGAAAATAAGGGATCAGCAGCCTCGAAAATAAGGGATCAGCAGCCTCGAAAATAAGGGATCAGCAGCCTCGAAAATAAGGGATCAGCAGCCTCACCTGTCCAGGGGACAGTCTATGGGATATCTAACAATCCGGGATAGCAGCGGGAAGCAGCGCTGGAATAAGGGAATTTCCCGCAAAAAAAAATGGAAGGTTGACAGCTATGGCTAGAATCCCCACCCCCACCCCCCGTAGCTACCTGGAAAAAGGAACATGGCTCCTTTTTTCCATCTGGGCATTCTTATTATCTCTTACGAAATTAAAAGACGCCTGCTTCTTGGGAGAAGGGCAATGACAGGCCTAGACAGCATCTTGAGAAATAGAGACATCCCCTTGCCAACAAAGGTCCGTATAGTTAAAGCTCTGGTTTTTCCAGTAGTGATGTATGGAAGTGAGAGCTGGACCATAAAGAAGGCTGATCGCTGAAGAATTGATGCTTTTGAATTATGGTGCTGGAGGAGACTGGAGAGTCCCATGGACTGCAAGAAGATCCAACCTCTCCATTCTGAAGGAAATCAGCCCTGAGTGCTCACTGGAAGGACAGATCCTGAAGCTGATTCTCCAAGACTTTGGCCACCTCAGGAGAAGAGAAGACTCCCTGGAAAAGACTCTGATGTTGGGAAAGATGGAGGGCACAAGGAGAAGGGGAGGACAGAGGACGAGATGGTGGGACAGTGTTCTCAAAGCAACCAGCATGAGTTTGACCAAACTGTGGGAGGCAGTGGAAGACAGGAGGGCCTGGCGTGCTCTGGTCCAGGGGGTCACGAAGAGGCGGACACGACTAAACAACAACAACAAAATTATCTCTTACACCAGGAATGTGGAACCTTTGCTCCCTGCCATGGGCATAGCCAGGATTTATGTTGGGTGGGGAGAGAACAAAGCTCTTTGTGCTGCAATTGTTCAGTTAGTTTAGGGTTTTGAAATTTATTTACTTGATTTAGTGTGGGGAGCAGCTGCGCCCCACCCCCGCCCCAGATGTTGATGGACTACAACTCCCATCATCCCTAGCAAGCATGGCCAAAGACGAGGGGTGATGGGAGTTGTAGTCCAGCAAATATCGAGCGAGCCAAAGTTTTCCCGATTGAAATTGTCCCCTCGTCCCTCCCAGCTATTTACTCCACTGAGGGAGGAAAAACAACACTGAAGCTTGGGAGGGACGAGGGGAGCAAATTAGATCTGTAAGAAAAGTATAGGATGAGGGAAGGCTCGCATATTATCTACCAACCTCTGGGCATTAAGAGCCCAGCTGCAAATGTCAGCTGGGAAGTTGGCAGCAGCAGCCCTGAGGTTTACGATCGAGATGGAGTGTAATATATAAAATGGGGGGAAGTTCAGGTGGAGAAGCACTCCTGAGAGACCACGTCTGACTTGAGGCGATTCAAAACAGCCAAGCCATGTAGCGCACAATGGGGCTTTTTTGCTTTGAGGGTCGGGGCGATTTAGGACGGCCGTGCTTATAATAATAATAATAATAGTAATTTTTATTTATACCCCGCCCTCCCCAGCAAGGCCGGGCTCAGGGCGGCTAACAAGCAGTAAGAAAAACAAGTTATCAGCAGACGACCTCTCATTACATTAAATAAAATTAATTCGGGGATATTAATTTCTTTAAAACAGACGCCCTTACATCATATATACAGACTGTAGTATTTTATTTTTAACTATTTCAGGGTGATTCCCACACGCTTTTCAAAATCCTTTTTCCTCTCAGCAAAGAGCAGGGGTTTTTAGGCTCCTCGCGCCTCCCCCGCTTTCCCGCCTTTTTTCGCTCCTCCGACGCCGACGGTTTAACGGACGGCCGCCCTTCCCGCTCCGCCGCCTGAACTTTCCCGCCTTTTTTACACCTCAGGCGACCCAACTCAGTCGCTCAGGGCGAAACCTATTCAGACTGAAGGGTCGAGCGAGTACACTGTAAACAATAATAATACTTTCCTTCCCTAGTTGACATTTTATTCACCCTCCCCGCAGAGTTACTTAATAAAGCCACATTTCTGTTTTTTCCACCAAGATAGTCCCCATCTTATGGTAACTTTTAACGCTATCAGAAGCAAATCGCCACCAATCACTATTGTAATCTGGTGGTTTTTACCTTACCATAGATCTTAACTATTTTTGGAAGGTTTTAAATAGGTTTTTTTTAAAAAACAAAAAACCTGAAACTTTCATTGTCTTATTCTTCTAAACTGCTCTCAGGTTCATTCGTTTTTTACAATCAAGCGACATAAATCTCATAAAATCAAAAAAATAATTGTTAGTGGGTTCCATTCAATGCTAATTCTTTTCAGGCCCATTGAAGTTAATAGACCTAACTTGCTTCCATCAATTTCAATGGCTCTACTCTGAGTAGAACTTTAGCTGGCTACAACCCCTTATTGTTTTAAAATAGTTCCTTAACAGAAGTGGGGTGTTAAGTATAAAATGGCATTGTTCTTGGAAACCATGTCTTACTTAAAAGAAATATCACCTTTTTCTCCCCACCCTCAGCTCTGTGCCTTTCTATCATTGTCTGGCAGGCAGAAATTCTCCGGGTGAAGCTTCCCCCAACCAGTTAACATCTTCATGACAGGAAAAGCGGACCCTGTTTTAATTTCATGCCAGGCATGGTTTTAAAAGCACATAAGAATATTTTTTCGCTGAAGAGGCGCTGCAGCCCCCTCTTAGACAAGGGAAAATACACATTTAAGGACATAATATGTGTACAGTTTATGCCCACATACTCAGAGGGACTGCCCTCAACCTCCTTCATGGCCAATAAGTTTGCAAACTGGCCAGCAAAAAATATACTGTATATGCAGCATCTTCTCCATCTTTAACAGAAATCAGAATGTGACATTTTTCATGGCATGGAATTCAAATTATTTTTGCCCTAGCTACAGATCAGATTGCTGCTCAAGACAACCCTACCCTAGGTCTGATATAAATATAGATATAGATATAGACAGCAATTATTTTATAAAGTCAAGAGTAGTTGAATAGGAGATGGGCTGTGCTGACTGAGTACCCTATAAGGCCTTCCTTGTATCTGTGTGTCCAAGTTGGCCAGTTTCCCACTGGTGAATGGAAAAAGCACTCTGCGCATCCTCAGAGAACATTTCCTCAATTACCTTCTTACCTCCCCTGCTAAACTGACATTGAAAACAGGGCAAAGTCAAGTACGGCTCTTTCACGCCACACCTTCTGCAAAGAAACTCTTTTCACACATATTTTTGAAGGAACAGGGTTAATGTCTAAACCAGAGGGGTATAAAAGGGTGTTAGGGTATTTTTGTGTGTAGAGAGATACATGGTAGATGTGAGGAGGGAAATTTATCCAATAACTGTTCCTCAGAGATACTGAATGAAGAGGAGAGTGCTCAGTTTTCTTTACTGTGAGGCATTAGAGCTCAAAGTTGTTTAAAAGTTAGTTTAACCTGGAATCCCATGTGTCCAGAGTGGTTGTGATTATTCAGTGGTGTTCAAATGTACTTTTATTATTCCTTAACACTGCACAATGGCCCAAATCTGGGAATTCAAAATGTGGCCTGGCAAATGTGTCGTATGTTCAGAATGAAGTGAAGGCATTAGCTGGCAATAGCTATATACGTCCTTGGAAAACATAGCTTGACCTTTGCAGTGCACACACATTCCTTAAAAATTCCAGGCAGTAACAGCCCATGATATTTTGCAGCCTGATCCATACCAAATCAAGGTGCATGATCCCAAAAGCCGACCAAGATATTCTGGCACCTGGGGCAGAAAATCCCACAAGAATAATAGAATTGTAGAGTAGGAAGGGACCACAAGGGTCATCTAGTCCAATCCCCTGCAATGCAGGATAATAAACAACAATTTGTTGTCCTTTCATAACACTTTGAGTCAATTTACCCAATGGTAGAGCCGTCCCTGATTCCAGGTTGCAAAAATTTTCTTTCATGAATGTTATGTACTGAGTTGAATAGGATCCAAAAGGCAGCAGTCTGATTGGTCCTAGAACAATGTGTGGCCCTTCAAGTCTCTCTATCTGGCCCTCAGAACTTTCCCCAGGCCACATACACTCACTGGCCCTGTTTTTGCACCTTGGGTGTTTTTGATTCTGGAAATGTGTCTTTGAACAGCAATAATGCCTCTTCCTTACCTGGATGGAGGATAGAGAGGTGTTAAGTGTAGACACTATTAAGTCTATTGTGCAAAAGTAATATTTACATGTGCTGTCCCACCCACTTTTGCCTCTGCTCATGTTCACTACTTGGAGTTTAAGACGCTGAGATTCCCTTCCTCTGCCTAATCCAGGCATGTCCAAAGTCCATTTCGGGGATGTAATCCGTCCTGCCGGTCGATTTAATCCGGCCCCTGTGGCACACTTCAATCCCAAAAAACAACTTTGGGGTAAACGTCATCAAATCTGGCACACTGAAAAAAGTTTGGACACCCCTGAAATCTTTCCTGCCTTTTTCCTCCACTCACTCACCAGATTGAAAGGTTGTTTGCATGCAACTAAAATAATCATCACCACCACCACCCTTTCCTGCTGAGTTCACACTCTCCAGAATTATGTAATAAATCCACATTTCTGCCTTTTCCACCAAGATACAGTAGTTCCAACTAAAGTGGCTTTAACCCACATCAAAAACAAATAACCATCAATTCTTAGTATTGTCTCCAGAAGTAGTCCATGACCCTTTCTCTGGGCCTCAGAACTTTTCTCAGGCCACACTCATGCAGTGGCCCTGTTTTTGCACCTTGGGTGTTTTTGCCTGGCTGCAAATGTGTCTTTGAACAGCAAAAATGCCACTTGATTATCTGGATGGAGGATGGAGAAATGTAAGTGTAGAAACTGTAGCCTACTGTGCAAAGGTAACATATACATGTGTTGCCCTGCCCACTTTTGTCTCTTGCCAATGCTCACTACTGGTATACAGTACGGCCTTTAGTGGTTATGCAGAAGGAAATGTGACCCTCGGGCTGACAAAAGGATTCCCCATCCATCATTGTAAAGTGGCTTGCTTGCCATTTCTGGAGCCACAGAAGGTTTTTGTTTGTTTCTGTGTTTACCTGACACAGCTTTTATTCCAACATACCTTGAGGTTGTAACAGCGATACTATCCGGCAATTACATAAAGCCTGGGCTGTTCAGAGCAGGACTACAGACATTACATTATTAACTGATTAAGCCCCACAGCGCCCAAGGGATGGTTAGCAAATACCAAGATCAACCAGGATAAATCATCATTTTGGCTGCTTGTCTCAGATCTACCAGGTGGAGCTGACAGGAAGACCTCGCCTTTGGAGACCAATCACTCTTCTTAAAACAGAGCAGTTTGATTTTTTAAAAACTCTAAAGATTAGTTGCCTAATAGGCTGTTCTTTCAGTGACGAACAATCCACTGTGGGCTGGAAATCCTCTCTAGATTAGTGGATAGGAGCACTGGCTGGCAATGCCACAGCGATTCCCATGATTCCTTGCAATTTTAATGAATCCTTCATCGCCAAAACTTAGACCCCAGCTGTTGAAATAACAGAGAATGAGACATTAGGAGAATAATTAACACTTTCATTGTGAACAAGGGGCTTTTCAAGGGTCTTACGATTCTCAGTAAGGAACTAAAAATAATTATCATGTAGCCTTAATATCTCATGTTACGGGGATGCTTCCAGTGCTGTGTCGGGACACCAGTCACACCACCCTCGTTACACTACTGGGCGAAACACATAAAAACACAAGAGTCTCCTGGATCAGACCAGTGGTCCATCTAGTCCAGCATCCTATTCTCGCAGTGGCCACCCAGGTGCTTCTGGGAAACCCACAAGTAGGACCTGAGTATGAGCCCTCTCCGCTCCTGTAGTTTCCAGGAGGCAACTAACTGGCATTCAGAAGCATACTGCCTCCAACTGTGGAGACAGGTCATAGCCATCGTGGTGAGAAGCCACTGATAGCCTTATCCTCCGTGAATTTATCTCATCCTCTTTTATTTATTTTTATTTATTTCATAAAAAATTC
Source organism: Podarcis muralis (assembly GCF_964188315.1). NCBI lineage: Eukaryota > Metazoa > Chordata > Lepidosauria > Squamata > Lacertidae > Podarcis > Podarcis muralis. The sequence goes on from NC_135670.1 coordinate 3,330,284, forward strand.
TCCTACCTCCTAATTGTTAAAAAAAGCCTCCAAACTCACAGAGCGGTTTACAAAATAGAATAAAACAATAACATTTTCTCAGAACACAACCTCCTTTCATTTCCCAATCACAGTAGATGCTTTAGAACAGTGGTTTCAAACCTGGGCCCCAAAATGTTGCTGGACTAAAACTCCCATTAGCTAAACATGGAGTCCTGACAACAACTCAGCACCCAAGGTTGAAGAACAATGCTTTAGACCAGGCTTCCTCAAACTCGGCCCTCCAGATGTTTTTGGCCTACAACTCCCATGATCCCTTGCTAGCAGGACCAGTGGTCAGGGATGGTGGGAATTGTAGTCTCAAAACATCTGGAGGGCCGAGTTTGAGGAAGCCTGCTTTAGACTAAAGTGTCTCAGAATGGATGGGCAGTGGACTCACTGATATACAATGCTGGCTTAGCAGCTGGTTCCCTAAAGGGTATCCTTACCTATTCTTCACAAGCCAATATTCTTTGCCTTCTTCTGTTCCATATCCAATTACGACGACTCCGTGATTTATATGCTGAGAACACTTTGGATCATCATATACACCTACATAAAAAGGATAAAGAATCACTTTCAGGTGTGTATGAGCGTATGGTACATTTTTAAAACTGAAGCAAATGAAAGTTGCTCTTGAAAAATAGTCCTCCTAGTTTAGGGCCAACAGAATATGCTATATTCCACCAAGAGGATACAGGAAGCTGCCTTCAGGGCTGCCAAATGAGAGGGAAGAGATGGCACCCATTGATCCCATGTACAGAATCTGATCAGGTTGGTAGCTGAATCTTACTTCAGCAGTGGTTATCTGTTAACATCTTCCACTACAGTGTCAGGCTAGCCTTGTGGGCACAGAGCAGGCTAAGTCAGGAAACCTAGGGGAAATAGTGGGGGTTGCTGTTGCCCTTGGCACCTGCATCACTCTGCCAAATAGCAGGGCCAGCCTTTGCTGCCTCATAACAATTCAGACCATTGGTCTATCCAGCTTAGTATTCTCTAGATTGACTGGCAGCAGCTCTCCAGGGCTTCAGGCAGGGGTCTGTCCCAGTCCTACCTGCAGACGCCAGAGATTGCACCTGGAACCTTTTGCATACAAAGCAGGTGCTGTACTGTTGCGCTACAGCCCTTCTGCAAACAACAGTGGGGGAAGCAGGTATCAAAGATGCAAAGGTAAAATCATAATGTGATATTAATTGGAGGAGGGGAGGAAGTAATAACACTAGAGTAGTAACCTAACTCCATACCAAGTTTGGCATTGGTGTTTTGGTAAGGGAGAGTTTTGAGAAAATGTTAGTAATGTCCTGGGAAGTTATGTAGCCTGTTGGTATTCAGTTGGTGGGGTTCAGGACCAACTAAATGTAGGTCACATCAGCACTGGAGAGAAAAGGAGATTAGTACACCAAAGCAAAAGAGAGGGAAGAATAGTTCTAGACAGGCCAACAGTAAACCTGAGAATAATACAAGGCATAATTTATTTGTTCATAGTGGGTCCTGCATTGGGTCCTGTTTGGGGTTAAAAATGGGTCAAGGTTGTGGAATGCTTGAAAAGTATCTATGGAGAGAACAGCAAGGAATTGTCAAGGATCACACACAGTTGAATACCGGTAATTTATTGAAGGAAAGGTAAAATTGCGGCTTTCAGAAGACCATTAATCTGTGTGCATGCACACACAATCAGCCCTGTCTGAACAACTTGCCTGCACAAAATGGCTGACCTCACTGGGATAGCAAAAGAGTCTGCTTCTTTGCATGCCAAAGAGGGTTGAATCCAACTAAGTCATACTCAGAGTAGACCCATTGAAATTAGTGGACTTAAGCTAGTTTTGATGGGCACGAAAGAAAGCACTGATTTTGGTGCCCGCCCATGTTCATCTTACGCAGCGCTGTTTCGGTTCCACTGCAGTTCGGCTTCCAAAAAAATGAAGGCCATTCATTTCAATGCAAACAAAATTTTTAAAAAGTGGGGGTGGGGTGGAGAAGAGAGAGTCATTGATTACTGTATATATCATTCACAGACTGAAAACAACAACAGCTAATACTGTTTGCATTTATTGGATGGATTTCCGCTCCAGACATGAAACAAATAAGTAAGTGAACAGCTGGCTATTTCTGCTCCTATTCCGTCAGAATTCTCTGTGTCCCTTGATTTCCAATGAGTCTATCCAGAGTATATTTGCAGGGAAGCACGGTAGAACTCACCTCGCTTAAACAGGAAGAATGACATTAGACTTGCATCTATACCAACCGATACAGGGCCAACATTGGCTACGGCATCCATCAGGGCAGCTTCATCTCCATATGGGAGAGTAACATATTTAGAGCAGGTAGCAGCTCGTGCAGAGGGGTCATAGTGACACGTTCCATTCTGAAAGAAAAAGAAGATAAAGTTGCTTTTCCTCCATGAGTTTCCCTAACACTATAAGATCTTAAGAAGAACTCTGAAGCTGGATCAGGTGCCCGCCTTGTGGGTAGCAGGTTTTAAAAGGTGTGCAGTAGTGACTACTGCTGACACCAGGGCTGGATCTACGCTGACCTGTTTAATGTTGTTATAACGATATTAGATATATCTAATCTATATCTTAGTTAAATAAGTCAAATAATTTTAGCTGATTTCGCAACTAAGGCACTGGTTTTATTTTACAAAAATATTCAGGTGAATGCAATCATGTTTCTGAAGAAGAAGAAAGAACAACTTTGTTCCAGATGATGCACGCATACAATAAGCAAAGATCATCTTAGAAGAGGGACGTCTTTGTAAGTAAGTACAATGAATGTAATTTATTTGCAACAGTCTCTAATGCATTGCTAGCAATCATGACAGGATATATTCTGAAATAAATCTGCAGATGCACTCTGTAGTGTTTTATGTTTACATTCAATCTAAATTAAATGATACAAACCTTGGCTTCATATGGGTAGGAAGCTTCCGAATCAATGCCTTTGTTGTCTATGATATACTGGAAGGCAGCCCGCATGTAGCCTCCATTGCACCCATGGTTTCCATACTTACTGGAGCAGTCAACAAGGTTTTGTGCACTGAGAGACACCAGTTTCCCTGTCTTGAGTTTTAGCTGGCCTTCCAGGGCCCCAACAGCACTAAAGGCCCAGCATGCACCACATGCACCCTAAAATGGAGAGGAAGCTATCAGAATCAGTTTCAAAGGAAGAAGTTGCTAAGTTCCTGTAATGGGTATGAGTTACTTGTGCGTAAACTGCCGCCTCTCCAGGCTCAATTGCCTTGTTAAACCGTTCTGACTGCACAGCCCATCTCAACGTGGCTGCCTCAGTCGCTAGCAGAATCAGTCAGTGGGCGTTTCTTAAACCTCTTCCAACATAAAAGCTGTTTGACTCCCAGTCTCCTCCTCCTCTCACTGCGCGGGAGTCTTCTGCGCAGGGAGGGCGTGGGTAGCGGAGGACCTGTGCTCTCCTCACTGATGTCCAGTGAAGAGTCCTGGAGCCCTCTCTCCGATTCCCCCATCTGCCCCCCTTTATCCCTGGTGTTGCGCTGATTTCCTTCCCCCTCTACTGAGCTGCTTCTCCCCCTGTTGCTGGGTCCTTTGCCAGCATCATCTGGGAGCCTCCCCTTCGCCTCTCGCTCCGATGTCAGTTCCCTGACAGTTCCAGATGACCCGTTCATTGAGCCTTCGTTCTCATTTGTTTGTGGAGAGATTAGACAACATTGTAGCAGGCATTTCCCCACACTTTCCAGTGCACTTGCCAATCACTTTCCTTATCGCAAAAAGTCTGATTTTTCTGGAAGCTGGTTGTTGTGCAAGTCCTCACAATCAGCTTTAACTGCACAATTTGAATTTGCTGAGGTGTGATTGAATCCCACCCAAAGACAGTGATGGTCTGGAAATGCCGAAAGACCCTCTCTTACCTGGTTCTTAACATCTGTGACACACCCTTTCTGCCTCCAGTCTACAGCGTTGGGGAGGACTCCCAGACTTCGCACATAATATGTTGAATTGTGCATGCGTGAGTCAGGAACTTTCAAGCCAGTCAACATAGCAGTCACCTCCTCACTGGTCTACATGAAGGAACATATTCCAGAGATGTTGCTGTGTTAGGTGATAGCTTCATGAAGCAAAAGCAACCAAGAGTCTTGTGGAAACTTAAAGACTACCAATTTTATTATGGCATAGAAACTTTCATGGATTTCAATAAGATGCATAAAGGAACATAGATGCACTTAATAAAAAGCAAGAATCGGTCACATTTTTTCTGTAAAGGGTTCATTCCCTCAGGTGGGTAAGGACTAGGGATGGAAGGACTTGCAGTTCATTAAATCCAACCCATCACTACTCGGTGCTAGCTCTGTAACACAGCTAAAGCACCCTCCTTCAGTAAGATGAAAATGTTAATACTGAAATCTACTTATGAAATGGACTCCCCTCCCCTTTTTCACAATTAAAAAGTAATGTTTAGGAGGAACCCTAGAAATGAAATGAAAATTTTCCACCTCTCTCGGTCCCTGCTCCTGCCAACCTAGCAGTTTGAAAGCACCTCAAAGTGAAAGTAGATAAATAGGTACCGCTCCGGCGGGAAGTAAACAGCGTTTCCGTGCGCTGCTCTGGTTCGCCAGAAGCGGCTTAGTCATGCTGGCCACATGACCCAGAAGCTGTATGCCGGCTCCCTCGGCCAGTAAAGAGAGATGAGTACCGCAACCCCAGAGTTGGCCACGACTGGACCTAATGGTCAGGGGTCCCATTACCTTTAGGTAAAGGTAAAGGTACCCCTGCCCGTACGGGCCAGTCTTGCCAGACTCTAGGATTGTGCGCTCATCTCACTCTATAGGCCGGGAGCCAGTGCTGTCTGCAGACACTTCCGGGTCACGTGGCCAGCGTGACATCGCTGCTCTGGCAAGCCAGCGCAGCACACGGAACACTGTTTACCTTCCCGCTAGTAAGCGGTCCCTATTTATCTACTTGCACCCGAAGGTGCTTTCGAACTGCTAGGTTGGCAGGCGCTGGGACCGAGCAGCGGGAGCGCACCCCGCCGCAGGGATTCGAACCGCTGACCTTTCGATCGGCAAGTCCTAGGTGCTGAGGCTTTAACCCACAGCGCCACCTGCATTGCTGTAGTTTTCCTCAATCCCAGCAGGAAGTTGATTCAACCAGTTTCAGTTATTTGGTTTCAATCAGTGGCATATTTGTTCTAATATGACAGAATTACCAACATACCCATCAATCATGTTAAATTCGTTTACTAACCATATCCCCCAGATGATTCATGCCAAGTTCATAGGAATGTAACCCCAGGGAATGTTCGAGGTTATGCAACATGATAAACTGCAGATTCCTTTCCCAAGTCATACGTCGACCACCTTCCTCTTTCTTAAAAAAAAAAGAAAAATGCAGAAGTTCACATTGTTTATGAAGGGAAAATTATCTATTATTATTACCATTGCTATTTTATAAATTTATATGCAACTTTTTCATATAGATGTGCTGGAAGTGGCTCACACGACAGAAAAACAAAAATGCTGATTGATACATGATTCCAATAAGAACCAAATGCTACATCATTTCAAAGCATAACACGGCAATCACACAAATCACTCAGTTTGATTATGTGAAGATGATAACATTTTAAGGTTGTCATAAGGCAAACTATCAATAATTAAAACATACCAAAATGTATTTATTATTTAAACTAACATAAGACTGTTTTCACCCTACAATTTAAAGTTTGGGTCAATACTGCCATATCTATACAAACAGAACCCAAACTCATCCCAATGCCTGCAACTAAGGTCACATCTACACTTAGTGCTGAATCAGCAAACGTCAGTCCACAGAAAGCCCAAATTACCATTTGCTCTGATTCAGCATTAAAGATGGGGTTTTCCTGGGGAAAACAGTGGCAGGTGAGGGAAATGCTCAGACACAGACGAGGAAATAGGAAAGTGTGGACCTGTGCCTAAAAAGCATAGGGCAAAAGGTAAGTATGGATGAGTCCTAAGTATCCCACTACATCAGAGTTGTTGATTAGTATCCGTACAAACAGAATCGGTCCTTTCGGCCTGTTGGTTTCTGCCCACAGCCAGCCCATAGTGGAGGATGTTGCAGAAGTTTATACTTATTATTGTGATATGTGCCGTTTATTGGCCTCTGCTTCAGTTTTCTAACTGATCAAACAACTGTTATATCTACTTAATGCCTGCTCGTATTCTCTAGGACAGGAATGGGGAACTCAAGTGCCTGCCCCCCCCCCCCCCGATCTTAGCAGCTGAGGCTGGTGAGAACTGGGGTCTAGCAACATCTCAAGGGCCCCAAGCCTGCCTCCCCTACTCCATTATCAGACCGGGTGCCTTTGCATTAGCACTATCTTGGCTCTCACTCCAGCTACCTTGACTACTTGGCCTTGCTGTAGACCTGGCCTGATACCCCTGGAATCACAGGGTGTTCTTTCCCCTTTGAACCTCTACATTTGCCCTTTCATCGCTCTTCTGCTCACCCGGCACTCTTTGCAACCATTTCCACATTTTACTCTGTCTCAAGGCTTTCAAAGCCTTCTGTGTGGGCTTCCTGCAGCCAATCGGAAGCCGCAACGGACGTTCGGGTTCCAAAGAATGTTCACAAACGGGAACAATCACTTCCAGGTTTGCAACATTCAGGAGCCCAAACGTTCGACTGGCAAGGCGTTTGACTTCCAAGGTACGACAGTACTGGAATTTCTACACCCATGCTCCAATGCCGACAGCTTGTGCCCATACCTCATTTTTGTATGTTTTGCCATACTTTTTCTTCCAAAGCTCCCAGTGCCTGTTGAGTGTGGGGTCCTTCTCCCAGTATGCAGACGAAGCAGCAGCAGCAAATGCCAGGAAAACACAGGCCCACAGTTCCATCCTACTGAGGCAGACACAGAAAGCTGGTAAGTACAGGGTTGTTGGTGTCATAGCGATAAGACAGGTGGCTTCCAGGGTGAGGTGAACCCTGGGTAAGCACTTGGAATCTCTCACCACTTGGAAATTGGGATGCCATTCTTATGTTCTTAATCTGGTATTCAGCACCTGGGAGAAACATAGCCTGCAGTCTTCATTGTAAGCACAGTCTATATCCAGCCCTAATGGCTATGTGTATATTTTAGGACCCACCCTATTCCTCAAATATTAATATGCTATAAATTGTTGTATTTTAAATTGCTGTGAGCAACCATAGGACCTTAGGGCAAAGGGCAGGTACTAAATAAAATTAACAACAATCTCTAGCCTCCTTTTCCAACTTTCCTTTTGTTACCTACCTCACCTGAATAGTCTTCCCGTTTCCATAACATTTTGCCCAATAAAGAGTTCTGCAGTGCCTAAAAGCTGGCCACAGTTTATGGGTTGTTGTTTTTTTGTTTTGTTTTGTTTTTTTTTGGGGTTGATCCTAATAAAAGTTACCCCTATTTTACTTATTTAAAAGCATTTCTAAACCACTTAGTGTATATATATATATATATAGAGAGAGAGAGAGAGAGAGAGTATCTCAGCCTTTTGGAGGGTGCCCTCCCCTCTTAATGGACCTACACTCTTTTGTAAAAGAAAAAATAAAGTTACTTCCTCAATTGCTCCGAAAGAGATCAGTAAAGGGGAGGAAAAAATTCTCTTTCTCCAAGTCTCTCCTTATAAATACCTACCTGAATGTCTTTCAGCAGACTGAGGCTGGGTGTTCTCTCTTGACCTCTTCTTTAGGGTGTAAGAAACCTTCCTGTTCCAGGAGCCCCTTTCTTATGTTGTTTCTCCGGCTGAACCTTTCAACAACACTGCTCCTGCTTCACCCGCATGCTGTTGATAAAAAGGCTACTTTCGATTTCTTATGCTCAATGTCACATGGGCCTCCCCACCCCAATAAAGGAAATGCCTTGCTTTCATTACAATGGTGAGCAATCTGAGCATGCAAGATGACTGTGAATTGATTTGCTACATCTTCAGGCTCGGTAGGAGATTATGAAACAAGGAAAGTTTAGCTTGGTTCCCCACTTCACAGGATGCCGTGCATTTATCTTCTGCATCTGCATCTCTCAACACAGATTGTGCTCACACAACCAGTAACTGGGCTTCTTTCCCTCGCTGGATGTGTGTCTATATTATTAAGATTTAAACTAGTTGTGAAACACATTGAAGGATATATGATCTGCATCAAGCCAGATTAGAAATTGATGAATCTGTCAATTTCAGTTCCTCTCAGTGTCTCTCCTTTTTTCCTGTACTGAATTTAGTTCACAATTATTTGTGCATCAATTGCAATGGTGTTTTTTTAAGTCCTCCCTAATATCTGTCAGCATTTTTCTTAATACATACATTTTTAAAATACAATTTTCCATAATACAATGCATTGTTGGTCATTTCCCACTAATATTTGAATTTGTAGGCAGATACTTTTCCTTAATGCACACAGTTTTGATTGGAGAACTGCACTGCAAAATTTGGAGATGGGCAGATTTTGAAAGACAGGTGCATCTCAGTTTGTGTACTAAGTTTGGGAAGTGTGACCTGGGGAGCTCACCGAAAAATGTGACCCAATCCAAATTCTTCCCCCATCCCTAATCCAAGTAAAGCAAGTAAAGTTACTAGTACTGTACAAGTAACCAGTAACAGATCCGTCCTCCCTGAGTCAATCTGTTAGGAGCAGAGGAAGCTACCTTATACTGAATAAGACCCTTGGCACATCTAGCTCAGTGCTGTCAACACGGACTGGAAGCAGCTCCTCAGGGTTTCAGATGAGGTGTTTTCCCAGCCCTTTCTGGAGGCATCAAGGATTGAACCCAAAACCTTTGCTTGCAAACCACACGCTCTTCCACTGAGCCATGATTCTTCCTTGGCCTTCCTTCTTCCAGTTTGATATTGGTGATGTAAACAGATGGCACAAATTTAGGATGCAGACGTCTCTCAGAAGTTGTGAGTCATGATGGCAATGTGAAGCCTCCAGGTCTGGAGGCAGCCTACTACTGAATGCCAGTTGCTGGGGAGAGACAGTGAGAGAAGGTTGTTGGCATCCAGCCACACTGGTAAGCTTTCTGGAGGCATCTGACCGGTCATTGTGAGAAGCAGGATTCTGAGTAACATATACCCACTTTGGCCTGATCCAGCCAGGCTTCCCAAGCCTATAATCACAGAATGGTAGAGTCGGAAGGTACCCCTAATGGTCATCTTGTCCAATCTCCTGCAGTGCAGGAATCACAGCTAAAGAAACCAATCAGGAGGTCAGGCAAGGAGTCAATTGACTTTGCTGGAATAAAATATCTCTAAAGGACCCCTGACCTTAGGTCCAGTCGTGGCCAACTCTGGGGTTGCGGTGCTCATCTCGCTTTATTGGCCGAGGGAGCCGGCGTACAGCTTCCGGGTCATGTGGCCAGCAGGACTAAGCCACTTCTGGCGAACCAGAGCAGCGCACGGAAACGCCGTTTACCTTCCCGCCGGAGTGGTACCTATTTATCTACTTGCACTTTGACGTGCTTTTGAACTGCTAGGTTGGCAGGAGCTGGGACCGAGCAATGGGAGCTCACCCCGTCGTGGGGATTCGAACCGCCAACCTTCTGATCAGCAAGTCCTAGGCTCTGTGGTTTAACCCACAGCGCCACCCGTGTCCCATAAAAGATCTCTAGACCCTCTCAAAAACCTGAAGCAGGAAGGAGTCCCTAGAATTCGGTGAGCCATGAAAATATAAACTGGTTTAACTTTAGTGTGGCATGGAGGGAGCTGGCTCATGTCGAACCCAGAGACTGTAAGAATTTGGCTTTGCTGTACAAGAAGCAGCTGGCCTGAGGGAACAAGTGGTTTTTGACACTTGCCACAGCGAAAGGTCCTCTTTCGCCCACACGTATGCACTGGGGCCTGACTCTTGAGTTGAAAGCGGCCCAAGTCACTGCACTCAACAAAATTCAGCTGATGCCCTTCCTGTAATCACCAGAAAGGAGAAGCAAAACTTGACCCAGCTGCTGCCAGTTTTCTCTTCCTGAGCTCACTGATGCTTTCTGCACCCTTGCAGAAGGTTCAAAGTCCTTGTTTTAACTTGCAAAGGCCTGAACAATTCAGGTCCAGGAAACCTCAGGGACCACCTGAACCCTTATATATCCAGCTCAATTGCTGAGAACATCTGCAGAAGTGTTCTTGGTCATCCCCCAAGTGGGCAAGGCTCATTTAACAAGAAGAAACCAAGGTGTCTTCTGTGCCAACTTTTAAACACCTGCTGAAAACTTTTCTGTTCTGACAGGCCTATGCAGGAAATTAAGAATATGCCATTGTTCAATGGTTAATTGATGCCTGTTTTTAACTCTCATTTTTAAAAACAAAAAACAAAATTATTTTATGGTTTTATGTTTCATTGCTGTGAACCGCTTTGGTTTCTTTTTAAATGGCATAGTGGTATAGAATTTTTTTTTAAAAAATTAATAAATAGTAAACATTTCAAAAAGCCAGGCCAAGTTGGACCAAGTCTAGAAGTTTTGCTCCCTGCAGCGAAGGACAGGATGACATGCTTGTTTCCCACTCATGTTCAGGACTGGTACTTGAATCTCACTTAGGAGCGCAGCCCTAAGGATATGAATATGGAACCTTCTGCATGAAAAGCTGGTGTTCTATCACGGAGTTACAGCCCTTCCTTTAAAAACAACAACCTCATGGTTTTGAAGAAACGGCCAGTTTGAATAGGAACTGAGAAAGTTGCCTTATGCCGAGTCAGGCGGTTTGTCCAACAAGCTCAGCATTGTCTTCAGTGACTGGCAATAGCTTTCTGGAGTTTCAGGTGGGACATTTCCCTGGCCCCACCTAGAGATGCCAGGGATTGGACCTGCATGCAAAACAGAAGCTCTGCTACTGAGCTAATTGCTAGTAAATTCAGAACAAAAGAAAGCTCTTTGACACAAGGCATTGCTAGTTTTGGGAAATCACCCCACCCCACCTTGGTTGGTGGCCACTGGTTCACATGGCTTTTTCAAAAATCCAAAAGGTTGAGCAAATCCATGGCCAATTGCCAAGACTGAAATCAAACCTCCAAGTCCAGATGCACTATACCCCTGAAAACCAGGCAGGGGGCAGGTGACAGCTGGTGCCTTTGTGCCCTGCTTTGGGGGCTTCCCAGGGGCACCTGGCTGATTTGAGTTGGAAATAGGATGCTAGATGGACTGGACCCCAATTCCTCTTTGTCATTATGATCCCAACTTGTAGCTGTAGCAGCGATCCAGTGGCAGCAACTGAGTCAACCTGAGACCACTCCCCCACTCCCTCCCTGAGAGACTGCTGCCCCCTTCAAGATTTCATTGAAGCACCACCTCTTCACCTCCAGGCCTCACACTCCTCTAGCCCTGCTGGCCCAAGCAGATAATGCACACAAAAAGCATTCATGGAGTATAAAAAGGACTTCGTTGAGACTTGCTTTTAGCAAGTTGCCTGCTCCTAGGGCTTTCTCTGAGTCCCTTAAAATTCTGTCCTTGACCACCTTTGTTCACTTGATTGCTGGACCTTGCTGGGCTGCTTCATACCCAAAATATGACCTAGCACGCCTGCTGGATCTTGCACCCTCCTGACTGTGGGCTCCACCTCACCAGGACTGGTCATTCATGGAGGACGTGGCTTGGCTCACTTGCTTGAGTGATCTACTCTGTGTGTTCCTTCCTGCTTTCTCTGCTTGAGGATGTTCTGATGCCCTGATTTGCATACACCAGGCATGTGGAACCTCAGGCTCCGATGCAGTGAGCAAACACGGCCCTTCAGCCCTCTCTATCTGGCCCTCAAGACCAAGTCACACACCCCTCATCAGCCCCTGCTTTGCATCCTCCCCTTGTAGGTTGTTGCCCTGCTGGGATGTGTCCTTACACTCTGAAAACGCTTCTCACTTGCCTGGATAAGAGAGGAATACCCAAGTGTAGAGACCCTGGCTCTTTCGCGTTGGGAAAATTTTCATTCTGGGATCCAAGAATCAGCTCAATAAAAAGATCTGCATTAATCTATGCTGGATTTTGTATTGGCATTGAAGTTGAGGTAGAGAGAGAATGTGTTCCTAATATTAGTAAGTTTCCCATTTTTCTTGCAGAGGAAGAACCAAGAGACATTTTGTGTTTAAAAAAAATGAAAATGAAAGAAAGCTTTTTAATATGCTGTCACAGACAACTGCCTATATCATTGCAGCAAAACAGCTTTCATGGAAGTCCCTTGTTAGTGCTCCTTAATGTCAGCTCAGGAAGCCAGCCATTTGCTGACACGAGGGCCACTTCTGGTGTGGCAGTGCATGCATGGACTGGTCACATCTTTGGGAAGCTGGCCAGGTTGGCAATCCCGCAGGCGTTGTCCATATTCCGGGCCATCAGGATGTAGCCCTTGTTGCCCCAATCTTCCCCCCAGCTATAGGGAGGAGAGGGAGAGAAAAAGAAAGAGAGAGAGAGAGAGAGAGAGAGAAAGAATGTGGATGAACATTCTCTGTCAGCCAACACATTAGAAAATTCAGCTAACCAGGCAGGTGAGATGTCACTTCTGTTTTGTTTCATCTGCTCTGGGTATCTATTCATTTCCTGCTTCTACTTAAAGCGGTGGTGACTGCTTTCAAAAGCCAAAATCGCCTGGGACCAGCAACGTCAGGAGTGTAGAGATGCAATTTTCATGTGCAGGAGTTGCCCATGAGTACAAAAGAAGCCGGGTGCTGGATCAGGCCTATCAGGGGCCCATCTAGTCCAGCAAGCTGTGTTCACAGCGACCGAAGGCCCCCAAGAACCTTGGAATCTAGACTGACTGCCTCTGGACCTGGCAAGCTGGAACATGTCCAGAGGAGGGCTGATCCTCTGGAAACCAAGTCTTATGAGGAACGGCTGAGGGAGTTGGTTATGTTTAGCCTGGTTGATAGGAAACGGGATAACCATCTTCAAATTTCTAAACGGCTTCCACATCAGGAATAACTTTCTGACAGTAAGAACTGTTTGACAGCGGAACAGACTCCCACGAAAGGTGGTGGTGGACTCTCCTTCCTTGGAGGTATTTAAAAAGAGGTTGGGAGGCCATCTGTCATGATGTATGAACTAGCTGTGATTCCTGCACTGCAAGGGGTTGGACTAAATGAACCCTGGGGTACCTTCCAACTCCATTTTTTTCAAGCCACTGGGAGCCCATCTAGTCCAGCAACCTGTTCTCACAGCGGCCACCCAGATCCCTGTTGGAAACCCACAAGCATCTGCCTCTGACTGTCGAAGAAACATAGGAATCTGCCTTATACTGAGGCTCTGTACACGCTGTATCTTTAAAGCACATTTGAAGCACATTCTTTCACCCAAAGAATTCTGGGTACTGTAGTTTACCCCTCTCAGAGTTACAATTCCCAGCAAGTCCTTAACAAACCACAAGTCTAAATATAGAAAGGGCAAGGGGATATTCAGGCCACTGGCTGATAGATGGTGGATGTTTGTCCTCCTTCCAGCCTCGCAGTAAAAGTCTCTTAGCCACCTATTCGAGCTCCCCAAACCCACCATTCTTGGACATACTTTTAGAAAACTTCAGATATGTACCTGTTTTTAACAATCCAGTGCTTGGTGCCTTTCTGAGTCCCATAGCCCACGGCCAGGACAGCATGGTTGATGTTGCCGGCATCGCATTGCTCATCGTAATACACACCTAAGGAAACCAGAAGGGGCAGGGTGTGACTCAGTTTAGTCTATCGCAAGCTCTGTCTGTGGTTCTCAAAACGGGATGGACAAATTAGTCAGTTTTAGTGCCTCCTTTTCCCAATCTTAAATTCAGCTATGGCAGATCTTTCCTCCATAGTAGTAGAAGAAGAAGAGTTTGGATTTGATATCCCGCCTTTCACTCGCTTTAAGGAGTCTCAAAGCAGCTAACATTCTCCTTTCCCTTCCTCCCCCACAACAAACACTCTGTGAGGTGAGTGGGGCTGAGAGACTTCAAAGAAGTGTGACTGGCCCAAGGTCACCCAGCAGCTGCATGTGGAGGAGCGGAGACGCGAACCCGGTTCCCCAGATTACGAGACTAAAAAGTCCACCTTGCAAAAAAATGCCAAAATTGTACCGTCTCCAGTGCTGTGTGGTGGTTGAACTGTTGGACTAGGACCTGGAAGAGACCAGGGTTCAAATCCTTCCACTTGGCCATATAGTGGTCCCTGGGTGTGACCTTGGGCTGGTCACTGCCTCTCAGCCTAACCTACCACACAGGGTTGTTGTTAAGCTTTGAGTGTCATACCAGGACAAGGAAGTCCAGGGTTAAGCATCCCCCTCAGCCACAGGGTTGTTGTGGGGGTAAAATGAGGAGAGGGAGAACTATGTAGATGCCACTTTAAGCTCCTTATAAATGCAGTTAATTATTAAAAAATGAGTGTGTAATATTTTGCCTTATACAGTTTGGCATGCCATTTCCCCAAATCTTATGCCTTTCTCCATGTTATTGCCATGATTCTATGGACGTTTATGCTGACTTTCCCCCAATCTATGCATTTTTGTTTGCCATTTTGCTACAGTAGTCCATCCTCTCTTACCTCGGCTGTAGAACTGGAAGGAGGCCAGGCTGGCATCGATGCCCACAGCGATGGGGCCTATCCTGGCAACAGCTCTTTTCAGGGCCTTCTCGTTCCCCTCGGGGATCTCCCTGTAACCACGGCACTTGGCAGCTTTACCAGTTGGGTTATACATACAGTTTTCATCCTGCAAGGTGGATGAACAGGAGAGGGTGAATACAGAGCATGGCAGATTGTGCAGAGGAGCAGTAGAGTTTTGGGTTTGGAGCTCAGGTTTCCCATTACCTGGCCGATATATGGGTAGGAATCGTCCGAATCAATGCCTCGGTTCTCCTTCACGTATTCAAAGGCATGGGTCATGTAGCCGCCCCCGCAGCCATCATTGTCGGTCACGCAGTCCACCAGGTTCTGTGGGCTGAGGTTAAGCAGCTTGCCAGTCTTCCTCTTGAGCTGCCCCTCCAAGGCCCCCACAGAGCTGAAAGCCCAGCAGGACCCACACTGGCCCTGCCAAGAAAGAAGGGGGAATAAACTCAAAACAAGAAGCGGTTGTGATCAAAACAGCCTTTCCCCAAAACGGTGTGCTATTTGGCCTTGCTTGTGCTCCAGGGTGAATAAGTCTTCTGCATCTCTGCATTGGGTATACAGTATGATTGGATTAGTCCATGGCTCCCAAAAACAGAATTAGCATCTATTATCATTACCACGGCCCTCAAAACACAATCCTTCTTAATTATCATTAGTATTGCTCATCAAACAGAATTACTCTATATTGTCATTACCATGACTCCCGAAACACAATTCTTCTTTATTATCTTTATCATTTGGGAGTCATTATCATGGCTCCCCAAACAGGGTAACAGCTATTATTATTTTGTGCTTATTATTTGTGTCTTTCCTCCCGACAGAGCCCGGCGTGGTTCTGAAGGAGCATAAAGACACAACCACCCACACACAATAGCTAAAAAAATTCTCCTCTGTGAATTTGTCTAATCCTCCTTTAAAGCCATGCAGGTTGGTGGCTATCACTACCTCTTGTGGGAGCAAATTCCAGAGTTTGACTATGCTGTGCAGTGTGTGTGTGTGTGTGTGTGTGTGTGTGTGTGTGTGTGTGTGAAGAAGGCCCTCCTTTTGTCTAAAGTTGGATCCTTGGACCAAAGGGAAGGAGCAGACAGCATCACAAGCCATGCAGGGATGACTTAAGGCCCACCCAGCAAGAAGCTGTAAACAGAAAAAAGAGATGAGGATTTTCACCTGATTCTTGACGGGAGTAACATAGCCTTTCTTTCTGTAGTCCATTTCGTCAGGAACCCGCTTTTCCCAGTCTGGGATGTAGAGGGTGTCGTTGGTTGGTTTGCGTGAGGGAGGGACTTTGAGCCCCGTCATCTTCTGAACAACTTCTTCACTGGTCTGGAGAAGGAAAAACAGCGAGCGAGCGAAAGGTGGATGGATGCATTTGTACTCTGTGAGTTGCATTCTTCATTTTTTCCAACTATTTATATTCTGCTTAACTCTGTAGTCTTTAAGTGGTACGCAACAGGATTACCCCCAAATGCTGTTGTTGCCCAGACAGGCTAATAGTGCAACAAAGGGTGTGGATACAAAATAACCCAAAACAAACACTAGAATATTACTGGCATGAAACGTTTCAGCAAGAAGCTACAGGGATAAGCACTGATTGGAAATGAAGCAGTTTGACCACCTGAAACGCTTGCAGGTGCAAATAGTATTGAAATTAGGATCACGTGTCACAGCCTGGATATTCATCATAAACATGAATCGTCATACGTGTGCTGTAAAAAGAACTTCTAGAGGTGTCCCAGGTTACTAGGCTTTTCCGAAACTGGAGGCCAGGGAGACATTTATAAGGAGGTGGTGGAAGGGTAACAGAAGTGAAGCCGGATTAGCAGTGGAGGCAAGTGGATGTAAAAATAAGTCAGCCTTTTGCATGGGGTTGGTCAGCTAAAATATTGGCAGTTACCACCATCCCCCCACCCAAGTTAAAAGGTTACCAATCTTCACTTTGGGATTATTTCGCTGCAGAGATGTCCCCAGGAAATTTCCACCACTAGCACTACCTACCATATCTCCCAGGTGGTTCATAGCCAATTCAAAAGTGTGCCTTCCCAGAGAAAATTCCAAGTTATGGGTGTTGATGTATTTAAGGTTCTTCTCCCATACAAGCCTCCGGGAGACCTCATCCATCTGTAGGTTACGAAAAGACGAAAGGTTAGTTCAAGATCTTAATGTACAGGACAAGCCCTGGTGGCCCTTGGTCCAGAAGTGGCCCCCAGCCAGGTTTCACCTGGACCCCTCCTGACCACCTGCTGTTCTGCAGGGAGCAGAAATGGTTTCTATTGTGTGCAAAGGGCACAATTTCAGGTATTCCCTCTGCGTGAACAAATTGTTGCTAGCAGAGAGGTAGATCTTTGTTCCTCGCAATGCTGCACAAAAAGCAGCCCATCTTGCAACCACTAGAGTTGTTCCGCAAAGATTTGAGGAGGATTTTCAGAACCAGCTAGGGCCAATGCCCCTTCCTGCCTTGCTGCCCAGTCCCCCTACCTTGCCATTGTATTCCTTCCTGTGGGTTTTCTTCCAGAGTTCCCACTGAGAGTCCAGCATTCCATCAGGAGAGCCATCAGTAGCCTTGGCTATTGGCAACAGGGCAGCTAGTATGAAGGTGGTCCACAACATCCTGGAACGGGAGAAAGGAGGGCAAGGATGAGGAAGGGAGGAAAGTATCGGGTCACATTTAAAGCACATGGCTTCCCCCAAATAATCCTGCCCACTGTAGCATAGCCCTCACATTGCTGCAATCCCCAGCACCTGGAACAAACATCTGTTCCCAGGATCCTTTGCAGGAAGTCACACGCTTTTAATGGATGCTGGATCTGATTTGGGAGTAAGGATGCACAGGATCAAACCCAGCCAGCCACCCACCCAGGAAGTTTAGAGTGGGACCTCTGGCCAGTCCTCATCTGCCAATCTTACTGACCTCACTGGGTCATTGTAAGGTATAACACGAGGAGGGGTGTTGACTGGGTAAGACCACGTATGCTTGTCCTGAGCTCTTTGAAGGAAAGGCCAGCTCTTTAGATTGGTAAAGTTTGCTGAGTTCAAAAAGAAGTGAGCTGGTCTTGGTAAGTTTGGGGTCCCCCCTCATTCTGCCAGGTGGGGCGTTGGACTGCTGCCTCCCAAAACCTACCTGGACGGCACTTCTGCTGAAAACAAGTTATTTTTCTGTCTTCTACAGCCCCTTCCCCCCTCTCTCTCCCCAAAACCCGTCCTTTGAAAGGACTAGGAAGATAAAAGAGTCACGTGCAGCGCCACAGCTGGTTCCCATTAATACACTAAACAGCGCCATACGTCATCACTTTCAGCAAAACCAAGATCTGGTTACCTTTGTTCAGCTCCGTAGGGAGCAAAAAAAAATAAACCGAAAAACTGGGGCAAGCTAAATCTCAGTGGAACCCTGTAGGTTCAGGGCTTCAGACAGGAGCCTTTCACAGCCCTTCCTAGAGATGGGACTGGGGATCTTTCAGAGGATTTTTTGTTCCTCCCACCCCCCAAAATAAAGTAAGATTCTAGTCCTCATGGTTCTGAAGAAAGGGCTGATTTAAAGAGGAACGTAAGAAGTAGCTGTCTTATCCTGAGTCGGGCCACTGGGTCTATCTAGCTCAGTGCTGTTGACGCTTGGCTGGCAGCAAATCTCCAGGTTGCCAGAGAGGGAGTCTCTCGGCAACATCTGCAGAGGACCAATTACATGCCTGATTTGGATGACTGACAAACCACCACAAGGCTGTAGCAGTGATGGCCAACATGTTGCCCTCCAGATGATGCAGGTCTAGATTACCATCGCTGACCATCGGCCACATTGGTTAGGGTTGTTGGGAGGTTTGAGCCTTAAGGAAGGTTTGAGCCTTAATAAGGGATGAAGGGATCATAGATAATAGGATCATAGAGTTTTCCCCACCCACTTCCCACCCTAGAAGGGTCGTCTAGTTGATGGAGAAGACATCTTTGATTTGGCCCATGTTTCAATGCAAACCCACATAATTTGTGCTTCTCTCAAAACAACACGTAAACTGAAACACAGCCATCCTTCAAAATTCACCGCTCTCCAGGTTTTGCAATGCATTTCTCTGATGCTCAGTCGGTATAAGAATTCATATGAATAAAAATGCAGTTTAGTGAAAACTGCAACCAAATGTATTATGTTAAATTCCCTGCAAACAATGTGTATATTAGGCAAAAATTGCATGCAAAAAGATGTTTATCAGTTGAAATACATGCTAAAATGCATTTTTAAAAAACAAATAAATCATGAAATGATGCAGAGGACTGAAAAAAGCAGAAACCGAAATTGGTAGACCAGTCACCCCCTCTCTTCTACAGCTGTCTTACCTGAGTTAAAACTCAGCCACCGAAGTTCTCTTGCAAGGGCAGGTCTGCAGGGCAGAAGTTGCTTTTTAAAATACCCAAAGATTGCAACTGAGTGGACGAATGCCCGCGGGCTGCTTGGCTTTATGCTGAGCTGGTTTTGAGGAAGTCTAGCCAGGCGGTGGAAAATCTGGGCTGTTTGTCTCAGGCAAAGTTTACTCAGGTTTGCAGACTGACCCGTGGTAAGAGAACGAGGGGGGCTGGGAGTGGGGAGGCCTGGTTGCGGGAAGAGGATCAACTTCCTCACATGATCCTTTGGCAAAGATCACATCACTTTTCCAGCTGGCTCAGGCTAAACTTCAGCTCTGACGGGAAGTGGATGGGAAAAACAGTTTCCAATCCACTGCTACTCCTGCTCAGAGCAGAGGGATATGGATCTACTCTGAGTAGAGCTTAGTTAGCTGTAACCTAATAAAGAATAAGTAACAAATTTGTTGCTTCAGCAACTTGAATATGTGAATTGGAAACTAAGTTATAAGAAAGACGAGGTGGACAATATGAAATAACTATACTATGTTTATTTTTAAGATATAAATAACGGAGATACAGCATTTTGAACTTAGAAACATAGTATTTGAAAGATACAGTAAGATATGAAACAAGGTAACAAATTGCTGGTGTTCTAATTGCAAAGAACGCAGGGTTCGGAAGATGTGGGGAAGTCCAGTTGGAATGGCAAAAATAATTTGGAAAGTTGGTTTTTATGTACCTCTTTTTCTCTTTACCTTTATTCTTTATTCTTCATTCTGTAAATTTCTAACTGTTGGAAAGAAAACTTAATAATTTTTTTTTTTAAAAAAAAGAATAAATAACAAATTTGCTAGGTACTTTCAAAACATTAAACTAGCTTCGCAAATAACACAAACCCCATTTTGCAAAAGGAACAGTAGAAAGTCCTTCTTCATGCAGCACATAGTTAAACTGTGAAATTTAGGAGGCAATGATGGCCACCAAGCTAGATTGCTTTTAAAGAAGATTAGAAAAATTATTATTATTATATATTTATTATTGCTGTTTAATTAATTTGTATACCACCCTTCATCTGAAGATCTCAGGGCAGTTCAGAACAACAAAATACAAAATGAGAATACAAAATACATAATAAAACAAAAACAGACCGAGAACTCCCCGCTCCCAGAAACACATTTTAAAAGCTATAGAATGTTTAATCAGCCAAATGCCTGGTTGAAGTGAAATGATTCTGCATGGTGCCTAAAGATATGTAATGAAGGGGAGCCACTGTAGAAAAGGCCTGTTCTCATGCTTCCACCTTCCAGATCTCTTGTGGAGGAGGGCCTCTGATGATGATCACAGGGTCTGGGTAGGTTCATATGGGGAGAGGCGGTCCACTTAGAGTTATCGCGGTCCCAAGCCGTTTCAGACTTTATCGGTCAACACCAGCATTTTGAGTTGGGCCTGGAAACTAATTGGCTACCAGTGTAGTCAGGCTAGGATCGTTGTAATATGCTCAAACCACCTTGCTACGGTGAACAACCTGGCCACTGAATTCTGTACCAGCCGACGTTTCTGAACCATCTTCAGAGGCAGCCCCATGTATAACACGCTTAGTAGGTTACTGGAGTAGATAGGGGCGCAGCTGGGCCATCAACCCAAGCTGATGGAAGGAACTCGGTATCACCGAGGTCACCTGAGTCTTAGGTGACAGCAATGGATCCAGAAGAACCCCCAAGCTGCATCCCTACTCCTTCAGAGGGAGTGTGACTCCATCAAGAGCTGGTCACCTCCCATCCATCCAGTCTAGGGAGCTACCTATCAAAAGTGCCTCTGTCTTATCTGGATTGAACTCCAGTTTGTTGGCTCTCATCCAGTCCAGCACCAAGGCAAGACACTGGTCCAGCACATCCACAGCCTCACCTGCAGATGTAAATGACAAGCAGAGCTGAGTGTCATATTGCTGACAATGTGCTCCAAAACTCTGGATAACCCCACTCAGTGGTTTCATGTAGGTGTTAAACAGCATAGAAGATAAAATTAATGGAGGAGAAGACTTCTGATGGCTGCTAGTCATGATGACTATACTCTGCCTCCATAGTTGGAGGCAGCAATACTTCTGAATACCAGTTGCTGGAAACCACAGGAGGGGAGACGGTATTTGTGCTCAGGTCCTGCTTGCAGGTTTCCAACAGGCTTCTGGTTGGCCACTGTGAGAACAGGATGCTGGACTAGATGGGGCATTGGCCTGATCCAGCAGGCTAGTCTTATGTTCTTAATAAGATATAGCAAGGCGTCAAAGCAACACCGTTTCCCAGGATTGTGTTCATTTTTCATGGAATTGGGGAAAAAACTGTTTTGAGAACATACCATTTGGAAAAAAACTATACTCAGGCAGCTGGGGAGTGGTGGGTGGGCAGGGGGAAGAGATAAAACATCTGTCTGGGCTTGTTTTGACCCAATACAAATCTTTGATATGCTCCCTCGGAGCCAGTGTGGTGCCTTGGTTAGAGTGTTAGGCTGGGGGGACCTGAGAAATCCAGGGTTCAACTCCCCACTTAGCCACAAAGCTCTTACTGGGTGACCGTGGGCCAGTCTCACAGTCTAGCCTACTTCGCAGGGTTGTTGTGAGCATGAAATGGGGAGAGGGAGAAAGAGCCACAGACCCTGCCTGCAGCTCCTTGGAGGAAAGACAGGATATAAACATAAGAATAAAGAAATGAATTAAGGCTTGCTTGCCCCAGAGCATCATGGCCTCGTACGACACAACCCACACACCTTTATTTGAGTTTCTGCCATTTAGCATAGCGGCACTGTGAGGATCTATCTTGCGTTTTCCTTCTTGAATATTTCTGCAAGCTGCCTTAGAGTGTTCAGAGCTGCAGAGATAAAAGAGTAGAATCTCAATCAAGGCTGTTTCTCCTGCTGGCTTTGAAAAGGAGATTTTGGGATTGATTTGGAGCTGGTTTTGTTGTTTCCCACCCCCATCCCTTCCAAATTCTGGGTTGGGCAGGCACAGGGCACCAAAACCTACAGCAGCAGGAATGTGATGAGCAGTTGACCTTGAGCTCACTTTGATTTGCTAAAAATTGTCATAAGTCAATGCTTGTGCATGTGTGTATATGTATGAATAACAGGGAATTTCCAGCTGGAGATTTGTAAGGCCCCACATGACACAGAGAAGGCAAGAGTCACATCTAGCAACACAAAATGTTCTGGCTCCCAAGCAAATGAAGTGGAAGCCAGGCTAATGAGAATTTGATTTCAGAATTCAGACTGCTTTTCTTGATCACAATGGCTGCTTGGGGTTTATGTCGTGTTGGTGCCATGGATGCTTTGGGGGAGGGCAGCACACAATACACAGAAATTAGAAAACAAATGAATGAATACCCCATAGGGGTGGGATCCTTGGGCTGGGGGCCGCATGTGGTCTCAGGACTCCCCTGAGGCCACACCCCTCACCCCAGGCCACACCCCACCCTCAATCTCCTGGAGACCCTGCATTGGAGGGGGCTCTAGATGACCCTTGGGAGTCCCTTCCAACTCTACAATTCCATGAGTATATGATCCTATGAGTGCTTTCCCTTGACTGGAAGGCATCCTTGAATGGTTAGAATGTTTCTTGCATACCTGGATGGAAGATGGAGAGAGGGGTGGTGGTGTAGACATCTCTGATTTTTGCATGATTTGAATATAGCCTTGCATGGTGGGTAGTTTAGGTGGGTAGAAAGGAAAACCAGGAGGTGGGGGATCTTAAATGAAAAGATGTGACTTGAGTCACCAGCTTCACATCAGGAATGTGCTCTTTTTGCAGAAAACCACAATTCTGGCAGCACAGCAAACCAGAGAGGTTTTGATTTTCAAAGGAGAGCCTAACTGCAAACAGCTTACATCCAGCCTTTGCCAATGCGGTGCCCTCCAGATGTTTGAGGACTACAACTCCCATAACCTCCGGCCAACATGGCTGCAGAGCACGGCTGGGAGGACCAGGTTGGTTGGGCCAAATCTCTTTGGGGGACGCGTTTCAGAAGCAGGACTCGATCCAGAAGCAGAAAATAACACCTGGGTGCATTTACAAGGAAACCATGTGGAAAGTTAAGATGTCAGTCGCCCCCACCTGCAGATGGAGGTGCAAAAGAGGCTCCCTTTCCCACGATGCATGACTCTTGCTAACATCTGGCAGCTGCCCAGGGGTTGCTTGTTTTTGCAGATCAGGCCAGAGGCAGCAGTTGATTTTCAGAGCAGACAGAATTACACAAGGCATAATTATTAATTAACAGGTGGGATTCGACGTGCCAAGGTCCAGCAATGGTTGCTGCCTTGGATTAAGGCTTCCTAGCTGGCAGTGACCATATAAAGCCACTTCCAGACAACCTCTTTATCAAACATTTATCCTGATCTGTCTGCAGGGATGTCAGATGATGTTAACTATTTCAGGAGCCTTCGTTCTAATTTGTTTGTGGGGAGGTTAGATGAGGTTGTGTCAAACAGAGCACCAGTCCCACACTTCCTGGGGTGGATCTACACACAGGAAAAACCCGCTATAAATATGTCAGAAATTAAATCGTTATAACAAGGGGGGGGGCCTATGTAAATACTGCATAGAAAATTTGTTTGCTCTCTGGCATCATCTGGTGTTGCATGTTCATAACACATTCAAAGTGTTGTTTTTTGACTAATTTGGCTGAGTCCCTAGTATGTTCTGCCATTTCTTTCCTCTGTCACAAGAAGTTTGATCTTCCAGGGAAGCAGGTTTTGTCATGCAAAAGCTCCCAAACTGCTACGGCCTCTTTGAGGCTGCCGCTGTTGGCATAAGAAGAATACTGTAGCCATCTAGTCCGGCCTCCTGTTCTCACCGTGGGCATCCAGGTGCCCCATTGGGGATCCCAGAAGCAGGACCTGAGCACCAGCGCTGATGGGAACTGGAGTCTAACAACCTTCTCTTGACCCCATCAACATAAGAAGCATGACAGAAGAGAGAGCCTTTTCTGCGGCTGCTTCCATATTGTGGAATCCCCTCCCAAGAGAGGCCAGGCTGAGGCTGGCTCCCTCCTCGCTTGCTCTTTCCGCCAGCAGGCTGAGCGAAATCTTCCTGTTCAAACAGACCTTTGGAAACAGGGGACTCAGCTACATTGGCAAAGAAGAAACACTTTATATTCATTGCTTATGCATTCTAACACTGCAACGCCAGATGGCACTGTGGAGTTCCATTTTTGCCAACCCGATTTCTCATACAAAGTTTGCAATGCATTTAATTGAAACGCTTCTTTGATGTGTCTAGATTGAGCCTGAAGTGCAGGCGATGCTGATCACCGGGCTGCTGTCAGGCCAGGCTGTGCTTTAATACCTAGTTTTAAACGTGTTATGATGCATTATAATCACTGCTTTTAACTAGGTTGTTTTTATTGCTTTGTATTTTTGTCCTCAAATGTTGTAAGCTGCCTTGGATCCCAACCTGGTAATAATAATAATAATAATAATAATAATAATAATAATACAGTACAGTAATAATAATATAGTAATAATAATAAATATTACTTATTACTTATACCCCACCCCTCTGACTGCTTTCACCCAGGTACTCTGGGTGGCTTCCAGCATGAAAGCTTCCCGATACAGGGCTGCCTTCAGATGTCTCTGGAAAGTCTGCAGTTGTCTATCCCCTTGACATCTGAAGGGAGGGCGTTCCACTGGGGAGGGTGCCACCGCCAAGAAGGCCCTCTGCCTGGTTCCCTGTAACTTTGCTTCTCACAGTGAGGGAACTGCCAGATGGCCCTTGGAGCTGGACCTCAGTGTCTGGGCTGGACGATGGGGGTGAAGACGCTCCTTCAGGTATACTGGGCTGAGACTGTTTAGGGCTTTCAAGGTCAGCACCAACATTTTGAATTGTGCTCAGAAATGAACTGGGAGCCAATATACAAATGCATTAAACAATTACAAAATCACATTGGGAGTGTCACAGACTAGCCATTCTTTTGTTAAGTGAGACATGAAGAAATTCTTGATTTGTCTTTTTCTGCTGCCCTGGAGCTGCTGCTAAGTCTGTTTCTTGCAGGGACCTGATCTTACAGTCCTCCTTAAAATGCAATCTGCAGCCCAGTGCCCTCCTGATGTTGTGGAACTACAGCTCCCGTCAGCCCCAGCCAGTGGGAATCGTAGTTCCCAAAGATGTGCAAGGGTTGGCTGATGAACACGTACAGAGCTACTCTTTCAGAGCTTAGTTAGTGCAAATGCAGGACCCATTTCCCCTTCCCTCTAGCATACTTCCTTCTACAGGAAGATCATTCAACCCGGGCAGCTGCTCTACTGAGCAAAAGCTCCACCTGTTGGTTCCCCCACAACTATAAAAAGCACAGGAGCCCTTTCAGCTGAAGCAGGGGGTGGGAAGGAGGAAGTGGGAAACTTATGACTATATTGCTGCTGGTGGTGGGTTCCCTCCCCCCGAAAAGAAATGGGAAATGGGTTATAGGAGGAACTGACTACTTTGCTGCAAGCCATGAAGCGGTTTTCTTCAGGCACAAAATCTGAGCTGCTTCTTCACACACACACATACCAGTTTGCTAAACTATCTCACATGTATCCCTCCTTTCCTCCAACTAGCTTGAGGGGGCGCTATATCCTCTCAGCAACCCTGTGAGGTAGCTTAGGATGGGAGGCAGTAATGGATGGGCCAAAGTTGCCCCTGTGGGAGCTTAATGGCTGAATTTGGCGGTGGTGGAGAGATTTGGTCTATTTGTCCAAAATGCCACAGCCAGACTACTGGCTGGGATTCCATTTAGATCCCACATAACCCATCTTAAAAGCAGCTGCACCGGTTGCCAGTTTGTTTCTGGGCCCCATTCAAGGTGCCATGATGGCAGCGGGTTGGACTAGATGACCCCTTTGGGTCTCTTGGAACCCTGTGTAAATAAAAACACACCTGAATGTGAAAGTGAAGCAAGAGCACTCCCTGGTGGGACAGGCCCAAAGTAAATCAATATATACTGTTCTGCACACCAGTAGATTGTGGGAAATGTATAAATTGTCCCTGGGCCTCTTCAGAGCCACCCTGCAGCATCATAGAGGCAGAAACTTTAAAAGGGGTGAGAGAAGCAGAGCTTAACCTCTGATACAGGCTTTGCGGAGGCAGCTATTCAGAAGCCAGTGATGTAAAAAGAAAAAGGCAGAGAAGTTTAACTCCTGGCTAGAAGCATCAGTTGCAGGCATCTCAACTATTCAACTGGCAGAAGCAGGAGGCTGAGAGATGGGGGGGGGAGGCGGGGGGATGCTCTGGGGCAGTGTGAGGTAGTGGTTAAGACACTGAGCTAGGGACTGGGAGCAGAATTGGGAGGCCTTTTGCTGTAGCTGCTGTCATCATGGCGTTGCATGTTTACCTGAGCCGAGTAAGGCTGTAACCATGTCAGAGATCTGAGGGAGACCACCAGCTGAGCATGTAGAACAGCCCCCGATTGAATCGCTGGCAGTTCCAGTTTTAGAAATAATCTCAGCCAGCCAGCCAAAGTAGGCATCCCTAAGTGAAATGGACCAATGTTCCTGCATTGCAGAGGGTGGGCTACATGGCCACAGGGTCCCTTCCAACTCCGTGTAAGGCAGCTGCTACGTGGTTTGTGTCCATGTAGGAGAAAGGTTGTGGTTGCCTTACAACCCATACATTTAAGGCTCCACCCCCCCCCAAAAAAAATCCTGGGAACTGTAGCTGCGTTTCCCAGCACCCCAACAAATGACAGTTCCCAGGATTCTTCGGAGGTTAAATGTAGTGTGGCCAAACCGCTTTTTCCCTCTGTTGAGGGAGAGAGAGAAGTAATGGTTCTTATTAAAAAAGGATTAAATGAGTTTACATAGATCTCCTGATAGCTATTTATGCACAATAGAGCCTCCAGATATAGAAGCAATATATCCTGGGAGTACCAGTAAACAGGGCAAGCTGCTGCTCGTTTCTGGCTGTTGTGGGGAAAACACCCAGTGTAATGAACCATGGATTATTACGTAAACGAGCCATTGGCTCTGCAGAAGTGTCTCTGCCAGTTCACAGGTCTGCTAGGAAAAAAGAAGAAACCTATGTCCAGTCTCATTAAGAACCACGATCTGGAATCTTCCTTTATGTTTTTTGCAAGTAGCTCAGTGATGAGGGGGGTGGGCTGCAGCGCAGTGCACTATGGGTAAAGTGGCATTGGGGTGGGGAGGTGGGCAATGTTCAGGCTCTTGGGCAGGAGAGATGGGTGCTGCCTTCTGTACCACGGTTTCTTTCTTACTGCCAGGCTGTGCCCCATTGCATGCATGCTCAGGGTGCCTTGTGGGTCACGGAGCATCACGGGTACAGGGAAGGGTTGCAGCTCAGCAGCAGAAAACCTGCCTTGCATGCAGAAGGCCCCAAATTCAATCCCCAATGGCATTTCCAGGAAAGCTGGGGAGATCCTAATCCTCGAGGTGTCAGGTACACACCACTTTTGAAGTACTGGTCAGGTGACACCCCCCCCCCCGCAATGCCCCACCTCTGGAAACAGACTCTAAAGCACAGCCTGATGAGATTCTGAATCCCAATGTCTTCTTGAAGAAAGAAGTCTATTCCACAGCACATGAGCCTGAGCTGCCACAGTGGTCCAAGTTAATCTGGCCCTGGGGGAAACACCATATTTCAGTATTCTTAAAACCCACCAGCTGAAATTCAGGCAAAAAGAAACTCTTTTCTCATCAACGCTGAGCACAACATCATGAATAAAACATATGGCATATCGTTTATTTTGCATAATTGCTCTGTTAAGCCAGGGCAAGGGACAAAAGGCCGACACGAAAAACAGTAAAATGCTTCTGAGATATGGGCCCACAGACATCATCAAGCTGGTCCTGTTCATCATGAGGGCTAGAAACTTGATTTTTTTTAAAGTACAAAAAGGGGGGGGGGGGAGAACTAGAAATTATCCAGAAGCTGAATTCTGCAGTCATTACTAAAAAGTTATTGTTGCTTTTAAATCGCAAAGTGGTTGGTACCATATTTTTGGGACGCCAGGAGATCAATCCTTTCGCTTTGGCAAACAATGGCTGAGTTTTGCAAGATAGAAACGAGAATCGCCGTGGGCTTTTAAAAGAATTTATCCTGATCTTTCATTTTTCCTTCTCAGAAAAGACAGAACTGCATTGTTACACTATTCAATATCATATACATAACATCTGGAACACGAGAGGAACAGTCTTCCGCTCTATCCAAAGCCTGGGGTTCACCCCACTTTCAACTGTGATTTCTGAAAGAAGACAGTGGTAGATTCCAAGAATTCAGGCTTCATGACAAATGTTAAGTATATTTCGATGACGATCACACATCTCTGGAACAAGGTTCCCATCGTCTCATCTCAATTCTTACTCCCCACCCCCTAGAACAGGTGAGCAGGATAATGCCTGGATTGGGATAGAGAGACAGGTATGTGTGTTCTTTCCCCCCCACTGAAGAAGGGGGGGGGGGGGAGAGGGGAAGACATCACCAGGAACAACAGATGGACAGGAAACCTGTTCAGATTAAATCTGCTTGTTTCCAGAATTGTGTGAGCGCCGGGGGAAGATTGCAGCCCTGTCCCGTTTCACATTAAGAGAGGGATGGATACAAAGGGGACCCACGTGAACCCCGAAATCCTCAACAATGCAACAACAACAAAAAGCTTTTGTGCTACTGATGCTTTTTATGGCTTGGAAATGTCCCCCGTCCTGAAGCGTTACAAGAAAAAAGAAAGCCAAGAGGGTTCCGCTAATGAGCGAGGCCCACTTTTAATTGCACAGGTTATGGGAGGAAACAGGGCCAGCTTCAACGGTGGATACCTTCTGTCTCATCATCCCAGAAGGCAAACACCACACTTGCTTGTCTGGGTTTCCAGAGAACAGAGGAACCTGAGGGCTTCCTTCAGGACAAGCCATGCCTACTTTTTCCTTGACTAGCCAACTGCAGCCAGCTCCGATGTCCCCCAACTTCCTTGTTGTTCCCAGTGCCGGCTGGCATCCCAGTTCCCCTATACATTATGGGGAGAGCACAATGCCCTAAAGACATACACATCATTCAAGCCCTGGTGGGGGGCTTGGCGGCTGCTGGGAAGGGGGGGGGGGATTTGAGAAAGTTGCTAGCCCAGCAGGGTGAACCGTTGGGGTGGGGGCAGGCAGACCCCTCCATTTCATTAACACTGCTCGAGGGAGATAACGTGCAAGACCTGAACACATGAGTGCGGACGCTAGTGAAACGGGTGTGCGGCAACGAGTTTCTCTATATTCCTCGGGTGTTCACAGGTGACGGAATTACACAGCGCTTTAAGCATCATTTCAGGGGGCAAATTCTGCCCCCATTCCCTGACATCGTATAAACAAGAATACAATTTTGATATATTTATATATATATGTATATATGTATAAAAGGTTATGGCGTAGGGTGTTTCTTTTTTAAAAAACCAAACACCCATTGAGCTTTTAAAAATCCCTGATGATCGCACACTGAGCATCGTCCACTCATCGGGCTCCCCAAGTCCTCGCGACTGCTTTTGGACTCTGCACACGCGGCTTTCTCCAAAACACAACCGGTTTGCGGCAGGTCTGCCGGGAAGGAGGGAAACAGCGGCCTCGCCGGAGGCTCCACCCAAGCTGGGAACGAGCCGGACTCCCTCTGCGACGCCTCGCCTGCAGCGCTTCTGCTTCCCAGAAGTAGGAAGACTATAGCAGTCTTTGACAGAAGTTAGAAAGGGTTGGGGGAGTCACAAACACTCCTCCCTTCCTGCGTCGCTACACGGGGGGCCAGGGAAACAGCACCGTCTGCATAGATCTTTTCCCATCCTTATTCTGAAAAGGGAGGGAACATGTTCAGCTCGGGAAACTCTTCGTTGTTGTAGCTGGCTCCCTGTTCCCCCAGCATGGACAACATGTCCTGTAAATGAAAGGGAATTCGAAAATGAGAATGAAATTATCGTTGCTTGGGTGACAGTGCCCTGTTATCTTCTAGGACGGGCAGAAAGTGGTTCCTGAATGTAGGAGAAGGGTTTCCTACTTGCAAACCTTTAACAGCACCCCCTAAAATGAACCCTACCCTCAATTGTGCTATGTAAAACCTTTATCCGTATTAACTCAGATTGCTTCTGCATCATACATTTAAAGCACCCTTATACCACTTTAATAGTTACGGTTTCCCGGAAAGAATCCCGGGGACTGTCCTTTGTTAAGGGTGCTGTGAGAGGATCTAGAGCTGCTGCCGGTCTGTGTAGACAATACTGAGTCAGGTGGACCAACGGTCTCGCTCAGTATAGTGCAGCTTCTTGGGTTATCAGTGCTTTTAAATAAATCAAAGATGGGGAAATAGTGTCGGCTGCTGGAGGTTTAAATCCTGGTTTGGATCCCTAGCAAGAGGATCCTTGGTGTCTTGGCCTCTGTTTATAAAACAGGGGGGCAGGAAAAGTTACTGGAATCGTGGCGGAGGGGAGGTTGACTGACCGGGAAGACTTCCGACTGGTTTGGTGGTGGCTGCTGGGCGTGCGACTCGCTTGGACTCTGTCCGTGGTGCTGACCCTGCCACTGCGACCACACGGCGACCCCCTCCGCTGCCCGGGGCTGGAACGGGGCTGGGGCCTGCCCGCTCTCTCCAGCAGCTTTGAAAGGAACAAAAATGCGGTTAGCACTGAGTGTAGGAGACAGACTGTTCTTTCCCCATGCCCTTGATAACACGCTTTGGTCTAGATTGACTGGTTTGGCTTAGAAGGAGTTGGTGGGCGGAAACGCCCTGCTTTGGGCTGCAGAAAGAGGTCTAACAATCAGAAGTGGGACAGAAGGTAGATCCCAGGTGGATTCACAGGAGATGCCCTCCCTTGTGAGGTGCGCCTGTCTCCCTTGTTATTGACATTCAGGAAGCATTTGAAAGTATTCCTGTTGGAAGTCTGAAAAATACTGTTCCCGGCAACCATGAAATGATTGTGCGGTTAATGGCATGCTCTGAATAACTCTTGCAATGTTACAGAGACTTTGGACATATTGGAGAACTGAAATTTGGATGAACTCTAATATGCAGTTGATTAAGAAACTTAAAGCACCCACAGAGGGGAGGAGGGTAGTCCTAAGATTTGGGAGAATCTTGTTTTATTTGAAACTTTTCTTTTATTGAAAAACGTTAATCGTGATTTATTTTGTAAAACCAATAAAAATTATTTCAAAAAAGAATTGATTGTGCAGTTGTTTCCACAACAAACACATTTAAAAGGATGTAGAATATTAATCAGCCAAAGGCTTGGTTGAAGGGAAATGTTTTTGCCTGGTGCCTAAAGATATGCAAGGAAGGTGCCAGGTGGGCCTCCCTGGGGAGAGCATTCCACAAGCGGGGAGCCACTACAGAAAAGGCCCTGTTCTCATGTTGCCAGCCTCTGGACCTCTCTTAGAGGAGGCACATGAAAAAGGGAC
Source organism: Podarcis muralis (assembly GCF_964188315.1). NCBI lineage: Eukaryota > Metazoa > Chordata > Lepidosauria > Squamata > Lacertidae > Podarcis > Podarcis muralis. The sequence continues at coordinate 3,361,534 of NC_135670.1, forward strand.
TCAGATGATGATCTCAGGGTCCAGGTAGGTTCATATGGAGAGAGGCGGTCCTTGCGGGCTCCTGTTATGTTCAGGCATGGTCTCCCCAGCCCTAGCAGAAGGTGCCTGGAATTGAACCTGGGACTTTCTGCAAGCAAAGCGGGTATTCTTCTGCTGAGCTCCGGCCCTTCCTGCTGTGCTCAACATACACGCCCATCATTTCACAGCGTTGCTTCTGCAGAACGAGGAACTGCACGGCGACAGAGTCCTGCCTCTTCAGCAGAAGGATCACCACTTGCAACTTCCAAACCCGGTGGGGAACACTCACCAAAGCTGGCGTTGCGGCTGGCAAGGCTTGGGTAGGCAGACCCGCCTGGCGAAGCTGTGGAGCCTTGTGTCGACATGGGGCTGAAGGAGGACGGGGTGCCTTGGAAGGTGCCCATGGCAAAGGAAGGCGGCCGAGTCTTAACAGCGTGGGAAGCCGCCTGCTAGAAGAGCACAAAAAAGAAATTTAAACAGTGAGCAGATAAATAAAAAGCAACTGGTAGGTTACAGGAAGCTGGAGTGTATGTCCTTGCAGGAACAAAATGTCATTCCTTGGGAGATTTTTGAGCAGAGGCTGGATGGCCGTCGGTTATGTACAATCTCGTTGAGATTCCTGCATCGCAGGGGGTTGGACTAGATGACCACCAGACGTCCCTTCCAACTCTACAGGTCTATGATTCTATGAGGCAGAAACTTTCTATACTCCTAAACCAGGCCCAGTTCCAGCTCCTCCAGCAGACACGGCAGCTTGTGACTATTCAACACAAAACTGTGGCTAAGCCCACTTCGTACTAGGGATGCCCATATATATGGTTTGTAGGAAAAAGACAAAAACTACCTGGGCAGTGAAAGACGTGCGTGTTGTCCCTGAAGCCCACGTGGTCCCGGAAACCTGATCGGGATTGGAGTGGCGAGAGATCTGGGCCAGGATCTGACCCGCCGAGGCTGAATGCGGTGCCGTGGGCAGCTGCTGCTGAATGACGTTCACGGGGGGCACCATCGTGCTGCTCCTACAGAGGCGAGGAAGAGGGCAGAGTTAAGGGAGGAAAGGCCAGTGTGGCTGAAGAGGCACGTAGAGAGCTGACATGCAATTCATTCTTTCATTTGTTCGCTCAGTTTCTGTCTCGCCTTTCTTCCGAGGAGCTCAAGGCGGCATATGTGGTGTTCCCCCCGCCCCCTTTGATGTAGGTTAAGCTGGGAGACTGTGAGCTTGATGGCTGAGTGAGGATCTGAACCCTCACTCACTCTAACTGCTGCACTGCGGAGGCTGGGCTAAACTGGAAAGGAACCTCAGCCAATTGCAGGAGTCTTGAGACTATCCCTTGGACCTCACCTGAAGTTCTCGGCGGGACGAGGAGCTATGAAACTGCTTCCCTGAGAGAAGAGGGACTGGCTGGCGGGCAGAGAGCCAGAAGAAACGGCTTTCGTCTGGTCTGATTGAGAGAGAGAGAGAAGCATGGTTAGCCCCGACCTGGCCACCCAAGAACGGGATATTGGGTGGTATCCAACGAAGACCTACTGATACTAATGGGCCTTATTCCGAGAGACTGGCTCTCTCCTTGCCCTTCCTGCTGGCAGATGAAGATAAATTTATTCTGACAGGCTTTTGGGAATGACTGTTTTTAAGGAAAGGGCTTCTGACACTGCCATGCTGCTTTTTTATTATCTATATTTCAATCTGCCTTTATGCTATTTTCATTCCACTCTAGTTTAAACAAACTATTTTAAAATATGCTTTTAGCTTCTTGTACTTTCTCTGTGCCACTTTAACTTGTGTAAGTCGCCTTGAGTCCTGGCCTGGGGAGAAGGCAGGATTTAGAAATAAAAACAGCTAAATAAGGAACAAATCCACCACCTTCGTTAATTTCAAGGGGTCCTGGTCTTAGCAGGACTAATGCTGGATCCAACTCATAGGAAGCTATAGCATAGGAGGCTGCTTGGGCCCATCTCGCCCAGGACTGTCGACACTGACAGCAGCGCCTCTCCAAGGTTTCAGGTGAGGTCGGATGTCCCCAGCCCTACCTGAATATGCCCCTGGGGATTGAACTTGCGACCTTTGGCGTTCCCCAAGATTTCTCTCTTTTTTTTCTCCCAGGGGATGGACTGACATGGCTACCGATTACCGGCTCTGATTTCCCACCCCCCGACCCCAACCCTCTCACCTGTGCTGATGCTGCTGTAAATTTCACTGAAGCGAGGGTCCCGCTCCTGACTGAAGAGGGTCTCTGCTTTCTCCAGAGGTTTGCCATGGTCCGGGCCGGTGGTGGCCACCGGTTGAACGGCAGCCTGGAAGGAGATGAGCAAACACAGGGTTGCACAGTCAGCTCAGTTCTACTCCTGAGTAGATCCTCTGAAATCAACGTGCCTAAGGTCAGTCAAACCCATTAACTGCAGAGAGTCTTGAGTATGATTAATGTTGGATACAATCTGCAGGTGTCAACATATGCACACACAACTAAATAAGTGATTAGCCCAGGGATTTATTTCCATTTCTATCCCCCACCCTGCCCCGAGAGTTCAGGGCACCACACCCCATTCCTCCTCCCCTAATTTTATCCTCACATCTACCCCGGGAGGTGGGTTAGGCTGAGAGATGGCAACTGGGCCCCCGGACACCCCAATAAGCTTCACGGCGGAGCAAGGATTGGAATCTAGGTGTGTACTAACATAAATCCTGCAACATGCCACTTAAATGAGAATGGACGGGGTGTGAGAATCCTGTCTGGATTGCCACTCCACAAAATCTATGTTTTCATTTCTGTGCATGCAAAGGGGGCAGGCTGAAGGATGGCTGAAGAGGGAGTTATGGGGGGGAAAGAGTCATTTCTTCCTCTCATGCCACTGCAGTCCTGTACTGAACGACTCCTCTAGTCGCCAATGGCGACTGGCAACTCCACAGAGGTGAGCGCCGTGAGTTCCTTCCAGTGGAGTGTGTGGTCTGCCAAAGGAGGGACACAGTGATCCATGTCAGCGGGTGTGTTTGTGTGTGCCCTCTGTCAAGTCTCAATTTGGGGCAGGGAGCTGGGACGAGTCCCCATGGAAACTCTTGAAAGCTTTGCCGATTTACCTGGGTGTGGTCGTAACTGGCTAAGCTCTCCCTGACAGGGACCACGTCGACGTCGGTTGGCTGTGTCGCCTGCTGCCTGAAACGCAAGCCATTGTTAAGAGGTTAGGAGCTGGTTGTGGGTCAGAGGAAAGTGCCACAGAGCAGGGAGAGGAACTGAGAAGAGCTTACAAGGTGCTCCGACACCTACATGCCCCAGGGGCCTTGGGATAGACCCCTCACAGAGCAAAGGGCCCCAGGGTGACTCCAGCCAGCCCTCCCCCACTTACCTCGTCGCCAGCTGGGCAGGACTCATTTCCAAAGGCAGGCTGGCGTTTGGGCCCAGTTGGGGCCGCTGCATCTGATTGGCCAAGGCAGGCCGGGACTCCTGGCTGGCGTTCCTGGGGGGTCATCGGGGAAGGGAAGGTCAGGGATCGGAGGGAGTCAATTGCAACCCTCAGAGCGTTCCAGCGAGCCAGGGGGTCTTTATGCCCCTCCCTCCTCTCAAGGCTGTTTTTGGCGCCTGCTAAAGTCTTTTTTGCTACCCCCCCACACACACAATTCTTTTTACACGTATCTGTTGGTTTTAAATCTGCATCTTGATAAATTTCAGGCACATTTGTTTTTAAAGCTTGATTGCAATCAGTTTAAAAACAAAACACGTTACACTGTTCTATGTAAGCGACTCCATAATAAATGCAAAATCTGGCTTTGATTTCTCTGAAGCTCCCCGTCTGAAGCTGGTATATGGAAATGGAATGGATGAGTGTATGGGTGTGTGGGGTTCTTCCCACCCCCAAGTGAAGGGGCAGAAATAGATTGTGCATAAGCTTACTCAAGCCGACTGCCACAACCATCTCTCAGAGGTCACCCGCCCCTCCACGACACCACAAAATTATTTTAAAAATACACTGAAAGATGGGCAGTGGGCAGATAATTGAGAGCAGTCTCCAATGTTGGTGCTACTCAAAGCAGAGCTACTGAAATCAATCAACATAACTTAGTTCCATTCATTTCAATGGGTCTACTCTCAGTAAAACTTAGCTGGAGATGATTCTTAGTCTTTAGCTCAACCTGCCAATGTGTCCCAGTTTCAGATTTGGGGATGGTGAATGTATGGATTCACTCAAGGAAATGACACTAACATGACAATATGGGGCAGACCAAGAGGAGAGCTGGTGTCCTGATGGCTGAGGGGGGCGGCATTATGGGTCGCATCCCATGCCAGTCCTACTCAGCAGCAGACCCAATGAAACTAATGAACCTCCTGCTGCGGATCTGGGCCTATGGCTGGCCACTGCGAGAACAGGATGCTGCATGGGCCATTGGCCTGATCCAGCAGGGTTTTCTTATGTTCTCCAAGGTAGTCAGGTTCTGTAGGTCTGCTCCAATTAAGGCTAGCGTATTCCCTGACATCACAGCAGGGATGTCCAATCAAGAGCAAAGATACTCAGAGCAGACAGGCGGTTAAACCAAGGGAAGGGCAGAAAGTAGACTGAGATCTGTGGGGAGATCTCAGGGCAATTTTGCAGTAGATCAACAAGGGATTCTGACCCCAGAGCAAGAAAAAGCAAGTTAGGCAGCTAAAATGGAGAAATCTGAACTCACAGTTAGCAGATCTTTGTGTGTGTGCAAAAGAGCTGTGACCTCTGGCACTGGAAACAAATCCCTACACTCAGAAATGGGACTGGAGGCTCCTTGCTCCTTAATTCTAAGGGCGGCAGCTAACTAAGTTCCAGTCAGGGCAGACATATGGAAATCTATGGACCTAAGTTAGCCTGTCCACTGATTTCAGTGAGTCCACTCTGCATAGGACTAGCATCGGGTACCCAAAGGCCACATTCACACCACAAATTTAAAGCACGGTGATGTGACTTTAAATAGCCATGGCTTCCCCCCCAAGGAATCCTGGGAGCTGTAGTTGATGCTGAGAGTTTAGGAAGAGTATCATGTTCCTTTCCCAGAGCTACAATTCCCAGAGAGGCTTATCCCTCTTTCCCATGAAACTCTGGGAATTGTAGTTCTGGGAGGGGGACTAGAGGGCCTTCTAACAACTCCTAGCACCCTTAACAAATGACATTTCCTCTAATTCTTTGAGGGAAGCTGCGACTTTTCAAAGTTATATTTAAAAGTGAATGTGCCCTGCCTGATTTTGCTTCTGGCTGGTAGGTCTTGGGGTTCAACTGAACAACAACAGCAAAAAAGGCAAAGGAGATTTGACAACCCAGAAGCAGAACTTCTTATAATGCATTTTGCTTAAAAAGAGGCTGGAATGAAGCTAAGGAGGGGGTTTTTGGGGTGGGAGACTGCAAAGCCCCCTCCGCCCTGCAAGTCTTTCGAGGACACAGCGAAAGAACAGGCCCCGCTGCCAGTGGGGTGGGTGGGGGTGGCACAAGGGGTCCCCGCGTACGTACTTCACATTGGTGTTGGTACAGATGATGTACTCTATCTCATCTGAGTAGGGGTTCTGGAAGGTGAAGGAGCTAGTTCTCATCCAGAGCCATTCTTGGTTCTTGGACCGGAAACGGAACATGACGGACAGAACTTGGCCTTTTAACTTCACCACCTGGAAAAACGGGGTGGGGGGTGGGGGTTTGTTTTGGTTTTACGCCGGCAACAGCAGCAGCCACAGCAGAGGGGCGGAAAAGAAGCCCCCCCCCCCCTCAAACAAGACATGCAGTTCCTGAAAGGGCAGCGCTTATCCTAAGACCCAGGATCAGAAGAACCCCAAGTAAAGCTCCGCCACTTTGGAGCTTCCCAATCTTAGCCCCCCACTTCGGCTTTCTAAAAAATGCCAGCAAAGGGGGCTAGTGCAAGAGACGACATTGGGTTGGGAGCTGCAACTTGCCTGCCCTCTTTTAATGCCACCACTGGCTACAATTCCTCCTTGCCTGGGATTTTGGAGGTTGCTTTCCCTAGGGCAGGTCTTCCCCCTATGCCTCTCACCCCCCCCCCTGCTTTGCACCCCAAAGGCGGTTTTGCCTGGCTGGAGATGTTTCCTCGAACTCTGATCCTGCCTCTCGCTCACCTGGACAGAAGACAGAGAGGCATCTGTGTGTGTGTAGGAGCCAATCTATTCTACAGAACTCAAATTTACGTCCTTGGCCCCACCCACCAGTGGCATGTGGCCCCCGGAAGGTTGCCAAGAACGGAATGCGGCCCTCGAGATGAAAAAGTGTTTCTGCATCCCGCACTAGGGCACCTGGCAGGTATTTATTTCCATTTTCCACAGATGTTGATGGTTATGGGGTGGAATGCAGGATTGTGAAGGTCGTGAAAAGCCAGCTTCCCCTCCCTCCCTCCCTCCCTCCCTCCCTCCCGGGGCTTTGGAAAGATGGCCTGAAGTTTGTGCTCCAGACCAGGGAACGGATTGGTCTATAAGGCAGGCATGTGTGCAACCTCTGGATCTTGCTGAACTACGACTCCCACCAGCCCTGACGGCAAGCCTGGCCAGGGAGGAGCAGGATGGGAGTTGTAGTTCAGCAACCTCAGGAGGGCCCAAGGCTCCCCCTGCCTGCTCCGACGGCATTCAAAACGCGTTTGCCAAGGGGTGTGTGCTGGGTTGTTGTGCAGATGCCAGGCTGAATCAGTCATGGACTCGTGGCTGGTTTACCTGCTGGAAGCTGTCCCTCAAAAGCTGGTGGTCTTCCGGATGGCAGAAGTCAACAATATCCTTTCCCAAGAGTTCCTATTTTTTTGTGGGGGGCAGGGAGAGAGAGAAAGAGTCAGAATGTCACTGCTGAAGGCAGGTTACCTCTGAATAAAACCAGCCGCTGGGAATAGCAAGTCGGGAGAGCTGTTGCTGTTGCATGTGGGTCTCCTTGTGAGCTTCCCTATGGGGCATCTGGGTGGTGTGCTATACTAAGGTTACCAGATTTTTTTCAGTGAATCTGGGGACACTTTTCAACTTCAGTAGGAATGATAAGATTTTGTCAGAGGACTGATTTCTAAATCGGGGGACTGTCCCCAGGAAACCTTATGCTATACGCAGCTTTCATTGATTTGAAAGCTGCATTCAACTCAATTTCGCGAGTAAGACTCTGGGAGAAGCTGAACTCCTCAAATATAGACAAAAGACTGCTGTACTTGATTAAATGCTTATACAATGATACTGTGATGAAAGGCGCACTGCTCTACAAATGGACAACTTACAAGTCACAAAGGGAGTTAAGCAAGGGTGTATTTTAGCCCCGGCACTGTTTAACTTATATATAAATGATATTGTCCAGGATTCTGGACTAAGTGGGCTTTTGGCCTGGTCCCAGGGAGCCAATGTGCCCCCAGCTCTTGCTGGAAACCCCCTCCTCCAGTTCCCCGCACCTGCGGCTGGTAGCCAACGGTAGCCACGCAGCGGTGGTCGACGAAGGTGAAGAGGCAGTCGGTGTTGTGCCGCGAGATGAACTCTGTGGGCTGGCAAACGGTGTTTATGTCCACGCAGCTGGGCGAGCTCGTGACCTGCAAGGGAAGGGAGACGCCAAGGTGTTAGGGGCCGGTTACAGAGTGGGGGCTCGGCAGGGATTGGGCTTCCCGCTTGGAGGAGAGACAGCCCTTTCCCCTGTAAGAAGGCAAGTCAGCAAGTGAGGGGAGGCAGGAAACTCTGCGGAAGGCCCCTGATTATTTCTCTCCTTTCTCTTCTTCGGCAGCGGATTCTCCCTAAGAGCTGGGAGAGGTGAGGGACTGGGCCCTAATCTCTGCCATGCGCTCACTAAACTGGCCATCTCGCAGGGATTCTTTAGCCATGATTCCCGCATTGTAGAGGGTTGGACTAGATCAGTGTTTCCCAACCTTGGGCCTCCAGCTGTTTTTGAACTACAATTCCCATCATCCCTGACCACTGGTCTTGCTAGCTAGGGATGATGGGAGTTGTAGTCCAAAAACAGCTGGAGGCCCAAGGTTGGGAAACACTGGACTAGATGGCCTTTGGGTTGCCTTTCCAACTCTCCTACAATTCTACAAAAGTGGCCTCAGGCAAGCTGCCAGCCCCGCCCTGGAGCAACACAGGGGACAGCAATTGTGGTGCGGCTTTTGAGGCTCTCAGATAAGGACACCTGCTGCGATAAGGTACGAAGAAGGCTCAGCAATCGATGGCAACCTGGTTCCCGCGTCCTTTTGGGGCTTGAGGGAAAGGCTAACTCACCTGCAGCCTGCCGATGGCCACCAGGCAGAACTTGCTCCCCTGCCCAGCATCTGGGTCGTCATCCGGGAGGGAGACCCCTGTGGGTGGCAAGAAGGAGGAGTTGAGCTCAGATCCAGGACAGGCTTTTCTCAAAGGTGGGTTCTGGTCTTAGTGGGTCAAAAATATATATGTTATTGACCCCATGTGGCTGGTAGAGTGGGAGAAATTTGGTGGAGGTAGAGAAGGACCAGCATTGTGTGAAACACTTCTGAACCAAGGGGTAATTAGAAGCCTTTGAAAAAGGGGGTCTCCATGCGGAAACGCTTGCAGGGTAAAATTAGTGGGGATCTTGCTATGGGAAAGGAGGGAGAAAACAACTGACAGAGGGGAAGAGAAGGGATGCAGTAATTTTTTTAAAAAAATTGCTAGTGAATTTAAAAAAAGAAAGATGAGGGTAAGAGGGAAGTGAAGGAACCTCAGAAAGGAAAACTGACAGTTATGTAGAAGAAAAAATGAAAACAAGGGAAAGAAAATCTGAGCAAGTTAGGATGCATGGCATTATTTAAGCATAGATGCAACCTGAGCATAGGATGGAGGGGCTCACAGCATTAACACTCCAGCAGATATTGCCTCCTCATTAAGTTCCCAGCAAGATTATCAAATTGTAGCTTTGGATCCAGAACAGTGCAAGACAATCCTGTGTGTCTCCAGCTTCCAGCATCAGCCAACACACACACACATTTTCTCTCTCTCTCTTTTTCACACAGAGCGCCCCCTGGCCTGTCGTTCTCCAGCCTAGGATGACTTGGCATACAGACAGGTAAGGTGGGAAAAGACCCCCCCACTGGTCTCTACGGCAACCAAGCCCGCTCTTTGGACATGTAAATGGCAGTACTTCAGTGGCCAGCTAAAGTTGGAATCTTGCGAAGAAACTTGTCTGAGCAGTTCAGTGGTTTCTTTTACTAGACTCTAAACCCACTGGATACAAGATCACAGGCCTGGAAGGGACCCATGAACATCGTCCAGACTTCCCGCCCTCCTGATAAAAACCCTGTAACACTTTATTTTTAGAAGAACAGGACTTCAAAGTAACAGGAAATAAATGAATTAGCAGAAACATTAAAAAGGGGGTCTTCCAGAATGAGACATTCAGGTGAGGTTACCTGCCGGTGGCCAGGCTTTGATGTAGCCTGTGCAGTGGACCACGACAAAATGAGGCTCACCATCCTTCACGGCACCCAACCCATTCCTGGAAGGAGGGAACAGAGAGAAATATGTTGCCAGGGCTGCATTTGCTGGTCTTACTGGGGGTGCAGGGGGGATGAGAGTCCACCAGAACTCTCAGCAAAGCAACCTGTCAACAAAAACCTCAGCTCTACCCCCTGCACTGATTAAACAAATGTGAGAGGCAGCGGTGGTATAGTGGTTAGAGTATCAGACTAGGACCTGGAAGATCAGAGTTTGACTACTCCGCTTTGCCACATGAAGCTAACATTGGGCTGCTCGCTACCCCTTATCAGCCAACCAAGCCCTGGCTCCCTGAACAACCAGTTTTACCGGGTCCTGTTTCTCATAAAGCTGAGGCGGTTCATGGAGACTGGATCCACCGTGGCATTGCCGCATCTGTGGAGCGAAGAACAGAAACAAACTCATGTTACTTCCATTTTCACCCAAAGACTCTGGTTCCTCCCGCTCCCTGCAAGACATTTGTATCTTCACTTAGGGACCAAGCTGGCCCACAACCCTTTGCCTGCTTCCTTGTGGCAGAACTACACAGATTTGCTTCCATGCAGCCTGGCCAGGGAGCACTCCCAAAAGCCATGCTGCGGCTGCTTCTGGTCATGAAGCAAAGAGTCTACTGGATCAGGCCAGGGGCCCATCTAGTCCAGTGTCCTGTTCTCACAGTGGCTGACCAGATGCCTCTAGGAACCCCACAAGCAGGAATTGAGGACAAGAGCCCTCTCCCCTCCTGTGGTTTCCAGAAACTTTTATTCAAAAAGAGTTTGGATTTGATATCCCACCTTTCACTCCCCTTCAGGAGTCTCAAAGCGGCTAACATTCTCCTTTCCCTTCCTGCCCCACAACAAACACTCTGTGAGGTGAGTGGGGCTGAGAGACTTCAGAGAAGTGTGACTGGACCAAGGTCACCCAGCAGTTGCATGTGGAGGAGCGGGGAAGCGAACCCGGTTCACCAGATTACGAGTCCACCGCTCTTAACCACTACACCACACTGGCTCTCTAACAATGCAGTTGCTGATTAATGTGACAGCTAGCCATTTCTGGGGACTTTTAAGGCTGAAGGGGAGAAACCTGGAGCAGGAATCCCCACCCCAGCCCTGCCTGGAACTTAATACCCTTGTATGTTTTTAAATTTGCTGTAAGTCACCTGGAGACTGCTATATATCAGGCAACTGACGAACTGAATATTAATAATAATATTCTCTCCTTCCTCCTCACCCACAGAGCAGCGGCGAGTGTGTGAATTAACACTCGTTTCAAAATCTCCCCAATCCATTTATATTTTACAGCAGGAGGCTTTTAAAAAATAATAATAATATTAATATACAGATTTGGCAGTTCGCTGAACAAGTGGTTAGTGGGGCTGTCCTTCTGCGCAATAGATTTTCTACATAAACCAGGTCCCTATTGGAAGCTTTGCTTGGGTTTTCTCAGGGCTGCATTTTTATTGAAAGGTTTGTTCCCTGACCTGGGTATGAACCAGTGGTGTAGAAGTAAATTCTTAATACACTACGTTGCTTGGCACTTTTATTAACAGAAACATGGCCTTGAACGATCTCTCCTTTTCTGAAAGTTCAGCAATGAATTTATTACCGTATTTACTTGAATCTAATGCTCACCTTTTTGGCCGAATTATGCTGTGAAAATTAAGGCACGCTTTAGCTTCGATGGCACATTTACATTTGCCGGCGAATACTTTTTGGGGGTTTCACGGTTCTGAAAATTGAGTCGCACATTAGATTTGATGGCGCATTAGACTCGAGTAAATACGGTAGCTACAATACACTTCCAAAGCACCATAGCGTACTGTTGCATTGCACCAAGGCCTCTTGGCCTGCCCCTCTCACTTTTTCCTAAACTAAAAAGCCATAGATTCTGCTAGAGGAGTTACTGCAGCCCCTGCAGCATTCTAGATCCTTTCATTTGCCCTTCCCTAACCATTTTCCTTTGGGACGTGGGTGGCCCTGTGGGTTGAACCACAGAGCCTAGGACTTGCCAATCAGGTCGGCGGTTTGAATCCCCGCAACGGGGTGAGCTCCCGTTGCTCGGTCCCTGCTCCTGCCAACCTAGCAGTTCGAAAGCACGTCAAAGTGCAAGTAGATAAATAGGTACCACTCCGGCGGAAAGGTAAATGGCGTTTCCGTGCGCTGCTCTGGTTCGTTAGAAGCGGCTTAGTCATGCTGGCCACATGACCCGGAAGCTGTACGCCAGCTCCCTTGGCCAGTAAAGCAAGATGAGTGAAGCAACGCCCAGCTCACGCAAATACGGCATGTGGGTTTTGTACGCGGAACCGAGGAGCCCCGTCCTACCTCATCCGACAAATGAAAGACCGCCGGGATCCCATGCACATCCGCATGGATTGCTGCCCTTCCTTCTTGACGGTCCCCGTCTTCAGGTCCAGGATGCGACCTGGGAAACAGGAAATCGCCATTGTCACAGTCAAAAATGTGAGGGCAGTTCTGCTCAGGAGAAACCTACCTTTCAAGGTTGTTGTTGGTTTTTTTTGCACTCCCCAGCAAAAGGAATGCACATGGCAGACAGTTAAGAATTGACTCAAATGTGGACACTTACAGTAGCTTTTATGGCTCCCAATAACCATGCACTAGCATTGTCTGGTTTGCGCTCTATGGAGCATTTGCAGCAACAGGGAATCACTTCCTTTCCAGTTTATGTACCTGCTCCTGATGGGCTGCGCACACACAGCCGGAGATTATGCCTGCGTGGAAACTTCCCCTGCTCCTCCCTTTTCAATTCCCTCCTGGTTCTGGAAGACAGTGGTTCTTCACTTGCCTGACCTGCCTCTTCCTCCTCTTCTTCCAACCCATCCTGTGCTCCACCCTCCAGCTCTGAAGATTCCCCTGCCATAGACTCTTGCCTCCTGGCTGACACAGGCCCACACAATCATTGACCGCCTCTGCCAAGTCAGACTCCAGCCCTCTCCCCCCCCCCCCCCCGCAATGCACCCTTACCAGCACTCTGCCAGTCCCCAACAGCAGGAGTATTCTGCGATGTAAAAACCTCAGAAGAGCCCTGCTGGATCAGGACCAAAGGGGGTGTGATGACCTGTGACTCAGGCTCGGACTCGGAACCAGAGGAGTCTCAGTCCGCACCGGATCCTTTGCCTCAGGCATCATCTGACCCTAGTCTGGGGCCTGATTCTGAAGAGTCCCAGTCTGCACAGGTTCCCCTGCAACAAGCACTAGCTGGGCCGAGTCAGGGGCCTGATCCTGCCCTGGCTTCAGATGTGGGGATGACCTCGTTGCCTCCAGCTGGGCCGTTACTTACAGCTGCTCCACTACCAGTTGGGTCAGGAGAGGCTGAGGCAGCTTCTGGGTCTAGTCACCCACCGACGTCTCCCGAGCTGCAGAGACTGAGGTCTGAGAGAAGGAGGGACCTGAGTATTCGCAGGAGGAGTGCTCGCCTTCGGGCGAGACAGGGAGGTGAGTCGCCGGGGGATCAGGACTGGCCGTTACCCCGACAGAGATAAAAGGCTGTTGGACCCTGCCCCAGGTTGCGGGAGCAACATTGATGTATGCTAGATCCTATACCTGTCCTTGCCTGGTTTCCTGCCTTGCGTTCTGCCTTGGCCCTGTCGGACTGACTCCCAGCAGAACCTTTGGATTCTGGACTGGTCCTGGACTGTGTGTTTCAAGGGTTACCCCCGGGCCCAGCACAGGGGGCCCATCTAGTCCAGCATCCTGTTCTCACAGCGGTCAAATGACCCAAACCACCCAGGAATGTAGATAGATTGCCTCAGGACCTGGAGGTTCAATGGGAACATCTGAAGAGCTGGATCAGGCCAATGGCCCTTCCAGTCCAGCATCCTGTTCTCACAGTGGCCAACCAGGTACCTGTGGGAAACTTGCAAGCAGGATTTGAGTTCAAGAGCAACTCGGCCCTCTTGCGGTTTCCAGCAAGTGGTATTGGGTTCTGCTTCCCCGAGGTGACTGCATTGTTGCCATTCTGAGCGGAACGGGGGGCACTCCTGCGCTAAAAAGCAGGGCAAAGCATAAATCCTGGGACATCCACGGTTATGAAATGCTAACAGGATTTCAGCAGGAATTTACAGGATATGCGCCGACTGGGATGGTGGTGGCTGGACGGCCGAGCTCACCTGTGAGGGCGTTTTCCGACGTGGAGAGCTGTTCCCGCAGCTTGTCCACGTCGTCGGGGTGCACCTGGTCATAGAGGGTGCTGCCGAACCACTGGGACTGGGGCTGGTTCAGGACGGGTGTCACAGAGTCGGAGACGTAGACCACCCGGCCCGTCTCGCAGGACACGATGAAGAGGAACCCATCGGCCGCCTCCAGAATCAAGTGTTTGAGCTCCTGCAGAGAGAGATAGAGAGATGGCAGAGCATTAAGCTCAGTAGTATTCACACTGACTGGCAGCAGGCATTCCCATCGCTACCTGGAGATGCCAGCAATTGGATCTGAGACCTTTTGCATGCAAAGCCTGTGCTCTACCCCTGAGGAATGGCTCCCAAAAAATTACTCAAGATTCTAGTCCTCATGACTCTGAACAGGAACATTGGGAGCTACTTTGCCCCAAGCCAAACCCATGATTGCCCCACTTAGACCAGCACTGTCTACTCCCTACTTATGCACATGGAGGCCCTGTACGTAACCCCCGCATTAAGGGGGGGACAGACGCCTGTGTCGGAATTCCGTACGGCCGACCTACTCCTCCTCAGACGTTCCTCCGACGGTGATTAACGACCTAAGCCTTTGATGAGGCTTCAGGCACGTTCCCTCATTACGCAGAGTATCCAAGCAGCAGAAGGACAAGAAATATAAGCTACATTGCTAGGTTTTATTTCTAACTACACAAACAGAAAAGAATATACATCCTCTCTCTGTGAGAGACAGTGAACCAACTGAGACAAAGAAACAGGAAACCAGTAACAACAACATCTGTCTCCCATCTGACTTCCAACAGTCTGGAATGTAAACAGAGTCTTGTGACTCCAAAAACTGCACAGTGGCATCAACAGAAATCTAACAGCCTCTACCTGGTCGGTGAGGAAGGAGGGCTTGTAGGTGCCATCAGTGGAGGTGTTCCCGGTGCCCCGCAGGGACTTCATGTGCGAGACGGCCATGCGCAGGATGGTGAGCTTGTCCGGCTTGCGGGCCAGGGCGCTGCAGGTGGGCACCATGTCCGACAGTTCTGTGATGTAGGCCGTCATCTTGTTCCTCCGGCGTCGCTCGATCTCGCTGTGGTTCTCCCTGCAGGTTGGCGGGAGGGCGAAAGGAGGCAGGCCGGTTAGTTCACAAGGCTCCAGCGGCCAACCCTGCGCACGGTCGCACGAGAGGAGGAGGAAAGGAATGGATGCGGGGCCAGGAATCGTGGTTAGAGGCTGCAAAACTCTCATGCTGGACATGCAACAGAGGAGGGAAAGGTGCAAGAGAAACTTCTGGCCGCTTCAAAACAGGAACAACCATAGAAGCAGCTCGACTGCACTTGGAGCCAATAGGACCATTGGGCGCAGGGTTCTGCTTCTGGCAATGGGCAGCCAGTTAGGTGCCTTTGGGATGCTCCCAGGGCACAGCGGTTGAGAGCATGAGAAGAGCCCTGTAGCCAGATCAGGCCACTGGGGGCCCATGTGGTCTGGCACCCTGTTCTCACGGTGGCCAAAGGCATTGAGACAGGCTGCATCTGGATCTCAGTAGCTCAGAAACAAGCTGAGCTTTGGAGAAGCAAACCACGGTTTGTTGGATCATCCGTGGGGCAACACATAGTCAACCTCTGATTAAGCAAACCACAGTTTGCTTAGTCAATCTGTGATTAAGCAAACCACAGTTACGTGCGAACAGGCCCTCAGGCGTGGTAATGACGTAACAGGCCACTTTAAAGGAAACATTCACAGGTTGGTCTGTGAAAGCCAGGACCCTCCCTTCCAGCACTCCTCCCCTCCAAAAAAAGAGATTATGCTGGGCTTCCTACAAGGAAAAAAGAAACCAGGTTAGAGGCAACGGAATGAGTTCGATGTGTGGCAAGCATGGAATGGGAGATGGAACTGGATGGATGGTGGAGTGAAGACGGAACAAGTATTTTTTTTCTTTAATGAAAAAAAAGTAGGCTTGGAATCGTCCATCTTGAGAACTAATTTTTGGGAACCTTTGGCTGGGATCTCATGGTTCCCAGGACAAACACACAAAGCTACTGAGTGAAGCAAAAAAGGGAGCAACTTTTCCACAGAGAGGACTTATGGGCTTCTTTGCAGAACTCCTCGCCAGTGCTCCCCCTCCATCACTTCTCTGCACAAGAAGTTGAGCCTGGCACTAGTGCGACTCGCAGAGTAACCATGGGAGATCTTGGCTTAGGCTGAATTGGGCACCCACAAAAAGCTGAGAATCTTGACACCTGACAAGAAATCCTTCAGATCCTCAAGAGCCTTCTCATCCCCCCCAAACCAGGTGTGGCGAAACCTTTGGTCCTCTAGCTGTTTATTTATTGCTGATTGATTGATTGCACTTAGATCCCACCTCCTTTCCCCCAAGGAGCTCACAGTACATGGCTCTCCTCCCTCCCCACTTTATCCTCACAACAACCCTGTGAGGTAGGCGAGGCTGAGAGAGGCAGCGATTGGCCTACGGTTACTTCGTGGCTAAGTGGGGATTCAAACCCTGGTCTCTACAAGGTCCTAGCCCAACAGGGACCACTGCACCGCAATGGCTCCCAGTCTGTTGCTGAACTACAGCTCCCATCAGCAAGCACGGCCAATGGCCAGGCATGATGATGATGATGGGAATTGCAGTCCAGCATAATCCAGAGGGCCAGAGATTCCCCCACACCTGACGTAAGGGAGAGGGAGACGGCTGCAGCCCCAGGAGGCTTCTTCGGCCCAGGGAATGGGGTGGCTCTCCAATGTAACTGTTGAACTACAACTCCCAGCAATGTCATCACCAACCCTGACCGCTGGGCCAGCCTGGCAGGGGCTGATGCGCGTTGGTGGTTCAAGAACACATGGAGGACACAGATGCTTTTCTCTAGACCTTTATTGTTCTGAAATGCTGTAACACAAACACATGCTACAGAAAAACAACCTTGCAGAAACTGTTGCCATTCTCTCTCTATCTGCCTTGGGGTCTATACTCCCAATATTCCAACTCGCTTTCCGCTACAGTTTGGACATGACAAATCTTTAGCTCTCAGTTATGTTCAGGATCATCATCCTACTTGGACCAAGTCTCTGTGCTTGCTATCTGCTGGATCTATTGTGGATTGTGGCCTTTCCCTCTATAACCAGCCAGAGGGAAATTTCACCTTGCCAGCTCCATCCCTATGACTCTACCCCACAGCAAAACCATCTGAAAGCCTTCCCCCAACTCCTGAAGAAAGACTTCAACACAATCCATCGGGTGGGACTTTGCTCTTCTAGGTTGCGGGCAGTTTGGAAGTAAAAGAAAAGAGTCCAGCCGTAGATTCTCGCAAAAGTGGGGGCCTGTCTTGCCCAGCGTCCTATCTGCACAGCTGCCAAATGCTCCTAGGAAGTGAGATAGACTGCCTCTGGACCTGGAGGTTCCAGAAGAGCCTGGCTGCTGGATCAGACCAAGGGGGTCCCACCTAGTCCAGTGTCCGATTCTCACAGTGGCCAACCAGCGATGCCCCAACAGAAACCCCCCAAGTTCTACTGAAAGGGCGCGATACCAATAAATAAATTTCAAGGTTTCCAGGGAGAGTGTCTCAACACGCTCATCAGGCTCAGGTGCCACCTCAAGCACCGAAGTCAAGATTAAGCTGCAAAAATAAAAAGGATTCTAAAAGTGCTTGCCGCTGCTACCTGTGGGACTGTTGTTAATGTAGGTTAAACGTCTCTCTCACCCACCCACCCCAAGCATCGCAATCAAGGGGCTGGCGGCTTTGGACTGGCAATAAGAGGAGCGTGAGAGGAGATATGCTAGGCATCTTCAAATATCTCAAGGGCTGTCACATGGAAGAGGGAACAAGCTTGGTTTTCTCTTGCTCTGGGGGGCAATGGCTTCAAGTTCCAAGAAAGGAAATTCCGACTAAACATTAGGAAGAAGTTTCTGACAGTAAGAGCTGTTTGAGAGTGCAACAGACTCCCTTTGCAGTTTGTGAACTCTCCTTCCTTGGAGGTGTTTAAGCAGAAGTTGGATGGCCATCTGTCATGGATGCTTTAGCTGAGATTCCTGCATTGCAGCGGATTGGACTGGATAACCCTCGGGGTCCCTTCCAACTCAATTCTATAACTGCCTCCCAGTTTTGATAGAGGACCACCTCAGCTAAGGAGTGGCAGCCAAGGTCCTTTTGGTTGCCCCATGAAAAAACCTGCCTGCCATCAAGTCCCCCTGTTGATCGGGCAGCCAGATGAGGCATAAGTGATGCCAGCTGCCGACCCCTCACAAAGGCTGGCTTCGTCATAAGCCAGTAGAGCATGAACAAAGAAAGCTGCATTATACAGTCAGTCCACTGGTCCATCCAGCTCAGTATCGTCGGCACTGACTGGCAGCAGCGTTCCAAGATTTCAGACTTAAGAGGGCATTCCTGGTCTACCTGGAGATACCGGGGACCTTCTGCATGCAAAGCAAATGATCTGAAACCCAGCTATAGCCCTTACCCTAAAATAAAGTAAGAATCCAGTCCTCATGGCTGAACGAAGGGTTTCTACCAAGCCAGACCCTTGTTCCGCCCAGCTCTGCCTTGTCTACACTGACCCGCTGAAGTTCTCCATGCCTGAAACATTCTCAGCTCCACCTGGAACTGGGAAATGAACCCGGGTTCATATGAATGCTGCTGCTGAGCCCCTTGCCCTTATTTTGCAACCCACCCTGCTTCTGAAAGAGCCAAACATGCCGCTCATCAAACCAAACTGGGAAAGGTGCTGATTTTTCAGGTAAGTCTCGTGTTTGGGTTCAAGACCTCGATTTAAGGAAGGAAGCGGGTGAGGGCAGGGAGACTATTAAGAGGAGGCGGACGGGGAGGGGTGTCACAGAGGAGGAAAAGAGGAGGAGGAGGAGGAGGAGAAGGAGCTCTGCTTTGCCATGCTTAAATAAAAAACACACACAACCAAATCTCCATTCTCCTACCTGGCCAGTCTTTCCTTATCCGCTGAGCTCTGCTCATCATCAGACCTGGAAATAAAAGGGGTGAGCTAAGCTAAAACTGGGGAGGAAAAAAAATTATTTTAAAGTAACAGGGAATAAAAGAAAGGAGGGTGGTGGGGAGGGAATGTAACAGGAGACCCAATTTATCTGCAATAAGAAGCGGAAGGTGAGTGGGGGGGTGTCATGACTTTGCTGGCATTCTGGAACCAGCTGCAGGCTGGGTGCTGTACGTCCTGAGTCTCCGCCCAGAGGGGTTTCCAAACCGTGTTAGAGACACGGATGAGGGTGGAGAGAGAAAAAACAAGAGGTGAGGGAAGAGGAGAAAGTCTGGCCAGAGTATAGTGTGGAGCAAGTGAAGGACGAGTCAGGTGGCGTAGCGGGACCCCACAAAGGACACTATGTATGTATATATTTATTTATTTTTATTTCACTATATATACAGAGAACATTATTGTAAAACAAACAGCACTAAACCTCAACCTCAAAGCATGTTACAAAAAGAATAAAACAATGAAACCATCGGGGGGGGACACCTGTGTGTGTATGTGTATATTTATATACATACTGGTATATATATATAGAGCTAAACTAAAACCCAGAGTAAAACACACAGAAGTCTATGTACTTGGAGAGGCTTTGCCTAAACAGAAATGTTTCTACCAGGCATCAAGAACAGGCGCCAGCCTGATGTGTCAATAGGCAGGGAGTTCCAAAGTGTGGGGGCTGCCATACCAAAAGAGTGGAGCAAATATTTACGTGGCACCTGGAACAGTGCCAGTTCCACAGGCTGGAGCAGCTCACTAGAATGCAAGCCCCAGGACCTGGTTCCAATACTAGGGGAGCTGTAAGTCCCTTGCAACATGCAAAGGCATGAGAGGCAGAGGGCCTCTGAGAGCGTGCAGAGCGCCTTGCTGGTGACCAAGACACAGCCATGTGGGTTGAGAAGCGCAAAGGCAAGCTTTCATGAATGCCATTCCCAAATCCCAAAAAGGAAAGGTGGGATGATTAATAATAATAATAATAATAATAATAATAATAATAATAATATGGAATGGAAAGTTCTCAGCAGGGAAACAGATTGGCTATTAGTTACGGTTTTGCAGCACTGCATGAAGACTTAAAAAGGGGAAAAAAATCCTGAGGCTTTTAATTCTTAACCTGTGGTGGAACTGGTTCAACCGCTGCCTCCTGTTAGTTTTTAAAATAATGACTGTCGCTTTCCAAAGGAGTCCTGAAGCAACTTGCGAATGTCACAAAATACAAAATATAGTCGGACAATAAAGGATGTGTTAAAAACAAGTAGCCTAAAAGTATTCATCCAAGAAAGGTTACTGAGCCACACGAAATATCCACGCTGCCAAAGGAATGCCAGACCCCTCGGCGCTGTCCAAATCGCCTGGGGAAATATTGGAAAGCAAACCACAGGAAAGTTCCTCATACTGGTCTGTCTAGTTCAGTACTGTTCACACTGACTGGCAGTGGCTTTCCAGGGTTTTAGGCAGCGAATCTTTCCAAGATGACCCCAGTGGGGACTGAACCCGGGACCTTCTGAATGCAAAGCAGGTGCTCTACTACTGAGCTTCCATATGCATAAGCTAAGATTCTAGTCCTCAGGGTTCTGAAGGAAGGACCAGTTAAAAATAGGAACACAGGAAGCTGCCTTATACCGGGTCAGGTCACTTAACTCAGCACTGTCCACCCTGACTCTCCAGGTCTCAGACCAGGATATTTCCCTCTCCCTACCTTGGGAGATGCTGGGACCTTCTGCAGGCAAAGCAGGTGTTCTGCCACTGAGGCTGCAGACCTGCCCCAAATAATTATCCAATTAAAGCAGCAGTGGTAGCATCCAGGCTGCCTTTTAAGCCCTGCCACTTCCCCCTTTCAAATCTTAAAAAAACTGGGTTTGAAGCCAGATTTGGTGGGGGAAGGAAACCTGGGTTGCAGCTTTAAAAGAAACGCCCCACCGCCGCCACCTCCGAACGACTGATGCAAATCCAGCAGAGCAGTTTTTGCAAGTCAGAAGGAGGAGGAAACAGAGAAATCTCCACCCCTTCTCAAAATCTAAGCAATCCTCCAGAACTGAGAAGCAGAAATCTTGTGAGCAGCCTTCCCCAGCAGGCAAACAGCTACGAAGGGAGGCTGGGATATTGCATTGGGTGCCAGTAACTTCTTTTGGTTCCCACTGCATCTCAGCTGGTAATCAACTTGCAACGAAGAACCTGACCCCAAGCCTGTATTTTTCCTCCTCCCTCCCACTCAGTTTTTCCTTTTGTGTCTTTTTTTAAAAAAAGATTGTTAAGTCTCTTTTTTAAAAAGTTAGACTTTTAACAATACAAAATCAAAAATATATAACAGAAACGATAAAGAGAGATGAAAATGAAGAGGTGTTAAAAAAGTGATGTGTAAGCCACTTTGAGAGCAGGATATAAAAATAATTACCGAAATGAATAAGATGAACATAGGGAGATCAGAAGAGCCAGGCTGCTGGATCAGGCCCAGTGATCCATTTGGTCGAGCATCCTGGCCAACCAGATGCCCAAGTGGGAAGGCGGCCAGCAGGACTTGGGCGCCAGAGCAGCTCCCCACCGGCCCCCGTGGTTTCCTGCAACTGTTATCCAGACGCATGGCTGGCTCCCAGTGTGGAGGCAGAGAATAGCCATTGTGGCTAGGAGCCATCGATAGCACTCTCCTCCTCCATGAATTTGTCTAATCCTCTTTTGAAGGCATCCAAACTGGCGGCCCTCAACTGTCGGAGTGAGTTCTATAGTTGAGACGTGTGAAGAAGCACTTCAAAAGCAAAAGTTTTATTTTACAGTCCTTTCGGCTCATGCATCCGAACCTCCTCCCCATCGGAAAAGACCGTCTCCGTACTAAGTAAGGTAGCTAAGTCATGGATAGGCAAACTAAGGCCCGGGGGCCGGATCCGACCCAATCGCCTTCTCAATCCAGACCGCAGACGGTCCAGGAATCAGTGTGTTTTACATGAGTAGAATGTGTCCTTTTATTTAAAATGCATCTCTGGGTTATTTGTGGGGCATAGGAATTCATTCATATATATTTTTCAAAATGTAGTCCGGCCCCCCACAAGGTCTGAGGGACAGTGGACCGGCCCCTGCTGAAAAAGTTTGCTGACCCCTGAACTAAGTCCTTGTTACCATGGGCGTTGAAATCCCCCATGAATTGCAACCTTGCACGAGGGCACCCATTTTGAAGACGGGAGTAAATAACCCTCTGAGTGATCCCAACGTGATGGAATGTGCAACTGGGGGACGGGCCTAACTCGTAGGGTGGAAGATACACCTTAATAAGTAACAAGGATGGTATGGTACAACAGCATCTTATGTGGGGGTTCGGTTCCAAGTGTTCCGTGCATACATGGTAATGTGTATACTCAAAATCTTGGCACCATACCTGCGCCAGCACGCCTGGGCTTTTGGAGCTGGCGTGTTGAGAGGGGCTTGCCCGCCAAGCAAGGCAGAGCGTTTATACGCTCTTTCCACACCAGGAAAACCTGGCACAAAATGAGCTTTTGCGGTCTCTCGCCTTGCTTACCAGGCAAGGCCTGCTCGGCACGCCGGCTCTGGGTTGCTCTTGCGAAATCCTGTGGGGCTAGCCTGAGTTTTGGTGAAATCTCGCGCTTCTGCAGCTGGCACACTGAGAGGACCTTGCACAGAAAGCAAGTCAGGGAGCTTAAAAGCTCTTTTCATGCAGGAAGAACCTTGCATGCTTTTAATTTGCGTGATTTCACCCGGCCGGCCTTCAACAACACAAGGTTGAAACCGCACAGGTTTAATGTGTGCAAGTTGCCACCGTTCTGTACTTCCGTTTTCATCCTTCCTGGACCAGGCCAGATGCAGGAGGTGGAGGTTATGCCCTGGTGTTACTGGGCAAACCACAAAGGACTTCTTTGCCATGCTGAAAACTGGCGAAACAAGCCAGAATCATCAGTGAAAGCGTTTTGAGGCTTGGTTCGGATCTGGGCAAAGAGCCCAGGCTGACTGGCTCCTCCTGGTGACTCACAGAGCTCAGCCCCTTAAGAGAGATTTCCTGCATCTGACAGGCACCAAAGATAACGGCAGGCAGATGGTGGGGGCCAGCTCCCCAGCATTAAAAAAAAAGGAAGAAGGAAGAAGATCGGCTTTTGACCTTTAAACAGCAAAATGGCCTCACTTTGAACCAGGGTTGCGCAAGGCAGGCGAGTGTTAAAAGTCATTGTGGGCAACAGTTTCTCTCGCCAGCGAGGCAGAGATGCCTATCTTTGAAGAGGAAGAAGAGGCACAGGAAGAAAAAAACCCCCTCCAATTTAAGACGTTTGCGCAATCCGTTCCGAAGCAGCCTAGGGATTAAAAAGAAGTCGCTGGATGGCTGCTGGTATGAGGCAAGTCAACGGAAAGAATAGCCTGACCTCAGGCAACCGGATATGAGCAAACTCCTTGACCTGCCTGTTGAGACAGTGTGGCAGGTCCAAACAAACCACAGGATTTAAATTTTTAAAATTTATGTCTCACTTTCCCATCAGGCGCCTCCCTCCCTCTGTTATTTACGCCCAGCTTCCGCCAGCTTCCCATCCCACCCCTGCCTCAGTTTACCACCTGGTGCTTGCCTTCTCTTTCTCCCCAGCCCCTTATTCCTGCCTCCATTTCCCCACCCAGTGCCTGCCTTCTGTCTCTTTCCCCCCAGGAGCAAGTTGCTCTGAGAGCTTTGCCATTTAAAAAGCAACAAGTAATAATGATTTTTAAAACCATGGCTTTGCAGCCTGCCGCACCCCCTCCCCAAAAGAGCAGCTGCATTCTTCTAATTAGCCGTGCTTACAAACAAACTGAAAATTACTCCAGCCACCACTCCCAGCACCCCAAATTTCGAGAAAGAGGCTATTTGCTTTGCTGTTTCAAAGGCAGAGTTTTCGGAGGGATTGGGAGGCGGGAGAAGGCGCAGAGGGAGGGAGGGAAGGAGGGCTGGGTCACATGGGATGCTTTGAGCTGGGGCAGAGATGGATGAAAGGCCACCTGGAGCTCAGGTGAGTGGCACATGCCAATGGTACAGCGCCTGGGCCTCAATGGCTCCTGCAGGGCAGAGGCGCTGGAGGAAGCCTTACCTAGCAAACCGCTCCTTGTCGTTCGGGAGCTGGTCATCATCGCACCTAGGAGAAGAATCGGGAGAAGGAAGACATGAGAAAAGGGCAGCTTCGAACAGCACGGAACGGACTGTGCCTCTTTGGACAACGGCCTGGATCACAACTGCTGAGACTGTTTCATCCCGATCGTTAGAATTCCAAGTCTTGGCAAGTCACCGTTCTTGGAAGAAGAATATTATTCTTTATTTGCAATATAAATGTTATACAGTGGTACCTCTGGTTGCGAATGGGATCCGTTCCGGAGTCCCGTTCGCAACCTGAAAAGAACGCAACCCACAATTTGCCACTTCTGCGCATACGCGTGACACCATTTTGCGCGTCTGTGCATGCGCGAGCAGCAAAACCCGAAGTAACCCATTCCATTACTTCCAGGTCGCCGCGGGACGCAACTCGAAAACGCACAACCTGAAGCAAACATAACATGAGGTATGAATGTACAGTGGTACCTTGGGTTACAGACGCTTCAGGTTACAGACTCCACTAACCCAGAAATAGCACCTCGGGTTAAGAACTTTGCTTCAGGATGAGAACAGAAATCGCGCGGCAGCGGCGCGGCAGGCCCCATTAGCTAAAGTGGTACCTCAGGTTAAGAACAGTTTCAGGTTAAGAACGGACCTCCGGAATGAATTAAGTTCTCGAGGTACCACTGTATATGCAAATATTTTGTCTGCAAATACAGCAGCTCAGGTCTATGTGGGCGCTTTGTACAATCCTTTTCTTTTAGTCGCCTTCTTTTGAAACAGAATGGTGGTGAATTTTTCTTGATTCACCTGCTTGATAAACTGCTTTGAGGTTTTTACAGCCCAGCGGTATATAAATTTTATGAAACCAACTAACTGGCTAAGAAATACATGCTCAGAAGACCTGCCAGCCTGGATCTCCTACAGACAATGACACTGTGGCTTGACGAGATTAAGCTTTTGAACAGTGACTGTTTCAGAGCCGTAGCTCATCAGGAATCCCATATGGGACGAGATGGTGTTGCAGGACTATGAAGCCTAGTTCATCAGGGATCCCAGGCTAGATCATGGAATCACAGAAGTGTGGGGTTGGAAAGAACCCCAAGGGTTGTCTAGTTCAAACACCTGCACTGCAGGAATCACAGCTAAAGGAAGCTATCCAACTTCTGTTTAAAAACCTGGAATGGATGATAGCCCAACACCTTCTGAAGGAGTCCATTCTACTGTCAGATAGCTCTTACCCTCAGAAAGTTCTTCCAGATGTTTTGCTGGAATCTCCTTTCTTGTAACTTGAACCCACAGCTTCAGGTCCCACCCTCTGGTGCAGTGGCAAATAAGTTTACTCCATCTTACATTTGACAGACCTCCAGATATGTGAAGACGGCTATCTTATCACCCGTCAGTTTTCTCTCCTGCAGGCTAAACATACCCAACTCCCTCAACCGTCCGTCCTAAGGCTTGGTTTCCAGACCCTTGATTATCTCGGTCGCCAGACTCCACACACATTTCAGCCTAAACATATCATTCTTAAGATACTATAATGTTGCAGCTCTACGTAGCCATGCTCATCAGGGATCTTCTGCTAGACACGACAATATTGCTGCACTACGTAGCCTATCAAGCTTGGCTATGAACCGGCATCACTAAGGGCAAAACGAAGCTTTCTGTAAATGAAGGAGATCCTTCCTGCACTGGACCCATGAGTCATCCCAACCAATCAGGGATACCAGAGAGAAGAGAATTTGACCTCAGCTCTTGCACAGCCGAGTCCCACTCCCTTCTATTTTCTGATGAGCCTTTTCACAAGACGGATCCCTCTCTCGCTTTGGCTCAGCACAAGTCCCCAAGTCCCTTGCCACTGGAAGTCCGTCTCACCTGAGAAATTTGCTGTTCCCTTCTCCGTCGTCATCAAAATCGAGCCTGGAGAACAAGAGCAAGAACGACTGTTATCTCAGCTGCAACAAACCTCCCCCTGGGACTCCCAGCAGGTGAAGAAAATGAAAGCCAAGTAGAGTCTTGAAACTCAAGAGGGCTCCAAGAATGTTGAAATTTAGGTGTAGGGTTTACTGTACCTCCTCGCACCTGGCCTGGTCTCAACTCATCCCAAAACTCTTCCCAGAGGCAGCAAAAGACAGGCCCTGTACCTGTTCTTGGACTCCAGCTCCCATCAGCCCCAACGCCAGCAAGGAAAACAATAAAGGATGATGGGAGTTGTAGTCCAACAATATCGGGGGGGGGGGCAGGCACCAAGCTGGTTTTGCCTCAGCAGGAGAGATGGGAAGAGGCTCATCCCAACAGCTTTGCCGACACCCCAGCTCCATCAGATGCCTGCTCCTACCCCTGAATTGTGCCAGCACTTGGTCATTATAAGAGCAGATATTTAAGAATTGGTGCCTGAGTTTGATTTTTCCCCTCCCTGTCCCTTTTCCCTCGTGCGTCATGCTTTTTTGTAAGGCTGTGGCAGAGACCGCCTTGTTTTAATGGATAGTATGTAAGCCACGCTGAGAACCTTTTCGGCTGAAGAGCAAGGTACAAATGCTCCCAATAAATAACAATAAATTATAAAAACAGGCGGGAAGCCTAAATGCAGCCCTCCCGCCCTCACTATCTGGATTCCGAGACCCCCCCCTTGCAGGCCACGCCCTCTCCCAACAGGCCACACCCCTCATAGCCCTGCTTCGTGCCTTCAACTGTTTCTTCCTGGCTGGGATGTGTCTGCTGAACTGCGATGTCATCTTCTGTTTGCATGGAAGGAGGGAGGCGTGTGTGCACGTACGAGAAATGTCTGAAGTTGCTGCCCGTATTTTTGTACAGTAAGCCCGCAACTTGCGCAGGGGTTACATTCCAGAGATTGCGCCTGAAGCCAAAAATTACTTAAAGTCAAAGCACACTGGGTTCAACGGTGGGTGGGATTGCCCAAGTCTTTTTTCTCAGATGCCTGTCCACTTTTTTATTTTTATTTTGGCCAAGTGTATAAAACTGAATGCGCACAAGTTAAATGTGTGTAGGTTGTGGGCTTGCTGTACCAGCGAACATATTTGCAGATGCTAATGTACTTTTGAACTACATTCCTGTAGCAGGGAAATTAAAGGGCAGGACAGCAAAAGTGGAATTTGTGAGCCTTCGTGGTAGCCAAGAAATTTAAACTTCAAATTTGGAAGGCTGAACATCCACCGTCTATCACAAAATGGCCTTGAGAATCCCACCAGCCCTGGCTACATGTGAACACACTTCCTACAAACGCATCAGTCTCATGGGTATACTTATTTTGGCTGGCTTGGCGCAATATTTCTATTTAAGATGGATGTACTGATGTTTGTTGCATTCTTAATGTAAGCTGATGGATTGTTTTTGCTATTTTAAAGCTCCTCTTCATTTTTTGTCTCTTTCTTCTTTGTTAAATTGCTATTTAAGAATCAGCTTTCTTAAAAAGAGAAACGTCTGGTTTCTGGGATGCATCCAATAGCGCAAAGGGAGAGTTGTATCCATGATAACAATTTGCTTTCGCCTCTTGCCCTGCCCAACACGGGTTCGTGGCCCCCAGAAGGTTACATGCGGCCCTTGGGTTGGAAGGGGGGAGCCCCCACCCCAAGCATCCTCATTCCAAGTGACCACCGGAGCCACCCTTACCCCGTCCTGCGCTTGTTTGCTCTCTGGACGATGCTCCCTCCAGAACACGCGTCGGGTCCAGGCGTCCCTGAAGCAGAGCCCAGCAAGGGGACATCCGATGCCATTTCTGGAAGGAGAGGGGGAAAGACGAGAGGGGAAGTGAGGCATCATCCCTTTAAAGCCCTAAATGGCCTCGGCCCAGTATACCTGAAGGAGTGTCTTCACCTCCATCGTTCAGCCCGGACACTGAGGTCCAGCTCCGAGGGCCTTCTGGCGGTTTCATCACTGCGAGAAGCCAAGTTACAGGGAGCCAGGCAGAGGGCCTTCTCGGTAGTGGCTCCCACCCTGTGGAACACCCTCCCACCAGATGTCAAAGAGAACAACAACTACCAGACTTTTAGAAGACATTTGAAGGCAGCCCTGTTTAGGGAAGCTTTTAATGTTTGATGTATTAGGGTATTTTAATATTTTGTTGGAAGCTGCCCAAAGTGGCTGGGGAAACCCAACCAGATGGGCAGGGTACAAATAATAAATTATTATCATCATCATCCCGAGAGAGCAGCAGACATCTGCTCTGGGTTGCTCCGCCGACTGGCTGGCTTGCCAGGCGAACACCACATCGCCAGAGCTGAGGCTTCTACATACACACGCAGCAGGATGGAAGCACCAGACTTTCTGGCACATCCCTCTGAAGAAAGCACGCTGGACGCCAGAGAGAAAACATGCACAACTCGAAGGGGAAATGTGTCTGGGTTTTAAGAAGGCGATGTCAGGATGAAAGTCGCTCATCGTTCCCACTTAGTCACAATCTGGGGTTGTGCGAATACTGAAAGATCTGAGACAGACAGAAGGAAGGACTTCTTCGCACAGCGCCGAATTATGGATTTTGCTCCCACAAAAAGACAACCACGGGTGTTGCCTTGGAGGGACTTTATTTATCTAGGGGAAGGTTTTATGACACCGTGTGGACCCTGCAAAACAACAAAACAACTCCAGTTTGAATGCATGGTGAGCACTCGTCCCATAAGAAACACCCATCTGGAAGCCCCCAAAGTCTCCTGGCCCCAGATGCCCAACAGGGAAACAGAAAAGCAAGGACTTTTTAATGCAGCGCCGCATTAAACTATGGAATTCTCTCCCACTGGAGAAAGTGGTGATCACCAACTTGGATGGTTTTAAAAGAGGAATGAGACAAATTCATTAAGGAGAAGGCTAGGCTCTGTCTCCACAGTTAGAGGCAGCAACGCTACTGAAATCCAGTTGCTAGAAACCGCAGGCAGGAGAGAGTAGTTCTTGTGCTCAGGTTCCGCCTTTGAGCTTCCCACCGGGGCATCTGGTTGGCCTCTTCTGATGTTCCTATGGAACCTCCATGTCCAGAGGCAGTCTACCTCCATTCCTAATTTCTTTGGGGCATTTGGCCACTGTGAGAACAGGACCCAGGACTAGATGGGCCACTGGCTCTTCTCATATTCTTATTTGCCCCTCAAATAACAAACAGTTGACTCAACTGGGCTGCCACAGATGGAAGAACTCTTGGAGCAATAAAAGAACATCGCGGGCATGGCGTGTTTTATGCCGCGGCACTCACGGAAAAGAACGAAACAATACCCACAAAGATAATTTAAAATCCTGCTGCAGGCTTCTCTCAGGACTCCGTTCCCTCTGAGGCAGGCCCGATCTAATTAATACCACAAGGCTGTAAAACTCAGAGAACAAGCCATAAACCATCTGAAGTGCTCTTAGGGGCTTCAATCTCCCTGCCTTGCTTCTCTGGGTGTTTTTTTTTTGCGAAGAGTTAATAAGATCATATTCATGTACAAAGCCTTTAGAGACTGTCCAGAACAGAAATGCAGTCAGGAAAAGAGCAGAAATGATGCAACACCAGTCTAAGTTCTGCTCCTTACAACCCTTTTACGAATTGAAAAAATAAAATAAAATCAATTTTCTGCCTGCAGCTGACAGTGGAGAAGGAGTCTGCTGAAAATGAAAGGTTTCCTGGCAGGGAAAGAGAAAAAAGCAGAAGACCAAAAGCCCGCTCAAGGAGGGGAACTCTTAAGAGCGCCAAGAGTCGTCAGGCAACATCCCTCCCCACCATTCCTCCCACAGAGCTCCCTGTGATGAGGGACTGAGTGCTAAACCACTCTGGGAATTGGAGATAAGAGTCCAACATATCTGAAAGGCGATGTCCTCTCCTTTCGTTTCTGCACTGGTGACTCCCCATCTTCCATCCTCCGTAACGGCGGGAGGACCACCGTTTTCCAGCAGGCCTATGTCCTTCATCCTACACGTCTATTCTCAGAGAAGACACGCCATCGAGACAGGGAGACCACCATCTCCAGCTCTTGAGGAGGCGGCTGGTCCATCTGGGCCAATGGTTCAGTGCCTCACCAACTTCTGCCAGCAGCCTGCCTTCTTGGTTGCTGCCAGTCCACTGTCTTGCCAGCTTCCTCCTTGGTCTGAGTTGCCCCTTGTAGACAGAACTCAAGAGGGAGGAGACAAAACTAGAATTTGCTCTAGCACCACCTACTGCTGGTCTCCCTGACTTAAAGGTAAAGGACCCCTGACAGTTAAGTCCAGTTGCGAACGACTCTGGGGTTGCGGAGCTCATCTCGCTTTACTGGCCAAGGGAGCCAGCGTTTGTCCACAGGCAGTTTTTCCAGGTCATGTGGCCAGCAGGACTAAGCCACTTCTGGCGAACCAGAGCAGCGCCTGGAAACGCCGTTTGCCTTCCCGCCAGAGTGCTACCTATTTATCTACTTGCACTGGTGTGCTTTCGAACTGCTAGTTGGCAGGAGCTGGGACCGAGCAACATGGGGAATCGAACCGCTGACCTTCCGATCGGAAAGCCCTAGGCTCAGTGGTTTAGACCACAGAGCCATCCTGCCTTACGTCCTACCAATTTCAACAGGCAACACCAGGGGCAGTCCCTGCCTTCAAGTGCTACCTGCCAGCCGAAATGAAACTGCCTGGAGTAATATAAACTGCCTGGTGAACTTTATGCAGATGCCCTTACGGAAATATTTATTATCTTTGGTTCAACAAAAGGTTAGCAGGCAACCAGGGCAAGTGGCAAACAAGCAGCTCTCTGGGTCTGAGGACCAGTTCCTGCAGACATCCCCTTCAAAGTTGCTGCTGCAAAAATCCAACGCTGAACCAAAGGCGTGGCCAAACGGGTTCTCCCCATCTTATCCTCACAACAACCCCGTGAGGTAGGTCAGGCTGGCAGGTCACCCAATGAGCTTAAGAAGAGCTTGCTGGATCTTGCCAATGGCCCATCGAGGCCAGCATCCTGTTCTCATTGCAGCCACCCAGTTGCCTCTTTTGGGAAACCCGCTTTCAGAAATCAGTTTTCAAAAGCAGAGGCTTAGCACGGTAAGCCATCGTGGCAAGTAGCCATTGGCAATTTTCTCCACACCACACTGTTATACGTTCAACACACCGCAGAACACTGCTAGGTGTTTTCTGCCTTCTCTTAGGACCCAAATATTTCAGATTAATTCATGCCTCCCCTTGCTTATAAGTCCCATGCGTTTAAATATATCAGAGACGATGAAATATATAGTAGAAACACTCAAGGAAAATCTACCTGTAGTCTTATATGCACTACATTGAGATTTTGTGCCAATTAATCCCAATTTCCTCCCCTCACTTCTACGTGCCCTACTCCACTTTGCACCCCTAACAGGAGAAAACGCACCATCATTAATGGTTAAACCAAGCCATTTCTTGGCTTGCAGAGCCCCCCCCCCCGACTGTGCATGAATCTATAGGTTGCCTTCCTGTGTCTCCCTAAATGTTCCCGCTCTTGCATTCCAGAAATTGCACTGCGGCCCAGTCACCCTTGTCATCCGCCCACATCCCCAAATCATGCAGCCAACAGTCTGTTTTTCTGTTTGATCCTGATGTAATCTTAAATTTCATCACATTTGCTTATGTTGTGTATTTAATCAGTCAATATTTTTCTTTTCATTTTTAGAGAAAGGCCAGATACTAATTCTTTAATAAAGAAAAGGGCAGTTTCCATTGGCAGTGCCCCCTCCCAGAGCCAAGACTCCCCCCCAATATCCTAACTCCAACTAAACCTTTTCCGAAGTACCCAGGTAAAGTCTAAAGCAGCAAAAAAAGGGTTGTCATCCCCAAAAGCTGATTTCACGATAAATGTGTTATTTCAGGGTAACCCTATTATCCAACTCATTTACGTCACTCCAAGCCCTGGGCCACTCCATTCCCCTTTCACCCCACAACTGCCACAGCATCCTCAAGTCACTCTTATCTGTGCTTTTCCCATCACGCCAAGCCCCTGCCCCACTTCTAACCCTATTCTCCCCCATGCTATTAAGAACCCTTTGGCCACACCCCCAGACAAGCCACACTCTCCGCCATCCCAAAGAAACGCCCCCTCTGCAGGGGTGGCCCCCAGATTCGCTTCAGCTCCCCCCAACCTCTAAGTCTGAGCCTTCCCCCCCATATCTCATGATTCCCTGTAGCCCCCCACTCCCCACAATTCACCTACAGTCGTCCCAAATCTACAACCCCTAGCTGCTCACAGATACCCACATCCTATAACTCCCCATTATCCCAAACTGCAAGTCTAAGCCCCCAAATCTGTATCTCTGAGCCCCACAGGTTCCCCTTACCCTATGCTGAAGGCAGCCTTGTTTAGGGAAGATTTTAATGTTTAATAGGTTATTGTATTTTAGTACAGTATTTTGTTGGAAGCCGCCCAGAGTGGCTGGGGAAACCCAGCCAGATGGGCGGGGTATAAATAAATTAGTAATATTTATTATTATTATTATTATTATTATTATTATTATTATTATACTTCCCCTTTCCACCCCCACCCCCAGTCTCCCCCTCCCCTCCCCCAAATCCCCCTCAAACCCTCTCCCACTAAGCCCCCTAACTCATAACTCCCTCCCCCCGTTCCCCTTCCTCCCCAAAGGAAGATACCCCCCCCAAAAAACCCTCTCCCCCTGAGCCCCTCATTAACCCCTTCCATCCCTGCGCCCCCTCCCCTCCTGCAACTCCAAGCCCTCCCCCCACCTACCTCATGCTGCCCCCTCCCCACAGCTCACCCCTCCCCCCTCCAGTCAGACCCTCCCCCCAAAGTCACTCCAGCCCCCCAACCTCTAACCGTGAGCCCCCTCCCGCTCTCCCCCCCACCAACCCGACGCCCAGGCCTCTGCCTCCCCCCCCCCCACTCACCCTGGTTAGCAGCGGCTGTTGCCATGGCGACAGGAGGAGAGGGAGGCCGCTCTCCCCCCCCCCCGCCCCTGCCTCAGTTCTCCCCTCTCGCCAAGCGTCAATTCCAAGATGGCGGCCGCTCCAGCTCCGGGCGAGCCCCGCGAGGGGGCGTGGCCGGGGAGGCGGGGAGAGAGGGCTCTCCCATTGGCGCGCGGCCTCCCTGGGGGCGTGGCCTGGCCTCACCTCCCTCGAAGGCAGCTGACGGGGCGGGGCCAGAGAAGGGCGGGGCTTGTAGATAGGGGCGGGGCTTGGGGAAAATAAAAGGCTGGTTCCGAGGGGCTCCCCGCGCGGCGCGTTGTCGGGAAGGGGAATGCGGTGACGTCAAAGTGACGTAGTTTAAAGGGGCGGGGCGGGGAAAGGAATCTCGGGTGACCTCACAGAGTGACGTAGCTTCAGCGGGAAAGGGGTTTGTTTTGGTGTGACACCATCGGCAGGGCTGGTTTTATTTGAAAAATTAAAAGGAGGGGTGGGGACGATGCTGTCAGCTTGGCTTTTAATATAATTTTGTAAAAAGGTCGGGGTTCCAGGTGTGACGTCATGGGTGTGTTTCATTCATTCATTCCAATACGTAATAAGTATTATTTCAAAGTTGTTACTATTAAATAGTAGTATTTAACACAGAGAAAGTTGCTTATTTTTCTCTGTAACTACTGTACATATTGGGGGGGGGCTCTTTCCAGGAGACTTGCTATCTTAGTACATTGGTACCTCAGGTTGCAGACGCTTCAGGTTACAGACTCCGCTACCCCAGAAATAGTGCTTCAGGTTAAGAACTTTGCTTCAGGATGAGAACAGAAATCGGGCTCCGGCGGCGCGGCAGCAGCAGGAGGCCCCATTAGCTAAAGTGGTGCTTCAGGTTAAGAACGGACCTCCAGAATGAATTAAGTACTTAACCCGAGGTACCATTGTAAAAGGTAAAGGGACCCCTGACCATTAGGTCCAGTCGCGGACAACTCTGGGGTTGTGGCGCTCATCTCGCTTTACTGGCCGAGGGAGCCAGCGTACAACTTCCGGGTCATGTGGCCAGCAGGACTAAGCCGCATCTGGCAAACCAGAGCAGCGCACGGAAACGCCGTTTACCTTCCCGCCACAGTGGTACCTATTGATCTACTTGCACTTTGACGTGCTTTCGAACTGCTAGGTTGGCAGGAGCAGGGACTGAGCAACGGGAGCTCACCCCGTCGTGGGGATTCAAACCGCCAACCTTCTGATCGGCAAGCCCTAGGCTCTTAGCACAGCGCAAAAAGAAAATGGACTGGGGTAGGAAGACGAAAGTGAGCAGTGAAATAGCTGCTCCTTCCCTAGTGGACAGAATGGGGCTAGCTCCCCCCTCCCCATGGTAGCCTGGTCAGCAGCAGACACCAGAGTGTGGCTCCCTTCAGCTCTCCAATTCTACAGCTGGGCTGAGGACAAAAGTGCTGCTCGGTGTCCTAACTGCTGGAAGACCCACATTTAAAGCCCAGGAGTTTCCCCAAAGAACCCTGGGAGCAGTCATTTCTTAAGGGTGCTGGGAACTGTAGCGCTGTGGGGGTAAACTGTGGTTCTCAGGATTGTGGGGTGTGTGCTTTAAATGCATGGTCTTGTACAAACTATTTTTAGAGCTTCGTTATTAACCAGCAACGGGGAAGCTGCCACCCTCCCAAGTCTAACCTGTAGGCACTAGGTAAAGGGACCCCTGACCATTAGGTCCAGTCGTGGCCGACTCTGGGGTTGCGGCGCTCATCTCGCTTTACTGGCCAAGGGAGCCGGCATACAGCTTCTGGGTCATGTGGCCAGCAGGACTAAGCCACTTCTGACGAACCAGAGCAGCGCATGGAAACACCGTTTACCTTCCCGCCGGAGTGGTACCTATTTATCTACTTGCACTTTGATGTGCTTTCAAACTGCTAGGTGGGCAGGAGCAGGGACCGAGCAACAGGAGCTCACCCCATTCCAGGGATTCGAACTGCCAACCTTCTGATCAGCAAGTCCTAGGCTCTGTGGTTTAACCCACAGCACCACCCACGTCCCTAACCTGTAGGCACTAGCTTGGATGAAATGTAGGTGAAATCACACAGAGGTTCCATTCTCTGATCTGTCCTGCTCCTGCTGCCAGTCCTTTTCACTGCAGTGAGTTCCGGTACACAGGAACAAGCATGACACCTGAGCCAACCTCAAAGGAGTGGCTATCTAAACCAGCACGCTTAGAATAATAACCCTGTGAGTCTTGGTTGCATCAGCAAGTCCTCAGTCCTGCTGCGAATGCACTCTGCACATGTTTAGAGGCTATGTCATTTGAATCAGGGAACTGGAACTTCAAGGCTGGGCTTTCTCTGTTCTGAAATTCTTTCCAGGCCAAACCCCTTTTTGGCTCTGCACCCTCCTAGAGCACTTTTGGCCTGTCCAGAATGTGTGCTTGAAGTGTGGCAATGCTTCTTCCTCACCTGAGCGGAGAGAAACCTGTGACTTTCATGTGACGCTAAGGTAGCCTTCTGTACACACACCTTTTGCTCCACCCAGAAAGTTGCTGGTCAGAGGATGCTGCTGCCCTCGCCCTGCAAAAAAGGATTTCCCTACCCTAGATCTTAATGACACCTCCACCTTCCAAGGCTGTGCCTGGCTCCTCATGATGCTGACAGAATCATAGAACTGTAGAGTTGGACAGGAATCTAAGGGTCATTTTAATGTATTTTTAATCTTTGTTGGAAGCTGCCCAGGGTGGCTGGGGAAACCCAGCCAGATGGGCGGGGTACAAATAATAAAAAAATATTATTATTATTATTATTTAGCCCAACCCCCTGCCATGCAGGACCCTCGAGCAGGGTGGTGGGGCAGGAACCTGGCCTGTTCCTCAGCTGCCCCCTCCACCCATACAGCGGTACCTTGGTTCTCAAAAGCCTTGGTACTCAAACAACTTCGAACCCAAACACTGCAAACCTGGAAGTAAACGTTTTGGTTTGCGAACTTTTTTTTGGAAGCCGAACGTGCTTCGTTTTGAGTGCCACTCTTCCGCTTTGAGTGTTACGCTGAGGTCTGTCCGTTTTTGCTATTTATTTTGTGTTTCTGTTTTTGTGGCTCTTTTTGATTTGTTTTTGTGACTGTGTGGAACCCAGTTCAGCTACTGATTGATTGACTGCAGTACATTGTTTATTGCTTTCCTTTTATGGATCAATGGTCCCGTTAGATGGTAAAATTCATGTTAAATTGCTGTTTTGGGGGTTGTTTTTAAAAGTCTGGAATGGATTAATCCATTTTGCATTACTTTCTAAGGGGAAAGCGTGCCTTGGGTTTTGGAACGGACTTCCGGAACGGATTAAGTTTGAGAACCAAGGTACCGCACTGCACGGTAAAAGAAACCCCACATGGAAAGATATGCTGGCTGAGTGACTGAGGGTACAATTTAATGGGTGAGGGATCACGTCGCTCTCATTACCGGGAGCATTTGAAACATGATGCCACCCCAACTTGATGAAGTATTCATGATCCCTTTGGGCTACAGCAGAGGGGAGCTGGAGCTGCCCAGTGGTTAAGACCAGCTGCGGAGGATAACCAGCAGATCTCTTGCCAACTTACGAGGGACGTCTCTGTGTCGTCAGATTCCAAACGTACGGTAGGAACCAAATCTGGTTGACTTCGTACCACTTCTCTGTCTCCCCTGCATCGGCAGTGTCTTTTGTTCGATAAACGAGCTTACTTTCAGCAGGCTCTTCTTAGTGCCCTACCTCTACAAATTTCCTTCTTGCTTCCCTCTAATTTTCCTCCAGTCTCACCAGTTCATGTCTGCAGCCTGCAGGTAGCTCCACTGTTCGGTTCCATATGGCTTTGTTTCCTTTCAGTTCAGCGGCCAAGAACCTCAGGCCCATGCGGCCCCTGGCCCCTCAATTTGGCCCTTGGGACTCTCCATAGGCCACACCCCTCTGCAAGCCACGCCCCTTGACAGCCCAGCTCAGCAGAACCACTGACCTTCCAACCGGCAAGCCCTAGGCTCTGTGGTTTAGACCACAGCACCACCTGCGTCCCTAGCTTAGTGGGCAAAGGTAAAGGGACCCCGGACCATTAGGTCCAGTCATGGCCGACTCTGGAGTTGCGGCACTCATCTTGCTTTATTGGCCAAGGGAGCCGGCGTACAGCTTCCAGGTCATGTGGCCAGCAGGACTAAGCCGCTTCTGGTGAACCAGAGCAGCACATGGAAACGCCGTTTACCTTCCCGCTGGAGCGGTACCTATTTATCTACTTGCCCTTTGACGTGCTTTTGAACTGCTAGGTTGGCAGGAGCTGGGATTGAGCAACGGGAGCTCACCCCGTCACGGGGATCCGAACCACTGACCTTCTGATCGGCAAGTCCTAGGCTCTGTGGTTTAACCCACAGCACCACCCTCGTCAGTGGGTAGAGACTCTTAATTTCAGGGTCATGGGTTTGAGCCCCACACTTAGCAAAAGATTCCTGCATTGCAAGGGGTTGGAACTCTACAATTCTATGACCCCCCCCCCGAAATGTACGGCCAGGGGTCTGAACCCAGATGACCCCACACCATCCTGTTTCTCTCTCCCCACAGGTGAGCAGACATGCTTTCGCCCGGCTGGTGAGAAGCAGGCTGCCACGCCGGCCCCATGGAGAATCCCACGCCGGAGACCTTTGTGGATGTGGACAAGGGGATCTGCATCGGCTTCCTCTCGCTCATGTGCTTCTTCCTGATGCTCATGATGGTGCGCTGTGCAAAGCTCATCGTGGACCCCTACACCGCCATCCCCACCTCGACTTGGGAGGAGGAGCAGCTTGATTGACAGCGTCCATCAGCACGCAGCATGATGGGGACAGAGAAGGTGGAGGTGGAAAATGAGGGTGGAAGGAAAGCAGATCCTTAACAGTATTAATCCTTACCCTTGGTTCCTCCACTCCTTCCAACTCTATGATCCTTTGATTCCATGATTCTCATAGTGGTTCTCCCCTGTTCCATGAAGCAGCGGAAAGCTCAGGACAAAATGCATTGTCTGATGTCAGATCCACGCCAGACATTGAAAGCACGACTTTCCCAAAGAATTCTCGGAAACTGCCATTCCTCCTCCTCTCAGATCTACAATTTCCAGCCCCCTGAACAAACTACAGTTCCCAGGATCCTTTGGAGGAATTCATGGTTTTTTAAAAAATGTGCGTTGAGTGTTCTTTAAATGCACAGTGTAGATCTGCCCTCTGGCTGATTTGGTTCCCAGACAGATTCCCAGCATGGGTTGCAATCAAATACAGTGGTACCTCAGGTTAAGAACTTAATTCGTCCCAAAGGTCCGTTCTTAACCTGAAGCACCACTTTAGCTAATGGGGCCTCCTGCTGCCACCGCGCCGCCAGAGCCCGATTTCTGTTCTCATCCTGAAGCAAAGTTCTTAACCTGAAGCACTATTTCTGGGTTAGCAGAGTCTGTAACCTGAAGCGTATGTAACCAGAGGTACCACTGTATACAACTGTAAATCAGTATACAGTGGTACCTCGGATTACAAACAGTTCAGGTTACAAATACTTCGGGTTACAGACTCTGCTAACCTGGTAGTAGTACCTCAGGTTGAGAACAGAAATCGCGCGGCAGCAGCAGCAGGAGGCCCCATTAGCTAAACTGGTACCTCAGGTTAAGAACGGTTTCGGGTCAAGAACGGACCTCCGGAATGAATTACGTTCGTAACCCGAGGTACCACTGTACAATCATAAAACCTACTTGCAAGAGAGGAAGAGCCACTCCAGAACTGTCCTCCAGGAACCTGCAGGAAGTAAAACAGTTCCACTTTCCTGGTTTCGTGGATATGAAAGCAATTAAAAGCCGTTGTGTGTGTAAAACTATTAAAAAAACTATTCTAAACGTATAAACAGTTGAAAAATAGTTCTGATACGCACGCAGCCTAGGAGGAAGATTTCCACTTTAAAGTCTTGTCGAAATGTTTGGAAACGGTTTCGGTCCTTTTGAGGATGGTGGTGAGAGCATATGGCAGCCTTTGCCAACCTGGTGTGACTGGGCAAATTCATGAATGGTAAGGTTTTCAATGGCTACGAGCCACAAATCCCAGTTAGAAATAATAGGGAGAGAGAAGGGTGCTGTTATGCTCAGGTCCTGTTCGTGAGTTTGCCACAGGCATCTGGTTGGCCATTAAGAGAATTAGAATTCAGCTCTTCTTCTGTCCTTCGGGGGAACCTCCAGGTCCAGAGGCAGTCTATCTAGATTCCTAGATTCTTTGGGACCTTCTGCTTGCCAAGCAAGTGCTCATCCTGAAATATAAATGAAGATTCCAGTCCTCATGATTCTGAATAAAGGGCTGATTTAATGGGAACACGGAATGCTGCCATATAGCAAGCCAGACACCCACCAGCACAGCCCTGTTTCCTGGGAGTTGTGGTTCAAAACAGCCATGCTATCTGGGTGGGCTGGTGGGAGTTGTAGTACAAAACACCTCAAGGGCGCCGGGTTGAAGGCTGAGATACAAATCCATGCCGAGCGCAGAGTTCAAGGCCTCCGACACTGTGCTGTGAAAGTGCCCTGATGTTATCCAAGGCATCCCATCACTGCAGTTCCCACGATCCTTGGAAAGTGAAACGATGATTGTTTCCTTTGGAGTAAACTTGCGTCGCCTTGTGCTGTAAGAAAGCTCAGGAGGTTAGGCTATACTGGCTGGTTTTTCTTCCTTTCATGTCAAAGGGGGAGCGAGGTGGGGGAGCAAAACCCTCACTTTTGTCCAAAATGTACTCTCATGCTGCGAAAAGTGCAGCAGAATGAATGGAGAGCTTCTGTAGACATGCATTGGTTCTCTTGGAAGAAAATTATTATTTTGACTGCTGGTCATGAAGGGTTTTCATTCATTCATTCATTCATTCAGGATACCGCCCTTCACCCGCAGATTTACAGCTTCCCTCTTGGTGTGAAACTGCTCGCATGTATATTCATATCTACCTCACCCACCCACCGAAAACAAACCTGATTATGTTAATATAAAATTAAATTCCTACCTAAAAAGTCACACTTCTTGACTCTGGGGTGATTTATGTTTTCCTGTTCATTTTTTGCATCTTGAGATACCTGGAGAAAAGGAGGGTGGGGCCGCTTAAATCATCATCATCATCATCATAACGGGATTGGGTCGATGGGTTTTATTTTTTAAATAAAAGTTGCAGAAATCCCACTTAAGAGTTGAAGTGGGGAAAATAGGCCACTGGCCCTTTAAAAGAAAAAAGAACCGCAACCCCTATGGCGCATGCGCATTTCCGCCTCCTGCTTCCCAACTGAGCATCCGAATCCGTCTTCCTCCCTATGCAAGTGCTATTGCTGCGCTACGCATGCGCGCTGAGCCCAAACCGCGGTGGGGGACCTCTTTCTTGAGGCGCATGCGTAGTCGCGAGAAGCTTCCCAGCCGCTCCCTCGCGATCTCCTCCCACCAACCGCCTTCCAGCGACGCATGCGCACAGCTGCTGGTCGGCCGCTCGGTGGGTGTGGCCTAAAAGAAACAGCCTCGGGCTATGCGAAGAGGCCCCGCCCCCGGAAGCACGTTGAGCGGGCTTCCGGTCCTTCCTAAAGTGCCCTCTCCTGGAGGCTGAGTTGGTTCCAAGGAAAATAATTCCCCCCCTTTTCTTTGGCCCCTCGGGGGGGAGGGGGAGAGGTAGGTATGGGGGGGGGGCTGGAGCTTTGGGAAGGGGGGGTAGAAAGGGGGGAGGGGCCTGTCCGTCAGGCAAGGGGAGGGACTTTATTATTTGGGGGGGTGAGTAGGAAGGGGATGAAATGGGGGGAGCAGAATTGGGGGGGGGCCCTGAATGTGAAGACTGGTGCAGGCCTTCAAAGGTTGGTAGGGGGCAGGATTTGGAGTGGGGGCTGCAGATTGGGGGGGTAAATTTGGGGGTGGGGGTCTTGAATGGTGAGACTGGTGCAGGCCTTCAAAGGTTGGTAGGGGGCTGGATTTGGGGGGGCTGCAGATTGGGGTGAATTTGGGGGTGGGGGTCTTGAATGGTGAGACTGGTGCAGGCCTTCAAAGGTGGGCAGGGGGCAGGATTTGGGGTGGGGGCTGCAGATTGGGGGGGTAAATTTGGGGGTGGGGGTCTTGAATGGTGAGACTGGTGCAGGCCTTCAAAGGTGGGCAGGGGGCTGGATTTGGGGTGGGTGCTGCAGATTGGGGGTTGAATTTGGGGGTGGGGGTCTTGAATGGTGAGACTGGTGCAGGCCTTCAAAGGTGAGTGGGACAGACTGAACTTGGGGGTTTGTGAGGGCTACAAATTGTGGAGAGGGCTTGACTTGGGGGGCGCCCTTCTGTTAGAGGTGCAGGTTGTTGGGAAAAGACGTTGGCATGCTCACGAAAGCCAAAGGGGTTTAGGGAGAGGCCGGATTTGAGAAGGGATGGTCGACATCTAGGTGGGAGTGGGTGTCTCTTTTGGAGGCATGTTTGTGTGCGAAAGAGGGAGGCTGAATAAGAGAGGGGTTGAATAGGGGTGCATCTCTCTTAGAGGGTATATTGCTGGGGCAAGGCTGTTGCATCTGTTTAGGGCTAAATGGCATGGGGGGGTAAGAGTAGGTGGAATTGGTTGTGAGGGAGGAAAGGGCCAGCCCAGGGGACCATTACTCTTGTTGTTGTTTAGTCGTTTAGTCGTGTCCGCCTCTTCGTGATCCCCTGGACCAGAGCACATCAGGCCCTCCTGTCTTCCACTGCCTCCCGCAGTTTGGTCAAACTCATTCTGGTAGCTTCGAGAACACTGTCCCACCATCTCGTCCTCTGTCATCCCCTTTTCCTTGTGCCCTCCATCTTTCCCAGCATCAGGGTCTTTTCCAGGGAGTCTTCTCTTCTCCTGAGGTGGCCAAAGTCTTGGAGCCTCAGCTTCAGGATCTGTCCTTCCAGTGAGCACTCAGGGCTGATTTCCTTCAGAATGGAGAGGTTTGATCTTCTTGCAGTCCATGGGACTCTCAAGAGTCTCCTCCAGCACCAGAATTCAAAAGCATCCGTTCTTTGGCG
The DNA here is from genome assembly GCF_964188315.1 of Podarcis muralis. Taxonomy (NCBI): domain Eukaryota; kingdom Metazoa; phylum Chordata; class Lepidosauria; order Squamata; family Lacertidae; genus Podarcis; species Podarcis muralis. Next base: position 3,402,921 of record NC_135670.1, read on the forward strand.
ATCAGCCTTCTGGATGGTCCAGCTCTCACTACTGGGAAAACCGTAGCTTTTACTATACGGACCTTTGTTGGCAAGGTGATGTCTCTGCTTTTTAAGATGCTGTCTAGGTTTGTCATTGCTTTTCTCCCAAGAAGCAGGCGTCTTTTAATTTTGTGACTTTTAATTTCATGTCTTTTAATTTTGATACTCTTAGAGCAGAGGAACTTCCCAGGAAGGAAAGCTTCCTGCATCAGAATGTGAATAGCTGGAAGAGACATGGAGCTTGAATGTGGAGAATACTTGGATCCCTTAGTGGGGGGGAAATGTGTGAGCTGTTCCAAAGGGATGTGATCCCCTAAAGAGAACAGGGGGCTGTGTTTGAGGGATAGGTAAAGGTAAAGGGACCCCTGACCATTAGGTCCAGTCGTGGCCGACTCTGGGGTTGTGGCGCTCATCTCACTTTATTGGCCGAGGGAGCTGGCGTACAGCTTCCAGGTCATGTAGCCAGCATGACTAAGCCGCTTCTGGCGAACCAGAGCAGCGCATGGAAATGCCGTTTACCTTCCCGCCGGAACGGTACCTATTTATCTACTTGCCCTTTGACGTGCTTTTGAACTGCTAGGTTGGCAGGAGCAGGGACCGAGCAATGGGAGCTCAGCCTGTTGCGGGGATTCGAACCGCCGACCTTCTGATCGGCAAGTCCTAGGCTCTGTGGTTTAACCCACAGCACCACCCGTGTCCCTCCGTGTTTGAGGGATACATGGGTCTATTAATGTCGTTAATATTTTCCGGGATAAGCATTTTATGTAGGTAATTGTTTAAAATATTTTCTGGTTTTAAACTTCAGTTCTTTAAGAACGTAAGGAGGCCTTTGACCATCTAGTGCAGCGTCCTGTTCTCACAGTGTCCAACCAGATGCCTGTGGGAAACCAGCAAGCCTGTTTCCTTTTCAGTGGTTTCCTGCAAATCGTATTCAGAAGCATTGTTGCCTCTGACTGGCGGTAGAGCACAGCTGTCATGGCTAGTAGCCATCGATAGACCTCTCTTCTTCCACGAATTTGCCCAGTCCTCTTTTTTAAAATCCATCCAGGTTGGTGGGAATTATTATCTCCTGTGAAAAGAAAGGACTTTTTCACAAAGAGAAACTATGGAATTTGCTTCCACAAGAGGTAATATACAGTGGTACCTTGGGTTACAAATGCTTCATTTTACAGACTCTGGTAACCCAGAAATAGTGCTTCAGGTTAAGAACTTTGCTTCAGGATGAGAACAGAAATTGTGCTGTGGCGGCGCAGCCGCAGCGGGAGGCCCCATTAGCTAAAGTGGTGCTCCAGGTTAAGAACAGTTTCAGGTTAAGAACGGACCTCCAGAACGAATTAAGTACTTAACCCGTGGTACCACTGTAATAATAATTTATTATTTATACCCTGCCCATCTGGCTGGGCTTCCCCAGCCACTCTGGGCAGCTTCCAACAAAATATTAAAATACAATGGTCTGTTAAATATTAAAAGCTTCCCTGAACAGGGCTGCCTTCAGATGTCTTCTAAAAGTCTGGTAGTTGTTTATCTCTTTGACATCTGGTGGGAGGGCGTTCCACAGGGCAGGTGCCACCACCGAGAAGGCCCTCTGCCTGGTTCCCTGTAAATTGGCTTCTCGCAGCAAGGGAGCCGCCAAAAGGCCCTCGGCACTCGACCTCAGCGTCCGGGCAGAACGATGGGGGTGGAGACGCTCCTTCAGGAATAAATAAATAAATTCAAGCTATGTTAAAACAGACAATGGAAGCTGTGAAGAAGCACACAAGTAGTGATGACTGCCAGCTTGGAATGGCTTGAAAAGTGAATGGGACAAATTCATGCCGAATAAGGTCATCCGTAGCTACTGGCTACAGCAGCTGCGCTCTCACTCCATTGTCGGAGGCAGTATGCTTCTGAATACCAGTGGTTGGGAATTGCAAGTGGGGAGAGTGTTCTTGTCCTAAGGCTCTGCTTGCTGGGTTCCCAGAGGCATTAAGTTGGCCGCGTAGTGAGAATAGGATGCTGGACTTGATGGGGTTTTGGCCTGTCTTCTGACATTCTCAGGGGGACGCGGGTGGCGCTGTGGGTAAAAGCCTCAGCGCCTAGGACTTGCCGATCGAAAGGTCGGCGGTTCGAATCCCCGCGGCAGGGTGCGCTCCCGTCGTTCGGTCCCAGCGCCTGCCAACCTAGCAGTTCGAAAGCACTCCCGGGTGCAAGTAGATAAATAGGGACCGCTTACTAGCGGGAAGGTAAACGGCGTTTCCGTGTGCGGCTCTGGCTTGCCAGAGCAGCGGTGTCACGCTGGCCACGTGACCCGGAAGTGTCTGCGGACAGCGCTGGCCCCCGGCCTCTTGAGTGTGATGGGCGCACAAGCCTAGAGTCTGTCAAGACTGGCCCGTACGGGCAGGGGTACCTTTACCTTTACTGACATTCTCACTGCCTGATTGGGTCAGGAGAGGAGATACAACATACACACACAGAAGCCGCACATAGCCTGATGCCAGCAAGTTGAGTTATAGTTGTTTGGTTTGTGATGGCTTTACAAACTGTTCGAAATAAGTCGATGTGATTCCATTTGGCTTGGTTTCATTGAGTATGGCTGGTTTATAGTTCATAAACCAGGCCTTTGGTCAGGGCGCAGCCTGACCCCCTCCTCTGGCAATCGGCAATCTGCACAGAATTTTGCTTGATGGTTGCCATTAATTTGATTTTAATTTGATTTAATTAATTTTATAATGAATGTTTTTAGAATGTCGGACTATTTTGATTGTTGTTAGCCGCCCTGAGCCCAGCTTCGGCTGGGGAGGGCGGGATATAAATAAAATTTATTATTATTATTATTATTATTATTATTATTATTATTATTATTATAAACGCCTTCAGGAGGACCATTTGCCTGAGAAGCAACCTATTTGAGTTTATTAAATATAAACATACGTGCTTTCCTCTTCAGATGGGTGGCAGTGTTTTAAATTGATTGCTCCTGGGAACAATGTAGGGAAGAGGAGGGGAAGGGCTGAACGAAGTTTTGGGTGCCCACATTTGAACGCTTCCTTCTTTTGAACAACCTCAGTTTCTGCCATGATGGCAGAGTCCCCAGAGATGGAGCTGCAGCGAGAGGTGTTGGAGGAGCTCGGGATCTCCCTGGAGGATCTCAAGCAGCTGATCGACGAGGAGCTGGAGAAGTCGGAGCGCATCGCGCAGCGGAAGAAGCAGCTGGAGGGCGTGGCGGAGACCGTGAAGCAGAAGGAGGAAGAAGTGGCCCGTGTGGACATTCTCCTGGACAACGCTGTGAAGTAAGTTGCAAGGCGGGGTGCGGAGGCGTGAAAGCCTTCCCCCCATTTTGGGTTTGGTTCGATTGCTATAAAATGCTTGCATTTCCTGTGTAAAGCTTCTGCTGGTGAATACTTGACCCTCCTGTACAGGACAGTCTCTGAAGCAGGAGGGGCTAACCTCTGGCCCTCCAGATGTTGCTCAGTTGCAGCTCCCAGCATTCCTGACTTTTGGCCATGCTGAGGGGAGCTGGAGTCACATTTTCTCCCCCCAATTTTATGCTCACCATTTCTTGAGTTTTTGTTTCCTATTGTATTTTGCTCTGTTGCCAATGTTTTCTTAACTTACCATATTTTTCGCCCCATAGGGCGCACCTAGTTTTTTTGGGGGGAAATAAAGAAAAAAAATTTATTCCCCCCCCCCCCCAGGAACGGGGCTGGGGCGGGGGGAAGCCCGAGCTTCCCCTGACCCCAGCCCACAGAACAGGCTGCTATCTGCAAGCCTAGGGAGCCCGGTGGGAAGTCTCCCCGGTCTCCCCAGGCTTGCGGATATCTGCCTGAAGCCTGGGGCGCACTGAGCTCAGCGCACCCCAGGCTTCGGGATGCAGGCAGCTCTCCGCAAGCCTACGGAGCCTGGTGGGAACTCCCGTGGGCTCCCAAGGCTTGCGGATAGACCTCTGCAAACCTAAAACATTTGTGAGAGAAGGTTCTGTGTTTCCTTGAAAAGCTGGTTCTCCCGTAATAGCTTGTTTGTTTGTTTGTTTGTTGAATTTATATCTCACCTTGAGGTGGTGTGCATAGTTTTCCCCCATCTCACTGAATCCCCTCAACAACCCTGTAAGGTAGTTACAGGTAGGTAGCCGTGTTGGTCTGCCGTAGTTGAAACAAAATAAAAAAAATCCTTCTAGTAGCACCTTAGAGGCCAACTAAGTTTGTTATTGGTATGAGATTTTGTGTGCATGCACGCTTCTTCGGATGCACTGAAAAATAAGTCACCAGACCCTTATATATAGGGAGAGGGTGGGGAGGGGTATTACTCAGAAGTGTGGTGGGAATGGGTGATTGGCTGATAGGTGTGGTATACCTGTTGACGACTGTTAACGACTGCAATTGGTTGTCGTCTTCTTTGGCGATCCCTCGTAGCCGAGTAAGATTGTCTTCCATGAACACGGTTTTAACAATGAGTCCGTAAGTGACTGTGGAGGCCAATTCTGGATGCACACGTCCTTCCACAGTGGGGATATTGATTTCCGGGCAGGAGCTGATCACGGCATGGATTTGCCAAGCGTGCCTTCCTCCTAGCACATTTCTACCACGTGCTAGAATTGGTCTTACGGGAAAAAGCAAGGGGTGACATGGCTAAAAATAGCTTTATCATGTATTCTGTAAGGTAGGTTGGGCTGAGAGGCAGTGACCCCCCCCCCCCAGATCACACCCAGTGAGCTTCATGGCTGAGTGAGGATTCGAACCCTCGTCTTCCAAACTATAGTCTGACACTCCCAACACACCGTTTCCTCCAGTGTGGTGTAGTGGTTAAGAGCGGTGGACTCGTAATCTGGTGAACCGGGTTCGCGTCTCCGCTCCTCCACATGCAGCTGCTGGGTGACCTTGGGCCAGTCACACTTCTCTGAAGTCTCTCAGCCCCACTCACCTCACAGACTGTTTGTTATGGGGGAGGAAGGGAAAGGAGAATGTTAGTCGCTTTGAGACTCCTTCGGGTAGGGATAAAGCGGGATATCAAATCCAAACTCCTCTTCTTCCTCTCTCTCTCTCTCTCTCTCTCTCTCTCTCTCTCTCTCTCTCTCCTCTTGCTCCCCCAACAGGGCTGTGGGTGAATGTGAAGTTCTAGTCAAGGACATATATGCCAACCTGGGCCTGGAGTACCTGGAGACTGACTCGGAGGAAGAGGATGCTGCATCCAGGCCCATGGAAGTGATCGAGATCCCTGATGAGGACGACGACGACGACGTCATGAGCGTCGATTCAGGTTAGGCGCCTGGTGGAGTCAAGCAAGAAAGACCAGGTGTGGGGGATCTTTGGTCCTCCAACTGTTGCTGAGCTACTGACTCTCCTTAGTCCTAGCTATGCTTGGAAGGCTAAGGATGATGGGAGTTGTAGTTTGGCAGCATCTGGAGGACCCAAGGTTCATGAGGCTCTGAGATGTCCTCTGATGCCTTATATGCCTATAGGGAAGTGAGGGGCAGGTGGGGCTCGCCGACCTGGGAAGGTAGCCCATCTAGGAGATGGAAAACTCTGATCCTAAACCTCCACTGTCTTGCGGGATATCTTTGGGAGAAGAAAAGACTTAAGGTGTAAACCCTACACAAATCCAGAGACGGTAGGATGGTGCTTTGTGCACCTCCTCCTGGCAACTGCTGCAGCCAAGCTGGTGCCAAATGTATTGCTTTCCTTTCCTTTGGACCACATCAGTGAGGCTGAGGAGTGGGGGGCTTGTCGTCTCTGCAGCCCAGGACCTCCTGAGACATTGCCCCTTAGGTGCTGCTAATGCAGTGGTTTGACTTTACCCACAGAGGTACACGCCACTGTCTCTTGAGACCAATGGAAGCCAACACTATATGCATGATAAACAAAGCATTTTTAGTGCACTATTCAGCCAGAAAATGCTCCCAGAGCAGCTTGCAGCAATTGGTAAAAATACATCCTCTGCCCCAAGGCTTACAATGTAAATAACACAGCACTAAAGGAAAATGGAATGGGGAGGGTAGAGGATGTATACAGAAAAATCGGGTGCGTATTCCCCCTCACACACAATACAGTGGTACCTCAGGTTACAGACGCTTCAGGTTACAGACTCCGCTAACCCAGAAATAGTACCTCGGGTTAAGAATTTTGCTTCAGGATGAGAACAGAAACCGAGCGGTGGCAGCAGGAGGCCCCAATAGCTAAAGTGGTACCTCAGGTTAAGAACAGTTTCAGGTTAAGAATGGACCTCCGGAACGAATTAAGTTCTTAACCCTGTAATTAATTATAACTCATCTGAAACGGGTGGCAGGCTTATAGATACTTCCTAGAAGTACAGTGGTGCCTCTCAAGACGAAATTAATTCGTTCCGCGAGTTTTGTCGTCTTGCGATTTTTTTCGTCTTGCAAAGCACGGTGTCGGGAAAGTTTTGGAAAAGCTTCAAAAATACCAAAGTCTTTAAAAACCTCAAAAAAGGCTACCACACCGCGTGCTATGAGTTGCTCCTCGAAGTCAAGTCGCAACTGTATTAACGGTGTTAAGAAAAAGGAAACAAACTTGCAAGCCCATAGGGAAAATCGTCTTGCGAAGCAGCTCAAAAAACAAAAAACCCTTTCGTCTCGCGAGTTTTTTGTCTTGCGAGGCATTCGTCTTGCGAGGTACCACTGTAAGGGGTTTTTTTACATCTAAACTTTTTTTTAATTACAGCAGATGGAAGTAACAAAATGGCGAAGGATCAGAAGTTGGTGAGTTTTTTGGGTGGTGGGAAATCACTTGAGTGTCAAGATCTTATAGATAAATGTTTTCCTGCATCCTGCCCTGCTTCAGCAGGTGCCCTCAGGGCCTGGGGCCCCAACCCTGGGAACTGAAGGTTCCAGCACCCCTTTGTTCAAGGGGGAGGCATGTGCGAAGGGGAGGTGTCTGGGTTTGATGACTGGTTGAACCTTACTGTGCTGATTCCCACCAGCTTTCACTCCTTGCCACTGGGTGCTTTTCCATTTGCTGCCTGGGAGCAGGGAAAATTAGCTGGGTGGGTGGGGAAATTGCCAGGGGAAGGGGGTCACCTTGAACGTGAGCAGCAAGCTATGTCTGTAACTACGCCACATTTCAAGGGCATTGCTGGCTCAGTTGATTAGAGCAGGGTGCTGATAATGCCAAGGTTGCGGGTTTGGTCCTTGTAGGAGTTAGCTGTGTATTCCTGCATTGCAAGGGGCTGGACTAGATCAGAGCTTTCCAGACTTTTCAAGTTGGTGGCACACTTTTTGGACATGCGTCATTCCGTGACACAGTAATTCAGGTTTGCACCCTTTTGCGACACGGCACCGTATTTTTCGTTCTATAAGACGCACCAGACCACAAGCCGCACCTAGTTTTTGGAGGAGGAAAACAAGCAAAAAATATTCTGAATCTCAGAAGGCAGCAAGAGGGATTGCTGCACAGCAAAAGCAGCGCTCCCTCTTGCTGTTCTGGCTTCTGGGATAGCTGCGCAGCCTGCATTCACTCCATAAGACGCACACACATTTCCCCTTACTTTTTAGGAAGGAAAAAGTGAGTCTTATGGAGCAAAAAATACGGTAATTCAGTTTTGCATCATTTCGTGACACAGTGATTCAGTTTTACTAGCAAACTGGAGGTTAAACCGAGCCTTTCCAGCCCCAGGAGAAGTGCAGGGAGCGTTCGTGTGACACGCATGCACACTGCAGCCAACACACTTAACGTGTCATGACACACAGTTTGGAAAGCTCTGGACTAGATGAATCTCAGGCTCCCCTTCCAGCTCCACAATTCCATGTTTCTATGACTCCCAAGAGCACCACCCGCCTCAGCTCTGCTAGTCCAAAAAGCCACACACACACACACCGATTCTCCCTCTATGGCCAACCATCCAGATGGCATGGCGGGCCGAGAGAAGCTCACCTCTCGGTGTTCTGGGTTCGAGTCCTGTGCTTGTTTTGTTCTCCCGGGAAAAATTTAAAAAGGAGGTAATTAAGAGATGCCTGTCCCTTCTGTCTGCAGCTTCGGGAAGCCATGGCTGCCATGAGGAAGTCTGCGCAGGATGTTCAGAAATTCATGGACGCCGTGAACAAAAAGGACGGCCTGGACTCCTACAGGGGTAGTTGTGCGCGAAAAATATCAGTGGCCCAATATGTGAGCTGGCTTCAGCCTTGCAGCCCACCTGCTAACATTTTTCAGGGCTACATTTTTATCTGTGTACACTGGGGTGGTTAACATGGTCAGTCCTCTGGAGTCCACTTGCCAGTGTGTGTGTGGCTAAAGGGAACCTTGCGATTGGTTTGCATCCATGGCATATACCGTATTTTTCACCCTATAGGACGCACTTTTCCCCCTCCAAAAATGAAGGGGAAATGTGTGTGCGTCCTATGGGGCGAATGCAGGCTTTCGCTGAAGCCTGGAGAGCGAGAGGGGTCGGTGCGCACCAACCCCTCTCGCTCTCCAGGCTTCGGGCAGATATCCGCAAGCCTGGGGAGACCGGCTGGACTTCCCACCAGGCTCCCAAGGCTTGAGGATAGCAGCCTGTTCTGGGGGCTGGGGTCGGGGGAAGCTCGGGCTTCCCCCGCCCCAGCCCTGCGCCGGGGGGGGGGGGAATAATTTTTTTTCTTTATTCCCCCCCCCCCAAAAAAAAACTAGGTGCACCCTATGGGCCGATGCGCCCTATAGGGCAAAAAATACGGTACTGACCAGAATATTTGATTCAGATCCTCATTTGGCTTTTTTGGGGGTGGGGAGGCCTCCTCAGTCTGGGGCACTTCGTAGGCTGCAGGGTTATTGTTATTAATATTTATTGAATTTATATACCGCCCTATACCCAGGGGTCTCAGGGCGGTTCACAGAATAAAATCAAGATACAAAACCACATAATATAATACAGCTCTGCTTATGATTGGTGACATGAATCCAAATTCACGAGGAATGTTGCATAGAAGAACTGCCAATCTGGGTATAAAACATCAGCATTTTTTTAGGAAACAATAATGGGGTACGACCAGAAATGCTCAAGCAGTTTATTGTCAAGTTCCTGGCAGTAACGTCTCTCTCTCTTGCAATCTGTCTTCAACTTTCTTATCTTTGGCCAGAACTGGAGCAAGGTCATCCCTCCAGAGAGCAGCCTGAGAAATTTCAGAGGGATAGCTGCAGAGACAAGGGTAGACATAATAATTTTGGGATGAATGAAGAAGCAATCACTTAAACTTCCCTAGTCTTCTGTCGGCAGTTCTGTGAGCATGAACAAGATGCTTCTGGGTGAGGATCTGCAAAATTGCAAATACAGTCGTACCTTGGTTTTCGAACGCCTTGCGAGTCGAACGTTTTGGCTCCCGAACGCTGCAAACCTAGAAGTGAATGTTCCAGTTTGCGAACGTTCTTTGGAACCCGAACGTCCGACGCAGCTTCCGACTGGCTGCAGGAGCTTCCTGCAGCCAGTTGGAAGCCGCTCTTTGCTTTCTGAACGTTTTGGAAGTCGAAGCGACTTCCAGAACAGATTCCGCCCGACTTCCAAGGTACCACTAGATCCAGAGGCTTTTTGACCCTGATCCACACCATCGCAGAGCATCCCATAATGACAGCAGTGACGGATCTGGAGCACCAGGGTCTAAAGGAAACGGTTCTCAAGTATCCTCCCCCCCTCTGCCTGTTGCAGGATCCCAGCAGGTGAGTCCTGGCTGTGAGCTAACCCACGATGGAGACCTGTCCGTCGGAGACCGCGTCCTGGGGAAGAAGAGGACAAAGACCTGGCACAAGGGCACCCTGATCGCCATCCAGACTGTGGGTGAGTGCGGCAGCCTGCTGCCCAAAGGATTGCACTGTTTTATTTACTTAGAGCTTGCCTCTCATGTGCACTCGCCACTAAGCGATGTGCAAGGATGTGCTGCAGGAACAGAAATCAATAACACCAGAATTCAGTTAAAATGTTTCCTGGGATATATTAGGAAGGTCTTCAGTAGGCACCGAAAGTTCAACAGGGAGAGTGGGCCTGCCTGATCTCAGCTGGAATATATACTGTATTTTTCGCTCTATAGGATGCACTTTTCCCCCTCCAAAAATTAGGGGGAAATGTGTGTGCGTCCTATGGAGCGAATGCAGGCTCCTTGGCTTCAGCGATAGCCACCTGGAGTGCTCGGGTTCCTTTGGCTGAAGCTGGGAGAGCAAGACTCTCCTGGCTTCAGCAGAGAGGGAGAGCTGCGCAGCGCCCCTTCAGCCAAGCGGGAGGAGAAATGGAAGTTTCTCCTGCCGCTTCGCTGAAGGGGCGCTGAGCAGAGGGGGGGGGGGTTTCTTCTTGTTCTCCCCCTCTAAAACAAGGTGCATCCTATGGTCGGGTGCGTCCTATAGAGCAAAAAATACGGTAACTACAGGTGAGGCAGGCAGGTGTTGGTGAGGCTTGCCTGAGACAGTGTTTGGCGGCACTGCTGATCAGCTGACCATCAGATCTGCAGAAGCTCCTCTCTTCAAAACTCAGGGCGAAACAGCATTTGGAGAGGGTGTTCTGAAAACCGTTGAGGTGGCAAAAAAAAGGGGGGGCAGATGATTGACAGGTGGGTTGCTCTGCCCAGCTGTCACGATTGGCCCAGGATTGGCAGAACAGGTGCTGTTACAGATACCACATAATGCCCGTTCTGCAATTGTAACATCTCGATCTTTTTAGGGCGGCAGCAACTATGCTTCGGAACTCCCAGCCTTTTGATGCTTTCTATCTACTCTCTTAAGGGACGTGGGTGGCGCTGTGGGTTAAACCATCGAGCCTAGGACTTGCCGATCAGAAGGTCGGCGGTTCGAATCCCCGCAACGGGGTGAGCTCCTGTTCGGTCCCTGCTCCTGCCAACCTAGCAGTTCGAAAGCACGTCCAAGTGCAAGTGGATAAATAGGTACCACTCCGGCGGGAAGGTAAACGGCGTTTCCGTGCTCTGGTTCGCTAGAAGCGGCTTAGTCCTGCTGGCCACATGACCCGGAAGCTGTACGCCGGCTCCCTCGGCCAGTAAAGCGAGATGAGCGCCACAACCCCAGAGTTGGCCACGACTGGACCTTATGGTCAGGGGTCCCTTTACCTTTACCTTTTTATCTACTCTCTTCAGCAAGCATCCTTGTTTAGACAAGCTTACCCAGAAATTTAGAAATCTGATGTGCACATTTTAATCTGTTTTTAGTCTTTTTGGAAGTCTTAAATTATCGCTGTTAACTTTTCTTACTGCTAATCCCATACCATCTGTTTTTGTAAATGCTTTGACGTTGCATTTTTAAACAACCGAGCGCTGTGTGTATTTTTTTTTTTGAAATAAGGAAAGAAGCGAGGGGTTTGGGGGGGAAGAGAGCCATCTGGGGGTCTACCTACTTGAATAGCAAAGGATCCTGCGCCCCCCGATAACTGCCACGTCACTTCTAATACTCTTCCCCCCCAAAGCTTAGGTTAAAAATTGACCCCTATTTGTAATGACCGGCTGGAAAGGAAAAAAGTTGGGAGCTGCATAGTCAGGGAAAAAACAATGCTGTCCAGGGTTGTAAAGACTGCGGAGAAAATAATTGGGTGCACTCTTCCCACCTTGGATCAAATCTATGCTTCCAGGTGCCATAAGAAAGCTGCAGAGATAGCGCAGGATAGTGCACACCCTGGAAATGATCTCTTTCAGTTTCTGCCTTCTGTAAGAAGGTCCAGGGTTATAAAGACCAGGACTAGCCGCCTGAGAAACAGTTTCCATCCAAATGCGATTTTGGTTTTAAACGCAGTATAAGGAGTCTCTATCGGAGTATATTGTATTTTAAAATGGGGTTTCAGAGTTTTTAGGGGTTTTTGAATGTCTTACGTAGATTTTTCAATTTCATTGTTCTGTATGGGACAATGACAAGAAAGATATCGTATCGTAAAGTTGTGAGCCAGGGTCGCCCCATTTTTCAGCCACCGCCCCTCCCCTCCCCTTTCGCCCTCTCCCAGGCCCTGGGAAGAAATACAAGGTGAAGTTTGACAACAAAGGGAAGAGCCTTCTCTCGGGGAACCACATCGCCTACGACTACCATCCTTCGGCCGACAAGCTCCATGTCGGGAGCAGGGTGGTGGCTAAGTACAAGGACGGCAACCAGATGTGGCTCTACGCCGGGATCGTGGCCGAGACGCCCAACGTCAAGAACAAGATGAGGTCCGAGGGGTGGGCGGTCAGAGCGGGTTACCTTTCCCTTTTTATTGTCAAGAAACCATTGCAGTTCTTTCCTGGCCAGTTAATACATGAATATGCATCGTTGCCTCCGATATATTCATTTAGAGAAGCAGGACCAATGCGGGAGGCAGGCTAGCAGGCTAGCAACAGCGGAGAACTTTTTCCTTGAAGCCCAAGGGCCACATTCCTTTCTGGGCAGTTTCGTGGGGGCCAGAGGCAACTACAGAAAACATCTTCGTTCAGACCAGCCTCTCCAGACATGTAAAAGTTCTGGGTTATGTTTTTTTAAAAAAGTTTGCTGTTGAATGTTTCAGCGACCTGCTTTTAACTGAATTTTTATCGTTGATTTTTAATCCCCTATTTTGCCTTATTTTTGCGTAAAAACCAGCTCTGAGGTTTCATTACAGCCAGGTGGAATGTAGATTTTCATTAGTGGGCGGAGCAATGTATGTCCGATTTTACCTTTTTTGCATGGTAGACTAGTTCCTACACTTTGGAACTCCCTGCCTATTGACAGCAGGCAGGCGCTTTCCTTGTGCTCCTTTTCGGCGCCTGCTAAAAACATGTTTGTTCAGACAAGCCTGGCCTGATGTTTTGAAAGTTTGATGCAAGGTTTAACCCGTTTCCAGTCTTAAACGATTGCTGTTAATTTTCCTTACTTAAATTTTTTATTGCTTTATCTCTTTTGTAAACCACTTTGAGATTTTTAAAGTCAAGCAGTCTAAAAAATTTATGAAATAAATGAAATATATACTACAGTTGTGCCTTGGTTCTTGAACGGAATCCGCTCGACTTCCGAAAATGTTCGAAAACCAAGGCACAGCTTCCGATTGGCTGCAGGAAGCTTCCTGCAGCCAATCGGAAGCTGTGTCGGACATTCGGGTTCCAAAGAACGTTCACAAACCGGAACGCTCACTTCCAGGTTTGCGGCGTTCGGGAGCCAAAACGTTTGAGTCACAAGGCGTTCGAAAACCAAGGTGTGACTGTACACTCACACACCTTCTAGCCTGCATCCAGAGAAGCGAGTAACACAGAGTTCAAGGACACATTTCCAGGTAGACAGAATTACTCAAATAGAGGAATCAGGCCTAGGGAGATTCTGCAAGGAACAGAGAAGCTAAGCTAGGGTTGGGCTAGGCGTTAATGTGCAAATAGGGACCCCTGTCACTCACCCTAACCTTGTGAAGTGGGCAGAAGTTCACTCTGGATTGCCGGGGTAGATCTCCCAGGGGGTTTGTCTTAACTTGCATAGCAGTATGGGTGTGTGGTTTTTTTGGCATGGAAGGATTTGCGAGCACCCTGTTCCCCTAATACTTCTTTCTTTCCAAAAATGCATATATCACTTGACTGTAAACAAAAAATAAAAACCATCAACAGCAAAATACCTGGAAGTGGTTTGCAAAAAGGAATAAAACAATGAAATGACCAGTAAGAGAAAAATGGATAAAGACAACTTTTTAAAGCATTAAAGGAAAGAGATTTTACTAGAATCCTTGGGACTGAGTCCTGCCGTTTAACTGGGCACTGCCTCCCTCCTCCCTCCCAGGTTCCTCATCTTCTTCGATGATGGTTACGCCTCCTACGTCGTCCAGCCAGAGCTCTACCTGATCTGCAGGCCTCGTGAGTTTGTTTGTTTCAGTCCGGCCGTTCATTTACCTAAACGCGTGTCTCTTCTGCCTTCTGAGGGTGTGAAGCTTTCCTCTTCTTTTTACAAAAACTGTGTGTGTGGAGGGAGATGGCAGTTAACTGAAACAGCAGCATTACAGTAAGGGAAAGGTGGTAGCAGCTTTGCATCCCTAAGGTTTGCTAGGCAACTCGAAGCGCCTTACAACTGTTTCAGCAAAAAAAACAAGCACATACAGTACGGTAAAACCAGCATTTTTATATATATATATATATATATATATATATATATATATATATATATATATATATATATATATACACACACACACACACACACACACACACACACACACACACACACACATATACATACACACACACACACACACACACACACACACACAGAGTGGTACCTCAGGTTACATACGCTTCAGGTTACAGACTCCGATAACCTAGAAATAGTGCTTCAGGATAAGAACAGAAATCGTGCTCCGGCGGCAGCAGGAGGCCCCATTAGCTAAAGTGGTGCTTCAGGTTAAGAACGGTTTCAGGTTAAGAACGGACCTCCGGAACAAATTAAGTACTTAACCCGAGGTACCACTGTATACACAGACACATATACATATACATATATACATACATATATATACACCCACACCCCATTCAATGCTTTTTTTCTGGGGGGACGCATACCCCTAAACATTTTGTGAACCTTAGTTTGGCCTCATTGAGGGGCAGCATTTCAATATGAATAGGATACACACACACACACACACACACACACACACAAAGTGATACCTCGGTTGTCAAACGTAATCTGTTCTGGAAGACGGTTGGCTCCTGAAACATTCAACAACCAAGGCGCAAAGGGCGGGCGGCAATTTCAATTGAGAAAATTGGAAAACATGAAGCAGAAGCATTTACTTCTGGGTTTTCGGCATTCAACAACCGAAACATTCGGCTTCCGAGATGCTCGGAAACCGAAGTACCGCCGTGTGTGTGTGTGTGTGTGTGTGTGTATGGTATTAAATCATCCAAACTACCCAACAAGGCCACAGATCAGGGTATCTGGCTCTTTTTGAAGTACAACTCCCATCATTCCCTGCAGGGCCACTGGTCAGGGATAAGGGGATCCAAAAAGATCTGGGGAACCAAGTTTGGGAAACCTTGCTATATAGATAATTAAAAGCCAAAGGCCTGATGAAAAAGGAGGTTTTTTTGCCTGGCACCTAAAGACATGCAGTGATGGTGCCAGGCCGGAGCCTCCCTTTATAAGTTGCTTTGTGTGGATGATGAAGCTGGAAAGGCAAGAGAAGTATTTTGAAAAGAGTTCCGTGCGGGGGGAAATCATTTTTAAAATTCCTTCCTTAAAAAAATAAAAATAAAAAGCAATCCGTGTGTTTTCCTTCCACCAGTCAAGAAGTCGTGGGAGGACATAGAAGACATCTCGTGCCGGGATTTCATCGAGGAGTACGTCACGGCGTACCCGAACCGGCCGATGGTCTTGCTCAAGAGCGGCCAGCTGATCAAAACCGAGTGGGAGGGGACCTGGTGGAAGTCCCGCGTGGAGGAAGTGGACGGGAGCCTGGTCAAAATCCTCTTCCTGGTAGGATCTGCTAAGGTATCGCTCACCCTTCCTTGCCTGCTTTGGATTATCTCTCTGTCGGAATACAACTGGGGTCCACTGCCCTTTCCGCGTCTTTCCCAGGACGCGAGATTCGTTGCTCCCCTACAGGACGGGGGGGGGGGGGGGTGAACAGCAGCGAATGCAAGAGACAAGTGCTGAACTGCCGGGCCTTTGGGGGGGGGGTGTGTACAAGCTGCCGCTACAGGACAGTAGGATGTAGCGCACCAGAAGCCCAGTGTGACCAAGAGATGGGTGCTGGGGTGGGTGTTTGCGTACATACTTCCCCCTACAAGTCAGGAAGGTACATAGCACAGGAAGTCCAGTGTGACCAACAGATTAGTGCTGTACCACTGGACTTCTGGGGGGGGGGGGTTGTGTTGACACACTCCCCCTGCAGGACAGTAGAATGTAGCACACCAGAAGCCCAATATGACCAAGAGATGGGTACTGGGGTGGGTGTTTGTGTACATACTTCCCCCTATAGGTCCGGAGGGTACATAGCACAGGAAGTCCAGTGTGACCAAAAGATTACTGCTGTACCACTGGACTTCTGGTGTATGTGTGTGTTGACACACTCCCCCTGCAGGACAGGAGGGTGTACGGCACCAGAAGCCCAGTGTGACCAAGAGTGCTAAACTTGTACGTGCGCATTAATCCCTTGACCCTCCGTGACGGAACTGAGCCACGGTGCCTTTTTTATCTCCCCGCACTGCCAGGACGACAAGCGCTGTGAATGGATCTACCGGGGATCCACCCGCCTGGAGCCGATGTTCAGCATGAAGACCTCCACCGCTTCCACCCTGGAGAAGAAGCAAGGAGGGCAAATGAGGACTCGCCCCAACGTCGGTAAAGCCATCCGCCTCCTGTCTTTCTGAGCGCCATTCTGAGAATTGCCCGTGACCCGCATTGTCGGGAATGAGGAGGGGGAGATAATGCAAGGGTGTCCTTTAAGTTTGTTAAATTCATGCATCCCTTCCCCGAAGCAATTTGCAACCGAACCAGAAAAAAGAATATAACAACAGGGACCCACATTTTGGGACACAGCTGTGTGAAATCGACTTGCCCGCCTCTGTCTCCAAGCTCCTCTCCTGTCCTAAACTTTTCCTTCTCTCTCTCTCTCTCTCTCTCTCTCCCCCACCAGGGGCCGTCCGGAGCAAAGGGCCGGTCGTCCAGTACACGCACGACTTAACGGGGACCAGCTCACAGTTCAAGCCCGTGGAGCCTCCTCCGCCAATGCCTGTCGTGATGTCCCAGCCGGTTTCGCCCCAGTTCATTGATGTGGAGTAAGTCGCTGAGGATTTCTCCCCCGATGGGGAGCCTGGGAGGGTTATTGCTTGCTCTGTTCACCGGCGGGCAAAGTGGCATCACTCCAAGGTCTGCAGGCTGGCAGTCTTGGGTTTGGTGTGTTCAGCTAAAAGCATAGCTGTCAACCATCCCTTATTTGGCGGGAAACTCCCTTATCCCAGCGCCGTGTCCCGTTGCTGTCCCTTATGGATGATGTCCCTTAAATTTCCCGGGTTTCAAAGGAAGCAGCTCCTCTCCCTCCCTCCTTGCTGGCCAGGGAGGAGGGAGGCTCCAACTGTGTTGCTTGGCTGCGTTGCTCACCCAATAAGGAGTCTAAGAACGACTGGGGGGTGGAGCTTGCATGCCTTGTGCCGATCAAACCGGCTGCGTTGCCTGGGGACTCGCCTTTGCTCAGCGCTTCCCAGCGGAGAGGTGACGGTGGTTTTCCTTGCCGCATCCCCTTTGCCGGGTTGCTGCGCTGTGGGAACCAGCGCTTGAGGCTTCGTTTGGCTGCTGGCTGGGCTTTCTGCCTTTGGCTCAGAGGGGCTCAGAAGTCAAACATACCTGTGCCCGGAAAATCCCTTATTTTGGCTCCCTCCCTTATTTTCGAGGCTGCTGGTCCCTTATTTTCAAATCTGTAAGTTGACAGCTATGAGCTAATAGGCTAAAGTCAAAAATGATGAGAGAATCTTTCCACTTGAGACCTTGCGGAGCCACCACTCCTTGGAACGAATGGCGCTGGTCTTTCCCTGCAACCCTGGACTCCAAATCCCATCATCCACAACAACTGCTCGCACTTGCTGGGAATGATGGGAGTTGGACTCCTAGGACAGAAGCAGTTGCCCGGCGTACTCCAGCCATTTCTCCCTCCTTCCTTAACCTTGGGAGTTTTGTACTGAATCTCTCGCCCTCCTCCTTTCGGCGCAGAAGCCTCGAGAGCCAGCTCGCTCAGGCCAAGAAGCAGCAGGTGGCGAAGAAGAGCACGTCGTTCTTGCGCCCCGGTTCGGTGGGATCGGGGCCGCCCTCCCCAACCTCCCCCATCCTGAGCGAAATGCCTCCCGTGGGCAAGACGGGCGTGACCCAGCAGTTCCGGTGAGTGTCAGAGTTCTGAAAGCACAGCCAGCAGGGAACGTAAATAGCCATATCGCCATCCCTTGCTGGTCCTGCCTACTCCATGGCAACTCTGCCAGCCTCTGTGCATTGGGCGGGCAGGGCAGGGGGAACAGGAAAGTCTAAAGCTGGAAGCCTACTCTTTATTAATCCCCACGACGGGGTGAGCTCCCACTGCTCTTTCCCGGCCCCTGCCAACCTAGCAGTTTGAAAGCACACTGGCGCAAGTAGATAAATAGGTACCGCTGTGGCGGGAAGGTAGACGGTGTTTCCGTGCACTCTGGTTTCCGTCACGGTGTTCTGTTACACCAGTAGCAGTTTAGTCCTGCTGGCCACAAGACCCAGAAAACTGTCTGTGGACAAACGTCAGCTCCCTCGGCCTGAAAGCGAAATGAGGGCCACAACCCTCATAGTATAATAGTTGACTTTGACTGGACTTAACTACACTTTTTGTACAAACAAACCCAGCAAAATCTACTTACCAGAGGCAAAAGTGGGATGGGCATACATACCGTTAGCATCCTTTCATCTTCTCAAATCCACCCCCCTCTTGTCTCCAGCCTCAGAGGTAGACAGAGACTTACAGAACAATCCTGAGTATAGGAAACCAGTTTAAGTTAAGTTGGTGTAAGTTACTCCTGTTCCATACTCCCTTCAGGAGCCAGACTGAGCCTGGCAAAGAGAAAACAAGCCATCAAAGTGGACTTCATCATGAGCTAGTGTGGTGTAGTGGTTAAGAGCGGTGGACTCGTAATCTGGTGAACCGGGTTCGTGTCTCCGCTCCTCCACAAGCAGCTGCTGGGTGACCTTGGGCCAGTCACACTTCTCTGAAGTCTCTCAGCCCCACTCACCTCACAGAGTGTTGGTTGTGGGGGAGGAAGGGAAAGGAGATTGTTAGCAGCTTTGTGACTCCTTAAAGGTGAAGGTAAAGGGACCCCTGACCATTAGGTCCAGTCGTGGCCGACTCTGGGGTTGCGGCGCTCATCTTGCTTTATTGGCCGAGGGAGCCGGCATACAGTTTCTGGGTCATGTGGCCAGCATGACTAAGCCGCTTCTGGCAAAACAGAGCAGCGCACGGAAACTCCGTTTACCTTCCCGTCGGAGTGGTACCTATTGATCTACTTGCACTTTGACGTGCTTTCGAACTGCTAGGTTGGCAGGAGCAGGGACCGAGCAACAGGAGCTCACCCTATCACGGGGAATCGAACCGCCGACCTTCTGATTGGCAAGTCCTAGGGTCTGTGGTTTAACCCACAGCGCTACCCGCATCCCTCTGAGGCTCCTTAGGGTAGTGATAAAGCTGGATATCAAATCCAAATCCAAACAGCAGAATAGAAGTGCCGCAAAATGAGTAACTCTGCTGTGTGCAGGCCGATGGTGGCCGAAAAGCGGGGGTCATCAGTGGTACCTTCGAGTGAGGGTGGGCGGGTGGGTGGATCCTGCCCCAGCTGCACCCGTTGTGCTCACTGCCAGCCTCCCTCTCCCCCCAACCCCACCCCAATTCTCTCCCCGGAAGGTTCTCGGGCGCCCAGCCCTCCACCAGCCCCACCCCGCAGTTCTACGGCATGATGGACCGGGTGCCCAACGACCCCACCTACCGGGCTCCCGTGGAGAAGCTCTTCTACCTGCCCCACGTCTGCAACTACACCTGCCTCTCCCGGACGCGCCCCTTCCAGACGGACCAGCACCGCAGCCGGAACCCCCTCCTCGTCCCGCTGCTGTACGACTTCCGCCGCATGACGGCCCGCCGGCGGATCAACCGCAAGACGGGCTTCCACGTCATCTACAAGACGCCGTGCGGGCTGTGCCTGCGCAGCATGGCGGAGGTGGAGCGCTACCTCTTCGAGACGAACTGCGACTTCCTCTTCCTGGAGATGTTCTGCCTGGACCCCTACGTCCTGGTGGACCGCAAGTTCCAGCCCTACAAGCCCTTCTACTACATCCCCGACATCACCATGGGCAAGGAGGACGTCCCCCTCTCCTGCGTCAACGAGATCGACAACACCGCCCCGCCCCACGTGGCCTACAGCAAGGAGCGCATCCCCGGGAAGGGGGTCTACATCAACACCGGCGCCGATTTCCTGGTGGGCTGCGACTGCGAGGACGGGTGCCGGGATAAGTGAGCGGCTTCCTCTTCTCCCCAAAACCGGCTGGTGGGTGGGAAGGAGCCTGTTTCAGCTGGAGGGCCCAGCAGTTATTTGCAGCAATGACTTGTTTTGCATGGGGGTTGTGTTCCTGACCCCCACGTGTGTAATCCCATTCTTCCCCCCTCTTCCGGCCACTTCCGGGGACGGCGCTATATGTGCATGCCAGTTGGATACACCTAGTTGTTGCCTGTACAGTGGTACCTTGGTTTCCAAACAGAATGCATCCTGGGAGTCCATTCGACCCCCGGAACCATTTGAAAACAAAAGCGCGGCTTCCGATTGGCTGCAGGCGCATCATTCAGCCAATCGGAAGGTGCGTCGGGCGTTCAGCTTCCGAAAATTGTTTGGAAACTGGAACACTCACTTCCGGGTTTCAATCGTCCGGGAGCCAATTTTGTTTAGGAGCCAAGGCATTCGGCTTCAAGGTACGGCTGTATTTGTTTATTTATATGCTGCTCAATGGTGTGTGTGTTTTTAAGACCCTAAGCAGCTTAGAAAGAGAATAATGAAATTGTTGGTTAAAAACAAGTCTTAGAAATATTCAAAAGATAAAAATCAACAATAAACCAAGACCAAATCAAAACGTACATCAGTCTGGCATAGTTCAGTTGGGTCAATCTCAGCGTTGTGTGTTTGAGCCCCACCTAGATTCCTGCATTGCAAGGGGTTGGACTAGATGACCCTTGGGGTCCCTTCCAACTCTACAATTCTACGGTTCTAAGAACGGAAGGCAAGTGAATGGCTGCTGTAGGTGCTGCCAGCTGCTGAGAATCACAGATGAGGAGAGTCCTGTTCTGCGTGGCTGAATGGGCTCTTGTCTAAACAGAAATTTTAGCTGTCGCAGCAAAGGTTACATCACAGCCGCCTGCCTGATATCAATAGTCGGGGAGTTCCAGAGGGCAGGTGCTGTTGAAAGATCGGTTTCTAACAAAAACGGAGCGGGTGTTATGTAGCACCTGTGGCAGTGGGGGAATAATTATGATAAGGCTTGTTTGTTGCTTGTAACTCGTAAGGTCTCTCAGGTGACTCACAACACCTTTTAAATCCATAAATGCGACTACACTATATTTCTTTATTTATTTCAGTTAATTTGGAGAGTTTCTGCCCTGCTCTTCAGCTGCAAAGGCTCCCAGGGAGACTTACATGCCATCCGTTAAAAAGATGGCAATCTCTGCCCTCCAGCTTACAGTCTAAATTAAAGACCCGACACGCAAAGGAAAAGGGATGGAGGGATGGGGGGGGGGAACAGAATTGAACTTGGGCGCCAATTCTTAAAAGAGCTGTTCTGGTCGTGTTCTCCAGCTGAACGGGAGGTGGGATTGCAAACCGCTCTGGGGCTGGTGTGCAGAGACCCCTGGGGCGCTCCCTGGCCTTACAGCCGGGGGTTTGGTTTCCTGACTTGAGTCCCACACTTCCCCCCTCCTCCTTGACAGGTCCAAATGCGCTTGCCACCAGCTCACGATCCAAGCGACCGCCTGCACCCCGGGGGGCCAGACCAACCCAAACGCCGGGTTCCAGTACAAGAGACTGGAAGAATGCCTCCCCACAGGGTAAGCTTTCTTTGTTGTTGTTGTTGTTGTTTAGTTGTTTAGTCGTGTCCGCCTCTTCGTGACCCCCTGGACCAGAGCATGCAAGGCCCTCCTGTCTTCCACTGCCTCCCGCAGTTTGGTCAAACTCATGCTGGTAGCTTTGAGAACACTGTCCAACCATGTCGTCCCCTTCTCCTTGGGCCCTCCATCGTTCCCAACATCAGGGTCTTCTCCAGGGAGTCTTCTCTTCTCATGAGGTGGCCAAGGTCTTGGAGCCTCAGCTTCAGGATCTGTCCTTCCAGTGAGCACTCAGGCCTGATTTCCTTCAGAATGGAGAGGTTTGATCTTCTTGCAGTCCATGGGACTCTCAAGAGTCTCCTCCAGCACCAGAATTCAAAAGCATCCATTCTTCGGCGATCAGTCTTCTTTATGGTCCAGCTCTCACTTCCATACATCACTACGGGGAAAACCAGAGCTTTAACTATACGGACCTTTGTTGGCAAGGTGATGCCCCGCTCCACAGCCCAACCGGAGGAGGGCAGCCAAGATTGCAAGTGGTTTTGGGAAGCCCTAGTTGCATGAGAAGCAGGCGAAGGAGTCTGTTATAACCTGGAGAGGAGTAGCGTAAGAGGAGAGGATGGGAAGCCATCCCCAGAGGTCTGAAAGGCTGCTGAGAAGATGGAGGGGACTTGTCTTTTGTTGTTCCAGAAGGAGGAACCAGGAACCACAAGGGGAGGGAATTCCTGGGGAGCAAATTTTGGCCAGACATTATTTGCTTGCTTGTGTACTCCCATGATGGTTCCTTATTCCCCCCCTTGGCTGATGAGCGCAGGACGTGGTTCCAGCATCCCTGACCGACGGTAGCTCGATGTCTGCTTAAATACCTCTGGCGAAAGAGGACTAGATCAGGAGTACTGACCTACATGGACCGAGTGGCGTGACTTGAGTACGAGGCAGCTTCCTGACTCTGGGAACATTGCCATCCCTTGTTACTAAGAAAGGTGAAGCAGGCACACTCTCTGGGCCGTTCAGTGCTGGACTCCAAACCAGCTTTCACTCAGAAGCATGAGGACTAGAATCTTTCTTTCTTTTTAGAGGAAGGGCTGTAGCTCAGTAGCAGAGAACCAGCCTTGCCTGAAGAACCCATCCCTAGGGTTTATAGGTAGGGCCAGGAATGTCCCCGTCTGAATCCCTGCAGAGTTGGGTCAACACTAGAGCATGGGTAGGCAAGCTAAGGCCCGGGGGCCGGATCCAACCCAATTGCCTTCTAAATTCGGCCCGCAGGCGGACCAGGAATCAGCGTGTTTTTACATGAGTAGAATGTGCCCTTTTATTTAAAATGTATCTCTGGGTTATTTGTGGGGCATAGGAATTTGTTCATTTTTTCTTCAAAATATAGTCCGGCCCCCCACAATGTCAGAGGGACAGTGGACCGGCCCCCTGCTGAAAAAGGTTGCTGACCCCTGCACTAGAGGGACCTCAGTGGCTTGGCTTGAGATCATGGCAGCTTCCTGACTCTGAAAACGTTGCTGTCTCTTGTTGTAAGATGGGTGAGGCAGGCGCACGCTCTGGGCCCAGCAACCAGCCCTTTCCATTGCTTGACTCTCCCTGCATCTTCTCCCCTCTTCTTCCCGGGCCTCTGCCAGTGTCTACGAGTGCAACAAGCGCTGCAAGTGCAATCGGAACATGTGCACGAACCGCCTGGTGCAACACGGCCTGCAAGTCCGGCTGCAGCTCTTCAAGACGCAGAACAAGGGCTGGGGCATCCGCTGCCTGGACGACATCGCCAGGGGCTCCTTCGTCTGCATCTACGCAGGTACGGGGCGCAGGGCCTGGGGCCTCTGCCTCTCCATCTGTGGGGCAGCCGCCCCAAAGAACAGCGTTCACGTGCCAAAGGAACTGGGATTAAGCAAGGCCGCTGCACGTAGACATAGCGCCAAACCATGGTTGAAACAAGCTGTGGCTCACAAGCTAACAGCACCCTATGGCTTCACATTGTGGTTCCCTGGCAGAAAACAAACCATGGTTCAAATGAGTCACAATTAGGCTAAACAAACCATGGTTCAAATGAGTCACACTTCGGCTAAACAAACCATGGTTCAAATAAACCTCACCTGGGCTAAGCAAACCATGGTTTATAAATGTGCAAACCACATTGTTGGTGGCCATTGCTGCCTCCTGTGGGGGGGAGTTCCATACTTTAACTTTGCACTGCATGAAAAGAAGTCCTTTCTTTTATTTGTCCCAAATCTTCCAACACTCAGCTTCATTGGACAAGAAAAGATAACAACAGGGCAACTGAGTTTCGGGTTTGGTGGGTGTGCATCAGTAAACGAGGGGAATTAAGATTAAGAGAGCTGAGTAGGGGGTGCTTGTGTAATCTCGCTGTATACAAGTTTTGTTGTTTAGTCGTTTAGTCATGTCCGACTCTTCGTGACCCCCTGGACCAGAGCACACCAGGCACTCCTGTCTTCCACCGCCTCCCACAGTTTGGTCAAACTCATGCTGGTAGCTTCGAGAACACTGTCCCACCATCTCGTCCTCTGTCACCCCCTTCTCCTTGTGCCCTCCATCTTTCCCAACATCAGGGTCTTTTCCAGGGAGTCTTCTCTTCTCATGAGGTGGCCAAAGTCTTGGAGCCTCAGCTTCAGGATCTGTCCTTCCAGTGAGCACTCAGGGCTGATTTCCTTCAGAATGGAGAGGTTGGATCTTCTTGCAGTCCATGGGACTCTCCAGAGTCTCCTCCAGCACCAGAATTCAAAAGCATCCATTCTTCGGCGATCAGCCTTCTTTATGGTCCAGCTCTCACTTCCATACATCACGACTGGGAAAACCATAGCTTTAACTATATGGACCTTATACAAGTTGTACAAGTGACAATAAAGTATTTCAATTTCAATTTCAATAGTATTTCAATTTCAATTAATGGGAGTGTCTTGAGTTTGCAAAGGTTTATGTTTCCAAGCTGAGAGATAAGGGTCTCTCTCTTTTTCTCCCCCCTCCCCCCGCTGTTTCTCTCCTTGCTGCCCCACAGGTAAAATCCTGACGGACGACTTTGCCGACAAGGAGGGCCTAGAGATGGGCGACGAATACTTTGCCAACCTGGACCACATTGAGAGCGTGGAGAACTCGAAGGAGGGCTACGAAAGCGAGGCCAAGTGCTCTTCGGACAGCAGCGGTGTCAACCTGAAGGACGACGAGGACGAGAACTCGGGCTCGGAGGACCAGGAGGAGTCCAACGAGGAGAGCTCGGACGACAACTTCTGCAAAGACGAGGACTTCAGCACCAGCTCGGTCTGGCGAAGCTACGCCACCCGGCGCCAGACGCGGGGCCAGCGGGAGAATGGCGTCTCCGAGACAGCTTCCAAGGACTCGGGCCTGGCCCGGCAGGCCAGCCATGAAGAGGCCGCCCACTGCAAGCCCCCCCTCTCGGAGGAGACCTCCAAAAACAAGGTAGCCTCCTGGCTCAGCTCCAACACCATGGCAGACGGCTTCCAGGACAACGACAGCCGCTCCTCGTTTCGCACGCACGAGGCGGGCGACGCGAAGGCCGCAAAGGCCGAGCCCCCGGACGGCGAGAAGGCGGCGCCGGGAGGTCGGGACGATTTTGGGATGGAGGTGAAGAAGAAAGAGGTATGGTTCCTCTTGAGGAAATGGCCCCTGCGGTGTTCTGTGGATAGATTTTTTGTGGCCGTCTCTGTCACGTTTGAAAACACGTGGACTACACCCGTGATTTCTGCATCGCAGGGGGCTGGGCTCAGGGGTCAACAAACTTTTTCAGCAGGGGGCCAGTCCACTGTCCCTCAGATCTTGGTGGGGGCAGTGGACTATATTTTGCAATGCAGGCCAACTCTTATTAAATATTTCTGCCTAAATGTTTGCTAGGGACGCAGGTGGCACTGTGGGTTAAACCACAGAGCCTAGGGCTTGCCGATCGGAAGGTCGGCGGTTCAAATCCCCGCGACGGGGTGAGCTCCCGTTGCTCGGTCCCTGCTCCTGCCAACCTAGCAGTTCTAAAGCACGTCAAAGTGCAAGTAGATAAATAGGTACCACTCCGGCGGGAAGGTGAACGGCGTTTCCGTGCGCTGCTCTGGTTTGCCAGAAGTGGCTTAGTCATGCTGGCCACATGACCTGGAAGCTGTCTGCAGACAAATGCCGGCTCCCTCGGCCAATAGAGCAAGATGAGCGCCGCAACCCCAGAGTCGGCCACGACTGGACATAATGGTCAGGGGTCCCTTTACCTTTAAATGTTTGCTACAGTTTGCTCTTTCTCGCCCTTCTTTTCCACAGGGACCCGAAGACCACAGCAAACCTCTGTTGTAAGTTCTCTATTTTCTTTTCTTCTGCTCTTTGGGTAATTTGGGTAATCTTCTGCTCTTTGGGTAATTTGGGCCAGCTCTGGCTACTCCTGGATTTCTGTCTCCTTTGGGAAAAGAGCTGGGAGTGTTTCTGAACACTCTACCAGCTGAAGAACTCCCCGCAAGCAGAAAGCTAGCATGTCAAGGGCAGGGGCAAAAGGATACAGCTCAGAGGTTTCCCCAAACCCTTGTTCACCACATACCTATGGAATATCACTGAGGGACTTTTCTGCCCGTTGTAGCAAGTGCTAGATGTTGTGTTTAATTGTATTTCTACTGTTGCTTTTATTTTCTGTACTGCGTTACCATTTTCATTCTGCAGAATTTTAATTGCGATACAGTAAAACACAGTCTTAAGAATTGAAGGCAAGCAGTGCAAACACAGTTAAAAATCAGTATGAGTGCTTAATGCAGCATGTCACAGACCAGCTGAGCTAAGCTTTTGGGGCCACCACTGGGTGGTCCACGGACTACAGTTTGGGAACCTCTTTTCCCTGACATGCTAGCCTGCTAGGTGCGGGGAGGGTTGTTTCTCATTCTTATCTGACAAACATTCAGACATGATCCAGTCACTTCAGCCAGTTTCACCTGTGAGGTAGGATAAGCTGAGAAGGTCGCACTCTGGAAGCATCATTGCTGAGGGGAGTGATTCGAACCCTGGTCTCTCCCTGGTCCTAGTCCAGCACTCTTAACCACTACACCACACTGGGTCTTTTCTTTATCATTTATTGCTTCAACTCCACCCTCCTCCTGACCCAGAGCCCAGGGTGGCTAAAAGTCCTCTGAACTGTACAAACACGACACGGCTATCACAAAACAAACTATTAAACGTACAGAATGTTAATCCCCATTTTAATACGGCAACAGCCAAGAGTTTTCTCCCCTCCACAACCACATGCGGTTTAAACGACTGAATGCCCAAGCAATAGGGAAATGTTTTAAGGGGACGCCTTAATTTCTTACACTTGAGAAAAATGAAATAATTAATGGAGTCATTTGTTTTTATTATAAATTACAAAAAAATGAAACAATGAATGCTGCGGAGGGGGGGGGGGAACTAGTATAATGCATTATAGTACACTGAATATTGTGTTAAACAGAAGATTCTGTATCTTATACATAACCCATGTTGTACATTCAAGAAATGTTACGTGAATCCTGAAATGCGGTTCAAGGAAAGGAGGGAGGACTGATTTCTCTTTACACTGAATATTGCTTTTGCATTACAGTAAAATAAAATAAAATTGGGGGGGGGGGGAATCAGTGCTGGAACCACGGCCGTATATCAGCTGTCTATTTACGTGGCGGTTGGGGCTTGCTGGCATCTTGCGGCGAAGCATTGTGTGAGCAGCTAACTCCTTCCTCTGTCCTCCCCCAGGGCGCCCGGTGCAGGCAGGTTGTACGGTTACAATCCAAACCCGCCGGTCCCCGAAGGAGTCCGGAGGCCGATCAGCAAGACGGCTATGCTTCAGAGCCGGAGGCACACAGAGTCCCATCAGGTACCCGTAGATGCAATTATCTTAAGGGCTTTTAGGACCATGGGCACGCTGTTATCCTTCCACAAAGCTTTGTGTCAGAATCATAAGACTCGGAATTGTCGAGTTGGAAGGGATCCCAAGGTTCATCTAGTCCACCCCCTGCAACTGGGGGGGGGGGGCATATGAAGAACGTAAGAAAGCTTTGTGTTCCAGCTTCTCGATACCTGCTTTAAACTGAGCTGCCCGGAACGGAATTCCTTGCTGGCCAAGGAGAGGGGCGGCTGCAGATGTTCCCTCCCTCCCTCCCACTTTTCTCTCTCTCTCTCTCTCTCTTCCGCCACCAGGATGTGCTGATGCTCTCCAGCAGCACGGACAGCGATGGCGACAACGGGCGCGGCACCTCGAGGCAAGCGCAGGGCAACGACAGCGACGACATCCAGACCATCTCCTCCGGGTCGGAAGAGGAGCCGGGGCCAGACGGAAAGAAGAGCTCTTCGGGGCTGGGTGAGCGCAGCCACATTCGGGAGAGGCAGCATAGGAACAGAAGAGGGAGCCTTCCCGGATGAGGCCAGTGCGGAGCCCACCGGGTCCAGCATCCCGTTCTCACGGTGGCCCAATGGGAAGCCCAAGCAGGACCCGGGCGCAAGAACCATTTCTCCCCTCCTCTGCCTTCCGGCAGCTGAGATTCAAAAGCGTCGCTGCTTCCAGCCGTTGAGGCAGCCAACTCACTGTATTTGTCGCTCTATAAGACGCACCCGGGGACGCGGGTGGCGCTGTGGGTTAAACCACAGAGCCTAGGACTTGCCGATCAGAAGGTCGGCGGTTCGAATCCCCGCCACGGGGTGAGCTCCCGTTGCTCGGTCCCTGCTCCTGCCAACCTAGCAGTTTGAAAGCACGTCAAAGTGTGAGTAGATAAATAGGTACCGCTCTGGTGGGAAGGTAAACGGTGTTTCCGTGCGCTGCTCTGGTTCGCCAGAAGCGGCTTAGTCATGCTGGCCACATGACCCAGAAGCTGCATGCTGGCTCCCTCGGCCAATAAAGCGAGATGAGCACCACAACCCCAGAGTGGGCCACGACTGAACCTAACGGTCAGGGCTCCCTTTACCTTTACCTTAAGACGCACCCGACCATAAGACGCACCTAGTTTCTAGAGGAGGAAAACAAGAAAAAGCCAGCAAGAGCCGCAGACACGCTCACTCACTCGGCGCAGCTCTTTAAAGAGAGAGCGGCTCGTGCTGGCTTTTCTGGGAGGTGGGAGAAGGGACAGAGGGGCTGCCCTCTGTCCCTTCTCCCACCTCCCGGAAAAGCCAGAGCAAGCTGCGCAGCTATCGCTGAAGCCAGCAGAGCGAGAGCTGCGCAGCCTGCATTCGCTCCATAAGACGCACACACACTTCCCCTTACTTTTTGGGAGGAAAAAAGTGTGTCGTATGGAGCGAAAAATACGGCTTTTTAAAAATTTAGTTGTCGCTTCGTTAACAGTGTTTTATACGTCGTAATGGTTTCGCTGATGATTTGATAATTACGCCACACCCGAATATAAGCTGCACCTTTAAAACTGGAGGGGGTAGGACGGGGGCATTGTGGGTGAAGGAAAAGCCAGCCCGCTCAGGCTAGGAAACTGCCTAGGCTGTTCCAATATGCCCGAGTATCTGAAATCGGCTTGTTCGATCTCCCTTGAATGGTGTCGACACCCTTGGGTGTTTCCCAGGACCAGTGAAAAGGCAGGTGGCCGTCAAGTCTACCCGCGGCTTCGCCCTGAAGTCCACCCACGGCATTGCCATCAAGTCGACCAACCTGGCGTCCGGGGAGAACATGCCCATCCGGAGGAACACGCGGCAGTTCTATGACGGGGAGGAGTCCTGTTACATCATCGACGCCAAACTCGAAGGCAACTTGGGCCGCTACCTCAATGTGAGATTGTCCCTTCTGTACCTAACAGCCAGATTAAATTTCCCCCTTCTCGCACAACTCTGGTGTTTTTCCTCCGTCCAAGCCGACCTCTCGCTTCCCCTGTAGAGTCTGTGCTGTTGGTGGATATTCCGTGACGGGCATTTCTCGCTCAGCAGTTCATTTCCATTGATCTTCTGTGATGTCACCGCAGCTCAGCCAATGGCTAAGGCAGGCACGCCAGCAACAACTTTTAAGTTGTCTTCCCCCCCCCCCCAATAAAACACTGCTTCATATAATCATTTCTGTTCTCAAACAACGGATTGTTAAAGATAGCTGTGCTAAAATAAACTCCCTCGATTTGTTCCCAGCGCCCAATGCTAAATACCAACAGATTTCCTGCATGTGTCTTAAGAGACTTTGAAAACCTAAAGCTTGAGATGTGGGAGATAAATATTATAGACAGTAGATTTGCAACTGGTGGTTGGATTTTTGGCTTGGTCGCTTTGGAGCTTCCTCTCATTGGCTGAGCGGCTGTGATGTCACGGAATGTCCTCAAGAAGACGGGGGGGGGGAGAAATATCAGAGATTAGGGAAAGACTGGGTGAATGTTTAAAGGATATTTGTGGACAGACGAAGAGTTGGTGAGGTTTAGGAATAAATTTTTTTGGGGGGGAGGTCAGATCAAAGAAGCCCCCCCCTTCTGTTTTCTCACTTTTTTCCAATGTTAATGGTCAGCACCTTGTCAGAAATAATTTGCCTACACCTCAGGTTCCCAAATGCATAATTCTGACCCCTCCCCTCTGTGCTTACCAAATGTCCCCCCCTTTATTTTTAAAAACTGATGTTGGGTTTTTTTCTTCCTTTTTTGTTAAAAGAAAAAGAGATTTTTAAAAAAGGGGGGGCACGTATTGTGGTCTGCTAAGGAAATTCAGCATTTTACGTCCATTTCTGAGTTAACTTCTGTTGATGATACTTTCACACTTTTAAATATCATTTTGGCTAGATAAAAAGCAGCTCTAAAATACCTTGACGTCAGTCGGCGCAGAGGTTTTGCCTTTCTGATTTCGCTCATTTCTGTTTCCAGCATAGCTGCAGTCCTAACCTCTTTGTCCAGAACGTCTTTGTGGACACCCACGACCTCCGTTTCCCATGGGTGGCCTTCTTCGCCAGCAAGTAAGCACTCTCCCAAAAAGACCAGCTTCCCTCTCTTCGGTCCAGCTTCCCTTCAGCCGCATCCGCACCAGGCATTTAAAGCCCCCTTCCACCACTTTGAACACCCAACGGCTCCCCAATCCTGGGAATTGTAGTTCATTCAGGGTGCTGAGTGTGATTAGGAGATCCCGCCCCCAGAACTACGATTCCCAGAGTTCCCTGGACAAGGGGTCAGATGGTAACTGCTCTGGGAGAGGACTAGTGGGGGGTGCCTCTTGACAACTTGGCACCCACAACAAACTACAGTTCCCAGGATTCCACTTGCCAGTGGTTGGTAGCGAGGAACGTTACTGCCTCTGGCTGCAAGGGCGGGGCATAGCTAGCAGCCATCGACATCCCTCTTTTAAAGTGGGGCCGTCCCTGTCTCCTGTGGCAGGGAGTTCCACAGTTCAACTAAAGAGGTGCTTTCTTTTGTCTGCCTTTACTCTTCCAATCTTTAGCTTCTAGTGTCATGAGGGATGGAAACTTTAATGTGCACACTCTGTCCATGCCATGTGTACTTTGATATTCTAGCATGACACCTCTTTTCCACCCTCTATGCCAGGGGTAGGCAACCTAAGGCCCGGGGGCAGGATCCGGCCCAATCGCCTTCTCAATCCGGCCCACGGACGGTCTGCGAATCAGCGTGTTTTTATATGAGTCGAATGTGCTTTTATTTAAAATGCATCACTGGGTTATTTGTGGGGCATAGGAATTCATTCATTCCCCCCCCCCAAAATAATAGTCCAGCCCCCCACAAGTTCTGAGGGACAGTGGACCGGCCCCCTGCTGAAAAAATCTGCTGACCCAATACCAAAAAAAGCCCCAATGTATTCTTTCTTTAATGGGGCAATTGCTTCTTCCCGTTCATCATTTTGATAGCCTTTTTCTGAACCTTTTTGCTCCTCTAC
The DNA here is from genome assembly GCF_964188315.1 of Podarcis muralis. Classification (NCBI taxonomy): domain Eukaryota; kingdom Metazoa; phylum Chordata; class Lepidosauria; order Squamata; family Lacertidae; genus Podarcis; species Podarcis muralis. The sequence continues at coordinate 3,434,199 of NC_135670.1, forward strand.
ACAATCTCCTCTTTTTTTGAGGTGCGGACAGTAATAATAATAATAATTAATAATAATAATAATAATAATAATATATATACCCCGCCCATCTGGGTGGGTTTCCCCAGCCACTCTGAGCCGCCAAGTGCAGCTGCACTCTAGATCACGACATGGTCTCACGAGTCCCGTTATGCCCATTTTACAGGCGGGAGAGCAAAAGCTGAGGCACACTGCTGTTCACCCAGAGAGTCTCTCCCATTCTAAGCTGCCGTTTCAAAACTGCAAACCTCTTTCTCCTTCTTGCAGGAGGATCAGAGCCGGCACCGAACTTACCTGGGACTATAACTACGAAGTTGGCAGTGTGGAGGGCAAGGAACTTCTGTGCTGTTGCGGTGCCATCGAATGCCGTGGACGTTTGTTGTAAGGTTTCTTTCTCCCGCTGCCCACCCCCGCCCCTTTTTTTAGGCAGGGGGGGGGCGTATTTCATGAATTTTTAAAAAGTTTTTTTTAAAGCCCTTTTCGGTCAGTGGACCCCCCCCCCTTACCCACTTCTCACACGTCTTGTTCTCTGTTTGCGGCCTCATCCGTTTTTGGCGCCGCGTTGTCGAGGGCATGGTTCTGTGTATGGTGTTTTGCAGAGGACCGCCCCCCCCCTCCTTTCGTCGTCGTAAAGCAATAAAACCATGTTTACTCTCGATTTCAAAAGACAGTCTGCTTCTGAACCTTTTATTTTTTAAAAAAAAAGAAAATATAACGTAGGGCACGGCCATGGAGGTTTTTATGGGGAACGATCTTGGGCGCTGATCCAGGGATTATTCAGGATCAAGGCCCAGATACGGCTCCCGTGGGACTTTCCATCTGACTCTTGGAAGGAGCAAGGAGAGCTTTCTGTGTCTGTTTATCAAAAGAAAAGCTGGCTTTTCCCAGAGCACAGCTTAAATGACAGAAAGGTGGTGTTTCATGCATCTGCAATCCATTATCTCTTTGGCGCATGGGTGAGTGTGGTTCAAGCCCACTCAGGGGCAGCTGTGGGCCAGATTCCTTCATTGCAGGGGGTTGGACTAGTTGATCCTCAGGATCCAACCCTGCGATCACCTGGAGATGCCAGGGATCGATGCAGCAGTGGCTCCCTGAACGTGGATGGCTTTCAACCGTTAAGACAAATTCATGGACGACACGGTCTCCTTCCCTACTGCCGGGAGGCAGTAAAAATGCCTCGGAATACTCCCAGTTCAGGAGAAGAAAACCATGGGTCGGCAAACGAAGGCCCATGGGCCGGATCAGGCCCAATTGCCTTCTGGATCCAGCCCACGGATGATCCAGGAATCGCCACATGGATTGGCAGCGCACGTGTGCTTTCCCTCTCCCCCCCTTGGCGGTGGCACCTCCTCCCTCCCTCCTCCTGGCTTCTCCCTGCCCTGCCTAGAGAAGGAAGGGGGCTGGACTTTGTTGGTGCCAGCAGCAGCAGCAGTGCTTGAGTGGCTGCCATTTTAAGCAGCCCCTCTCCGGAGCCCTTTTGCACGCCGCTCATCGTCCCCCCGCCGCCGCCAGCCCCTGCCGCTCACAGGACACAGGCAAGCAGCCACCAGGGCTTGTCCATAGCTGTCAACGTTTTCCTTTTTTTAAGGGAAATTCCCTTATTCCGAATAGGATTCCTCGCAAGAAAAGGGAAAGGTTTGACATCTATGGGCTTGTCCGGTGCTGTGGAGGAGGGGAGAGTCGTCGGGGGCGTGCGGCTTATAGTCCAGCCCCCGACAAGGTCTGAGGGACAAGGGGACCGGCCCCCTGCTGAAAAGGTTTGCTGACCCCGACATAACCCTACACATATGTAGAGTCTCTACAGTCGCCTTGAGTGCCTCCTTCCCGCAACTCTAGCAACCAAGCTGGTGTCAAATGTCTTGCTCTGCTTTCATTTGGACAACATCAGCCAGGCCGAAGGGGGTGGGGGGTGTTCTTGTCGTCTGGGTGGCCCAGGACCACCATGTGCCATGTGCGTGGCAGTCTGACTTCACCCCCCGAGGCGCACTCCATTGTCTGTTTGAAACAGACAGGTGCAAACAGCAATATCAGTTCCAGAGAATCGCATGTAGGGGTCGTTTTGCTGCTGTGTTCGGGTCCAGATCGTGAGCTTCCCATCAGGACATCTGGAGAAAGGGTGTTGGACTGGAACGGTCCCTTTGGGCCTGATCCAGCTGCAAGGCTCGTCTGGTATTCTTACGGAGCCTCCTGGTCCAGAGGAAGTCTATATTGATTTCTAAGTTCTTAAGGGTGCTTAATGGGACGCGGGTGGCACTGTGGGTTAAACCACAGAGCCTAGGACTTGCTGATCAGAAGGTCGGCGGTTCGAATCCCCGCAACGGGGTGAGTTCCCGTTGCTCGGTCCCTGCTCCTGCCAACCTAGCAGTTCGAAAGCACGTCAAAGTGCAAGTAGATAAATAGGTACCGCTCTGGCGGGAAGGTAAACGGTGTTTCCGTGCGCTGCTCTGGTTCGCCAGAAGCGTCTTAGTCATGCTGGCCACATGACCCGGAAGCTGAACGCCGGCTCCCTCGGCCAATAAAGCGAGATGAGTGCCGCAACCCCAGAGTCGGCCACGACTGGACCTAATGGTCAGGGGTCACTTTAAGCTTTAATGGTGTTTAGCCCTTGGGAGAACAGTCTAGCTTTAGCCTGACAGACTGTGGCTTATTATTGAAGCGGAGACCGGGGTGGGCGGGCGAAGGTTGGATGTACCCAACTGAATCTGGTTCACTCCAACAGGAATAAATTCTCTCGCTTGTCCCGTCTCACCCCAACTGTTTCCCAAAGCAATCCCAAAACATACGGCCACGTGCCCCCCTGCAGGGTTGGCGTTAAGAATTGCCCCACTAATTTATGCTGGAAGTGTTTGCAAACACCATTGTGCCATTTAAAAGCACCCATTGTTTTGTGAACTTTCCCAAAGGTAATCCAATCACCAGAAAAAAAATTTTTAACAGAAATTTATTAGTCTTATTTAGGTTTTAATATATTTTAACTTTTTTTCTTAAAAAAAAAAAAAAGAACACACATTTTGGTCTGAAGATAGGTTAATGGTCCTTTTTTGTAAACCTCCCCCTACCCCCCCCCCAAAAGCCCTAAGGCTAAGGCTAGGGAAAGAATAATTGCAATTTGATCCTACAGGTATAGCAGATATTTTTCAAAACTGTCTTTCTCTGGAGTTTTCATTCCAGCTAAAGCCAAAAGATTTTTCTTGTTTTGGTGCTTGAAAAACCTTATCTAATAAATTAAAACAAAAATCAGTGTCTCCCCCTCTGGGAGCGGTAAAAGGCAAGTAGACTACAGAAAAAGGGGTGTACCTCTGTGGGTGTGGTTTTTTTTAATAGGATGAGAAAAGGATTGTGGAGTTGGGGGCAAAAGGAAAGTATTACATTCCTAAGAGAAGGAACGCAGGGGAATAAAGTGAAATAGTGTGCATTGAATTAAATTCTCTACAGGAGGAAGGTGGTGCAGTTTAGAGAAAGCTCTTTTAAGAAAAGGAAAATAAAGACCATCACTGAGTTTTCAGCCTTCTGGCATCATTGACCTATCTGAATTAGCGTGCCGAAACATCTCCCCCACCCCAAACAAACTAAAATACCCAGGAAAAAAAGGTGAGTAAATCCTCCATGATCTCATCTGAACATGATCTCCAAAAAATTAAAACCCTCTACCTGTGATTCCCTCGCCTGTGGACTCACCGTAATCCAATCGCTTCTTTAATTAAATACTTTTTTTTGCAAATTAAAAACCTCTTCCTATTGGGCTGGGGGGGTCTGTAAAGGCAGAGGTCAAAACTCCAGGGCCTTACAAGTGTGTGGGGCACTGGACATACCTTGAGGACTAGAAGACGTCTATATCCATCTCCCTCTTGCCATTTGTTTCGCTGCAGCTAATAAAACAGAGCCAGGCTTTGCAAAGGAGTAATATGGCTTCTACGATAACCAAAAACGGATATCGAAAGGCTTTGGAGTTAAGGCAGGACCGGTGGTGGGACTCCTGGCCTGGTTTTGAAAAAGGTATCAAGACACAGTTGGGTAGATGTGCTCAGAGGAGACGGGAACCGTAGCGCTGCACCGACGGCGCCTGCTTGACTCAGTTTCCCAACTCTGGCAGAGCGAAGGCGCAGGGATTGTCCCCATAAGCGGCAAAGGGGAACTGGGGCGGAAACCCCAACCTTGCCCTCTGCTACAGCCCACCCGCTTGTACCCAAAATATTTGCTTTTTCCACACACACACACAAAAGGATTACTTGTGGAAAGAAAATATTTGTGTCCATGGTGTAAGATATAGCAGATCTGGGGGGGTGGGGGGGAAGGAGGCTTGATAGCTGAGCCCAGCTTTCCTGACATGTTTACAAGCAGGAGGGCCTTTGGCACGGGGAAAAGAGGCCTCGATGAGGACTAGACACTTGACAAGCGGAGTACTTTCCCCGCCAGTGTTGGTTCCTTTTGAGTGTGCTTGGAAGGGAAAAAAGACGTGTGTCTTTTCTGGGGTGGGGCGGAGAAGTTGCTCTCTGCTTGCCCAATTTTGTGGAGGGGTTTTGGGCGGGTGAGGAGGGGGTTGGCAACGTGTGAGGGGTCTCCGGGCTGCTTTCCAAGGTGGATTCAGGACAGGGGCTCAAGGAGGGAAGGGCAACCATGCTCCCCCAACTCTGCCGTTCTTCCCATACATAAAGGGTGCCGGGGAGAGAAAAACGAGCACTGTTTGCAAGCTCCAGAAAAGGGCCCCTCGCTTTGCCCCAAGGAAAAGCGGCGAGTGTCTCAGGATCCCGTCTTGAAATGAACCGGGCGATTCTTCGGGCACTTGGAGGGTCCAAGGATGGAGAGAGGAGCTGGTGGGGAGGCAGGGGCGGTGCTTCCAGCTGCAGCTCCACAGAGGAAGTTTTGTTTTCTTTTTGGCTTCAAAAATGAAAATAAAGATCTGGGTTCTGGTGGCAGACGGGAGTCCCCCCTGGAAGCGGAGGAGGCCTGGGTACCAAAAATGGACGTCGAGCGATCAATTGGTTTTCACCCGGTGGTTATTGTTCAATACGGGGTGCCCGTTGCTTAGGGGGCCGTTCTTTGTGGGTGCTGAGGCAGCTTTCTCTTCTTCCAACTCCTCTTCCTCCTCCCCGGTGCTGTCCGTCTCGTCACGGTCGCTGCGCTCGTCCTCCACCACCTGGAGGGGAGAGAAACCCAGGTCAGGAAACGAGAGACGACTCGGACACTTCCCTGGTCCTGGATGGGGCAACTGTGCCCCTGAAGGACCAGGTGCGCAGCCTGGGAGTCATTCTGGAGTCACAGCTGTCCATGGAGGCGCAGGTCAAATCTGTGTCCAGGGCAGCTGTCTATCAGCTCCATCTGGTACGCAGGATGAGACCCTACCTGCCTGCAGACTGCCTTGCCAGAGTGGTGCATGCTCTAGTTATCTCCTGCTTGGACTACTGCAACACGCTCTACGTGGGGCTGCCTTTGAAGGTGACCCGGAAACTGCAATTAATCCAGAATGCGGCAGCTAGACTGGGGACTGGGGGCGGCCGCAGAGACCACATAACACTTGTCTTGAAAGACCTACATTGGCTCCCAGTACGTTTCTGAGCACAATTCAAATTGTTGGTGCTGACCTTTAAAGTCCTAAATGGCCTCGGTCCAGTATAGCTGAAGGAGCATCTCCACCCCCATCGTTCTGCCCGGATACTGAGGTCCAGCTCCGAGGGCCTTCTCGGTGGTGACTCCCGCCCTGTGGAACGCCCTCCCACCAGATGTCAAAGAGAACAACAACTACCAAACTTTTAGAAAACTCCTGAAGGAAGCCCTATTTAGGGAAGCTTTTAATGTTTGATGTATTACTGTGTTTTAATATTTAGTTGGAAACCGCCCAGAGGGGCTGGGGAAGCCCAGCCAGACGGGCAGGGTATAAGTAATAAATTATTATTATTACTACGTAGGGCTTTTAAGGTGATCAGGAAGTTAATGCGTATCTGAAGAAGTGTGCATGCACATGAAAGCTTATACCCAGAACAAACCTAGTTGGTCTCCAAGGTGCTACTGGACAATTTCTTAATTTTATTTCGACTGCGTCAGACCAACACGGCTACCTACCTGAATCTAGGAAGTTAAGTGTGACCAAGAGACGGCGACAGCCGAGCAGGAAATTAAACGTGACCAAGAAATGGGAGTCTTTGGCCCTGGTGGTACTCCTGCTTTTGGAAATCCTTCCCCCGACACAGTCGTTAAAATCTTTTAGGTATACCAGGCTCGTTCCAACCCACCCACCAGAGATTTTAATCATTATTCATCGACTTTTAGTTGCTGTCTGTTCCCTGTGAGGTTATTATTATTATTTCCTGATGTTTTTAAGCTACCTTAAGGGCCAATTGGTGGGAGAGCCTTTTTGAAATGAAAATAACTTCTTAACTACATAATTCTGGAGATTAACCCTTCGCCCCCCTTTGCATTCCCGCTTTGAGAGGTGGAACTGGAAATATTCAATATTCAGAATCTGATTTAGCTTTCCAAAGGGTGCTGGTTTTTTTTAAAGTTACTTTTATTCACTGTAATTTATTCACGTCTTGCCTTTCCTGAGTGCAGAATGCGATGGGCTTGCAATGAAACTTTAAAGTGCAGCGGAAGAAAATAAAACCTACAAGCAGCTTTTAAAATCAATCTGATGGGTAATCGGGCAGCCTGCGGCAATTAAAAGCCACTCACGGCCTGAAACGGCTTTTCTTATAACGGAAGTGTCGAGGGTAAGCCATCCAGCAGATCTTTTCCACATAAAATCCCAAGTTCTAACCCACAAAAATTGCTTCTGGGCGCGGCAGAATCTAGCATCCTGAACAACTCCGCTTCCGTTGCCAGGAAGAGGAAAACATGAAAGTAAGTTGCTAGCCCTCATGAAGACAAGAATAGGGTTTATAAATTTTTTGGCTCCACAGGACAGGTCCTTATCAGGGTTGGCCTCCTGGACAAATTGACAGGTGGGCAGGCCCATCCACCTGGTGCTGTAATGGCGTCAGGTGATTCAGAACCCCATAGCCCATAATTGGGACTTCAAACCACCACTAGGGCATGACCAAAAGGGAGTTTCGGCCCTTAGAAATGAGTGCTTGAGTTTTTATTTTTCCTCATCCCTCCTTGTACCTTTCCCCTTGTATGTTGTTGGGGATTTTTTAAAGACTGTAGGCCTTCAGGTAGGTACTGTCTTGATTGTACGTAAGCCGCCTCCCCCCATGGGAGCCTTTTCGACTAAAGAGTTGGGTGCAATTGCTCCAAGCAAGTAATAAATCATGGGTGGGCAAACTAAGGCCCAGGGGCCAGATGCGGCCCAATCGCCTTCTAAATCTGGTTTGTGGACAGTCCGGGAATCAGCATGTTTTTACATGAGTAGAATGTGCCCTTTTATTTATAATGCATCTCTGAGTTATTTGTGGGGCATAGGAATTTGTTCATTTTCCCCCTTCAAAATACAGTCCTGCCCCCCACAAGCTCTGAGGGACAGTGGACCGGACCCCTGCTGAAAAAGTTTGCTGACCTTTGTAATAAATCAATAAGGAAGGGCTTTTGTTCTGAATCTTGCCAAATTGGCAGGGTTTAACTGCAGCTCATCCGTAGCCAGCGCAGGACTGAACCCCACCCACCAGAGTGGCATCAGCTACTGGGCCAATAGCTTGGAGAAAAAGATGTCATTGGCCCAAGTGGAATCATGACGGGCCAAAAGTGGCCTACAGGTTGCCGACCCCGGGGTTAGGAAGACCAGGGTTCAAAATCCCCATTTGGCCATGAAGCTCACTGGATGTGACCTGACGGTCTCTTAGCTTGGCCTACCTTTCAGGGTTGTTGTGGAGAATATGGAAAGTCGGAGAACCACGCAAGTAAGCTACCTCGAGTCCCTTTGAGGAAAAGTGGGACAGCAATAAATAGATATATTTTAAACACAGACTTGCCCTCTGGGTTGGTTGGTTGGTTGGTTTGTCTCTCTCTCAAACACCAAAAAATGAGTTGGTTTTCTTTTATACCTCCTACTAGACAAAACACGAATTGGGGAAGGGTACCAAACCCACCCCCCTAAAACCCAACTTGCCTTTCCAGTTATGAATTTCTGGGCCATCCGGATAATGAGGTACGCCCAAAATATGTGCAGGGACTGCAAAATCACCATCATGAGGTTGAAGAAATAGTAGCCGAAGAAAGCTGGGTATATTTCCAAGGGGTACACCATGGTGCAATGCAGGATCCTATAAAATTCAACATAAGGAATCAGATCAAGAAAAATCAGAATACAGAAACCACATTGGTAGTTTACCCCCTCGCAGAGCTACAATTCCCAGCACCCTTAAACTACAATTCCCAGGGTTCTTTGGGGGTAAACCAGGGGATTTAAATGCCCTTTTAAGGAACAGCATGGGTGTGGCCTAATAGCAACTGGCAGATTATATTCCCCTATGAACTGGCCCACATTTATTCATTCATCCTGTATTGCAGAGGGTTGGACTGAATAACCCTTGGGGTCCCTTTTGCCACTCTATACTCTTTTGTGATTCTGTTCGCCCCCTTCCGCCCATTCTCTCTCTCCCAACAGCTTCTCAACAGGCAGGTGTTCAACAGGTAAACCTCAGTCACACGCCGCGCACGTAACTCTCACCAGAACGGAAGGATGACGAGTCGCGTGACGATGAAGATGGTGGCAAAGACGATGAAGATGTTGTTGGACATGTTCTTCCAGCCTGCGTAGTTGAACATTTTCGCCGACTGCAGAGACACAGTAAAAGGAGGAGGGAGGCAATATTTACTGGCAGCCCTGAGCTCAGGGATAGGGACCGGCAGCAAGAGACGGAAGATGCTCTGGCTATGAAGAGCATGACGGAGCATCTCCTTCTCGTGGGCAGGATGTGGTCCGTGGGGGTCCCTCTACCTGTCTCCCGGGGGTCTCTCCAAGGGCCGGATTTAGGTTTGATGAGGCCCTCAGCTACTGAAGGTAATGGGGCCCTTTATATGCCCAGCTGTTCTTTGTCAGCAACAAATGGTCACTTTTTTTGTGTTGAATATATGCTATATGGCAATTTATGGGCCTAATAGGTATCTAAAACCATTTGCACATCACAAAATATGTATTTTATCGAAGTAATTGTTGAAAAGTCCATGCAGAATGCAAACTCCATGCAGAATGAAGGCACCATATATATACAAATGAGCAAACCAGTGATATTTTAGAGAGCAGGCTAGCATCATAGGAGCCTACACAACACAAAACACTCTTGCTGTATGTAGGCTTTATTTTATTAGTTTTTTATCTTATATTTTGGAAATGTACGTCCAGTTTTTCCCCCCTTTAAATTTTTTTGGGGCCCCCAAGAGAGTGGAGCCCTAAGCTGTAGTTTGTTTAGCTTATACGTAAATCTGGCACTGGTCTCTCCCCACACCACACACTTCCCTGGACCTGTTCCACCCCCTAAGTGCCCCCCCCCCCTCGGCTGAGAAGTGTCCTTGACTACTTGGGAGGACAGACCAGGGAGCAGAAACCAGCCGACAAAATCGAAGCCAATTGCTCTTGCAGCGGCTCTGTTACGGGTTTCAGGCAGAGATTATTCCCAGTCCTACCTGGAAATGCAACTGGGACCTTCTGCGTGCAAAGCGGGTGCTCTAACCACTGAGCCCCACAGCCCTTCCCAGACATGCCGCCATTTAATTATATGTTTTTAAGAAGCGACGACCGCACGCAGCACAAGGCGTCCGGAATGGGGGGAGTCCCTAAGTTGAGTCGGACCCCTGGGCTTGAGCAAGGGAAGAAGGGGTCCCAATCCCTCACCTCCAGCAAGTAGTCCGAGGAGTCATGCAGGGCCATGATGAGAGTCCCGGCCCGGATGTAGTTGGTGTACCAGGAGAAGCTAATCAGGACGATGGTCGCTACGTGGTGGATGACCTGTTCCTTGAAGTCCTGCCCAAAAGCAAAAAATCAGCCAAAGCGTAACAGAAAATACCTATTTCCCTAGAAATCTTTTCAGGCTGTTTCATATATTTTCTTTTACAGTAAGTTAACTTAGATCACTGTTACTACAGACCAGTTTTTTTCAATTCTGAATTGAGACAAGTTTGGATTTAACTGTATTATTATTATTATTATTATTATTATTATTATTATTATTTTATTGCTCTCTTTATATGTTACTGAGCTTTTAACACTACACCGAATGCAATGTTGTTAACATTTAACACTTGTGTTCTCCTGAGCCTCTCTGAGCTCAAAATTCACTGTCACAGAAGGAGTATACAGTGGTACCTCGGAAGTCAAATGGAATCTGTTCCGGAAGTCCGTTCGACTTCCAAAACATTCGGAAACCAAGGCGCGGCTTGTGATTGGCTGCAGGAAGTTCCTGCAGCCAATCGGAAGCCCTGTCAGACGTTCAGCTTCCAAAAGAACGTTCCAAAACCAGAACAGTCACTTCCGGGTTTGCAGCGTTCGGGAGCCAAAACGTTCGAGAACTAGGCTGTTCGAAAACCAAGGTACGACTGTATGAACATTTTATATCTGTCTGCGTTGAAACCCTAGGTAGGGCTGATGCCTCTCTGCTGCTAAATTGAATTTTTTTGTGTGTGTATTTAGACCTGTTGTTTCTGAGAGGGCCAGTTGCTTTAAACTGATTTTTCATATTGTGTCTCGATTTCAACAGGTTTAAGTTCTCCTGAGTACCACGTTGAAGGGGTTGGTCTGGATGACCCCCAGTCCCCCTTCCACCTCCACCATCTGATTTTTCTTTCATATACTTTCCCCCCACTTATTTTTTAGCTATCCTGGAAGTTTAATTATAACACTCAACCTTATGCTGCCATGAACCTGCAGTGATAATATGTGTATATATATTTAACTTTGTTGAATCTAAAAAAATAAGATCAACTTCCACTGATCAACTGCAGATCCAGCAGCAAAGGTCAGACGCCGTCTGCGCTCCCCATGAGCCAAGCATTCGACTCACCTTCCTCTTCACGTCCGAGGCGATGCTGAACAACAGGGACCAGTAAAACGAGAGCTCAATCATGTAATACCAGTACTGGGATGGCAGCAGGTTCTGGAGAAGGGAGGGAGAAAAACCCCTCAAATATATCCAGGTCGTTCCACGTCCTCAGCCAACATTTTTTAAAAACCCAGTTTTGTGGTCTCCCCATCCCAGGGAACTATAAGAACACAAGGAATGTCCTGCTGAATCAGACCAGAGGGACCACCTCTCCTGTTCTTCCGGAGCGCTTTCTTTTCCTCTGCCGTCCTCATCCCTCCCTTCCTTTTGTGTCGTGCCGCCTTTGACGGCAAGCTTCATTTATTTAAAAGCATTTTTCGCCGCCTGATGTTTCACAGTATCTCTAAGCAGTCGACTGCAGCGGAAGGATATCGGTCATCTCAATCTCGCTACCCCCCCCCCCTTTATAGTTATGTGCTCCTTATTTCATGGTGTATTGTAGATATTTGTGGATTTTCTTGTTTGTTTTTTATATAAAAAAAGAAAAATCCAAAGGTTGTGTATATATAATTTCTAATGCACACACCACATGAACAGACAGGGCTGTTGTCCCTGCTCAAGTTGCTCGCGAACCCTGCCTACCCCCCACCAACCCCCCTACCCCATTGCCAACCCCCAACCCGTGATTTTACACCTCTCCAAGCTGTCCCCTCGCAGCTGCATCAGGCCCACATTCTCACAGCTCTGTCAAGCTCTCTGCACATCCTCAGAGACACTCTGTGTGTTCCCCCAACCAGCTTTATTCAAACCTCTGCTGTTGTTTAAAACCACCATTTCTCTTTTAAATCCTCCCTGATTTCATGCAACTCCAGGATGGTGACGCCGCACTACAACTCCCGCCCCCCAACAAAGGCTGCGTGATGACAGCCTTAGGTTTCTATATGTATATGAAGATATTCCCCCCAAAAATAAATATTATTATTTTTTAAAAAAGCAAAGGTTGCAGCGTAAAAACTTGGCTAACCTGTGTAGGGTATCCTTCCCAAACTAGCCTGAGGTTGTAGAACCAAGGTTTCTGCAAGTTCGGGAGACAAAGGATGAAAAGACAGGAGGCGGTTAAGCATCAGGAGGACTCGCAGAAAAGGAAACTCCCGTTTCCCGCCTAAGGTTGAGGAGGAAATGTACTCACGTCAGCTATGACGGCCGTGCCAGCAATGAAAGCAAGAAGGTAAAAGGTGAATCTCCAACTGGAAAAGGAAGCACAAAGTCTTGTTTCTCATCCCCTGAGCAAATGAAGCACACGTTCTCAGGCATGTCAAGAGTGCCACTGGGGGCGTGCGGAGGGCCTCTGACGTCTGCCAGGAGTGGAAGGGCGAGAGGCAAGGAGACAAACAGTAGGGGGAGCCAGAGAGCCAATGGCTTGGTTGTAAGGAAGACTCTGGCTACTAAATGTTTTGGACTTGTGCGGCTGTGACACTCGCAAAGGCAAACCGTCTGCCTGAATTTGCTACCCTCTAGGTGTTGCTGGGCACCCAGCTGCCATCGGACAGCATACCCAATGGTCAGGGGCATTGGGAACTGGTCTTCCAATGGATGTGGACTGTTTTGGCAGGCAGAGAGTGTGGAGGAAGGCTGGCCCAGCTGCTGACCCCTAATCCAGCGATGCTTTTGCAGATGGGAAAGTGTGCATGGGGCTGGGGCAAGCCTGCTATTCACCCCAGCTGCACCTGCAGGCCTACCTGGCCTCCCGAAATTTCTTGAGCAAGCTGGGCCGGTCCTGATTGCGCCGCCGGCGGAACCAGCGCTCGACCTGGCGGGGGGTGCAGCCGCTTTTCTTCGAGAGGCCCTCGATGTCTGCCTGCAGGGGCAGAAGAAGGAAAAAGAGGGCCCAGTCAGAGGGAGGAGAGAGAGCTTAGGGAAGAAAGCCGCTGAAATGCAGACAGCAGCAACATTTGCTTTGCTTTGCCATTTCTACCTTGAGACACTAGATTTCTAAGTGCGTGGATCTCATGCCTTCTTCCCAGAAAAAGCCGTTGGTTTTGATGAAAGCTTCCAACTGGGGGTCCTGCCTTGGGAAATGGCCTCTCTAGTTGCAACATCAGCCTGGCAAAGACTTCTCTTGATTTGAAGATGTGCTGGTTTTTAATGCTTAAGAACTCAACTGACCCAATGCAGTTTCCAAGCTATTTTCCTGCTGGAGTTTGGCAGCCCTTTGATTCCCCCATTTTTATATTTTATACGGTTGGCTTTGGGTCACCATGTCCTGAATCTCAAGAAGGGGACATTTCCAGGCCAAGAATTCCAGGGATGAACCCGAGATCTTCTGCAGCCAAATTTATGCCACTGGGATGACGATTTTAGGGGAACTGCAGGGGTGAGCACACCCCAAGTGCAACAGAGGAACCTCACCCTGGGAAAACCACCTTCCATTCAACAGGGGGAAAGAATCCCGCCCTCCTGCTGCTGAAAACACCGGTTTCTCCCAGCCCTGCCTGGAGATGCCCACTGGGACCGGGGACTTTCTGCGCTCTACCAGTGAGCTACGGCCTGTCCCCACCTCCATCCAGACTGAAGCAGCAGCAGCGATGCAAGAAGGCACAGATTTGGCTCAGGGGCTGCCAGCTGGCAAAGGCATACAGGAGATGGAAACCTTTTTGCTCTTGTTTATAGGCTTAATTACCCAGATGCACCAACTGGGACTTCAGAGCATATGTCCACAACAAGTATTGGCACGGGCCGTGCGGTGCCAGCAACAAGCCAATTGATTTTTCATCTGGAGGCCTTGATGGGAGAAAAGGGGAGCCAGAGGCTTGGGCCATCAGCTCTGGCAGAAGACCAGCTCCATTAAGTGCCTCCTGACCCAGGACTTGTTCTATGCCAGCTGGTCACTGCAAGAGTTACTATTAAAAAAGTGGTGCCTGAGCGTGTTTTTCCTCTGCCCTCCCTGTCCCTTCTTCCTTGTGTGCCGTGTATTTTTTTCTTTTCCATGACTGTGGGCAGGGACTGTTTTGTTTTAATTGACTGGACACTGGGAGCCTCTTTCTGGCTGAAGAGCGTTGGGTACAAGTGCTCTAAATGAGAGAGCTGAAAGAAACATTTTCCATGTCTCCGGGTAGAGGGCGACCTTCGAGTCTCCTCTGTGAAAACCTCCTCTCAATACCCCCGCCACACAGGAAACCTTTGTTCCCTTTACAGAGCTAAAATTCCCAGAGTTCTCTATGTTTTTAGAAGGTTCCTGTTTTTATCTGTAAGCTGCCTTGAGTCCCGTCAGGGAAAAAGGAAGGGTACAAATTATTGTTATTATCCTTATTAGGGATGGATCATTAAACCGCTCTGGGAATTGTAGCTCTGTAATGGTACATCAATCTTCTAACCACTCTCAGTTCCCAAACTGACAAACTACAGTTCACAAACTACAGTTCCCAGGATTCTTTGAGAGGAAGTAATGTCTGCTTAAAGCAGAATCATAATATTTAAATGTATGATACAAAGAACATCTCCACTTCCTTCCTCTCAAACATGACTTCCCTGGCCAAGTTACCTGTTTGGGGTGTTTACAGGACGTCGTATAAAATTTCTCTAGGACGGGATTCGGAGTGGCTTTTAACCGCACTTTCTCCTTGACGTTCAAAAGACCTGCTAGCGGAGTTGCCACGTATCTGGGGTGGGGGGGAGAAGGGAACAACGGAAAGGGAAGAGAGGGGACGAAAGAAAAGAAACACGACGTTAGGATTCTGCAGCAGTTTCCGGGGCCAAAACAGAAACGGCCGTTAAATTTTACGGACTTCTGCAGCAAACCAGGGCTTCCTTTGAGGAAGGTCTGAGCGCCGAAACCATCAGATACAGCACAAATTCACGGAGTGATACGGAAGGGGGGGGCATGTCTTCTTCACCCCTTCCGCCGGTCACCAGAGGGTCCGAGACGATGACCTCAAGGGCACCCGGCCCTACATGGACCCTTCAGCCCCCCCACTGTTACACAAGCACCGATTTTCTTGCTTTTGGTGCCAATCTGTTTAATTTCCCTAGGACTCCATGACACCTTCACTGTCCACCATAATCCCTCAAGCGAGGTGTCACGTACACACAGGAAGACCCTAATCCCGTCAAATCACTCTGCCAAGCCTTTCCTCCGGGCAATGCCAGGTGACAGACTACGCATACATGGACCATTGTCTTCTCATCACCAGTACTCAGGATGTGCTTATCTGCGCATATCTCCAGCTCTGCATATTCCCCCCTCCCTCCTCCATATGTTAATCCTGTGTAACCCAACCTCTTCTTAATGTATTCATGATGTAACTGTGACAATTTTGGCACTGTATCTTGGGACATGGAAGGAAGTTTTAAAAGTTCACGTCACCCCTTCCCCGCTGTTCAATCTCGCCTTGAACCTGTTGCGCAATAAACTTGGATCTTCTGCATCTTGCTCCTGTCTCCGGCTGAGCACATTTTCCTCCGCAGGGACCCGCGGACTTAGTCCGACGAGCTGGGTGGCAGAGCAGCCTCGCACCCAGATTTCACCGTAACAGGAGGAAGCTGGCTTCAGACAGAGTCCGACCACTGGAGTGCATCCAGCTCAGAACGGTCTGGCAGCCGCTCTCCAGCGGTTCAGACAAGGGGATCGAGCTCGAATTTTTCTGTCTCCAAAGCAGAGGCGCCACCCCTGATCTACGGATCTTCTTTTAAAACAATACAGTGGTGCCTCGCAAGACGAAAAGAATCCGTTCCGCGAGTCTCTTCGTCTTGCGGTTTTTTCCTCTTGCAAAGCTAGCCCATTAGCGGCTTAGCGGATTAGCGCTATTAGCGGCTTAGCGGATCAGCTGATAAGCAGCTTAGCGGCTCAGCTGTTAAGCGGCTTAGCGGATCAGCTGATAGGCGGCTTAGCGGCTCAGCTGTTAAGCGGCTTAGCGGATCAGCTGATAGGCGGCTTAGCGGATCAGCTGTTAAGCGGCTTAGTGGATCAGCTGATAAGCGGCTTAGCGGATCAGCTGATAAGCGGCTTAGCGGCTTGGGGAAAAGGGGGAGGGAAAGGGGGGAAAAACCTGCAGGAACTTGCAAGACCTTTTCGTCTTGTGAAGCAAGCCCATAGGAAATTTGTTTTGCGAAGCACCTCCAAAACGGAAAACCCTTTCGTCTAGCGGGTTTTCTGTCTTGCGAGGCATTCGTCTTGCGGGGCACCACTGTACTAAGATTCCAGTCCTCATGGTCCTGAACGCAGGACCGATTTAACATTTAACTTGTTGGCAGGCTTCGGGCATGGAGTCTTTTTCCAGTCCAGTCATGGGGGGTTGCTGCAGCCCTCTTCCCAGGAAGAAAGCAAGTTTCTAGTCCTCATTCTGCATAAAGGGCTGAACTGAATGCAAAGAGAGGAGGCAGCCTTATATTGCCCTTGGTCCATCTACTCAGTATCTCCTGCACTGACTGGCAGTGTCTCTTTGGGGTTTCAGGCAGGGGGGTGGTATTCACAGCCCCACCTAGGGATGCCAGAAATCGAATCGGGGACTGTCTGCATGCAAAGCAAGGAATCAGGGATCCCAGTAGATGCTGGGCCTCACATGAATTCATAGAATTGTAGAGAGGGAAGGGATCCCCAAGGTGATCTAGTCCAACCCCCCCTCCCTGCAACACAGGAATCTTTGCTAAAGCATCCTGGACAGAAGGCCATCCGACCTCTTCACCCCACATAAACAAACCCGGCCGCTTCAATCTGCAGAACTGCTGCAAGTCCCTCCTAATACTCGCTCTGCATTTGTAGGAAATCCCATTACACTTTGGAACTCCCTGCCTATTGACGTCAGGCAGGCTCTTTCGCTGAATTCTTTTCGGCGCCTGAACCTCTTTGTGCAGGCAGGCCTTATCTAGATGTGTGGAACGCCTGCAGGCGTTTTAATCCGGGTTTTCGGCTTAGATTATTACGTGAAGGTTTCCAACAGTCTCCCTCCTTTACCCGAGTGAATCTCAGGGTTTCATTCCCTGCTTCTCCGCTTTATCATCAAGTAATAATAATAATAATAATAATAATAATAATAATAATAATAATAATTTATTTGTACCCTGCCCATCTGGTTGGGTTTCCCCAGCCACTCTGGGCAGCTTCCAACAAAGATGAAAAATACATTAAAATGTCACACATTAAAAACTTCCCTGAACAGGGCTGCCTTCGGATGTCTTCTAAATGTTAGGTAGTTGTTTATTTCCCTGACACATGATGGGAGGGCATTCCACAGGGGGGGCGCCACCACTGAGAAGGAACTCTGCCTGGTTCCCTGTAACATCAATTCTCACAGGAAGGAACCGCCAGAAGACCATCGGAGCTGGACCTCAGTGTCTGGGCAGAACGATGGGGGTGGAGACGCTCCTTCAGGTCTACTGGACGGAGGCTGTTTAGGGCTTTAAAGGTCAACACCAACACTTTGAATTGTGCTCGGAAACGTACTGGGAGCCAATGTAGGTCTTTCAGAACCAGTGTTATGTGGTCTCGGCGGCCGCTCCCAGTCACCAGTCTAGCTGCTGCGTTCTGTAGTTTCCGGGTCACCTTCAAAGGTAGCCCCACGTAGAGCGCATTGCAGTAGTCCAAGCGGGAGATAACCAGAGGATGCACCACTCTGGCGAGACAGTCTGTGGGCATGGAGGGTCTCTTCCTGCGTACCAGATGGAGCTGGTAAACAGCTGCCCTGGACACAGAATTGACCTGCGCCTCCATGGACAGCTGTGAGTCCAAAATGACTCCCAGGCCGCGCACCTGGTCCTTCAGGTGCAATTTTACGAGAGGAATCCAGTAAGGCCGTCCTAAACTGAGCCTCTGGAGATCTGCAGTGCTGAAGGGATTTGTTACAAGGGGGTACACAGCCCCCAATACCCCCCCATTAGCCTGCCCCCCAACCCCCCCCCCCCCGTTGAGCCTATCCTAGAGCTAAGGGGCGACTCTTCTCATGCTCTCTCCAACATTGCTGCACCATAAAAAATAACATACACACAGAGGCCAGCGTCTCAAACAATGCTCCGATTGTCTCCATCCTCTGTGGAGAAGGAGGGGGTGGTGGAATGGTCAACCGTGATAAATAATTGCTCTTTAATTCTCCGGCCTGGCCGCCTCAGGCCTGTCCGCGGGCGCTGCTGACTTCATCGGGATTGCCGCCCCCTCCGCAGACAACCGCTGGCAGGTGACACAATGCCACAATTATGCCAAGGGCCCACGGCTGGGTCAAGGCTGATGCCAGAGCCCTGCTGCCCTCTCCCCCTCTCCCCCCCCCCGCCCGATTTGCCTCCGATTGTTTCCTTAGGACTTGGCGAGGGATCCGGGCACAGGGAGAAAAGCGTCTCGCCTTTGCCCCAAAACTCTCCAGGAATCCGCAGCGCCCACGCAGGGCCGACCAAAGCGCGCCACCCTCCATCCCAGGACGAGCGGTCAAGAGTTTGCAAGGTTGAGGCTTTCAGTGGGGACGGAACGGCCTGGCAGCAGGATCAGGCCAGAAAAGGTGCATCGGGTCCGGCTTTCTGTCCTCGCGGCAGCCAAATGCCCCTAAGAACCAAGGAATCCAGATAGACTGCCCCTGGACCTGGAGGTTCCACAAGTGTCTCTCTCTTTTTTTGTTCCAGCCAATCAGAAATTCACTGGCTGCTGACCCCGTGGGGCCAGTCCCCGCCTCTCAGCCTAGCCTACTATGCAGGGACCTTGCTCCTTGTCCCCCTTCCCCCCTGGTTTACTCCAAATAGGCCATCGTACTCACATCTCAAAGAGGTGCCTGATGATGAGGAAGACAAATGCTAGAGGGATGGTGATATACAAGTCGCTGGACTTCGGGGCCACGCGGCCTTCGCTGAATTCGACGTCCGCCCAGGTGAGGTTGGACGGCAACCAGAGCCGGTCCCACCAGAAGTAGTTGCATAATGTCTGGAACATCCTGGGAAAATGAAGAAAACAGAAACCGGGTGAGTGAGGAAAGGCAGTTTCCAGTTGGGAGAGACGCCGGGCAGAGGGCTCAGAGCCAGTGTTCACACCATGTACAGTGGTACTTCGCATTACAGATACCTATTTAAAGGTAAAGCGACCCCTGACCATTAGGTCCAGTCGTGGCCGACTCTGGGGTTGTGGCGCTCATCTCGCTTTACTGGCCGAGGGAGCTGGCGTACAGCTTCCGGGTCATGTGGCCAGCATGACTAAGCCGCTTCTGGCAAACCAGAGCAGCGCACGGAAACGCCGTTTACCTTCCCGCCAGAGCAGTACCTATTTATCTACTTGCACTTTGACGTGCTTTCGAACTGCTAGGTTGGCAGGAGCTGGGACCGAGCAATGGGAGCTCACCCCGTCGCGGGGATTTGAACCGCCAACCTTCTGATTGTCAAGTCCTAGGCTCAGTGGTTTAACCCACAGCGCCACCCGCGTCCCATACCCAGAATTAGTACCTCAGGTTAAAAATTTTTCTTCAGGATGAGAACAGAAATTGCGCGGTGGCAGCAGGAGGCCCCATTAGCTAATGTGGTACCTCAGATTAAGAACAGTTTCAGGTTAAGCGGTAACTCGAGGTACCACTGTATTTAAAGCCCTACGGTACCACTTTAAACGCCCGTGGCTCCCATCCTGCAAAGAATCCCGGGAACTGAAGTTTGGCTAAGGGTGCAGAGTGTTGTTAGGAGGGGAACTCCAACGCTTCTCTGCTGCAGCTACAATTCCCAGAGCGGTTTATCCATCAATCTCTCTTCACAGGGAGTTCTGGGAATTGTACTTCAGTAAGAGGGAATAGCTCAGGCACCCCCAAACTCAGCCCTCCAGATGTTTTGAGACTACAGTTCCCATCATCCCTGCCCACTGGTCCTGTTAGCTAGGGATGATGGGAGTTGTAGTCCCAAAACATCTGGAAGAAGAAGAGGAGGAGTTTGGATTTGATATCCCGCTTTATCCCTACCCGAAGGAGTCTCAAAGCGGCTAACATTCTCCTTTCCCTTCCTCCCCCACAACAAACACTCTAGGAGTCTT
Organism: Podarcis muralis; assembly: GCF_964188315.1. Lineage (NCBI taxonomy): Eukaryota > Metazoa > Chordata > Lepidosauria > Squamata > Lacertidae > Podarcis > Podarcis muralis. Next base: position 3,454,107 of record NC_135670.1, read on the forward strand.
GGTTGACCACAAACTTGACATGAGCCAACAGTGTGACGCGGCAGCTAAAAAAGCCAATGCAATTCTGGGCTGCATCAATAGGAGTATAGCATCTAGATCAAGGGAAGTAATAGTGCCACTGTATTCTGCTCTGGTCAGACCTCACCTGGAGTACTGTGTCCAGTTCTGGGCACCACAGTTCAAGAAGGACACTGACAAACTGGAACGTGTCCAGAGGAGGGCAACCAAAATGGTCAAAGGCCTGGAAACGATGCCTTATGAGGAACGGCTAAGGGAGCTGGGCATGTTTAGCCTGGAGAAGAGGCGGTTAAGGGGTGATATGATAGCCATGTTCAAATATATAAAAGGATGTCATATAGAGGAGGGAGAAAGGTTGTTTTCTGCTGCTCCAGAGAAGCGGACACGGAGCAATGGATCCAAACTACAAGAAAGAAGATTCCACCTAAACATTAGGAAGAACTTCCTGACAGTAAGAGCTGTTGGACAGTGGAGTTTGCTGCCAAGGAGTGTGGTGGAGTCTCCTTCTTTGGAGGTCTTTAAGCAGAGGCTTGACGACCATATGTCAGGAGTGCTCTGATGGTGTTTCCTGCTTGGCAGGGGGTTGGACTCGATGGCCCTTGTGGTCTCTTCCAACTCTATGATTCTATTCTATGATTCTAGGTGAGTGGGGCTGAGAGACTTCAGAGAAGTGTGACTGGCCCAAGGTCACCCAGCAGCTGCATGTGGAGGAGCGGAGACGCGAACCCGGTTCACCAGATTACGAGTCCACCGCTCTTAACCACTACACCACACTGGCTCTCTGGAGGGCCGAGTTTGGGGATGCCTGGAATAGGGGGTCTCTCTCCTGAAAACTCTCAGCATCCTTAACAAACTAGAACTCCCAGAATTCCTGGGGAGGGGAAGCCATGCCTGTTCAAAGTGTCATCGCAGAGCTTTGAATGGATGGTGCCAAAGAAACCAAAGTCAAAATAGTTCCCCCTTTATTTAGACTTTAGAGTGATGTGTTTCTACTACACCAGAGCAAGGAACCATTTACCCCACAGCTCAGGGGCCACACTGACTTGCAGGGGGACCCCCCCCCCGGTGGCAGTGGGCGGAGCCAGGGCAAAAGTGGGCGGAGCCAGAGAGGCAGGTGTTCCCTTTGTCCAGCCATGCAACTTCAGAGGGTTGCAGCCAATGAGAGCAGACTCACCGGAAACAGCGAAATATTCAACACAACTAACTTTGGTCCATTGATTTCAATGGGTCTACACAAAGTAGAGCTTAGTTGGAAACCAAACAGGGGTTTCTAGGCACACACTCCTCTGTCCAAACAAGCAAGGGGACTCGACATGCCTGAATAATAATAATAATAATAATAATAATAATAATAATAATAATAATTTATACCCCACCCATCTGGCTTGGTTTCCCCAGCCACTCTGGCCGGCTTCCAACAAAATATTAAAATACAGTAATGCATCAAACGTTAAAAGCTTCCCTAAACAGGGCTGCCTTCAGGTGTCTTCTAAAAGTCTGGTAGTTGTTTTTCTCTTTGACATCTGGTGGGAGGGAGTTCCACAGGGCAGTCTAGCTGCTGCATTCTGGATTAGTAGTAGTTTCTGGGTCACCTTCAAATGTAGCCCCACGTAGAGCGCATTGCAGTAGTCCAAGTGGGAGATAACCAGAGCATGCACCACTCTGGCAAGACAGTCTGCGGGCAGGGAGGGTCTCATCCTGCGTACCAGATGGAGCTGATAAACAGCTGCCCTGGACACAGACTTGACCTGCGCCTCCATGGACTGGTGTGAGTCCAAAATGACTCCTAGGCTGCGCACCTGGTCCTTCAGGGGCACAGTAGCCCCATTCAGGACCAGGGAGTCCCCCATACTTGCCCGCCCCCTGTCCCCCAAAAACAGTACTCCTGTCTTGTCAGGATTCAACCTCAATCTGTTAACCGCCATCCATCCTACAATTGCCTCCAGACACTCACACAGGACCTTCACCGCCTTCACTGGTTCCGATTTGAAAGAGAGGTAGAGGATACAGACTTCCCAGGTAAAAGTTCTCAAGGTGTTCAATGTGGCCTCCAGTCCTCCCTACCTGGCCCCCAGGACCCTCCCTCTCTGGCCTGCCTTTCAAGTGCTTCTGATTACTGCAAATGTATCCTCAGAACCGTGATGCAAAGAAGTATATAGAAACCTCTGAATTTCCGGGGGCTATTGCCGTTGGCCCCGGCCACCACCACACGCGGCCCTCGCCTGCAAGGAACCTGCCCCTCCAGCTGAAAAAGGTTTCTCCTCCTCGTGCCTCGCATGCCCCAAGTAACTTGCGCCTTCAGGAATAACCAGAGTGCCTCTAAGCATATGCAGAGTGCCATGCGTCTCCAAGAAACGTGACACACACACTCTGCATTTAGGGGGCCGGAGTGGACAGGAACTCTGGGTAAGCTCAACAAATTAAAGTCAAGTGGTTCTGTAGGAAGAGCTAAAGTGGTGGGGGGGCACCCAGCGCAGCACCCTGGGAGTGCCAGGAACCCACAATCAAGACCCCAGGAAAAGAGAAGGGGCTGGTTGGGTCAAAGTGCCCTTTTGATTACCCTCTGCCAATCTCGTTAGAATAAATAAAACACTCTTGGCAGCCAGTGTTGGAAATTAGCCAGGCACGTTTTGCAGCTGGCGCAGTTCCACTGGCGCTGATGAGTGGCATCTCCACCCGGCTAGCTCCTCCAGCCTTCCTCAGCAGGTAAGCAGGTGACCTTATTTATTGGGTTCACCTTTTTCTCCAAGGAGTACATGGTTCAGCCAAGCTCCTTGGTTAATCCCTACGACGACCCTGTGAGGTAGGTCTCACCAGAGTGGCACATGCTCTGGTTATCTCTCACTTAGACTACTGCAATGCGCTCCACGTGGGGCTACCTTTGAAGGTGACCCGGAAGCTGCAACTACAGTCATACCTCGGCTTACAGACGCTTCAGGTTGCATTTTTTCAGGTTACGGACGCGCCGAAACCCGGAAGCACTGGAATGGGTTACTTCCGGGTTTCGGCGGCCGTGCATGCACAGAAGCGCTAAACCGCACTTTGTGCATGCACAGAAGCGCCAAATTGCAACCCGCACGTGCACAGACATGCTGCTGTGGGTTGCGAACGCTGCAGGTTGCGAACGTGCATCCCACGCGGATCACGTTCGCAACCCGAGCGCCCACGGTAATCCAGAATGCGGCAGCTAGACTAGAGACTGGGAGCGGCCGCCCAGACCACATAACACAGGTCCTGAAAGACCTACATCCCAGTATGTTTCTGAGCACAATTCAAAGTGTTGGTGCTGACCTTGAAAGCCCTAAACAGCCTCAGCCCAGTATACTCTGAAGAAGCGTCTCCACCCCCATCGTTCAGTCCGGACACTGAGGTCCAGCACTGAAGGCCTTCTGGCGGTTCCCTCCCTGTGAGAAGCCAAGTTACAGGGAACCAGGCAGAGGGCCTTCTCGGTGGTGGCGCCTGACCTGTGGAACGCCCTCCCACCAGATGTCAAAGAGAACAACAACTATCTGACTTTTAGAAGACATCTGAAGGCAGCCCTGTTTAGGGAAGCTTTTAATGTCTGTTGTTTTATCCTGTATTTTAATATTCTGTTGGGAGCCGCCCAGAGTGGCTGGGGAGGCCTGGCCAAATGGACAGGGTATAAGTAATTAAATTGTTGTTGTTGTTGGTTATTGGTAAAAAGGCTGAGACTGAGGTCACCCAGTGAACTTCAGGGTGAGTGGAGATTCAAACCCGGACCTCCCAGGTTCTGGTCTGACGCTCTAACTGCTGCACTGTCCTGGCTTCCTAGAGTACTTCGGTTCTATAAATTAAGGAGGCAAATAAAACTGGGGAAAGCAAAATGTCACTTAAGAGAAGGAGATGGGAATATTTTTTCCTGGAAGCTTGAATTGATTTTGGTTCTGGATTGGTTTATTTGACGCTTTAATGTGTTGTAAACTGCTTTGATATTTGTTCTTCAAAATATAAAGTGGTATAGAAATGATCACCATCCCCCCACCGGGAGAGGAGGGGAACCCGGAGCTTAGAGATTCCTTCATGACTGGATTATAGATCTGAGTTTCGAACATGGTTGGCAACACCTCAGAAGTCTGTTACAAGTCGTTTGCCTTGCAGAGGAGTAAATGAAGGCGAGGCCGGACAAGATAGATAAGAGAATGAGAACATAAGAAAACAGAGAACTAATGATTAAGAAAAAAACCCGGTGCCAAAATTACAATGGAGAGGGACACACCATCTCACCGCAGACAGATCGATGGCGCTGCCAGCCCACACAGGACCGGTCTGGAGCAGCTCAGGCAGAATTTGACCCCGTTCAACCGTCCCAAAAAACCTGGACTTTTTTGCCAACTGGGTCAAGATGTAATTTTGTCCCAGTTGCTGAACTTCGCAGAGTTTGGCCAGGGCAAAACCGAGAGTGACAGGAGACTCTGAGGGTTGTGGGTTCGAGAGCTCCACTTGGGGCAAAAGATCCCTGTGCTAAAGGGGGTTGGACTAGATGACCCTGAGGGTCCCAATTCTACGGTTCTCTGACATGAAATGCATCGTTGAGAGGGCAGGGGAAAGAGAGACAAGAGATAGCTGGTGGTCAGGGGAACAACTGAAAAAATGACTTCACGCCGAATCAATAAAACATTGAATATGAAGCCCCCGACGTGGTACGATTTGCTGCCACAAGTCGGGGCAAGATTCGAGAGGTTTGCGGCGATGCCAATTTGGGAAAGGAAAGTCCTGCCCGGACACGGGTGCTACTCCCAATTGCTCCCATCTGAAGAAAGGGGGCAGCGTTTGGACCTTTTTGAGGTTTGGAGAGCAGACAAGGAAAACGCAACATGATAGGAAACAGGCAGAGAGGAGATTTTCCTCCCTCTCTCACAACACCGGGACTCGCGGACAACCAAGGATGCAGAAGGTTGGAAGGTTTGGGGCAGATAAAAGGAAGGACTTATTCACACAGAACAGAGATGAACTGTGGAACTCCCTGCCACAGGGAGGCAGGCAGGGCATAAAGGTAAAGGGACCCCTGACCATTAGGTCCAGTCGTGACCGACTCTGGGGTTGCGGCGCTCATCTCGCTTTATTGGCCAAGGGAGCCGGCGTACAGCTTCCGGGTCGTGTGGCCAGCAGGACTAAGCCGCTTCTGGCAAACCAGAGCAGCGCATGGAAATGCCGTTTACCTTCCCGCCAGAGTGGTACCTATTTATCTACTTGGACTTTGACATGCTTTTGAACTGCTAGGTTGGCAGGAGCAGGGACCGAGCAACGGGAGCTCACCCCGTCGCAGGGTTTCGAACCGCCGACCTTCTGATCGGCAAGTCCTAGGCTCTGTGGTTTAACCCACAACGAGGACTGGGCAAATGAGTAGCTATCGGCGGCAGCAATGAGAACAGGATCCTGGCGTGATCCAGCTGAGCTCTTCTCACGTTCTGGCCCGCGTAGGACCAGTCTGGATAGTTGGCCTTGGTGAAGACTTGACGTTTTCATCCCCAAAAAAGTTTTTTATTTGAGTTTCTACTGAAATGATGCTGCATTTTAATGTAGTTTAATCTTGTTTTTAAGTTGTATTTTGTTTTCTTGGTTTTTTTTAGTGTTTATATTATTAACTTGTAAGATATGGATTTGTTTTGTCTTTTTTAGTTGTTGTTGCTTTTTTAGTTTTTCAAATGTTGGTTTTTGTGTGTTGTATATTGTTATTTTTCGATATTTTTTGTGTTGTTGTTGTGTGGAAAATACTAATAAAATTTATTGAAGAAGAAGAAGAAGAAGAAGAAGAAGAAGAAGAAGTTGTATTTTAATCAATTGTTTTATACCTGGTGTTAGCCGCCCTGAGCCCAGTCTTGGCTGGGGAGGGCGGGGTATAAATAAAATTTATTATTATTATTATTATTATTATTATTATTAATTATTATTATTTGGGGCATTTGGCCACAGCGAGAGCAGGAGGCCGGAGCAGGTGGACAACTGACCCGCTCCAGCTAAAAGGGCTCTTTGTATATATATTTTGTTAAAGCAGCCCGTTCCAAGCAGGAAAGCGGAGGATATAAACCGGAATTAACTGCATATCCACCGGGTCTGGGAGCATGTGCGTGAGGAGGCAGAGATTGCAAGAGGACAGAAGATGGGAGTTTGCCCAATCTCTCTTCCCACATGACGGGCAAAGGTCACAGTCGGTGGACTCTGCTCCTCATCGGCTGCAACGCGACGCACACTTAAGCAGAATGGGAATTTATTAACACCGAGCATTTATTAACACATGCCCAGAGATTAACAGGCATCGCGTGTCCTTACGACATCCACACAAGGCGTATTACGAGCCAGGCTGCAGCCAGGGCCGGTTTGCCCAGGGCAAAGGTGGGGCTTCAAGTCTCCTCTCTTGAGGACTAGCCACTTGCAGGCTCTCTCTTAACACGGGAGCCCCGCCAGGAATGGCCGACCTCATGCGCATGTCCTTCCGCAGGGCCTGTGAGACAGAGCTATTCCGCCTGGCTTTCAATTTGAACTTAGCCTGATCTTTCATTTCCCTTCCTTCCCTCTCCCTCCCCTTTTTATGAAGATTCCCCGCTCTGGGATCCCACAGCTAATTCACCGCTGGTCTCCTCGCTGGACCAAATAGGACTAATTTAGCCAGCTAGCCCTGGTGATCATCTAATGTTTATTGGATGGATTTCCCCCCTAAATTGATTTTTGAATTCTGAATTTATTGTTATTCACGTTTTATACTGCATTTTATGCTGGTTTTTGTTGCATCAATTAAGTGTTTTAAATTTGTTGTTAGCTGCCCTGAGCCCGGTTTTTGAACTGGGAAGGGCGGGGTAACTGTGCCCCTGAAGGACCAGGTGTGCGGCCTGGGAGGCATTTTGGACTCACAGCTGTCCATGGAGGCGCAGGCCAATTCTGTGTCCAGGGCAGCTGTTTATCTGCTCCATCTGGTATGCAGGATGAGACCCTATCTGTCCACGGACTGTCTTGCCAGAGTGGTGCATGCTCTGGTTATCTCCCACTTGGACTACTGCAATGTGCTCTACGTGGGGCTACATTTGAAGGTGACCCAGAAACTACAACTAATCCAAAATGCGGCAGCTAGACTGGTGACTGGGAGCGGCCGCCGAGACCACATAACACCGGTCTTGAAAGACCTACATTGGCTCCCAGTACGTTTCCGAGCAGAATTCAAAGTGTTGGTCCTGACCTTTAAAGCCCTAACAGCCTTGGTCCAGTAGACCTGAAGGAGCGTCTCCACCCCCATCGTTCAGCCTGGACACTGAGATGCAGCGCCGAGGGCCTTCTGGTGGTTCCCTCGCTGCGAGAAGCCAAGTTACAGGGAACCAGGCAGGGGGCCTTCTCGGTGGTGGCACCCTCCCTGTGGAACGCCCTCCCACCAGATGGCAAAGAGAAGAACAACTACCAGACTTTTAGAAGACATCTGAAGGCAGCCCTGTAGGGAAGCTTTTAATGTTTAATAGGTTATTGTATTTTAGTGTTCTGTTGGAAGCCGCCCAGAGTGGCTGGAGAAAGCCAGCCAGATGGGCAGGGTATAAATAATAAATTTATTATTATTATTATTATCACCACCACCACCGGTCTGGCAAGAACATCAGAAAATCCGTGTAGCTGGGCAGGCCAATGGCTCATCTTGCCCCGCATCCAGCCAAACACTTCAAAGAATGTCGGAATCAAGGTAGACTGCCACTGCGCCTGGAAGCTCCGTAAGGATATCAGAAGAGGGCAGGGCTGGGAGAGAGTGGTGCCGGCTCCATTGGGCGTTTGGGGTTTTATAGCTACAACCAGACCAAGAGACTGGAAATGCAAGCCTTCTTATTTGTCGTCTTGTTTTCACAAGCGTGCAACCCAGCACCGTTCAGAAGGAAATTAAGTTTAAGGGAGGATTAAGGAGCAGCTCAAACAATTTTCTTCCCGGGGCTAGACGACACTTTGCACATCTTTGCGCTGCCGGGTGAGAAATTCCGCCACCGGATCTCTTCCCAGGAGCCAGGAAGGAATCTCAGAAGGCTCTGTGGGTGGGGAGTTCACAGCTGGTCCAGTCTCTGGCCGGCAGCCAGCCCTTCCCAACCAAGATGACTCTGTAGAGAGGTGAAGCCTCTCGTAAACGCTGCTTTCTAGCCTCTTAGCCACATCTCCAACCTGTTTGATGTCCAGGCGACACCTTGTCACAGGAACAGGGGTGCAAGCTGCTGCCTGATGCCACGCCCGGTCTCCGCTCCATCAAACTTAATATTGTCTGCACTGACCGGCAGAGGCTCTCTGGGCTTTCTGGCAAGGGACATCCCTTAAACGATGTATTTATTATTACTATTATTCATTAAATTTGTATACCACCCTACAGCCACAGGTCTCGGGGCAGTTCACAACATAAAATGATATAGCTTCTCTGCTACAAATTAAGTAAGATATTAGTCCTCATGCCTGTTGTCTTTGTCCATGGAGTTTGTCCAAGACGCCTGCTTTCTGGGAGAAAAGCAATGACAAACCTGGACAGCATCTTAAAAAGCAGAGACATCACCTTGCCAACAAAGGTCCGTATAGTTAAAGCTCTGGTTTTCCCAGTAGTGATGTATGGAAGCGAGAGCTGGACCATGAAGAAGGCTGATCGCCGAAGAATGGATGCTTTTGAATTCTGGTGCTGGAGGAGACTCTGGAGAGTCCCATGGACTGCAAGAAGAACAAACCTCTCCATTCTGAAGGAAATCAGCCCTGAGTGCTCACTGGAAGGACAGATCCTGAAGCTGAGGCTCCAAGACTTTGGCCACCTCATGAGAAGAGAAAACTTCCTGGAAAAGACCCTGATGTTGGGGAAGATGGAGGGCACAAGGAGAAGGGGACGACGGACGACGAGGTGGTGGGACAGTGTTCTCGAAGCTATGAACATGAGTTTGACCAAACTGCGGGAGGCAGTGGAAGACAGGAGTGCCTGACGTGCTCTGGTCCATGGGGTCACGAAGAGTCGGACATGACTAAACAACCAAACAACAACAACAACAAAAGCGCCATGGCTGTGCTCTGCCTGCCTTCACGGCGGGAGGCAGTAATGCCTCTGAACAGTTGCTGGACCAGCGGTTCTCAACCTGTGGGTCCCCAGATGTTGTTGGACTACAACTCCCATCATCCCTGAGCTCTGGCCTTGCTAGCTAGGGGTGATGGGAGTTGTAGTCCAACACCATCTGGAGACCCACCGGTTGAGAAAGGCTCCTGGAGACTATTGTTCTGATGGCAGCTCCAGGCCCAGAGGCAGTCTACCTTGATTCCCAGGTCCTTTGGGACACCTCATCTGCTTCAGGTACAGGGCTGCTCTCCATCTTTTTAAAACGGCCCGTCCCTGTGGCCTAATCCTCCGGCCCTAGGAGTCCTCATAAGGGAGCTGTTCCGGGAGGAATAACTGTCCACCTGCCTTGCCCAACCCTCCAGTCTCTGCTTCTCAATGCGTATTGTATTGTTTTATGTACTGTGGCTTGCCGCGGTTTTATTGATTATAGTTTAGATATTATTTATTGTAACTGTTGAGTGGATTTCTGTTTAACTTTTATATGTTGATACTATTATTTTATACTATTCTAATGATGGCTGAATGCTACATTTTGATGTAGGTTGCCTATTTTAAAGTTATGTTTTATTATCACATTTTTGTACAGTGGTACCTCGGGTTATGTACTTACCGTATTTTTCGCTCTATAACATGCTCCCAACCATAACACGCACATAGTTTTTAGAGGAGGAAAACAAGAAAAAAAAAATTCTATACAAAACAGTGGATGTATGATTTTTGTGGTTCATGCTGTGGCCACAGACATGTGATCTAACGATGAGTTTGGGGTAGCCCAATGCAAAAATCCTGAGGATCCATGTGGATCCGTGCTTTGTAACCACGTGAATGAAGGAACTGTCAGTAATGTATGGTATCTCCAATACAGTGATGAAGGAAGAGGGGGGGAGCTCGCACTTGTCCTAGGCAAAGCAGCCAACTCCTATAGGCCTAGGTGCCTTCACCCCCTCCATTAAATATTTGAGGGAGTCATCCTCCCCCCATGCTGATGGGCATTGCCATTCATATAAGGTACCAGTGTGCATGCAAGCTGGAAGAGGGAGGGAGGGAGGGAAGGAAGAGAGAGGGGGAACTCACATTTGTGCAGCTGCCTTGCCTCGAACCGAAGCAAAAAGAGGAGGAGATGCAGGGACACGAGCCTTGTAAGCTGCTTTGTTTGAATTTACCGGTGAGGTGCTGGGGGATGGACGGAAGGGGATGCCCTCTTTGTCCCTCCTTCCAGCTCATTGTAAAGAAAGCAGAGTAAGAGCCACTTACATGTGTGTAAGGGAGAGCCATAGAGCAGGCAGACACTGAGAAAGAGAGGCTGTCTCCCTTCTCCCACCTTGGCTTTTACAGCTGCAGGCAGCTCTTGCCGGCTTCCAAGCTGCCTCCCTTCTCCCACCTCGCTAAAAAGCCATAGAGCAGGCAGACAGGAGGGAGAGAGGCTGTCTCCCTTCTCCCACCTTGGCTTTTACAGCTGCAGGCAGCTCTTGCCGGCTTCCAAGCTGCCTCCCTTCTCCCACCTCGCTAAAAAGCCATAGAGCAGGCAGACAGGAGGGAGAGAGGCTGTCTCCCTTCTCCCACCTTGGCTTTTACAGCTGCAGGCAGCTCTTGCCGGCTTCCAAGCTGCCTCCCTTCTCCCACCTCGCTAAAAAGCCATAGAGCAGGCAGACAGGAGGGAGAGAGGCTGTCTCCCTTCTCCCACCTTGGCTTTTACAGCTGCAGGCAGCTCTTGCCGGCTTCCAAGCTGCCTCCCTTCTCCCACCTCGCCAAAAAGCCATAGAGCAGGCAGACAGGAGGGAGAGAGGCTGTCTCCCGACACTCAGCTGTTGCTCAGCTGTTGCCGCGGAGGAAAAGAGGCTGCCGAACAGCCAGCAAGAGCGGCTCCTCCTGCCTGCATTCGCTCCATAACACGCACACACATTTCCCTTTACTTTTTAAGGGGGGAAAACTGCGTGTTATGGTGCGAAAAGTACGGTAATTCGTTCCGGAGGTCCGTTCTTAACCTGAAACTGTTCTTAACCTGAAGCACCACTTTAGCTAATGGGGCCTCCCGCTGCCACCGGAGCACGATTTCTGTTCTCATCCTGAAGCAAAGTTCTTAACCCGGGGGACTATTTCTGGGTTAGCGGAGTCTGTAACCTGAAGCGTATGTAACCCGAGGTACCACTGTATTGCATTAGATTGTTATAAGATGTACAGTGGTACCTCTGGATACGAACAGGATCCATTCCAGAACCCCGTTCACATCCTGAAGTGAACGCAATCCGCATCCGCGCGGGTTGCGATTCCCCACTTCCGCGCATGCGCGTGACGTCATTTTGAGTGTCTGCGCGTGCGTCTGCGCGCTCCGTTACTTTCGGGTCGCCGCGGAGCGCAACCTGAAAAGGCTTAACCTGAAGCGACTTCAACCCATGATATGAACTCTACATTTTTTGTTTCTTTAGCTTGTAAACCGCCTTGAGTATTGTAAGATAGAAAGATGGTATGCAAATTAAAAATGGTGATGACGACGACGCGCTCTTCTGATGTTAGCTTAAATGTTACTATGTTATGCCCGTCTGGAGGGGGTGTTATAAAAGTGTAACAAGGGTGAATTTATTTCTTTTTTTAAAAAACAGCCCACAACATTTGGGGAATGCAAACTTACAGGATTTCAGCGATGAGCTATGCACGGATGAAGGACCATGTCTCCCCAAAAACTTTTGTAGGTTGAAGCAGTATCATAATAATAATAATAATAATAATAATAATAATAATAATAATTTATTCATACCTCACCCATCTGGCTGGGCTTCCCCAGCCACTCTGGGCAACTTTCAACAAAATATTAAAATACAGTAATGCATCAATCATTAAAAGCATCCCTAAACCACCCTGATGCCACCCAGAGTACAAATAATATGCTGCTTTTTGTTTTCTGTGTTAAGAAAACCTCCGGCTTCTGACAAGAGTCCAGTTTAGCAGGTTTCAATATTTGCAAAAAACAAAAACCAACGACACTAAAATGCGTTTTTCAAATGCAGCAAGCCACGGCAAGAGAGAGCGCCTCAGGCCGAGAGAGGCGGAATAATAATAATTATTATTATTATTATTCCAGCAAAACAAAATCCTAGCGTCAGACAAAGCCAGGCTAACACACAATTTAACACAGTGTCCCTGTTTAAACAATGCCACTGTTTACAAAGAAGGACCACTTGTTTCCTAGAACTAAGCTCTCCACAAATTAACTGTCCCCATTTGCCCTCTGGAGAGAGGGATATCTTTTAATTTGTTATTTCATTTTATAATGTTTAAACAGACCTGCGTCCCCCAGGGCCTCTGGGAGCCAAATCGCAGAGCCGAGGGCAATAAAGCATTCTTATTTTTTTTTTGCGCACGGTCGCAAAGAACGCCGGCGAATTTGATACCCGCATCCAGCCTGTCTAGATAGGAAAAGGTTCCTGCGCGCAGTGGAACATTCCCCAAAATGAGCCAGGCATGAAAGGAAAGCAGGGAGGGGAGGGGAGAGGGAAGAAAAAGACGCTCCGTTTTATCAGACATTCCCCTACTTCAGAAACTAGGGCAGGATTGTCTATTGTTGGGGAAATAAAGAGAGGAAGATTAAAGGCACAGATAGTTTTGCTGACCGACTTAGGACAAAAAAGAAGGCTCTTTCTCCCCAACCGATTTGGCGCTAAGTTGCCAGAAAAACAAAAGCAGGTCGTTTTTACGATAGGCTTCTTAATGCAAGCGGAGCTGGCCTTTTTTTAAAGGTGCACTATTTGGATTTCTGAGCCAATTTCCTTCCCACTCGCTCAGAATAGTTCTGTCCCCCAATGCAAGACACGGACAAGAGAGAGCACAAACCAGGGTGCATAAAAACCAATGGTTTTATAAAATATATATTTAAAAATCAACATCAAAAAAACGGAGATCATGGCCACTGGTCCCATCACCTCCTGGCAAATAGAAGGGGAAGAAATGGAGGCAGTGAGAGATTTTATTTTCTTGGGCTCCATGATCACTGCAGATGGTGACAGCAGCCACGAAATTAAAAGACGCCTGCTCCTTGGGAGAAAGGCGATGGCAAATCTAGACAACATCTTAAAAAGTAGAGACATCACCTAACCAACAAAGGTCCGTATAGTTAAAGCCATGGTTTTCCCAGTAGTGATGTATGGAAGTGAGAGCTGGACCATAAAGAAGGCTGATCGCCAAAGAATTGATGCTTTTGAATTCTGGTGCTGGAGGAGACTCTTGAGAGTCCCATGGACTGCAAGAAGATCAAACCTCTCCATTCTGAAGGAAATCAGCCCTGAGTGCTCCCTGGAAGGACAGATCCTGAAGCTGAGGCTCCAATACTTTGGCCACCTCATGAGAAGAGAAGACTCCCTGGAAAAGCCCCTGATGTTGGGAAAGATGGAGGGCACAAGGAGAAGGGGACGACAGAGGATGAGATGGTTGGATAGTGTTCTTGAAGCTACAAACATGAGCCTGACCAAACTGCGGGAGGCAGTGGAAGACAGGAGTGCCTGGGGTGCTCTGATCCAGGGGGTCACAAAGAGGCGGACACGACTAAACAACAACAACAACAAAAATTTAAAAATCTGGTTTTTAAAAAATTTAAATTGGAATTTTAAAATAAAATGCTTTCGGGCTGCTCTCCCACTTCCTTTTCTCAGCTCTATGGTCTTGTTGCCTTTAATGACCAGAAGGGGACACTCAGAAGCACAAGGGGAGACCTCGAGGGCTGCATCCAGCACATCAATGCTCCCACATGGACGTTCATGCAGTGCTGCATTTACGTATAAGCTAAACAAGCTATAGCTCGGGGCCCCACTCTCTTGGGAGCCCCCCCAAAAAAACTGAAGAGAGAGAGAGAAAAAACTGGGTAACATGTGCAAATGACTTGAGATACCTTTTAGGTCCATAAATTACCATATAGCATATATTCAACACAAAAAACAGCAAAGATTTGTTGTTGACAAAGGACAACTGGACATATAAAGGGCCCCATTGCCTTCAGGAGCTGAGGGCCTCATCCATCCTAAACTGCCCGGGACAGGCGGATACCAAAAAGGAGAAGGAAAGGGCTTGATTGTAAAAAAAGAAAGAACCTAAAGCAGTAGAATCACAAATAAGAATTTAACAGCAATCAATCAAGACCTTTGAGAAGTTAAAATAGACTAAAAACAAGTCAAAACTCGCATGGGCTTTCTTTGCATCTGGGTAAACGTGTGCTTTTTGGCAGGTGCCAAAAAGTATGTCAATATTAGCTTGGGTACGCTAGGTCAGTGCCATTTCATGCTCAGATGAACCTCCCTGATCTCCGCCTGGGGTGAGTTTGAGGACGGGTGCCCGCCTGGCAGAAACCGCCCCGGGGGCAAAACTAAGATGGTAAGGGGCCTGGCGGGAGAGTCGCCTTGAGCCACCAGGCCAGAGAGGTTTTCAGTGGCTCTGGAACAGAGGTTTTGTGCGCAGAACGGATTTGAGGTATAAACGCCTTGCCAAAGTCCGGTGGGGACATGGCAGTGTGGCGCAGTGGTTAGAGTGTCAGACCGGGACCCAGGAGATCAGGGTTCAAATGCCCAACTCGACCAGGAAGCTCCTCGCTCTCAGCCTTACCTACCTCGCAGGGTTGTTGTGCGGTTAAAAATGGGGAGAGGGAAAACTACCGTATTTTTTGCTCTATAAGACTCACTTTTTCCCTCCTAAAAAGTAAGGGGAAATGTGTGTGCGTCTTATGGAGCGAGTGCAGGCTGCGCAGCTATCCTAGAAGCCAGAACAGCAAGAGGGATTGCTGCTTTCACTGCGCAGCGATCCCTCTTGCTGTTCTGGCTTCTGAGATTCAGAATACTTTTTTTCTTGTTTTCCTCCTCCATAAACTAGGTGCGTCTTGTGGTCTGGTGCGTCTTATAGAGCGAAAAATACGGTATATCTGCTGCCTTGATCTCCTTGGAGGAAAAGAGGAGCTGGGTATCAAATAAGTGCAGAAATAAATAAAATGTGAGGACAGGTGGATTTGATTTAAATCACAATTTAAATCACTAGTCAGTAAGATTTGATTTTTCCATGTAAAACACTTGGGTTTTTTAAACCAAAAAAATAGGTTTAAAATTGGGGATTGTCTTATACACAGGTAGTGCTGAGGAGGCATTTTCTTAATTTGGAGTCCGCCCAAATAGGGGGCGTCTTATACACAAAAAAATACGGTAAATCAAATTTCTTTTACAGAAAGACTCATTCTTGCTGGTATAATCTTAATATTCACACAAGCAGATGAAGGTTCCGTTTTTGGAATAATACATTTTCAGAGTAGTTTTTACAGTTATATCAAAAATCACTGATTCAGTTATACTCTTAGAAATACATAGACCGATAACTATGAAATTATTGTGAGGTTTAATAAGTTAACCGTTTATATTAGGACAACTTTTCTGCTTTACCTTTATTGGAAGGAGAAAAACATAATCATTTCCTTAATAACAACTTAAACAATGTATTTGACTAAAACAATAACATTATAGCATATGTATCCATGTTAACTGATGTGGTTAAACAATTAAAAAAAAAAAACTTAGACTGAGTTTTAGCACACATGAAAAAACAAATCCTTATTTCTTGAATAGCCTTTGGGCTATAATGTAACTTAAATAGAAAACTGTCTTTAGAATGATTTTTCCTCCAAAAGCACATTGTTTAAAAAATCTGATTTAAATAAAAAAAAAAATCCCAATTTAAATAAAAAAAATTTTTTAAAAATTATTTATCCACCCTGGGATTGCTGCTTGGGTTTCGATACCCGCTGTTACTCATAGTGGAAACCTTCACAGATCAGATCAAAAGAATCTTTATCTGCATCAGCCACGAACTGTAGCAATAAAATAAAATACAATGAACTGCAGATAGAGGTTAAAAAAACTATACAAAATACATTTTTGAGGTTTAGATCAATCATCAGATAACAGATCTTACTCTAATTGCCCCTGCTAATTATTTTTTTTGCAGTTTTTGCTGTCACCTGATTATCTTTCTTTCCGCGAAATGTTTCCTACCAGCCTGGGGTTGTCTCCCTCTTCTCGCATAGAAGCCCCATAAGATGCGTGGGCAGAGAAAGAGAAGCACATTAGTGCCTTTTATTAACTGCGGTGGCTGCCAAGGGTTGCAAAACACCAGGTCACACCCCGTGTGTGCATGAACTCAGGGCCAGATTCAGGTTGGATGAGGCCCTCAGCTCCTGAAGGTAATGGAGCCCTTTCTATGTCCAGCTGTCCTTTGTCCACAACAAATTGTCCTGTTCTTCGTGCTGAAGACAGTGGTACCTCTGGTTGTGAACAGGATCCGTTCCGGAGCCCCGTTCGCAACATGAGCAGAACGCAACCCGCAGTGGCGCGTCTGCGCATGACGTCATTTTGTGCTTCTGCGCATGCGGCGAAAAGTAGTGAAACCCGTAAGTAACCCTTTCCGGTACTTCCGGGTCGCCGTGGGACACAACCTGAAAAAACGTATCATGAAGCAAACGTAACACGAGGTATGACTGTATATGCTATATGGTAATTGATGGACCTGATAGGTATCTCAAGCCATTTGCACATGTTGCCCTGCAACCAGTCCATGCAGAATGTTGGCACCCTATATATAGAAAGGAGCAAACCAGCGATATTTTAGGGAGCAGGCTAGCAGGCGGGGCCCATGACTTACATCACAGGAGCCTATGCAACACAAAACACAAATTGTCACTGTTTTTGTTGTTGTTGAATACAGTGGTGCCTCGCAAGACGAAATTAATCCGTTCCGCGAGTCTCTCCGTCTTGTGGTTTTTTCGTCTTGCGAAGCACGGCTATTAGCGGCTTAGCAGCTATTAACGGCTTAGCGGCTATTAGCGGCTATTAACGGCTTAGCGGCTTTAAGAAAAAGGAAACAAACTCGCAAGAACTTGCAAGACGTTTCGTCTTGCGAAGCAAGCCCATAGGGAAATTCATCTTGCGGAACGACTCAAAAAACGGAAAACCCCTTTGTCTAGTGAGTTTTTCATCTTGCGAGGCATTCGTCTTGCAGGGCACCACTATATATGCTATATGGTAATTTATGGACCTAATAGGTATCTAAAGCCATTTACACATGTTGCCCTGCAACCTATATATATAGAAAGGAGCAAAGCAGTGATATTTTAGGGAGCAGGCGGGGCCCATGACTTACATCATAGGAGCCTACACAACACAAAACACTGTTTGTGTATGTAGGTTTTATTTATTTTGTTTTTTATCTTATATTTTGGAAATGCACATCCAGGTGGTTTTTTTCTTTAATTTTTTTTGGGGGGCCCCAAGAGAGTGGAGACGTAAGCTATAGCTTGTTTAACTTATATGTAAATCCGGCAGACAATGGAGGCGAGCGCCTTTGCCGTGTTCAAAATCCGCCAGGCCCCAGGCGAATTTTGCACCCTGCTATCGGCCCCTTGCAACCAAGCGAAAATCTCCGCCACCTGGGAGATCATTGGATCTGGACTGTTTTCACACACTAATACCCCGCCCTGTAGAATTCTGTCCGTTGACCTGCACAATCAGAATGAATTCCGGGGACCAAAATGCTTTTTCTGCGCAGCCTTGAGCAGGAGCAGCGAACAACAATTGCTGTCGCTTGTCTTCTCTCGCCCAACTGCCCTGCTCACAGCTGTGAAGAATATTCTTACGTCATGAGTGGTCTGGTCTGTGTCACCATTCAGAAAAACAGGTCAGAATAGGGCAATATATATATATATATATATATATATATATATATATATATATATATATATGCTTTCGTAGATTTTCACGGGTACAGGAATGCAGGTTTTGGTGTCCTCGGGTGTCTTCCCGTGTAAAAGTTGGGGTGTCTAGGCGACGTTTCGACGAGGTCTCACTCGTCATCTTCAGGCTGGTGCTTTCGGCTTCTTGTTACTGGAACAGAGCAGGATCTCAGTGTTTGAGTTCCTATAAATACTGTTGAGGAGGTGTGTTGTATAGCCTCCAATGTTCTGGGCAGAGAGGAAGTTCCCAGGCTAGTGTGCCTTTTCTTCTTTTGTTCCTTAATTGCTTGAGGGATATCTTGAGTGATTTCTTGAGTGATATCCTGAGTACCACTTAGGTGGGTCATTAGGTGTGGATTAGTTGCTAAAGCCTTTGTGTCTTGACCTCTTGAACTTTGTGAAGAGTTTTTCTGAGAAGATGGGTGTACTGCATTTAGTTGTGCTCTGGCTTGGCTTCGTGTATAGGGGCGAGCTGTGGTTTTGTGGCCTGTGCCAGCCAGATCTGTGTAGGGATTGCAGGGGGGTGCAGCATCCGGAGGTGCCACCATGGTTTGGCTACTGGATGGTGTCTGTAATTTATCTGTGGAGAGGGTCTGGGTTTGGGTCTGGTGTGGTTGATTGGTGATGGCGTTCTGTGTGCCTCTGGATCTGGTGTCAGTTTTTGTGGGGAGGGCTAATTTCCAGATGTCTGGCAAGCGGGATGTGTCGTCACGCTTGTTCATGTTGTGAGGGTGTTTCTCTATCTCGATGGCTTCCATGATTATTCTCTTGTGGTGATGTTCCATGTTAGAGAGCAATTTGGAATCTGCAAAATTAATTTCGTGTCCTGTTTCTTTCATGTGTTGGAAAAGAGAGGAAGTTTTTTCTTCTTTTTTGACGGCATTCTTGTGTTCTGCGATACGTGCATTTATTCGTCTGTTTGTTTGTCCAATGTACGTGGCTGGGCAGACTTTGCAGGGTATTTCATAGACCCCTTGGTTTTCCAACTGGATTTTATCCTTGGGGTTTCTGAGGATATTGGCTATTTTTTGGTTGGCGCAAAAGGCTGTTTTGATATTGTGTTTATGGAGGATTTTGCTAATTTTATCTGTAGTGCCCTTGATATAAGGAAGGAGGGCCATGCCATTGTTTTCTTCTGTGTCTTGGTTTTTGGGGGGTGTTTCTTTTTGGATTAGCTTCGTAACCCTGTTTTGCTGGTATCCATTGGCAATTAACACATTTGAGAGATTCTGTAACTCAGTTGTCAAGTGGTCTTTGTCAGCCAGGCGTTTGGTTCTGGAGATGAGAGTCTTGGCTACGGAGTTTATTTGTGCAGGGTGGTGGTGTGATTGTGCATGTAAGTAGCGGTTGGTGTGTGTTTTTTTCCGGTAGATAGTGTGTCCTAGGGAGCCATCAGGTTTTTTGTAGATTAGGCTATACACGAAGCCAAGCCAGAGCACAACTAAATGCAGTACAGCCATCTTCTCAGAAAAACTCTTCACAAAGTTCAAGAGGTCAAGACACAAAGGCTTTAGCAACTAATCCACACCTAATGACCCACCTAAGTGGTACTCAGGATATCACTCAAGAAATCACTCAAGATATCCCTCAAGCAATTAAGGAACAAAAGAAGAAAAGGCACACTAGCCTGGGAACTTCCTCTCTGCCCAGAACATTGGAGGCTATACAACACACCTCCTCAACAGTATTTATAGGAACTCAAACACTGAGATCCTGCTCTGTTCCAGTAACAAGAAGCCGAAAGCACCAGCCTGAAGATGACGAGTGAGACCTCGTCGAAACGTCGCCTAGACACCCCAACTTTTACACGGGAAGACACCCGAGGACACCAAAACCTGCATTCCTGTACCCGTGAAAATCTACGAAAGCAAATATCTCACCTCTACGGGGAGGAAACCTTCCAGCTGACAAGAACCTACGAGAAACTAGAAATCCGAAGAGCCTCCATCTTATGTGATCTCTTGTTCCTACGCAACTGCCGAGACAACAACTTAATTCCCACATGCTTCCAACTTAAATTCCACTCTAAAACCCCAGCTACCGAAAGGATCCTGAAACGAACTGAACTATCCCTAATCAGAAACGAACTACACAAGAAAAGATACCTACTAAACCAAACCAACAAAGATCTGCTCACTCTTCACCTCAAACTCTGTAACAAAATCCACTCCGCACTCTGGGACAAATGCAAACAACTAGCCGTCTGGAGAGCTGAAACGGAGACCTCACATAAGACAGACACACACACCAACAAACTCCACAAACTAGAGAAACGCCAGAAGCCCAGCCACCCTCCACAACAACCCATGAAACAAACAGTACATAACATATCAGACAGGATCCTCACCTCAACTGAAACCAAAGTACTCTCCAAAGGTTTCAACTTTGCAGTCGCCCCGAGACGCATCCCCACGGAAAACATCATATGCGGAGTCGAAGCTAGCCTAACCAAAATCAACCCAGATGAAGCCAATAAAATCAGACTTGAAGTCACCAACATCCTCTGCTCCAGCAAACCACCCAGAAGCAATTTACACAAAGAAGAACAGAAAGCACTCACCAACCTGAGGAAAGACAACAACATAATCATTCTCCCAGCAGACAAAGGTAATGCCACTGTTGTGATGAACACATCGGACTACCAAGCAAAACTATCAAATCTACTCCAAGACCCTACCTACCAACCTATAAAAACAGATCCCACCACCTATCTGGAAAAAACCACCAAATCCAAAATAAAAGCCTCTCCTATCAGTGAAGAAATCCAGCTAAGAATCATCCCCAGAGAAAAATCATCCAGATGCCCCAAACTCTACGGCCTCCCCAAGATACACAAAGAAGGAACACCACTCAGACCAATAGTCAGCTCCATAGGCTCACCTCTACAAAATCTCGCTAAATTTCTCGCCAAGCAACTTCAGCCCTATGCAGAATCCATCTCTTCACACGTTCCAAACTCCTTCCAGTTCATAGAAACAATAAAGAAGCAAAACCTACATCCCAATGACCTACTTGTGAGCTTCGATGTTGTATCTCTCTTCACACAAGTGCCCATTAATGAAGCCTTGACAGCCATTCAAAACAAATACAATCCCCCCGAATACATCTTGGACCTGACCAACCACTGCCTAACCAACACGTACTTCATCCACAATGGACAAAGATACAAACAGATAGAAGGAGCACCTATGGGATCACCCCTCTCACCGGTCATCGCAAACCTGTACATGGAACACTTTGAAACCAATGCTTTAGACAAGTCAGAACACAAACCTAAACTTTGGCTCAGATATGTTGACGACACCTTTGTAATTTGGCCACACGGGAAGGAAAAACTGGACAGCTTCCTCACACATCTCAACAGCCTACACCCCAAAATACAATTCACTATGGAAATAGAAGCCAACAACCAACTTCCCTTCCTTGACGTCCTAATCTACAAAAAACCTGATGGCTCCCTAGGACACACTATCTACCGGAAAAAAACACACACCAACCGCTACTTACATGCACAATCACACCACCACCCTGCACAAATAAACTCCGTAGCCAAGACTCTCATCTCCAGAACCAAACGCCTGGCTGACAAAGACCACTTGACAACTGAGTTACAGAATCTCTCAAATGTGTTAATTGCCAATGGATACCAGCAAAACAGGGTTACGAAGCTAATCCAAAAAGAAACACCCCCCAAAAACCAAGACACAGAAGAAAACAATGGCATGGCCCTCCTTCCTTATATCAAGGGCACTACAGATAAAATTAGCAAAATCCTCCATAAACACAATATCAAAACAGCCTTTTGCGCCAACCAAAAAATAGCCAATATCCTCAGAAACCCCAAGGATAAAATCCAGTTGGAAAACCAAGGGGTCTATGAAATACCCTGCAAAGTCTGCCCAGCCACGTACATTGGACAAACAAACAGACGAATAAATGCACGTATCGCAGAACACAAGAATGCCGTCAAAAAAGAAGAAAAAACTTCCTCTCTTTTCCAACACATGAAAGAAACAGGACACGAAATTAATTTTGCAGATTCCAAATTGCTCTCTAACATGGAACATCACCACAAGAGAATAATCATGGAAGCCATCGAGATAGAGAAACACCCTCACAACATGAACAAGCGTGACGACACATCCCGCTTGCCAGACATCTGGAAATTAGCCCTCCCCACAAAAACTGACACCAGATCCAGAGGCACACAGAACGCCATCACCAATCAACCACACCAGACCCAAACCCAGACCCTCTCCACAGATAAATTACAGACACCATCCAGTAGCCAAACCATGGTGGCACCTCCGGATGCTGCACCCCCCTGCAATCCCTACACAGATCTGGCTGGCACAGGCCACAAAACCACAGCTCGCCCCTATACACGAAGCCAAGCCAGAGCACAACTAAATGCAGTACACCCATCTTCTCAGAAAAACTCTTCACAAAGTTCAAGAGGTCAAGACACAAAGGCTTTAGCAACTAATCCACACCTAATGACCCACCTAAGTGGTACTCAGGATATCACTCAAGAAATCACTCAAGATATCCCTCAAGCAATTAAGGAACAAAAGAAGAAAAGGCACACTAGCCTGGGAACTTCCTCTCTGCCCAGAACATTGGAGGCTATACAACACACCTCCTCAACAGTATTTATAGGAACTCAAACACTGAGATCCTGCTCTGTTCCAGTAACAAGAAGCCGAAAGCACCAGCCTGAAGATGACGAGTGAGACCTCGTCGAAACGTCGCCTAGACACCCCAACTTTTACACGGGAAGACACCCGAGGACACCAAAACCTGCATATATATATATATATATATATATATATATATATATATATATATGGACTTTCGCGGGACCACGTGATTTTTCTTCTTTACGTTCGTAATCAAGCTCAATGTTGCCTTCTGAACTAGCCGGATGTTTAACTGAGAGCCAATCGCAGTCAGTCCATCATTTGAAAACTGACTTTTGAGCCCTCTTGCCCCAAAATGGAAACTAGACATCCCATTTTGGCAACTATAACCCTGGTTTAAGGAGCCATTTGACGCCTGGGCTTATAATCTGAGAGTTTCTAGCCGTTTCGCCTTCGGGGATGAAGTCAAACCATTAGAGAGCGACATGAAAAATCTTTTAAAAATAAGAATTGGATAAAATGACACAAAGCATTCGAAACCTGCGGGACCAGAGATTTACAGAAGATTGGAAGAAATATACGAACTATTTGAAGAGCAACTGTAATCAACAAATTATGCCAGTAGGACTACAAGAAGTTTTGTAAGGAGAAATATATGAAATATATTGAGATTTGAGATATTGAGAAATGAGATTTAAATGTAATAGTGAGAGTAAGAAATGCAAATTAAGTGAATACAGTGGTACCTCGGGTTAAGTACTTAATTCGTTCCAGAGGTCCGTACTTAACCTGAAACTGTTCTTAACCTGAAGCACCACTTTAGCTAATGGAGCCTCCTGCTGCCGCCGGAGCACGATTTCTGTTCTCATCCTGAAGCAAAGTTCTTAACCTGAAGTACTGTTTCTGGGTTAGCGGAGTCTGTAACCTGAAGCGTATGTAACCTGAAGCGTATGTAATGCGAGGTACCACTGTAGATTGGGAAATTTTCAGATGTGATTGATGGAAGTAAAAAAATTGTATAAGATAGTTATTAGTATAAAAATTGGGGAATTCGTGGAAGGGAATTGAGGTCGACCTTAGAAAAAGATTTCAAGATTGATGTTTATAAGTTAAAATGGGTTATATAAAATGAACTAAATACAATAATGAACTAAATATAATAAGGTTAAAAAATTAGGGATAAGAACTTGTTGAACAAAAATTGGAATTGGAATGCAAGAAGGGGAGGCGTGGGGAAGTCATGGAAATAAGTTATTGAAAATAAGGTTTGTAACTGAGTGTTTTTTCTATTTTTAATTTTTTTTGTATCTTTTTCTTTCTTTTCTTTTTTCTTGGAAAATCTCAATAAATATCTTTTAAAAAAAATTGTATAAGATATAAAAGTATGTTTAGTTATTGTTGGAAATGATATGTTGAAAAACTAGTAAAATCATATATATATATATATATATGCCCCGATGGAGCAATCCCCAAAAGGGTTTCAATTGCCAGGACAAATATTGCGCCAACATGCTTGGGAAGAAGTTTCAAGGAGTTTGTGTGGGGTGGGGAGAGAAACACAGGACGGCAAGGGGAGGACGGGTTCTCCTTGCAGGGCGGCTGACTTCTGTTTTATCTTTTAAGCCTTCGGTTCAGAGGGTCGGAGTTCGCCAGGGCTCCTCGACGGTCATCTTGCAATTCAGGAAGGTGGGGAAATTATGTGCTCTTTCCAAAAGATGGCTGCTTCAACGGATCGGGCAGACATATTACAGTGGTACCTCAGGTTACATACGCTTCAGGTTACAGACTCCGCTAACCCAGATATAGTGCTTCAGGTTAAGAACTTTGTTTCAGGATGAGAACAGAAATCGTGCTCCGGCGGTGTGGCGGCAGCAGGAGGCCCCATTAGCTAAAGTGGTGCTTCAGGTTAAGAACAGTTTCAGGTTAAGAACGGACCTCTGGAACAAATTAAGTACTTAACCTGAGGTGCCACTATACTGTATTTTCCCGTGTACAGCACGCACCTGTGTATAAGATGCCTCCTATTTTGGGGGACTCAAAATTAAGAAAATGGGGGGAGATTGCGCAGAGTTGTTGACCTTTTTTTTGGGGGGGGGGGGAATTGCCAAGAACTGCTCATCCGCCTGAACAACGGTTCCTATCAGACGCAATGAAAAGGCCACCAAACGTCTGACCGCTTGCAGCCAGCGGCCGCCTATCGCAAATCAAATCATTGCCGCAGCCACCACTAACCCACACTGCCACCGCTGACCATCTCCAGCTCATGGCAGCAACCAGTCACCCGTCTCCCCCACAGCACTACCCGTGTATAAGGCGGCCCCAATTTTTAAGCATTACTTTCACGTAAATAATCCTTGTGTTATACATGGAAAAGTACAGTACAGTGGTAATAATAATAATAATAATTTATTATTTGTACCCCGCCCATCTGGCTGGGTTTCCCCAGCCACTCTGGGCGGCTTCCACAGAGACCAAAAATTCACTAAAATGTCACACATTAAAAACTTCCCTGAACAGGGCTGCCTTCAGATGTCTTCTGAATGTCAGGTAGTTGTTTATCGCTTTGACATCTGATGGGAGGGAGTTCCACAGGGCGGGCGCCACTACCGAGAAGGCCCTCTGCCTGGTTCCCTGTAACCTCACTTCTTGCAGGCAGGGAACCGCCAGAAGGCCCTCGGCGCTGGACCTCAGTGTCCGGGCAGAACGGTGGAGGTGGAGACGCTCCTTCATGTATACTGGACCGAGGCCGTTTAGGGCTTTAAAGGTCAACTTTGAATTGTGCTCAGAAACGTACTGGGAGCCAATGTAGATCTTTCAAGACTGGTGTTATGTGGTCTCGGCAGCCGCCCCCAGTCACCATACCTTGGGTTATGTATCCAGAGGGATACATAAACTTCGGGTTGCGAACGTGGCAAACCCGGAAGTGTGTACTTTCGGGTTTCACCACGCGCACATGCACAGGAAGCGCTCAATCTCACTATGTGCGTGCACAGAAGGGCACCACCTGGGTGCGGACTTTTTGGGATACGGCCGGACCTCCAGAACAGATCCCATCCATAACCAGAGGTACCACATAATTTCTTTTCTGAACAACAAGCCCTGCTTTCGGGACCTGGGAGCAAAACAAGAGCACTTCTATCTTAGGTCGGCCTGGTCGCCGCAGCGGCCGACTCAGGTGTTTTGAAAAGGGACGCTCAAAAGCAGCTCACGAAGGTGCGTTTCCCACAGCGACAGGCCTTCTAAGGGCAACTGCTCCTGGGCATGGAGGCTCCACTATCCAGACAGGAGAGGAGCCCTTCTGAAGGGCCATCGAATTCAACAGCCTATCCTAATATGGGTTCCAAAGAGTACAAAGCTATCAAAATCTGGAGGCTGCCGGTCAGAGTTGGTAGCACGGGGATTGGGGGGAGCCTCAGAAACACAGATCTGGAGATACAGGAGGATGAGGAGCTGTCTCCCACTGAGTCAGACCATTGCTCTATCTAATTCAGTTTTGTCAACACTGGCTGGCAGGGTTTCCGATGGGGAGGAAACACTGACTTACCTGCAGATGTCAGGTTTTTTACCTGAGACCTCCGGCACGCAGAGCTGATGCTTTCAGCCACAGTCCTCCCCTTTTAAAGAAAAAGCCCGGTTCTGAATTAAGGGCTGAATTAAAATGCAAACAGAGAAGGGCTTTGGGTGAGTCGGACCCAGAGGAAAGCAGACAAGGAGTCGCTCCCAGCCTCAGATAGTGAAGACGCCAGAGGTTGAAGCTGGGACCTTCTGCAGGCGCAGCAGGTGCTGTAACCACTGAGCTACAGCACCTCTCTTCCAAACAGAGCAAGATTCCAGTCCTCATGAGTCTGAGGACATAGCTCTCTCCCTGCAATGCCAGGAGATTTCAGGGACTGAGCCTGGGACCGTCTGTGTGCGAAGAGACTTGTCCTGTGATTAAGCTGGAGGTGCTCCTCCAGCTAATAATAGTAATAGATATTATGATAATAGATATTATTATTATTGGCAGAGAACTGCAAGAACACATCAATCTGGCCCAGAGGCTGCCAACTGGCAAAGGCCAGCACGAAACGTAAAGCTTTTCGCCCTCCAAGGATGCTAGACTTAATTACCTGCACACAGCAATAAGAGACGCAGCCAGCTTCCATAAGACTTATTTGCATCTGCTCCCCGGTGCCAACAGAAAGCTAATTTGTTTTGCACTAGGCAATATTTGAAGCTGGCGAAGAGAAGGGCCCTGAGAATGCAAGGGCGTAGGATGCTGGATCAGGTCCATGGGGGCCCATCGATCCCAGGATCCTGTTCCCACAGGGGCCAAGCGCTGCAACCCCAAAAGCAGAACCCAAAAGACAGAAGCAGCACTCCGCCCAAATGAGATCTATTGTCTCCAATGGTGAATTTTGCAAATCTGGCCAACTGGCAGCTGGCGACCAAGAGCGGCTGAGGGCTCTTGACTTTAGCACCTGGTGCAGTCAAGGTAGGATGGGGGGGGGCAGGGGGAAGCACAGGTAAGGAGCCCCATTCAGCAGAGACACCCCCCCCAATCAACACAGTGCTAGCCGATCACATTTTGAAGTAATGCACACCCACCTCTTAAAACAGATTGGGTAAACAAATTACTGGGCTCAACAGGACCCTCATCCTGACAAGGGGCACTCATCCTGCCCCAAGGAGGCTCTCCAAAGCACCTGAGCCGATTCCGCAAGCGCCTCTCCATCGAGAGGCAGTGTGGCGTAGTGGTTAGAGGATTGGACCAGGATCTGGGAGGAACCAGGGTTCAAGCTCGGCCATTAAGCTCGCCGCGTGAGCGACTCTCCCCCTTAGCCTCGCCTCCCTCGCAGGGTCACTGTGGGGTGGAGAACCACGCTTTTGGGAGGAAAAAAGTAGGCTATCTTCGCAAACCGATCGGTAAATTCCCAATAATAGCCATCTGCAGTTGCCTTACCTGGAGGGGAGGGGGGGAAGGACACCTAATGGCCTTTTTCAGACACGGGAGGTTTAGGAGTGCGGAAAAATCCATACACAAAAAGCTTTGAAACTTGCCCTTCGGGTATTTTCCTCTCTCTCCCCCAACCAAGATCAGACGCAAAAGCAGGTAACTGCAGCCAAATCCATTAAGAGCATTAAAGCCTTACTGCGATCAAAGGTTTGCCACCCACCCAAGCACAGCTTATGCTCAAGAAAACCGTCCTGTTATTTATTCCCAGCGTCCAACAGATCTGCCACCAAGTCCTTAAAAATAAACCTGTTTCTCTAAAGGCACCCATTATTTTTTTTTGCAGGGAACTCTCCAAACACCCATCCACACCTGAGACAGAAGAAGAGGCCGCTGGATCAAGCCAATGACCCCTCTAGGCCACCCTAGGGCTCTTACAGTGGCCAAATCTCCCTGGGAACGGTGAGGCCAAGATAGACTGCCCCTGGGGGTGGAGGTTCCATTGGAACGTCAGAAGAGGCCTTGCTGGCCGGGGGCAAAACCCACCACCCCGTTCTCACGTTGGCCAGACAGTTGCCCATTTAGGGAAGGCCACAAGGAGGACGTGAGCGCAAGAGGACTGTCTCTTCTGGTGACTTCCTCAGCTTCGTTTCCTCACCTTTCCCCTGAAGCAAAAAAAATTAAAAAGACCCAGATGCTGCAAGCCTTCCTCATAGTTGCCCCATCCTAAGATCACTTCTTAGACATCACCTTGTCCACAAAGGTCCGTATTGTTAAAGCAATGATTCTCCCAGTCGTGATGTATGGAAGTGAGAGTTGGACCATAAAGAAGGCTGATCGCCGAAGAATGGATGCTTTTGAATTCTGGTGCTGGAGGAGACTCTTGAGAGTCCCATGGACTGCAAGAAGAGCAAACCTCTCCATTCTGAAGGAAATCAGCCCTGAGTGCTCACTGGAAGGACAGATCCTGAAGCTGAGGCTCCAAGACTTTGGCCACCTCATGAGAAGAGAAGACTCCCTGGAAAAGACCCTGATGTTGGGAAAGATGGAGGGCACAAGGAGAAGGGGACAACAGAGGACGACATGGTGGGACAGTCAAAACAAAAAAAAAATCCTTCCAGTAGCACCTTAAAGACCAACTAAGTTAGTTCTTGGTATGTTCTGAAGAAGTGTGCATGCACACGAAAGCTCATACCAAGAACTAACTTAGTTGGTCTTTAAGGTGCTACTGGAAGGATTTTTTTTTGTTTTGACTATGGCAGACCAACACGGCTACCCATCTGTAACTGGAATGGTGGGACAGTGTTCTCGAAGCTACCAGCATGAGTTTGACCAAACTGCGGGAGGCAGTGGAAGACAGGAGGGCCTGGCGTGCTCTGGTCCAGGGGGTCACGAAGAGTCGGACTAAACGACCAACAACAACAACAACAAGATCACTTCCACACCAGGGGTGCTGGGAATCACAGCTCTGTGAGGGGGAAAACTACAGTTCCCTAAATTATCTGATATGAGGCCTCGGCAGGGCTGGCTTACCCACAGGCGCTAGGGGTGCGGGGCACCCGGGCACCAAGCTCTCAGGGGCGCCAGGCCGAGAGTCCGGTGCGGAGACTTGGAGTCCGGGGATTGAAGAGCCAGGCAGAGCGCTGCAGGTTTTTCTGCTGCCCGCCCCCCAAAATGGGGCACTGAGCAGTTTTTTGCACCCCAGGGACGTGGGTAGCGCTGTGGGTTAAACCACAGAGCCTAGGACTTGCTGATCAGAAGGTCGGCGGTTCGAATCCCCGCGACGGGGTGAGCTCCCATTGCTCGGTCCCTGCTCCTGCCAACCCAGCAGTTCGAAAGCACACCAGCACAAGTAGATCAAGAGGTACCGCTCCGGCGGGAAGGTAAACGGCGTTTCCGTGCACTGCTGTGGTTCACCAGAAGCGGCTTAGTCATGCTGGCCACATGACATGGAAGCTGTACACTGGCTCCCTCAGCCAATAAAGCGAGATGAGCGTCACAACCCCAGAGTCGGCCACGACTGGACCTAATGGTCAGGGGTCCCTTTACCTTTACCGCATATGCTAAATACGGCCCTTGGGAGAGTCACTACTGAGGATCCCCTGTGGCTCAGCTCAGACCCACCAGTTCTGTGTTGTGGGCTGTTTTGTGGATGTCCCACTTGAGGTCAGACCTCTCTACCTCTGTTGAACTTCTGAAATCTAATGAATACTTCTTCTTCTTCTTCTTCTTATTATTATTATTATTATTATTATTATTATTGTGGCAGGCTTTTATACTGGAGAAAGTGTGACCACCTATTGGTGGCTAGGGGAACTGCAGCATGACGACAGCCTTACATTTTTTGTATATAGGCAGAAAATAATTTTGTACATCCTTCTTCGGAACATGGTTGGTCCATACTTGGTTGTCTTTGCTGACAGCTTCTCAAAGGCCATGCACCACATTGAGAGACTATATATACAGTCTGGCCAAGCAACGGCTGGTTTTCAGAGAGCTGACAGTCCGAATGTTTCCAACTGCCTGTCACAGAGAACTGATTGCCTGCTAGCTGCCAATAATTCAGCCAGCCTACAGTCTGGACGAAACACAGACACCTAAGGATACGGCCAGGTATTCACTAAAATGTGGAGGCTATGCCTGGCTGTTTGACTTGAAAAAGGTTTTCGGATTTATTGGGAGTGCAGAAGACATGTAAGAGTAGAAAGATAACCTCGCAATTTCCACAAATTGTGTAATATGAATTTGTAATTGTTTATTTTACGGGATTGTTCTGTAAGGTAAGGACAGGCATACTGAAAGATTGATGATAGTAAAGACTAGTCATTCTGGGTGTTGCCTAACTAAATTCTACTTAGACTCATTAATGGACAGTAATTAGGCACATGAGTAGGACTAACGCTGCATCCAACCCAGTGATAATGATTATTAATCAGACATATGGATATGGAATGTGGATAAAAATGGTATACTGAGGACTTAATTCCTTAAGATGAGGGTTTCTTGTGTAAAGGATGCTTGATGGTTAATCATATAATAAG
Organism: Podarcis muralis; assembly: GCF_964188315.1. Taxonomy (NCBI): domain Eukaryota; kingdom Metazoa; phylum Chordata; class Lepidosauria; order Squamata; family Lacertidae; genus Podarcis; species Podarcis muralis. Next base: position 3,484,552 of record NC_135670.1, read on the forward strand.
GATTTGTCATTATGATAAGTTGGGTAACCACACCAAATCAGTTTGGAAACATTTAAGAATACAATGTTGCATTGTAGGAAATCCGAAGGAAATTTGCACAGTGTAAAATCCAATAAAAGAAGATGAGTTCTTGTCATTATAGGGGATTGGAATGCTAAAGTAGGGAGTCAAGAGATAAAAGGAACAACTGGCAAGTTTGGCCTTGGAGTTCAAAACGAAGCAGGGCAAAGGCTAATAGAGTTCTGTCAAGAGAACAAGCTGGTCATCACAAACACTCTTTTCCAACAACACAAGAGACGACTCTACACATGGACATCACCAGATGGGCAGCATCGAAATCAGATTGATTATATTCTCTGCAGCCAAAGATGGAGAAGCTCTATACAGTCAGCAAAAACAAGACCTGGAGCTGACTGTGGCTCAGATCATCAGCTTCTTATAGCAAAATTCAAGCTTAAACTGAAAAAAGTAGGAAAATCCACTGGGCCAGTAAGATACAATCTAAGTCAAATCCCTTATGAATACACAGAGGAACTATACCAGAAAGATATGGATGGCTCGTACACCCCAGGTAGTGTGGTTGCTGACCTTGAGCCAGACATCCTGGAGAGTGAAGTCAAACGGGCCTTAGAAAGCACTGCAAATAACAAGGCCAGTGGAAGTGATGGTATTCCAGCTGAACTACTTAAAATTTTAAAAGATGATGCTGTTAAGGTGCTACACTCACTATGCCAGCAAGTTTGGAAAACTCAGCAGTGGCCAGAGGATTGGAGAAGGTCAGTCTACATCCCAATCCCAAAGGAGGGCAGTGCCAAAGAATGCTCCAACTACCGCACAATTGCACTCATTTCACACGCTAGCAAGGTTATGCTTAAAATTCTACAAGGAAGGCTCAAGCAGTATGTGGACCGAGAACTCCCAGAAGTGCAAGCTGGATTTAGAAGAGGCAGAGGAACCAGAGACCAAATTGCAAACATGCGCTGGATTATGGAGAAAGCTAGAGAGTTCCAGAAAGACATCTACTTCTGCTTCATTGACTATGCAAAAGCCTTTGACTGTGTCGACCACAGCAAACTATGGCAAGTTCTTAAAGAAATGGGAGTGCCTGATCACCTCATCTGTCTCCTGAGAAATCTCTATGTGGGACAAGAAGCTACAGTTAGAACTGGATATGGAACAACTGATTGGTTCAAAATTGGGAAAGGAGTACGACAAGGCTGTAATTTGTCTCCCTGCTTATTTAACTTATATGCAGAATTCATCATGTGAAAGGCTGGGCTGGATGAATCCCAAGCCAGAATTAAGATTGCCGGAAGAAATATCAACAGCCTCAGATATGCAGATGACACAACCTTGATGGCAGAAAGTGAGGAGGAATTAAAGAACCTTTTAATGAGGGTGAAAGAGGAGAGCGCAAAATATGGTCTGAAGCTCAACACCAAAAAAACGAAGATCATGGCCACTGGTCCCATCACCTCCTGGCAAATAGAAGGGGAAGAAATGGAGGCAGTGAGAGATTTCACTTTCTTGGGCTCCATGATCACTGCAGATGGTGACAGCAGTCACGAAATTAAAAGACGCCTGCTTCTTGGGAGAAAGATGATGGCAAACCTAGACAGCATCTTAAAAAGCAGAGACATCACCTTGCCGACAAAGGTCTGTATAGTTAAAGCTATGGTTTTATCAGTAGTGATGTATGGAAGTGAGAGCTGGACCATAAAGAAGGCTGATCGCCGAAGAATTGATGCTTTTGAATTATGGTGCTGGAGGAGACTCTTGAGAGTCCCATGGACTGCAAGAAGATCAAACGCATCCATTCTTAAGGAAATTAGCCCTGAGTGCTCACTGGAAGGACAGATCCTGAAGCTGAGGCTCCAAGACTTTGGCCACATGGTGAGAAGAGAAGACTCCCTGGAAAAGACCCTGATGTTGGGAAAGATGGAGGGCTCAAGGAGAAGGGGACGACAGAGGACGAGATGGGGGGACAGTGTTCTCGAAGCTACCAGCATGAGTTTGACCAAATTGGGGGAGGCAGTGGAAGACAGGAGTGCCTGGCGTGCTCTGATCCATGGGGTCACGAAGAGTCGGACACGACTAAACGACTAAACAACAACAACAATGGCAAGTAACGAACGGCAAGCGATGGTAAACCCCAAAATCACTTACCCTAGAAAGCAATGGATAAATCTTTCAAGGAAACCGGGTGTGGGGGAACTTTGGCCCTTCGGAGGTTCCCAAACTACAACTCCTATCAGCCCCAGCAAGCATGGCCAGGCGTGAGGATGGGATACGTAGTTCAGCGACACCTTGGTGGGCCAAATGATCCTTGCACCAAAGTAAATAAATGCACAAAGCAAAACAAAACACTCCCAAGGGCAGGCACCCCCAAACTCGGCCCTCCAGATGTTTTGGGACTACAATTCCCATCATCCCTGACCACTGGTCCTGTTAGCTAGGGATGATGGGAGTTGTAGTCCCAAAACATCTGGAGGGCCGGGTTTGGGGATGCCTGCCCGAGGCTGACTTCTACACAGAGTAGACCCGGCGAAGTTAATAAATGTGGTTAATTTCAATCTACTCTGAATGGGAGTCCGCTGAATGCAGACCCAATGAGGTTATGGCCTCAGCCTGCACAGGCCTGAAAGCTAACAACTTTGGGGAGTTTTTTTAATCCCACAGCGGATACATTAGAAAAAAAATGCTAGTCCATTACTATGATTTAATCCTACGTGGCGACTGGGCAAAGGCTGTTGCACGCGAATATTTCTGTTTTTTAACCCAGCCTTTCGGAAACTTAGAAAAGCAAACAGAGGCTAGATTCAGATGTGCCACACTGAAATGCATGCATGGCTCTCCTTTCTGAAAACCCCGGAAGCGAAAGGCCTTAAGAAACAGCAACACAACTATCGGTTTAGTTTGGACAGACCTGAGGGTGCCGTAAATGTGCTTTCGCAAACAGAAAGGAAGGAGGGGGGAAGACAGGCCTGCCATGCCCATGCTCAAAAGGGGGGACATTTCCCCCCACCCAGATCAAGGATCATTAACTGGTTCCGGGATGCCAGGGTGCCCTCGATTTGCAGGGGGGAAAGTTGCACACATACACATCAGGGTGGCGAAGATTTGGTGTAGGCCTCAAAAGGGGAGACTGGCACTTCCTGGATCGGAGGGAAAGAGCAGAAGAGAGAAGGAAGGAAGACTTTGGGGCAGGGGTCAGCAATCTTTTTCAGCAGGGGGCCGGTCCACTGACCCTCAGACCTTGCGGGGGGCCGGATTATATTTTTGGGGGGGAAATATGAACAAATTCTTATGCCCCACAAATAACCCAGAGATGCATTTTAAATAAAAGGACACATTCTACTCATGTAAAAACACGCTGATTCCCGGACCGTTTGTGGGCCAGATTGAGAAGGCGATTGGGCCGGATCCGGCCCCGCGGGCCTTAAGTTTGCCTACCCATGCTCTGGGGGGAAAGATAAACTGATATCCTACAGCAATGAAGCACACTTTGGAGAGGCAAGCCAGGAACCTCTCCCAAACTCTGCGGGGTTATGTGTAAACATGGCTTTAAGGCACAGGATTCTTGGATAAAGCTGTCAGAGAAAGGGCCATTATGGCTGGGACAATGGACCCCATAAATCAGGAGAGAAAAGAGAGAAGGGAGATGCTAGCAATGCTACAAAGGGTGGAAATTTAAGGGTGGGGGCACCAAATTCTCCCTGTCCTGCCCCCCTCTTCTCCTCCCCACTTTCGCTGAACATTTACTTGAAGGGAGTTCTCGCCCGAGCCCCCAAAAGTGTCCGAAACAAAGTCTATTTCCCCCTCACAGCCCAGAGAGGGGAGGAAAAACAGTCCCCAAATAAAGTGGGTCAGACAAACCCTTTTTTTCTGGAAATAAACACATTCCCCTTCCTTTCATCTCCAAAACACACATCCCTCAAAGATAAAAAGGTTCAGCTCTACAAAGTACCTTTCAAACTTTTCTATATAGATGCAAAAAGGTTTTGTGGGGGGGAATAAGGTGGGGATTCCTATAAATTGGGGGAAGGAAAGAAAGACCTGGAAACCCCCTTCTATAATAGGATTCTGGAGGAAACAGGGTTTTTTTAATTAAAAAGGGAGAACAATTCTTAATTTTCCGAGAGAGAAAAAAGAGAATTACCTCCGGGGTTCTTCCTCCCGCCAGTGAATCCGACTCGTGTGCAATGTGGGGTGGATGGAAGTGTGGGTCGATCCTGGCTGCCCCCACACCCACAAAAAAAAAATCCCTGGATGGAAATTAGTCATAGGGAAGGGGGGGGAGGGATCGAGGGAGGGGCGCCCCGTGCAAAGGATCCGCCCCATTGCCAAATAACAGTTTAGCCATTCAAAGCCCCGTGCGCGGAGCTCCGAGGCCCCGATCCCGCGCGCCTTTACTTGCGAGTAAGCGCCGTTAGGCCCCTTCCTTCCGAGCAGACTCGCCCTTTCCTCCGGATCCTGGAGCTCCAGGGCTTCCTGGTGCAGGGCCGCTGAGCCCGCTTACTCCCGAGTAAGCGCGCTCCTGGAGTCCCGCGTCAAAGCGGCCGGCGGCCCGCAGGCTTCGCCGGGAGTTGAGTCCACCCGTTTCCAAAACGCAGAGCAAGCCGGGGTTACTCTAGAGTAAAGGCCGCGCCCGATCCGGTGCAAAAACACTCTTTTAAAAGCTCGAATTCCCGGTAAGAGGAGCAGATGCGCTATGCCGTAAGGAGGTGCAGACGCCCCGCGATTAATGCGTGCGCCCTTGATGGCGATGGGTCTACTCCCAGTATATCTGGGAGCTTTTGCCATGCCTGCTCGGAAGCAAGCCCCGTTGACTTCCACTGGGTCTTACTCCCGAGTAAGCGGCCTGAGGATCGCAGCCTGCCTCGGCCCCGATCCGAAACCAGACACCCCCCAAAAAACAACACTCCATGAAATCAATGGAGATGAGTCTCCTCGGTGAGTAATACATACTGGAAAGTGCCCACGAGTATTTTTCCTTTAAACCGGGAGTGGCGAGGGCGCACGGGAGGGAGATATCGATCCGGTTTATAGTCTGTTTACATGACGGAAGAGAGAAAGCGGGAGAAGAGTTGGGGCGAGTAAAGGGGAATAAATGAGGGTGTGTCTCCCCCCCCAAAAAAAACATCACCCTCCCAAACAAAACACGCACACAAACTCCCCCAAAGAATTAGGAATCAACTCGCCTTTGGCGCAGCGCAGCCGAAATGGGAAGGCGCAAAGCGGAGCCTCGCCTGGAGCCACAAAGTTACTCATGACACAACCCTCCTTCCGCTCACAGTTTCCTGAACCCGGAGCAAGGGAGGGGGGGCAGGATTACAAAGAGAGAGGAGGGTTTTTTTTTGGAGGGGGGGTTGAAGAGAAGCTCGTGGGAGGAAAGCAAAGTGGGGCGAAGAAGGAGAGGAAAACCCAACTTGTTGCAAAGCATCGGGGCGCACAGACAAGACGAGGGATCCACTCACGTTTTGCACCAGGAAGTCTAGCAGAGCTCTGCGGAATCTCCCCTTCTCTCTTTTTTCTTTGGGGGGGGGGGGTTGCCTGGTTTAAAATAAAAAATTGGGGGGTGGGAGGTGAGGTTAGGGGGCGCAACCTCTCTTTCGCTCCTGCTCCTCCCCTTTGATCCAAAGCGCGCAGGCGGGGGGGGGGGGCTGCTGCTGCTGCTGGGAAGGGGCAGAAAATAAATAAATATAAAGTAAAAAGCAGTCTTCTTTTTGGGGGGTGCGCGCGCGTAAGGGGGGGCCGGGGAGTTGTTGGAGAAATGACGTCGCCCCGGGACGGATCAGGTTAGCAGCCCCGCTGAGCCACTGGCAACATTAATTCGATATCGCAAAAAAAAACAACACCACTTTTTTTGGGGGGGGGAAATAGCCAAGCCTTAGCAATCGAGGGCAGAGCCTGGCACGGCGCGTCCCCGCGCCGCCCCTCCCCCTCCATCCATCTCTCTGGCCATCCACTGACTCACCCACTTTGCTGGCGGGGGAGGGCGCGCGCGCGGGGGGGGGGTGTTGTCCCACTTTGGAGGAGGGGGGAGGGAGGGGCCTGCCCGTCACTCGGAGGGTGGGTCTCTCTCTCTCTCTCTTTCCGGATTCCGGATAGAGCCCCTCCTACCCAAGGGAGGGCTCTTCTCTCTTTTTCCCTCCCCCCCCCCGCACTTTTCTTTCTTTCTTTTTTCTTTCTTTTTGCAAAAAAAAGGAGCTTCTCTCTATTTCTCTTCTGGACTCACCAGTTTTGCAAAAGAGAGGATGGAGCTGGAAGGAAATTGGGGGGAGGGAGAGAGAAATGGGGAGGGGGACCCCAATTTTCCCCATCACTCCCCCCTTTTCTTTCTTTCTTTCTTTCTTTCTTTCTTTTTGCAAAAAAAAAAAAAAAGGCGCTTCTCTCTTTTCCTCTTCTGGACTCACCAGTTTTGCAAAAGAGAGGATGGAGCTGGAAAGAAATTGGAGGGAGGGAGAGAGAATGGGGAGGGGGACCCCAATTTTCCCCATCTTCCCCCCTTTTCTTTCTTTCTTTCTTTCTTTCTTTCTTTCTTTCTTTCTTTCTTTCTTTTTGCAAAAAAAGGAGGTTCTCTCTTTTCCTCTTCTGGACCCACCAGTTTTGCAAAAGAGAGGATGGAGGTGGAAAGAAATTGGGGGGAGGGTGAGAGAATTGGGGAGGGGGGACCCCAATTTTCCCCATTGCTTCCCCCCGCCTCGCCCACGTGGCTAAGGGACCCTGGGTTGGGCTCCAGAGGATAAGCAACTTGGTGCCGGAGTCAGAGCGTTGGTCCATGTAGATCAGCATTGTCGGCACTGGCTGGCAGCAGCTCAAGGAGGGGAGGGGGAGAAGTTGGGGAGGGGGGCAAGGTGTCTAAGCTGCCCCAGGTTGAGTGACACTTCAGAGGAGTGGCGGAGGAAGCGGACTTTGTGAGTGTGTTGCTGCATAGGGCGCAGCGGTGCTTGCACGGGCTGGCAGTATCTCTCATGAGGGGGGCAGAAAAAGAAGGGGGCAACACCCGATTCCCCCTCCCTTCACTCCAGTTGGACTGCTGCTTCGAGGAAGATGAGTCACAGCATTGCTTCACCTAGTTCAGCGAGGTCGACACTGGCTGCCAGCAGCTCTCCAAAGTTTCCGGCAAAAGGGACTTTCAACCAGCTGAACCCAGGACCTTGGGCAGGCAAGACTGAGACTCTGCCGCACCCGAAGATGACTCGGAAACTGCAATTAATCCAGAATGCGGCAGCCAGACTGGTGACTGGGAGCGGCCACTGAGACCACATAACACCGGTCCTGAAAGATCTTCACTGGATCCCAGTACAATGGTACCTTGGTTTACATACGCTTCAGATTACATACACTTCAGGTTACAGGCTCTGCTAACCCAGAAATAGCACCTTGGGTTAAGAACTTTGCTTCAGGATGAGAACAGAAATCGTGCTCCGGCGGCGCAGCTGCAGCAGGAGGCCCCATTAGCTAAAGTGGTGCTTCAGGTTAAGAACAGTTTCAGGTTAAGAACAGACCTCTGGAATTAATTAAGTACTTAACCCGAGGTACCACTGTACGTTTCCAAGCACAATTCAAAGTGTTGGTGCTGACCTTGAAAGCCCTAAACCAGGCATAGGCAAACTTGGCCCTCCAGATGTTTTGGGACTACAACTCCCATCATCCCTAGCTAACAGGACCAGTAGTCAGGGATGATGGGAGTTGTAGTCCCAAAACATCTGGAGGGCCCAGTTTGCCTATGCCTGTCCTAAATGGCCTTGGCTTAGTAGACCTGAAGGAGTGTCTCCAACCCCCTCCATTCTGCCCGGACACTGATGTCCAGCTCCGGTTCCCTGCCTGCAAGAAGTGAGGTTACAGGGAACCAGGCAGAGGGCCTTCTCGGTGGTGGCGCCTGCCCTGTGGAATGCCCTCCCATCAGATGTCAAGGCAATAAACAACTATTTTACTTTTTGACAATTGAAGGCAGCCCTCTTTAGGGAAGTTTTTAATGTCTGGTGCTGTATTGTTTTTAATATTCTGTTGGAAGCCACCCAGAGTGGCTGGGGAAACCCAGCCAGATGGGCGGGGTATAAATTATTATTATTATTAATAATAATAATAACATAAAGCACGAGGCTAGTCCTCATTGTGCACCCAGTGAGTTGTGTTACGTGACTGACAGCAGCAAAAACAAACGGCCTGATGAAACAGTACAAACATCGTCAGACCAGGATCTCGTATGGAGACCCTGTTGGGGATTATTGCTGTGAAACTCACAGACTCATTTTGTTGTTGTTTTGTTAGCAGAAAGTTAGCAGGCTCCGGAAATTTTACAACATCCGTGTGGCAAATTGTGAAATGAAGATCCTCTGCCCAGTTCTGGTTCATATTTCCAGTAAGTAATTTTGGGGAGGACGTGTTTCTGAAAAGGGGCTTTAAAGTATTGCAAATACTGTACAGAAGAAATAATGTAAATAAAGAAATAATCTAAAGGTGTTTGCTTCCATGCTGTTTTTATTTCCTGCTGTCCCACAGCGCCACCTGGTGGCACACTCTGCTTGTCTCTCCTCTTCATCAGCAGGGAATTGTAGTGCTCTGAGCAGAAATCTCTCTCAGCGCTCCCGAAAACTACAGTACCTACAGAACTACAGAAGCTCTCAGCAATCTGAACCGCACCCTGTTTCTTCTTCTGCTTGGTGTAGTGTCTGACCAGGAGCTTGCAGACCAGAGTTCAAAACCCTGCTCAGGCATGAAGCTTGCTGGATGTGTGACCTTGGGCTAGTCACAGTTGTTGTTGTTGTTTAGTCGTTTAGTCGTGTCTGCTTCTTCGTGACCCCCTGGACCAGAGCACGCCAGGCCCTCCTGTCTTCCACTGCCTCCCGCAGTTTGGTCAAACTCATGCTGGTAGCTTCAAGAGCACTGTTCCACCATCTCGTCCTCTGTCGTCCCCTTCTCCTTGTGCCCTCCATCTTTCCCAACATCAGGGTCTTTTTCCAGGGAGTCTTTTCTTCTCATGAGGTGGCCAAAGTCTTGGAGCCTCAGCTTCAGGATCTGTCCTTCCAGTGAGCACTCAGGGCTGATTTCCTTCCGAATGGATTGGTCTGATGTTCTTGCAGTCCATGGGACTCTCCAGAGTCTCCTCCAGCACCAGAATTCAAAAGCATCCGTTCTTCGGCAATCAGCCTTCTTGATGGTCCAGCTCTCACTTCTGGGAAAACCATAGCTTTAACTATAAGGACCTTTGTTGGCAAGGCGATGTCTCTGCTTTTTAAGATGCTGTCTAGGTTTGTCATTGCTTTTCTCCCAAGAAGCAAGTGTCTTTTAATTTCGTGACTGCTGTCACACTGACCTCTCCTTTATGGATCACTGCCTTGCCGTGGCGAAGGGGCTTGAATAACTCAGAGAAGCGATGAGCTATGCCGTGCAGGGCCACCCAAGATGAACAGGTCATAGTGGAGAGTTTTGACCAAACGTGATCCACCTGGAGCAGGAACCGGCAAGCCACTCCTGTATCCCTGCCAAGAAAACTCCATGGACAAAGACAACAGGCATATAAAAGTTATGACGCTGGAAGATGAGCGCCTCAGGTCGGAAGGCGTCCAACATGCTACTGAGGAAGAGCGGAGGACAAGTACAAGTAGATCCAGAGCTGATGAAGCGGCTGGGCCAAAGCCGAAAGGACGCTCAGTTGTGGATATGCCTGGAAGCGAAAGGAAAGTCCAATGCTGTAAAGAAAAATATTGCATAGGAACCTGGAATGTAAGAACCATGAACCTGGGTAAGTTGGATGTGGTCAAAAATGAGATGGCGAGAATAAATATTGACAACCTGGGCATCAGTGAACTAAAATGGACGGGAATGGGCAAATTCAGTTCGGATGACCATCATATCTACTACAGTGGTGCCTCGCAAGACGAAAATAATCCGTTCCGCGAGTCTCTTCGTCTAGCGGTTTTTTCGTCTTGCGAAGCAACCCTATTAGAGGCTTAGCGGGTTAGCGCTATTAGCGGTTTAGCGTCTTAGCAGCTATTAAAGGCTTAGCGGCTTAGCGGCTAAAAGGCTATTAGTGGCTTAGCGGCTTAGAAAAAGGGGGGGGGGTTGGAAAAAATCGCAAGACTCGCAAGACGTTTTTGTCTTGCAAAGCAAGCCCATAGGGAAAATCGTCTTGCAAAGCAACTAAAAAACGGAAAACCCTTTCGTCTAGCGGGTTTTTCGTCTTGCGAGGCATTCGTCTTGCAGGGCACCACTGTACTGTGGGCAAGAATCCCGCAAAAGAAATGGAGTGTCACAGTATCTCAGCCTTAACCTACCTCTCAGGGTTGTTGTGAAGATGAAATGAGGAACAGAGGGAAAGGAAAGAGAACCACCTATGTCACCCTGAGCTCCTGGGAAGAAAAGTTGAGATATCAGTGTAATCGACGTCTTTTCCTTTTAACAGAAGAATTAGGGCCATTTCCTCCAAACAGTGATGGGTGTCTCATTCCAAAACCCAGAGAGAATTCTTTTTCCCCCCTCCTGCCAATAAATTTTATTAAAGTTGGAAAGAAAATATATAAAGATAAAAAGAGAAACAAATATAAATAAATTTTAAAAGATGCAAAGATAAAAAAACTAATTAAAAACACAAACCAAAAGGAGGAAGAAAAAAAAGGGGAAAAAAGAGACCTTCTGATTCTATAAATATAGCTCTCTATACGCAGAGAAGTATGCAAAACATCCACTCTGATAAAACACCCAACAATTCTACTTTATATAAACCAATATTTTCTTCAGTCTCCAAACCCAGATATCCTAAGTGCATTTTCGTTTTCATTCAATAGGTCTATAAGGAGATCCCAGTCTGAAGAAAATACTGACAAAGATTTTTTTTCTGATTAAACAGGTCAACGAAGTCCAATAATTTTAGCAATTATTCCTGCATGGTGGGTCATGACCTTTCCATCTTTATGCATATAAAAGTCTTGCTGCTGTGATCATTTATTGAAATAATGTTCTTTTTCTAATTGTATTCCATTATTCCTAGCAGGAAAAGTTCTGCCTTCAACCGAATGTTACAATTTAAAAAACACAAACTTTTGCATCAATGTATGTATTTGTATCTAATATTTCCTGGCTTTTTTTTGCAGGTCCACCAAGCGTGAGAAAATGTCCCATCATATTTTTCAGCAAACATTTAGAACGCCTTTACACATCCTAAATCATTTATCCGGATACCATTAATCCATCATTTTATTTAAACATTCTTTAAGGTTATTATAACCATAATACAGAGAGGTTTCTAGCCATCAGGAGACTTTTCTGACCAGTATCCCAGCTGATGAAACGATTGACGGTCTGTTGAGACGCTTCATGGACCCCTCTCTCTTTGCCTTTATCACTGCAGCCTAGCAGGCTGAAGTTCAACAGGTGGTTCTCCTCCAAGCATGGATATAAAAAGTGCTAAGGCAAACTTTGCCTGCTGGTTTTCTGCCTTGCACGATCCGTAATTAACTGGTGGAGCTCCTCCGTTCAGTCAAAAGCACCCCAGGAGAAGGTGGGGCAGGACAGGTGAGGGGTGTGGCTTAGGGAGAGATTCCTGGGGGGCAGAGAGAGAGAAAGAGAGAGAGAGAGAGAGAGAGAGAGAGAGAGAGAGAGAGAACGAACCCCAGAGAGCCTTAAGTCAATACTGACCTACTTGGAGGTGTTGGGGATTTAACCGGGGACATTCTGCATGCAAAGCATACACTCTGCCCCTGAGCTACGGAGTTTCCTTTAAAAAGAATAGTTAAGGTTCTAGTCCTCATGGTTCTGGAGAACGGCCTGTCGTAGGCAGGAAAATAAAAAGCTGTCTTCTACTGAGTGGGGCCATAAGAATTGCCCACAGAGGAGTATCAGGAAGAGTGGAATAAATTTAATGATTATCTAGTTAAATTTGTTAAGTTAAATTAATTGAAAATAGCTTGCAGATACTTAATTGGCTTAGGATTTTATTTATGTTAAGTGATGAATTAATATGTTTAATTCCATAAGGTGAAGATTTAAGGATGTTAATGTTTAAGTTAAATTTCACAAGAATTGGGATTTGGAAAACCGTTAAAAGGACATGCAATGAAATTCAACCAAGGGGAAGCGAGGAAGTCACTTAACAAAGTTAATAAGTGTAATTTTCAATAAGGCTATGATTTATGTTTGTTTGTTTATAATATTGTGAAAACCAATTTAAAAAAAAAATTGGAGGGGGGGGGAGAATTGCCCACTGTCTGGCAAGTGAGCGAGGTCCCGACTATTATTATTATTATTACTATTGGCAACTTAAGCTGACAGAATATGCACAGCTTGCAGACTTAACATCTAGAATAAGAGGACAAGAAGAACATACGTTTAGAGAAGATTGGAAAACGTTTCTTGAATACATGCGGGGGGGGGGGTGTACGCTTGAAAACGTTGGCAGCATTAAGATAAATTCAACAGTGTGATTAAATTCTCATGGATGGAATAATGGAATACTGAATGGTTTAGTTTTTGTAAAATATGCAGGGATTTATGATATGCAAAATGAACCAGGGAAAGAGAAGAAGGGAAGTCATTGATATTTTAAGGATGCTTAAACGAGAGAATTGCCCACACTGGCTGGCAGCAGCTCTGTGGGGTTTCAGGCAGCCCCGTATTATTCGGACCGTGTGTGGCATCTGCAGGAATTGGCAAAAATACCTGGGATTCAGGGGTCATTATTGTTGTTTAAAATATTGTTATCTTCTGCTTCCCGCCCCATTGCAATAATAAAATTTAAGGTCTTATATATACAGTGGTACCTCGGATTACATATGCTTCAGGTTACAGACGCTTCAGGTTACAGACTCCGCTAACCCAGAAATCGTACCTTGGGTTAAGAACTTTGCTTCAGGATGAGAACAGTTTCAGGTTAAGAACGGACCTCCAGAACGAATTAAGTACTTAACCCGAGGTACCACTGTATAATAAATGTTCATAAATGTACCAACCAAGCACATACGTACATAGATCAGCACAGGAAGACTGACCTGAAACCATTTTTGATTCCCAAACTGACCAAATGTTTTCTCTGCAAGGAGGGAGGGGGGTGAGGGAACCTTCTCATTGTCTCAGGAATTGGGAAGTCACCATCTCAGAGGGTGACAGACTACCAGGAAAGGCAATCAGGTAAGGCATTATCAGATAACCTGGCAGACAGGAAAAACAACAACACGCTCAAATTTCTGTTGTAGACCGCCTTTTCTGTGATGTAGGTATGATGTTTGTGGGGGGTGGTCTTGGGCTACACCCCTTCTGTGATGTATGTATGATGTATGGTGGGGTGGTCTTGAGCTCCAGGGCAGGGAATTTAAAATGTCTAGACGTTGTTCGAGGTCCTCCTCCTTTCCTGCGTGTGAGGGGAGCACCCTCCTGCAACAGATCAATAAAGATCAGGCTTCCGAGCTGCTTTGCTTCTCAATATTCTCTGCTTGGCCTCTGTTATTTTCTCCTATCAATAGGGAACCCACGTAAGGACTCTATACGGGCTCTTGGATACCCCATAAGGGGAAAAGGGCAGATTCTGTTTACACCACAAAGGAGTTGCCCGGTTATATCTACAAGCACAAAAGCAACCCCCCTCTGCAATGCAGGAATATGCAGCTGTCCCACACAGGGATCGAACCTGCTGCCTGCAACTTTGGCACCATCAGCGCCACCTTCTAGGGACCTGAGTTATTCAGGCTGCGCCCTTAAGCATTTGTGCAGCGCAAGAGGACGAGGTCTCTGCCCCGAGAGGCTCCCAGTCTAGAGAACGTCTTGAGACCTTGCACTCCACTGAGTGTCTCCCTCGGATCAATGATTAAGCAGGGCTCCTTAGGAGGGAGGCCAGCGCAGGAATTTCCACCTCGCCTCTTCCAGAGATGTGGGAGGGTTGGCTCTTGTTCTCGAAAGGAATTCGCGGCAGGAATGCAACCAGGCAACTCTGGCAGTGTTTACTTGTGTGTCTCCAGAGAGTCCTTTACTTTTGAATTTCGCCAGGTGGAAGGAAGAGAAGAGACTAAGGTCAGCCTGGACCATCTTTGTTGCGTGAAGATAATAAGCAGGAAAGGTGTAATAAATTAAAACCAGCTCAGATCATAGCAAAGCTTAGCCAAGCCCAGCACCCTGTCTCCAACAGGGGACAGCCAGAAGTAGCTGGGAAACTGACAAGTTGGGCAGGGAAACACCAGCTCTCCTGCTTCATTTGGAAGCTTGCAACTGGATGCAGGGGCTCTGTTTAATAATCCAGGCTAAAAGGCGTTCCTTCCCAAATTTACTTGGTCCTGGCGCTTCTGGATCAGACCACTGTCCTCTCTCCGAGAAAAATGCCCCTTCTTGGAATCCCGTAAACACACCAGGCAGGCAGTACCTAAACCGAGATCTCCTTTGGGGAGACCCAAGTCAAGTCAAGTCGTTTTATTATGGTCAATGACCAGTATCAAAACAAAACACCAATTACAAAATTTTAAAGCTCAAGGCGAAATAAAATAATATAAAAACACACATACATGAAAGACCAGTTCTGGGTGGACCTTTATCTCTCAGAAAGGAAACCCTTCTGGCCTAGGAGTGTCTATCAGAGAATTGTTGTTTGTTGTTTAGTCATTTAGTCGTGTCCGACTCTTCGTGACCCCCTGGACCAGAGCACGCCAGGCACTCCTGTCTTCCACTGCCTCCCGCAGTTTGGTCAAACTCATGCTGGTAGCTTCGAGGACACTGTCCCACCATCTCATCCTCTGTCGCCCCCTTCTCCTTGCGCCCTCCATCTTTCCCAACATCAGGGTCTTTTCCAGGGAGTCTTCTCTTCTCATGAGGTGGCCAAAGTCTTGGAGCCTCAGCTTCACGGTCTGTCCTTCCAGTGAGCACTCAGGGCTGATTTCCTTCAGAATGGAGAGGTTTGATCTTCTTGCAGTCCATGGGACTCTCAAGAGTCTCCTCCAGCACCAGAATTCAAAGCATCAATTCTTTGGCGATCAGCCTTCTTTATGGTCCAGCTCTCACTTCCATACAGCACTACTAGGAAAACCATAGCTTTAACTATACAGACCTTTGTTATACTAATTCTGGGTGCTCACCATTGCATGTCATATTTTAATGGCTGCTACACAAAATTTACAGGGACATGGGTGGTGCTGTGGGTTAAACCACAGAGCCTAGGACTTGCCGATCAGAAGGTCGGCGGTTCGAATCCCCGCGACGGGGTGAGCTCCCGTTGTTCGGTCCCTGCTCCTGCCAACCTAGCAGTTCGAAAGCACCTCAAAGTGCAAGTAGATAAATAGGTACCGCTCCAGCGGGAAGGTAAACACCGTTTCCGTGCGCTGCTCTGGTTCGCCAGAAGCAGCTCAGTCATGCTGGCCACATGACCCGGAAGCTGTAAGCCGGCTCCCTCGGCCAGTAAAGCGAGATGAGCGCTGCAACCCCAGAGTCGGCAGCGACTGGACCTAATGGTCAGGGGTCCCTTTACCTTTTTTAACTCCTGTCTGGCACCCAAGCGATTGTTTCCTAGGTTCCAGGTGACTTTCTTCTCTTCTTCCAACGCAGCCCACAAGCTAAATAATAATAATAGAAGGTTCTCCACCCCTGGGCTTAGTTACAATAAACCTTTTCTCTTGATCTCTGTGTGTGGAAACACAACACAATGGTTAGGCAAGTTTTGACCTGCACGTTTTGCTCCTCGTGCCTTCCAGAGGGCACTGAATTGTGTGTCTGTGTTTGTGTGTTTGTGTTTGTGTGTGTGTATTGCAGCGGCTTACAAAGCAGAAATTGATCTGATCAGAGCAACTGACGATGGCAGAAGCTGGAACTTTGTGCTATAAGCATTTAATGTATTTTTAATCTTTTGTTGGAAGCCGCCCAGAGCAGCTGGGGAAACCCAGTCAGATGGGTGGGGTAGAAATAAATTATTATTATTATTATTATTATTATTATTATTATTATTATTATTATTATTATTATTATTATGGCTGGTAAAGTCAAGATGGGCCAAAGCTGGCAAACCAGCCAAAGTTTATAGAAAGCTGGCACTCAGATGGACATTTGAAGGGTCAGATTGAAACCCCCTAATATAGGATTCCCTCCCCCCCCCCAAAAAAAACCTCCAGATCTAACAGGGGTTTGCTCCTTCCCATCCTCACCTGTTTTGTGAAATTCAGGAACTCTTTGGCAATTTGCTGCCTCTGTTCATTGCTCCTGTTGGTCAGTAGGTCAATGACGGTTACATATTCGACACCTGCCACAATGGATAGCAAATTTAGAGGCTAACCACTAAACCGTGGTTCACTGTATGTGTTTATTATTATTATTATTAATTTCTATTTTGTCACTGAAATAGATATATGTGGTTTTAGTGACTAACTTCATCCTACCAGCTTATCTGGAGGGGTTTGATGCTTTTTAAAAATCTCTATCTCTCTATCCCCCTATCCACCAGTGTAAGAGTTAGAGATGGTTAGAGTGTTGGACTAGGACCCAGGAGAGACCAAGGTTCAAATCCTGCACTTGGCCATCAAGCTCATTGTGTGCCACTTTTGGCCACCTGCTCACAAGGAGGTGGGGAGAACCATGAACACAAAATGTGAGATGTAAATGCAAAAAGAAAAATGCTATTTGTCTTTTAAACAGAGGTTCGAGGGCTCTTTGGGAAGACCCAGCCTTTTCCTCGGTTTCCCCATCGATGATCCTTGCTCAAGCTGAGTTGTTGCTGGCTAGCGTTGACCTAATTTCCTTTGGCATGCACCACTTTGCAACATCGCGTTGAGGCGAAGCGAACAATTGCCCCTGAACTTTCTGAGGACACTGTGGGATGTTGATCGCTCTGGGTTTTGATCCTTGCCACTGTCTTGGTGCTGCTGCTAACTCCTGTCCTCAGTCTTCTGCCTGCGGAATGGGAACAATCTTCCCAGCCCACAGAATGAGGCCGT
The DNA here is from genome assembly GCF_964188315.1 of Podarcis muralis. Taxonomy (NCBI): domain Eukaryota; kingdom Metazoa; phylum Chordata; class Lepidosauria; order Squamata; family Lacertidae; genus Podarcis; species Podarcis muralis. The sequence continues at coordinate 3,501,456 of NC_135670.1, forward strand.
TGTACAGACGCATACCCTCCAACATTTCTCAGATTGAAATAGGGGCGTCCCATTCCATAATGATATTTTTTTCCTATTTATACCTCCACACATCTTACTGGGTTGCCCCAGTCACTCTGGACAGCTTCCAGCATATATAAAAACATAAGATAACATAAAAAACTTTCCTATACAGGATTGCCTTTGGCTCGGGGGTTGGATAACTCCATACCCTCCAACATTTCTCCAGTGAAAATATGGACATTCAAGAACCTTTTAATGAGGGTGAAAGAGGAGAGCGCAAAATATGGTCTGAAACTCAACATCAAAAAAACTAAGATCATGGCCACTGGTCCCATTACCTCCTGGCAAATAGAAGGGGAAGAAATGGAGGCAGTGAGAGATCTTACTTTCTTGGGCGCCATGATCACTGCAGATGGTAACAGCAGTCATGAAAATAAAAGACACCTGCTTCTTGGGAGAAAAGCAATGACAAACCTAGACAGCATCTTAAAAAGCAGAGACATCACCTTGCCAACAAAGGTCCGTCTAGTTCAAGCTATGGTTTTCCCAGTAGTGATGTATGGAAGTGAGAGCTGGACCATAAGGAAGGCTGATGGCGGAAGAATTGATGCTTTTGAATTCTGGTGCTGGAGGAGACTCTGGAGAGTCCCATGGACTGCAAGAAGATCAAATCTCTCCATTCTGAAGGAAATCAGCCCCGAGTGCTTCCTGGAAGGACAGATCCTGAAGCTGTGACTCCAAAACTTTGGCCACCTCATGAGAAGAGAAGACTCCCTGGAAAAGACCCTGATGTTGGGAAAGATGGAGGGCACAAGGAGAAGGGGACGACAGAGGACGAGATGGTGGGACAGTGTTAGACAGGCCTAGGATTAGAATAAGAATGTTGTTTATTATTATGGATCTAAGTCAATAAGAAAAGAGATAAAGATAGTAGATTGAAGGAGTTAATTGGAGTAGAAAGATGATCTTGGAGAACTGTTATAAGGTGATACAATGAAATTCAGTTAGAGGGGTATTGAGGAAGTCAGTTTATAATGAAATTTTAAATGAACTTTAGAAAGAATATGTGTTTTTAGTTTCATTTCTTCTTCTTTTTTCTTGTAGTATTGTAGTGTGTTTTCTTTTGTATGTTTTATATGTTTTATCTGTTAAAAACAATAAATTTTTTTGGAAAAAATATATGTTCCAGGTTTGTTTATTTCGCTTCTACTTTTGCTGAGCTGCGCCGCAAAAGTGCTCCGCTATGGATGGCAGTAACAGGGTAACATTGTGGAAGCATCGCAGAGCAAATACAAAAGAGGACTCCTGTGTGGATGGCCCAGTATCGATCCACCGCTAATGTGCTATTATTTGTGTCAATGGCGTGTTGCAGAACACGCCTGGAGGAAGCGAGAGAACTGCGCTTTCCGTTCTGGCACCCATCTGTCTCGGGAGACAACGGCGGAGTGCGCCTTTGGGGCTGAAGTCAAACCGTTGGAGAGTTACAGCGCCTGCTGTGTCTGTAGAGACCGATACAGGAGAGACATGTTTTGTTGCAGCCGGGGCAGATAAAGGCGTCCGGTTGTTTCTTCTCCCTGCGGTCATCCCAGTGGTCATTCCTCCTCTGGTCACTGCTGTCTGTCTCCAGGCACTGCGGTCGTCTGCAAGGGACTCCCACACAGCAAGGTTTATTCTGACAGCCTTCATGTCTCACCTGCAGATGCCACATGCTGGGAATGTGACATTTGGCAAGAGCGCATCTTTGTTTGAGTCTCTGTCCTGCCATGTGACGCCCCAATTCCTCCTGGCGCACTTGGAAGATGTTGAGGCGCTGCTGCTGAAAGCTGTAAGTTGCCCATGACTCACTTCCATGTCGTTTTTAGGGGGGAAAGAAGGAATTGACTAATATTGCATATTCTCTTTGGCAACATTTTTCTTTAGACAAGCCTGCCCAGCGATGTAAAACGTTGGCGTGCATTTTCCTGCGTACCACCGATTTTAACTTTTTAAAGAACACGTTTTAAATAGATGTTCTTAACCGTTTCTCTCTCTCTCTCTCTCTCATTTTAAAAAAGATTATCTTTATTGATTTTTTAAATTACATACTATACATACACATATTACAGTAGTACCTCAGGTTAAGAACTTAATTCGTTCTGGAGGTCCATTCTTAACCTGAAACTGTTCTTAACCTGAAGCACCACTTTAGCTAATGGGGCCTCTTGCTGCTGCTGCGCCGCCGGAGCACAATTTCTGTTCTCATCCTGAAGCAAAGTTATTAACCTGAAGCACTATTTCTGGCTTAGCGGAGTCTGTAACCTGAAGCATATGTAACCTGAAGCGTATGTAACCTGAGGTACCACTGTACATTATATTTTACATTTGTTCTTGCTCTCCTGAGCTGACTTCCCTCCTTCCTCCTTCCGGCTTTTTCGTGTCATCTTTAACTTTTCGCATCGTCTTTATCCATTTTGTATATAGTTCTTCTTCTTCATTTTTTGTCCATGAAATGTCTGTAAACAAATAAATCTTTCTATATGTACAATTCTTATTGCCTGTCTATATTCATTTACAAATACTGTTCAACAACGGTCATAATATGTTCTTAACCGTTTCTCACTGATCATTTTAATAGGGCAGCCGTATTCCAAAAAAGGGAAAATTCAGACACCAAAAAAAGTTGCTTTTTCAGTTTTGCCCAAAGTTGTTGTTGAGCTTTCTAAGGAAATTTGCCAAAACCTACACTTCCGCCATAGGTTGCCATACATAGGTTGCCATACATAGGATTCAGTGGCGTAGCGTGGGTTGTCAGCACCTGGGGCAAGGCAAGTAATTTTGCGCCCCCCTAACCCGTGGATTTGCGCCCCCTAACCTGTGGATTTGTGCCCCCTAACCTGTGGATTTGCCCTAACCCCAGATGTTGCGCCCGGTGCAGCCGGCCCCCCCTGCACCCCCCCCACTACGCCACTGATAGGATTTCCCCAGACATTAGGTGATTTCCGCCGGGACACTGTTTCCAGCAGCCAAATCCTCGTTATGTCCGGATGTATGGCAACCCTAATTTTAATTCTTCCCATAAGCAGCTTTTAGGTTGGTTGGTTGGTTTTCCCAGTCCAGCAGTGCCTGCATTTCGTGAAATAAGTAAATAAAGACATCTTCTTCCGAGGCTGATCCCCTATTTGGGGACTTCCCTAGCTTTTTGCTTTTTTCTGGCCCATGTAGGACCAGCCTAGATAGTTAGCCTTTGGTGAAGACTTGACGTTTTCATCCCCAAAAAGTTTTTTATTTGAGTTTCTACTGAAATGAGGCTGCATTTTAATGTTGCATTTTAATCTTGTTTTTAAGTTTAATCCATTGTTTTTATACCTGGTGTTAGCTGCCCTGAGCCCAGTCTTGGCTAGGGAGGGCAGGGTATAAATAAAATTTATTATTATAATTCCACATTAGACACCCTTCCTGCCCATCACCTGTTCCCTCACCTGTCAGGTTTGGGCTCACGTCTCAGAAGGACGTCATTTTTTATTCCTGATGCTCCAGTTCCTGGTTGCAGCCCCGCCAGGGATAGAAAGGAATTACGATACTTGGCAGCTTGCCTTGCGAAAGGCACAGACTTCTTGGCTTGAGAGCTACAGACCGGACTGGTTTTTCCTTCATCCACTTATCGCGGGCTGGTCGGCTGAGGCCCTCCCTCAGGGTGCTGGGTGGAGGTGACTTGTCACTGCCACCCGCTCACGTAGGACAAGGCACTAGCTGCTGTCCGGGAGAGAGACACAAAAAACAGTCAGGTACGTTCTTCAGACGTGGGGTTTTTTTTTGGGGGGGGGGAGTCACATTTGGGAGTTGCCAACTTTTAAAGACCAGTCCCGCTCCTCTGCCTTTGTGATCTGCTTGATGCATAGAAGACTGGGAGGGTGAAGCTTTTACCCAAACTGCCTCCACTCTGGGAAAAGGTCTCACCTGCTTAATTCCTGCTGTTTAACATCATAGGGATGCGGGTGGTGCTGTGGGTTAAACCACAGAGCTTAGGACTTGCCGATCTGAAGGTCGGCGGTTCGAATTCCCGCGACGGGGTGAGCTCCCGTTGTTCGGTCCCTGCTCCTGCCAACCTAGCAGTTCGAAAGCACCTCAAAGTGCAAGTAGATAAATAGGTACCGCTCTGGCGGGAAGGTAAACGGCGTTTCCGTGCGCTGCTCTGGTTTGCCAGAAGCGGCTTACTCCTGCTGGCCACATGACCCGGAAGCTGTACGCCGGCTCCCTTGGCCAATAAAGCGAGATGAGCGCCGCAACCCCAGAGTCGGCCACGACTGGACCTAATGGTCAGGGGTCCCTTTACCTTTACATTTAACACCATAGGAGTTAGGCGGCTTTAGAAAGTTGGCAACCCTACCTAGGATCTGGGGTTCAGTTTAAGGCAGGCAGATGGAATGAATGGACTATTTTTCAAACTGATCCTGAAGACAGAAATGAGAGAGGTGGCGGGGAGTAAATTTCCGAAAGTGGATTAGTCTCAAACCATATTCCTCCCCAGTGAGACCTTAAGCAGGTGTCCCAGGTGATCTCTTGAGGGGTTGAAAGTGAAGAAATTAATGTGTTTTTTATTATTATTTAAATTTTATTAACATATAAAACACATAGATATACATTTACACAATACACATACACAACACACTACCTTATTTTCATAACATAAAACATACCTACATTATATAATACTTACCTATACTACGCATATCAACACACCTACCCCACACGGACACCTACCAAGTGACTTGACTTCCAGCTGTTCTTGTTACGCTACTTTATTTTTCCAACTAGCTTAAACGCATTTCATTACTTCTTTAATCTCTTCTTCTATCTTGACTTTACTCTCTTTTCACTCTAACCATTTTCTGCATTCACTCAATATCTGTCAGAAATTTTTCCACATAAATTTTGATGCATTCCTTAAAGATAGTCCGCTCCTTATTCACTTTTTGTATCGTTTATCCTCCCTGTTAGTTCGGCAATATGGAAGTATTCCATCATTTTAGATAACCAGTCTGTTCTAGGTGGGACACTGCTGCTGTTCCAATTTTTGGCAATCCATAACCTTGCCGCCGTAGTTGCATACATAAATATTGGTCTGACCGTTCTTTTATTTCCTGATACCTAGGAGAAAGGATTCTACACATCTACACATGTGGTGGGAGTGCAAAGAGGTAGTGGGATTCTGGGAAAATATCTATAACGAACTGAAAAAGAGGTTTAGATTTTCATTTGAAATTAATGTGGTTTGATTAACTCTATGCTGCATGAAGCCCTTTTTAAAAATCTACCTTGACTCTTCTAACACTGACTCTTCTACAATGACTCTTCTAATTAGTCATTTTGTTTCAAGGGAGAAACACTTTTCTTTCTTTTTTTAAATACATTTTTATTGATTTTTTAACATATCAGTCCCAACAGTCATACAACATATCTTCTCATCTTATACAATATTTTAGACTTCCGTCAACACCTCTGATGACTTTCCATTCTTTATCACTTATTCTGCATTTCTTAATTTCTATATTACATTTAATTATCCTTAACTAATAATTCTCTTCATAGTCTTTCTTGCAGTATTTCAAATAATCCACCTTACAAAACTTCTTGCAGTCCTAACTAGCGTAATCTGTTCATCACAATTACTTTTCAAATAATTCATATATTTACTCCAGTCTTCTAAGAATCTCTGATCCCACAGGTTTCGAATCCTTCCTGTTAATTTATATAATTCTGCATAGTCCACCAACTTCTTCCTCCATTCTTCTTTCGTCGGTAGTTCTCCTTGCTTCCATTTTTGTGCCAATAATATTTTTGCTGCTGTCATTGCATATAAAAACAACTTACAATCCTGTCTATTAATATCACCTCCTAGAATACCAAGTAAAAATGCTTCTGTTTTCTTAATAAATGTATATTCCAACATCTTTTTCATCTCATTATATATCATTTCTCATAAGTTTTTCACTTTTTTTACATTCCCACCATGTGGAGAAACACTTTTCTCCATGTATTGTGGCTGGTATCCTCCAGGAATTTTTTTCCAGTCCTCTTTTAAAGCCATCCAACTTGGTGGCTATTATCAGCTCCAGTGGCAGAGAGTTCCGCAGTTTAACTCCGCACATTCAGCTTCACTAGTGCTATGACAGAGCTTTCTCAAGCTCAAACCTTAGTAAGTGTCCAGATTCCTCCGTCTCAGACACAGAGATCAGGTGGGATCTCTCTGTTCTGTGTAGCTTGCGATAACAGCCTCCCTGCCTGTTGTTTTCCAAAGCTCAGATTTGGCAGCTGCGGGCGCAGGATGTCGCTGGTGAACGGAGTCGAGAGACGATCCTGTGGGATGTAAACACAGGAGCAGTCAATGACAACATTCCTAGAGTGTACATGTTAGAACATGGGGGGATGTCTGTCCAGCAAGCAGGTAAACTTCCTGGGGACGGACTTCCTCCACATGTGACCAGAGGTGGGTGTGGCCTCACCTGTGCAGGTAATGACAAAAAGCACAGGGCAGGCAGCCATCTCTCTCTCTCTGCCATTTTACTTCGATGAGGAAACATCTAAGGATGCTCTCTTGGCTCCCAGCCAAGAGAGGAGATAAGGCCTATCTTGCTATAAGATAGTGTCTAAATGTATGTAACCTTTTTAAGCTGTGCCTTCTGGGATCACATTGTGAACGGAACGTGAGTAAACTCTTTTTATACTTTTATAAAGACTGTGTCGTGTCTTGTATTTTAAGAGGGAACTAAAGGGGAAATTACCAGAGTAATTATTATAGAGGTTCTAGCGAACCTGTGCACACGTTGCCGTTGCGCACTTAAAGGGGAATGTTTATAAACTCTGCTGATATTTCGGGAACTTGTTAGCACAAGTTGGATTAGGATATAATTAGTCAATATATCCTCTCCTGCACCCCAGAACATTCCCACAAAGGGTTATGGGCCCAGTATTGCATATTTCTGCGTATTTTTGAAGGATTGCGTTGGATTGTGATTTTGAGTTGAGTAGTATTTTTCTGAGTTAACTTCCTGGTAAGCACATGGTCCTTTGTTCCATTGTGCAGTGGGGATTAAGCAACCCCCCCCTTCCCTCAGAGTTCACAGTGACCCAAGGCAGTGAAGAATTGTTTTGCATTTTGAGATTTTTGAGATTTTGATTTTAAAATTTTGAGAAATTTTGAAATTTTGAAGAATTTTCAAATTTTGGATTTTAAGATGGCTAGAGCAGCTTTTGATAGTGATGCAAAGCTTGGAATGCCTGTGCTGAATGAATACAATTTCATACACTGGAAGCAGCGCTTGATAGCATGTTTAGATTATAAGCATATTTTGGAAGCTTTAAACCCTCAACCTACGGGATCGTCTGAGGGAGATTTAGCCAAGATAAGTGCTTGGAAACGCATGAACAGCGAAGCTAGACACATAATTTTGAGTGGACTTCGTGATGAGCAGCTATCATTAATAAATAGTACAGATGATGCATCTCAAATCTTAAGAGATATTGAACGCGTGTATGGAGAATCTAGCATAAACAGCTTCAGAAACTTGGTGTGTAAATTAACCAGATTGAGGATGAATTCAAAAGAGGAATTCACAGAGCACATCAACAAGTTTACTGAGATTATTCAAAGAATTGATCTGACTCCCAAAGCTTTTGATGAGGATACAAAGATAGCATTTTTGTTATCATCACTTGGACCACGCTTTAGCACATTTGTAAGTTTGATGGATCATAGACAAGGTCTGACTTTTAAAGACTTGATTGGTTATTTAAAAGAAGAATGCAGAGATAGAGCTGAATCTCCGGTGAGGAATGCTAGAAGCAAGGACAGCAGTTATGCATCTAGGCAATGTACAAAGTCCAAAGAGATGCCTAAGAAAGTGATTTGCTTCAATTGTAACAAAGAAGGACACATTGCAAAGAACTGCAGAGCTCCTAAAGCAAAGAAACCCCACCTCTTTCAGCCAAAAGGGGAAAAGAAGGGGAAATGTGAATGCACATGGCTACTGCAAGAAAGGAATTTAACTGTCCAGAATTGTGAAAATAGACGTAATAAATGGATAATTGATTCAGGAGCGAGCTCGCATTTTTCATATAAAAAGGACTATTTTAATGAGATAAATGATGTAGAAGGATCTGAAATTGAGATTGCAGATGGCAACATTGTTAAAGCAAAAGGTGCAGGTTCCATGAGCCTGAAATGCAATATAAACAATGAATGCATTGAGAACACAATCTCTAGAGTTTTGTACGTTCCAGAGCTGAGTTGCAATTTAATCAGCGTGTCCACTTTGGACAAGAAAGGTTTCCAGGTCACATTTGGAAATGGAGAATGTAAAGTGACTAGAAATGGCAAAGTGTTTGCTCAAGCAAAGCTAATAAATGGTGTATATGAGCTTGATCTTTCAGAGAACCAGTCTGCAAAAGTGGCACATTCCAGCCAGAAGGATGAAGCAGATCTGGACCTGTGGCACAGAAGGCTTGGACACAGGGACACCAGCGCCATTCTGGATCTACAGAAAAGAAATCTTGTAAGAGGTTTGCAGGTAAAGCAGAGCAACAAAGCTCCAGCAAAGTGCATAAGCTGTATTACTGAGAAGGCTATAAAACCTTCATTTCCACGTTGTGCAGAACAAAGAAGCAACAAAGTGCTTGACATAGTGCACACTGACATATGTGGACCCATGAATGTTCCCTCACTGGGAAAGAATAGATACATTTTGATATTTCTGGATGATTTTTCAAGATTTTGTGTTGTATATTTCCTCAAAGAGAAGAGTGAGACAGTGGAGAAGCTCCAGGAATACATTGCCATGGTCAAGAACAAATTCCAGAGAGCTCCAGCTGTGCTAATGAGCGACAATGGAGGTGAGTACTGCTCAAATCAAATGCAGGCTCTCCTGGCCAAGGAAGGAATTGCACACGTAACCACAATTCCTTACACACCACAGCAGAATGCCATAGCTGAGAGAAAGTTTAGGTCCATTATGGACATGACAAGGTGCATGCTAAAGGATGCACGTTTGCCACAAAAGCTGTGGGCCGAAGGAGTATACACGTCAGTCTATTTGCAGAATAGACTGCCAACTAAAGGTGCAGAGCGCACACCATTTGAACTTTGGCATGGGAAAGCTCCCAATCTGTCGCACATACGTGTGTTTGGAAGTCCGTGTTACTTCCACGTGCCCAAAGAACACAGACACAAGCTTGACTCCAGGGCAAAAGCAGGTATCCTTGTGGGATATGCTTCTGGAGGCAAAGGATACAGAATTATGGACTTACAAACTGGTAAGACAAATGCATACCATGCGGTTTATTTTGATGAATATGGAAAAGTAGACACTAAGAACACTGTTGTGGATTCTTCAGATGAGTCAGAAAGGACTCAAGAGTTTGTATATTTCCCTTTTGAGACCCCACAAAGTAATTATCTGCCTTCGAGTGTTACAGCGCCCCCTACAGGCGATGCACCAGAAGACGCAGAGGACCAGAACCCTGGCGGCACCAGAGACGAAGATGAGGACTCAGATGGGGACATGCCTGCGTTGGAGGAGGATGAGGAAGCTGATGCGGTCGCAGAACCAGAGGTCAGACGCTCATCCAGAACCAACAAAGGTGTCCCACCAGTACGGTTGTCCTACCTTGCAGGGTCGGCGTTTCCACAGGAACCTTCCACTTGGGAAGAGATACAGGTGATGCCAGCTGCTGAAGCCAGTCTCTGGAGGAAGGCCGCGCAGGAGGAGATGGATGCACTTCATCAGAACAAGACCTGGACACTCACTGAGCTGCCTCCCGGTAAGAAGGCCATTGGCAGTAAATGGGTTTTCAAGGTTAAGAAGGGGTCAGAAGGAGAAGTGCAGCGCTACAAAGCTAGACTTGTAGCACAGGGATTTTCACAGCGTTTTGGTGAAGACTATGATGAAGTTTTTGCACCAACTGTGAGGTACAGCAGCGTAAGAATGCTTTTAAGCATTGCAGCCTCCAAGAAAATGAGAGTAAAACACATAGACATTGCTACCGCTTTTCTACATGGGCAGATTTCTGAAGAAATTTACATGAAACAGCCTAAAGGTTTTGTAAAACCACATGAAGCACATTTAGTGTGCAAGCTGCAGAAAGGACTTTATGGACTTAAACAGGCTGCCAGAGCCTGGAACCAGAAGTTGCATAAAATGCTGACGCAACTTGGGTACAAGCAAGGCGACGCTGACAAGTGCTTGTACAGTAAGTCAAATAATGGACAATTCTCATATATCCTAGCATTTGTTGATGACCTGATTATTGCCACAGCAAGTGAGAAAGACTATACACAGATAGTAAAACACCTTAGCAAAGAGGTGGAGGTCAAGGAGCTAGGAGATGTCCAGTACTACCTCGGGATCCAGGTGGAAAGAGAAGAGGACGGCTCATTTCTTCTCAGCCAAAGACAGAAGATCCACGAGCTAATTGAGCACATGCAGATGCAAGACGCACATCCAGTTGCTACACCGATGGCTACTGACTTCCTGAAGAATCAGCAGGATTCGAAGCAGTTGCCAGACAACAATGACTACAGGTCGGCGATTGGTAAACTTTTGTATTTAGTTACCACATGTAGACCTGACTTAGCTAATGCTGTGGGGATTCTTAGCAGAAAAGTGAGTTCTCCCACTGAGCATGATTGGGCAGGTGTAAAGAGGGTGGTGCGATATTTGAAGGGTACCATGAATTGTAAATTAAGGTTACCAGCCGTCAGAGACCCTAAGTTGGTTGGGTATACTGACGCGGATTGGGCTGGGGATAATGCTGACTATAAATCAACAAGTGGTCATGTTTTCATGTTTGGGGATGGACCTGTTGCATGGGGCAGTTATAAACAGAGCTGTGTAGCATTATCTTCCACAGAATCAGAATACGTTGCAGCAACAGAAGCCTGCAGAGAGATCGCCTGGCTTGATCAACTCATAAAGGACTTTGGGTTGGTGAGAAAAGGGCCTGTCAGCTTGCTGGAGGACAATCAAAGTTGCCTGAAGCTGACGCAGAGTGAGAAGTTCCTGGCCAGAACAAAACACATTGGGGTTAAGTACCACTACATACGCCAGATGATCCAGGATGGACTTGTGGAACTATCCTACTGCAGCACCCAAGAGATGACTGCTGACATCCTGACGAAACCCCTACCAAGAGAGAGTTTCCAGAATCTACGTGTCAAGCTGGGACTCTGGGTGGTTGAATAAAGTTGTTTATATTTTGTATATGTTGTATTGCCTGAGAAGGGGTATGTGGGATGTAAACACAGGAGCAGTCAATGACAACATTCCTAGAGTGTACATGTTAGAACATGGGGGGATGTCTGTCCAGCAAGCAGGTAAACTTCCTGGGGACGGACTTCCTCCACATGTGACCAGAGGTGGGTGTGGCCTCACCTGTGCAGGTAATGACAAAAAGCACAGGGCAGGCAGCCATCTCTCTCTCTCTGCCATTTTACTTCGATGAGGAAACATCTAAGGATGCTCTCTTGGCTCCCAGCCAAGAGAGGAGATAAGGCCTATCTTGCTATAAGATAGTGTCTAAATGTATGTAACCTTTTTAAGCTGTGCCTTCTGGGATCACATTGTGAACGGAACGTGAGTAAACTCTTTTTATACTTTTATAAAGACTGTGTCGTGTCTTGTATTTTAAGAGGGAACTAAAGGGGAAATTACCAGAGTAATTATTATAGAGGTTCTAGCGAACCTGTGCACACGTTGCCGTTGCGCACTTAAAGGGGAATGTTTATAAACTCTGCTGATATTTCGGGAACTTGTTAGCACAAGTTGGATTAGGATATAATTAGTCAATATATCCTCTCCTGCACCCCAGAACATTCCCACAGATCCTTGGTCAACGAAATCCTCAGGCACCTGCCCCTTGCGGATAAGGTGAGCGCTTGGCTTGGCACTCGTCGGATCACGAAGATTTCGGAGTTTCTGGTGACCATTCCATCTCTGTCTTATTTTGCTCTAGACAGCTGTTTGGGGCACTCTGGGGACGATCAGACCCCACCTGAACTTTGAGGTGGAAAAAGATGTCCACGCTCTCCTTGACGCCGTCAGCGGGAAAGGTAACAAATCACAGTTGTGGCATTCGTGTGTTGTGTCCTTGCTGGGTTTTTCCTGTATATATGTATTTTGCAAATCCACAGAACAGCGCTGTGAGGTAGGTTAACCTCAGAAGTAGAGATTTGAGTGAAGGTCACTCAGTGAACTTTTTATCTCAGTGAGAAAGGAACTGAATGTGAGCCGCTGCCCTCTATACTGTTTGACAGCGTCACATTCAGCCGAGTTTTAATCGATGCACGTCAGGACTCGAATCCGTAACCCTGGCATCTTACAAATGGCACCACGTAGGAGATTCCGGCTGAAAAAGTGGGATGCAAATCGACAGATGCCCTTTGTATAAAGCGGATGGTTATATATACGTGTTTGATTCATAAATGTGGCTTCTCCTGTTACAGAATTGAAAGGGGGGGGGGATTTATATATGTGAAGGACACATACAGAGAACCACGGTTTAGTGGTTAGCCTCTAAATTTGCTATCCATTGTGGCAGGTGTCGAATATGTAACCGTCATTGACCTACTGACCAACAGGAGCAATGAACAGAGGCAGCAAATTGCTGAAGAGTTCCTGAATTTCACAAAACAGGTGAGGATGGGAAGGAGCAAACCCCTGTTAGATCTGGAGTTTTTTTTGGGGGGGGGGAAGGGAATCCTATATTAGGGGGTTTCAATCTGACCCTTCAAATGTCCATCTGAGTGCCAGCTTTCTATAAACTTTGACTGGTTTGCCAGCTTTGGCCCATCTTGACTTTACCAGCCATCATAATAATTTATTTATTTATTTATACCACACCCATCTGGCTGGGTTTCCCCAGCCACTCTGGGTGGCTCCCAACAGAATATTAAAAACACGATAAAACACCGAGCATTAAAAACTTCCCTAAACAGGGCTGCTTTCAGATGTTTTCTAAAAGTCAGATAGTTGTTTATTTCCTTGACATCTGGTGGGAAGGCGTTCCACACAGCGGGCGCCACCAACGAGAAGGCCCTCTGCCTGGTTCCCTGTAACTTGGCTTATTGCAGCGAGGGAACCACCAGAAGGCCCTCAGAGCTGGACCTCAGTGTCCAGGCTGAACAATGGAGGTGGAGATGCTCCTTCAGGTACACTGGACCGAGGCCGTTTTGGGATTTAAAGGTCAACACCAGCACTTTGAACTGTGCCCAGAAATGTACTGACCCTAGTAAAAGGTGAAGGGACCCCTGACCGTTAGGTCGAGTTGCGGATGACTCTGGGGTTGCGGCGCTCATCTCACTATACTGGCCGAGGGAGCCGGCGTACAGCTTCCGGGTCATGTGGCCAGCAGGACTAAGCCACTTCTGGCGAACCAGAGCAGCGCACGGAAACGCCGTTTACCTTTCCGCCGGAGCGGTACCTATTTATCTACTTGCACTTTGACATGCTTTCGAACTGCTAGGTTGGCAGGAGCAGGGACCGAGCAACGGGAGCTCACCCCGTCGCTGGGATTCGAACCGCCAACCTTCTGATCGGCAAGTTCTAGGCTCTATGGTTTAACCCACAGCACCACCTGCGTCCTCACTGACCATAGTAGTTCATGCCTTTGTAACCGTCAGCTTAGACCACTGCAATGCACTTTGCCTGGGGCAGCCTTTGAAGACTGTTCAGAGACGGTTTTAATCCTCCTCCTAACGCATTTCTATTTCCCCTTCTCAGGACCTTCTGAAAACTCTCCAAGCAGCTTTTTCCGGGCACCTAGAGGGCGTGATCACGGGTCTGCTGAAGCCGGCAGCTCAGTTTGATGCTCATGAAATCAACCTGGCCCTGAAGGTACGGCCATCGGTCCCTGTCTTGCTCAGTCAGGCCATTTGTGCACCTAGCCCTGCATTGCCCACACGGACTGGCAGCAGCTCCCTGGGATTTCAAGGAAGAAGCATTTCGTAGTCCCACCTGGAGATGCCCAGGGAATGGGAAGATTTAACCGGGCACCTTCTGCATACAGAAAGTAAGATTCTAGTCCTCATGTTTAAAGACCACTTGCCCATCTACCTCAGTATTGTCTACACTGGCTGGCAGCAGCTCTCCAGCAGGGATATGCCAGAATTGAACCCGGGACCTTCTGCATGCAAGAAAGCAGGTGATCCACGCATTGGGCTACGGCTTTGCTGGGTCTTCGGCTGCTCCATCCGCCTGGTCCTACCCGTGGACCAGGGTTTGAGTTGAGATGCGGTTGCTAGGCAACCACAACCTCCTCCATCCCGCACCATCCGAGAGCAAGAGGAGAGGGCAGCTTGCTTAGCCTACCCAGGATTTTAATCTGGTTTTAGTCTCTTGCTGTTTTAAGTTTAGGGAAATCTTAAATAATTGTTGCTAATTTTTCTTAGCAGTGACTTTATTCATTAACTTCTGTTTTTTGCAAACGGCTTTGAGGGTGTGTGGGTTTTATTTTATTTAAAAAAATCAATATTTGCATTTTATGAAATAAATTAAAAAAATACTTAGCAGCCTGGAAGCTGACCGCATCGGCTTCTCCTCTCCGCCCCTGTGCTGCTCTTGAGCTCCCTCGCCTTTTCAAGTGTTGCCACACTTAAGCTGCTAAGGTTACTCAACAAACGCCCTTCCTCTTTCCAGGGCCTGGAGGCAGGTACGCTTCTCGAAATCCTCTCCACCCGAACCAGCCAGCAACTCCGAGAGATCCTGGGTTGCTACAAGCATGGTAAAGAAGGAACGAAATAAAAAATGATATACTTTCTTCCCCCTGTCTTTTAAAGGACAGCTAAGCGTGGACGGTCGTGGATATGCCTGGTTTGGAGAAATTGGAGAGTTATTCATGCTTTCTGAGAATCCCCAAATCATTAAGCCATGGGTAGGCAAACTAAGGTCCGGGGGGCGGGATCCGGCCCAATTGCCTTCTAAATCTGGCCTGTGGATGGTCTGGGAATCAGTGTGTTTTTCTCCTTCCCGAGGGAAGGAGCTTCTGGGGTGCAAAGGATCTGCTACTGGGATGCCTCCTCCCTCACAAACCCCCACGCCCACTCAAAAGGCGAAATTGGTAGATTGCCAGCAGGCTGCCGAGTCTTTCTCAGTAGACCAGAAAGCCTTTCTTGACTTGGCTCTAACTGTAGGCAAGCTCTGAGCCTCGGTGTTCCACAGATGTAAAATGGGCCCGCGTGCTGCTGCCGCTGCTGCACCACATTGCTTTTTCCTCCTCCCTCCCAATCACTTTTCCTTTTGTGCCGTGTCTGTTTTATTCCTTCATGCTTCCAAGCTGACCTGGAAGGCTTTTCCAGCAGTGAACAGCAGGTTAAAAAATGGTTTGAATGGATGAATAAAAATATTCATTCTAGCCTGGTGTGAATCTCTCTCTCTCTCTCTCTCTCTCTCTCTCTCTCTCTCTCTCTCTCTCTGTTTTTCACCTAGAAATATGAGTGGCTGTGAATGAGAACCTAAAGCATGGGTAGGCAACCTAAGGCCCAGGGGCTGGATCCGGCCCAATCGCCTCCTCAATCGGGCCTGCGGACAGTCTGGGAATCAGTGTGTTTTTTCCTTGAGTAGAATGTGTCCTTTTATTTAAAATGCATCTCTGGGTTATTTGTGGGGCATAGGAATTCGTTCACTTTTTCCTTCAAAATATAGTCCGGCCCCCCACAAGGTCTGAGGGACAGTGGACCGGCCCCCTGCTGAAAAAGTTTGCTGACCTTTGCATTAAGCCGATAGGCTGCAGATTTCAGGACAGAGGGAAAGCAAGTCATCCTTTGCTCAATGCACTGTTAACCTGCAGAACTCACTGCCACAAGATGGTATCATGGACTTTTATTTTTGGTAAAGCTGATTATTTAAAGAAGCACTTCATATTATTGTTATTTAAAGGTGGGGTGCTTGTTTGTTTGTTTGTCTGTCCTATCATCCTTTTAGACCCCATCCTGTTAACATAAACAAGCCCCTCAAGTCAGCATATAAAAATGAGGTCATTTAAAAAAACAAAAAACAGCACAAAACAGAAAAAGAGAGAAATAGGTATCACAGTTTTTGTTCCTGCTTAAAATCCTAATGGTGTTGCTTAACTCCTGAAAGCCTATCAGATCTGGGTAAAACCGTTTTCTCTTTAATCCAAAATTGTTTCCTCCACTGTGCCTAGATTTCAGTTTGGAGCTCGAGAAGGACATCGCTTCGCAAACCAGCGGTTTCCTTCAGGGTCTCCTGGATGCCTTGATCAAGGTAAAAAGGGGGGACGGAATGACCATTCGGAGGCACTTAGGGTCAAATGAGGGGCCAAATAAGGATTCAGATTTATAGCAATAATGATAGTAATCAAATGCAGAATTGGAAATGATTTTAGAAGACCATTAGACGGGGTTGAAGGAAGTCTTAGGCTGCGATAGCCAAAGATCTGATTTGATGTTCGTGAGATGCTATGCTGGAAAATATGTGTAAAAAACACATGTTGGCTTCTGTTATAGATGCAAATTTAGCCTGCTTTTCAGAGGGAAAGCCATTCTGTATGCAATATTTTTTCAAAATCACCTAAAAACAAAAGGAAGGGTTAGGAGACCTGTGATTTACTTCAAAAATATTTGGGGTTTCGGATTTCCCCCAACAAAGCCTTTAATTAATCAGGAAGCATATTAAGGGGTTGTTGTTTTTTTGTATTTTAAAAATATTTTAATGTATTAAAGCATCAACCTTGTGCCCTCCAGAAGTTTTGGCCTATTATTATTATTATTATTTACCTGCCCTTCACTGTAAGGTCCCAGGGTGGGTTTCAATATAAAAACACAATATTAAAAACAGTTTAAGACAACTTACTTCATGAGGCTGAGTCTGAAATATTCACAGAGGCCCAGGATGGTGAGATGGCCTTATAAGCAAAATTTATGTACCACTTAATAATAATAATGATAAAACTAAGCAATGATATAACTAGTATAAAGTATTCATTTAAAAATCAGCAACTGAGAAGTCATTTAAAAACAACAACAGTGGACCTAATCAAATTATCAAAATGCAATTACGGCAATCTGCATTGGGAAGGGCTGTTTTAGGAAAGGAATCTGCCTTCTAAGCAGGGGAGCAAATATATTCTCTAAACTTTAAAGCAACATGCCGTCATCACCTCTGTTTCGGTTCTAGGAAGCAGGCTACAGGTTTCTGAGCTGCTGTTTTCACCCCATGCAATTGAAACCAGTCAGCTTATCTGCATGCAATTAAAATGGCTCATTAAAAAGAAAAAGAAAAAAATCTGGTGAGAGCTCTGTTGGAAATATTTTAAGTGGGGCACACGGTAGATTTCAGGCTTCTCACACGCCTAATCTGTAAAAAAGTTTTCGGAAAACAGCGGCTCTGAAAATAAAAGCGGGTAAGTGGCTAGTCCTCATTGTCTATGTTAAGTTGTGGGCGAACATATCAGACGACACAGCGATTCTTCAAACAGCTCTTCTTTATTCAGAGGCCAGGCCAGAACTGAACTGAAGGGCTCAGCCAGCCTGCTTATTTAGAGCTCCAGTACAACGTAACTGTAACAATTTTCTAAAACTATCCAATCACTGAACGTCACTTTCGATCCCTTATTTGCATAACTATCTACAGTATCCCCCTGCTGGCCCAGGGTGAGAACTTCAGTACTTAACAGTCTAATCCCCCCCAAATACACTCTGCTTCTGTTGAACATGTGAGTCCTGATGCTGCCATTACCTGCGTCTTAGCAAGAGCGTGAGATCGGACACTAGATGTCTGCGCAGTTTTGCCTTTGCCCTGCTGTTTTAGGAATAAATCAGAGAGAACATCAGTCGGGAGAAAACCCAATGGACATGTAATAATAATAATAATAATAATAATAATAATAATAATATTTTTTTATTTATACCCTGCCCTTCCCAGTTCAGAAAACCGGGCTCAGGGCGGCTAACAACAAATTTAAAACACTTAATTGATGCAACAAAAAAACCAGCCTAAAATACAGTATAAAACGTGAATAACAATAAATTCAAAAATCCATTTAGGGGGGAAATCCATCCAATAAAAAAATAAACATTAAATGATCACCAGGGCTAGCTGGCTAAATTAGTCCTGTTTGGGCCAGCGAGGAGACCAGGGGAGACTTAGCTGTGGGATCCCAGAACGAGTAATCTTCATAAAAAGGGAAGGAAGGGGAATAAAAGATCAGGCTAAGTTGAAATTGAAAGCCAGGCGGAATAGCTCTGTCTTACAGTCCCTGCGGAAGGAGGTTAAATCCTGCAGGGTCCTGGTCTCCTGGGACAGAGCATTCCACCAGGTCGGAGCCACCACTGAGAAGGCCCTGTTCCTGGTGGAGGATAATCTGACCTCCTTAGGGCCCGCTCCGATTCAGTGGTTAGGATCGGGTTTTCCCGGGTGAAAAGCGGAAGTGTGGCTTGAGCCTTAAACTGGCCGTTCTCTAGGCCCATTTAAAATCGACAGAGCGGCTTAGAAACAGCTCGTTTAAGTTGTTTTGGTGGTGATGGGAAGAGTAAAGCATAGTTAATTTGGATCCAACTCAAGGACTGCCAGCCCACAACCAACATCATTGACGTCTGACTTTCTGCTTTCTCCCAGGGCAACCGTGAAAGGTACTCCGGGGTCATTGACTATGTCTTGATACGGCAAGATACGCAGGTGAGACATCCAAGGCTGAAAATTGAGATTATTCAGACCCCATGATCTCTCTGATGCATGCAAGCTCTGTTGAGATCATCTCTATCCCGGTGAAAACATTACCCCATGAGATTACCCCATGGTTCATAAAGGCCAAACACATCAGAATACACAACAAGGTCTTGGCCTGATCCTGCCTGTTATGTACTGAGTTGAATAGGATCCAAAATGCAGCAGTCTGATTGGTCTGTGCGCTGCTTGAGTGCGCTGCTGTACTCGGTGCACCTCCTCCCTGTCAGATCCCGAGTCGTCGGCGAGGTCTTGGTGGTGGACTCTCGGTTGGGACAGCAGGTTCGGCCGTGCCTCTTGCGTTGACCTCTCGGCAGCTTCCGTTGCCGGGGCCTCCTCCCGAGCAACCTGGAACGTTAGGTCCTTCTTAGCATAGAGGTGTTGTTGCAGCTTCTCATCCTTCAGGCCACCGACGAGGCGGTCACGAAGCATGTTCTCCAGCTCTGAGAAGTTGCAGAACCGGGCGGCTTGGCGGAGGGAGGTCACAAACCCAGTTATGGTTTCCCCAGGGGCTTGCCGCTTTGCGTAGAAGGCATTTCGACGAGCCACCACTGAGGGCTGCGGCGAAAAGTGCCCCTTCAGCTGTTCCATTATTGTTTTGTATGGAACGGTAGCGACGTCTTCAGGCGCAAGGAGAGCCCGGGCGATTTCAAACGTCTCCTCTCCGCAGACGCTGAAGAATATCGCCCTCTTCTTGGCATCTTCTTCGTTGGTGACCCCTTTGGCTTCTAGGAGGAAGGTGAAACGGGAGGCATACGCTTCCCAGCCTCCAGATGCAGGGTTGAACAGCGAGAAGCTGCTGTCGGTTGCCATTCTGAGTTCCTTGGGTCCCGGAGCTGAAGCCTGGATACACGGTGCGAGGCAGCGGTGCGGCAGGTGGTGGTGCTGCGGTGCTGTGTGTGGCAGTCAGCTCAGCGGGATCCCATCCTCGTCGCCAGTGAAATATACTCAGTCGAGAGTGGATTTCATGCTCTTTATTCAGCTCATAGTAGTGAGGAGGAATGGAAGTTCCCTCAGAATATCTGCTTTATATACATTATTTACACAATGGGCCCCACATGATTGGCTAATTCTGGAATTCTCCTGTAGGCCAATCAGGTTGCGGATTCACTTCCACCTGGATTGGGTGGCTCCTGCGGACCAATCAGACTGCTGCATTGTGAATCCTATTGTTCTAGGACCAATCAGACTGCTGCATTTTAGATCCTATTGTTCTAGGACCAATCAGACTGTTGCATTTTGGATCCTATTGTTCTAGGACCAATCAGACTGCTGCATTTTAGATCCTATTGTTCTAGGACCAATCAGACTGCTGCATTTTGGATCTTATTCAACTCAGTACATAACACTGCCGCTGAACTCTCCTCGTGTTTTCAAATAATGTGTTCCACCCAT
The DNA here is from genome assembly GCF_964188315.1 of Podarcis muralis. Lineage (NCBI taxonomy): Eukaryota > Metazoa > Chordata > Lepidosauria > Squamata > Lacertidae > Podarcis > Podarcis muralis. The sequence goes on from NC_135670.1 coordinate 3,521,567, forward strand.
GTTCCCTTCGTGTTTAATTTCTCATAAATTTCCCATCAAGTTGACCGAATGGCTTTAAGGAATAAGCTGCCCGTGCAGATTCGAGGTGCATTTGTGTATGCTATTATAGATGGCGAAGCAGCGATAAGGAATGCTTTTGCATAATCAAATGCTCTGTTTTGTATGTATGAGTGCAACTGTATGACATGATTTAAAAAATCACAGCTCTACAACCGCCCCGATAAAAAGCTTTTCCTTGTCTCGCATTCCTGTTCTGTGAGGTTAAATGAATAATGATGGAGTTGGGGGAAAACCGGCTGCACTGGATCAGAGATAATTAATAATAATAATAATAATAAATGTTATTTATATCCCGCCCTCCCCAGCCGAAGCCGGGCTCAGGGCGGCCAACAACAATAAAACAGTACAAAAGACCTAATAGGTTTGGGGGCTAAAGCCTCAGGGCTCCCCAGTTTCTATTAAGACTGGGTGTACTCCTTAAATGAGGCTCTGTTCTTACTCATGTTTAATACTGAGGGAGAGGAAAAGGTACTGGGGCTCACATGTTCTAGCCCTTATCTCAGGCTGGATCTAAACACAGGAAAAACCCTGCTATAAATAAGTCAGAAATTAGATCGTTTTAATAAAAGGGGGGAAAAAACCTCTATGGAAAATAGCTTTTTAAAATTCCCTGCTCTCTGGTGCCATCTGTTGCATGTTTATAGGTAAAGGTAAAGGGACCCCTGACTATTACGTCCAGTCGTGGCCGACTCTGGGGTTGCTGCGCTCATCTCGCTCTATAGGCAGAGGGAGCCGGCGTTTGTCTGCAGATAGCTTTCCGGGTCCTGTGCCAGCAGGACTAAGCCGCTTCTGGCAAACCAGAGCAGCACACGGAAACGCTGTCTACCTTCCTGCCGGAGCGGTACCTATTTATCTACTTGCACTTTGAGGTGCTTTCAAACTGCTAGGTTGGCAGGAGCAGGGACCGAGCAACGGGAGCTCACCCCGTCACGGGGATTCGAACCACCAACCTTCTGATTGGCAAGCCCAAGAGGCTCAGTGGTTTAACCCACAGTGCCACCCGCGTCCCTGTTGCATGTTTATAGCGCATTCAGATCACTGTTTCTTTACTAATGTAGCTAAGTCCTCAGCTATGTGAGGAGCAGACTCTGGTTACTCTGCGATTGGATGGCGCCAATTTCACTCTGCGCATGTTCTGGGGATTGCTTCTACACCCCATGTCTTGTAAGCTCAAGGCCTGTTGGTTTAAATAGGTCATGCGGCGCTTCAAATAGGTCCTGGGCACTGGACTGAGTACTGATCCCTGAATTAAGTTGTTACGACAGAGAGGGCTGTTGCGACTTCAAAAAAGGCTGTTGTTATTTCAACTGTGCAATTGTTTTGTTCAGTGGTGTGTCTCTGTGGGTTCTTCCAGGCCCTCGCGGGTCCCGGAGGTGGCGACCCGGGCAGGTTGGATGAGATCGAGTGGATCAGGATCCTAACCGAGCGGAGCCCCCAACATCTAAACAGAGGCAAGGTCTAGTTTGCAAAGCTTGCAAGTTGCTTTTTCTGGGGAAAGGAGTTGAGTTCAGCCATGTTGGCATTCTATGCAGTGCACTAAAACGGCGTTCTCATGGGCCCCTGAGTCAGAGCCAATAGGTTTTTCAGGGGCTCTTTCCTTCATAATAAATAATAATAAAAAAATAATTTTTTATCTATACTCCGCCCTTCCCGGTTCAGAAAACCAGGCTCAGGGCGGCTAACAACAAATTTAAAACAAAATTGAGGCAACAAAAAACAGCATAAAATACAGTATAAAACGTGAATAACAATAAATTCAAAAATCAATTTAGGGGGGAAATCCATCCAATAAACATTAGATGATCACCAGGGCTAGCTGGCTAAATTAGTCCTATTTGGGCCAGCGAGGAGACCAGGGGAGAATTAGCTGTGGGATCCCAGAGCGGGTAATCTTCATAAAAAGGGAGGAAGGGGAATAAAAGATCAGGCTGAGTTCAAATTGAAAGCCAGGCGGAATAGCTGTGTCTTGCAGGCCCAACAGAAGGAGGTTAAATCCTGCAGGGCCCTGGTCTCCTGGGACAGAGCATTCCACCAGGTCGGAGCCACCACTGAGAAGGCCCTGTTCCTGGTGGAGGATAATCTGACTTCCTTAGGGCCCGGGACCTCTAAACTATGATTATTCAGTGAATCTGCTTTCGAGGTGACCCCTTCAGAGTGTACAAGGCAGCTTCCAATGTTCCTAACATGTTTAGAAGCAGTCTGGCTTAATCCTTTCTTTCTCCCACAGTGTTCGTCTGGTACCACAAGAAGACTGGGCTCCAGGTGGAGGAAGCCATGAAGAAGTACTTAGAGGGGAAGGCCCTCGAGGCTGGCTTGACCCTGGGTAGGTAAGGGGGCGTGGGCTGGATGTGGCCCCCCAGAGCCTTTCTATCTGTCATGCTTGGAGGGGGGGGGGTGTATGAATGCAGAGATACCTTGGTCAGACCCCACATGGAATACTGTCATACCTCGGGTTATAGACGCTTCAGGTTGCTCGGTTTCGGGTTGCACACTGTGCCGAATCCGGAAGTACCGGAACGGGTTACTTCTGGGTTTCGGCGCATGTGCAGAAGTGCTAAATCGTGCTTTGCGCATGCGCAGAAGTGCCAAATTGCGACCTGCACATGTGCAGGGGCAATGCTGTGGGTTGTGGACACTGCGGGTTGCGAACGTGCCTCCCGCACGGATCACGTTCGCAACCCGAGCGTCCACTGTGTCCAGTTCTGGGCTCCCCAGTTTAAAGAGGATGTTGACAAGCTGGAATGTGTGCAGACCAAGATGATCAAGGGTCTGGAAAACAAGCCTGATGAGGAACGGTTGAAGGAGCTGGGTACCTTTAGCCTGGAAGAGAGGAGACTGAGAGGAGATATCAGAGCCATCTTCCAATATCTCAAGGGCTGTCACATGGAGGAGGGAGCAAGCTTGTTTTCTCCTGCTCTGGAGGGTAGGACTCGAACCCATGGCTTCAAGTGACGAGAAAGGAGATTTCGACTAAACATCAGGAAGAAGTTTCTGGCAGTAAGAGCTGTTTGACACTGGAATGGTCTCCCTCGGGAGATGGTGGACTCTCCTTCCTTGGAGATTTTAAAGCAGAGGTTGGGTGGCCATCTGTCATGGATGCTTTAGCTGAGATGCCTGCATTCCAGGGGGTTGGAATAGATGTCCCCCTGGTGTCCCTTACGACTCTACAATTCTGATTCTATGTATGTGAATGGTATTTGTTTGTGAGCAGGGCGTGTACGTCTATCTACTCTTGACTCTGGCCTCGTCTGCCGTAAAGGAGCGCAGAAATAAATAACACACCGAACATGCTCAGGGACGCTCTCGCCCTTGATGATTTCATGTTTTCTGTACAGAGGTCTGGCCAGGAACAAGCAGGAACTGTGAGATTATAGTTAGCGGCTCAGAAACCTGGGTTTGGAGCAACTGTGACAAAAACACTCACGGGATGAGCAAGTCTCTCGCTGTTGGCCTAGTCCACCTCGCAGGGTTGGTTGTGAGAATAGAGTGGGGTGATTTCTCCCCCATAACCAACTGGGCATGACCCAGAGCGGTTTGGTTGAGGAGGAGGAATTCAACAGGTCAGGTTGCTCCAGCACAGAGCTGTAATGTTGTTGGAGGGCCTCGCCTGGTGAATTTCTACCTGTGATACAGTGGTTAAAAACACCCGAAAAGCTGGGGATTTTAGATTCTTCTTCTTCTTTGGCAATCACTCATAGCCAAGTAAGAGTGTCTTCCATAAACACAGTTTTAACAATGAGTCTGTAAGTGACTGTGGAGGCCAGTTCTGGATCCACACGTCCTTCCACAGTGGGGACATTGGTTTCCGGGTGGGAGCTGATCACGGTGTGGATTTGCCCAGCGTGCCTTCCTCTTAGCACGTTTCTCCCTTGCGTCCTGAGTTTGAGTGTCTTCAAAGCCCATGACACCTTTGCTAAAGGCTGTTCTCCAACTGGAGCACTCGCAGGCCAGTGTTTCCCAGTTGTCGGTGTTTATACTACATTTTTTAAGATTTGCCTTGAGACAGTCTTTAAACCTCTTTTTTGACCACCAGCATTACACTTTCCATTTTTAAGTTCGGAATAGACTAGTTGCTTTGGAAGACGATCATCAGGCATCCGCACAACATGACCAGTCCAACAAAGTTGATGCTGAAGAATCATTGCTTCAACACTGGTGGTCTTTGCTTCTTCCAGTACACTGGCATTAGTTCGCCTGTCTTCCCAAGTGAGCTGTAAAAATTTTCAGAGATACTGTTGATGGAATCTTTCGAGGAGTTGGAGATGGCGTTTATAAGTGGTCCATGTTTCACAAGCATACAGTATTGTTTTGGGTGTGCTTCAGATAACTGAAGATGGTTTTCAGAGACGATATGAGAACATGTTGGTTATCCGATTGGTTTATTATTATTCTAAATCCATGTTCTTTTGCAGTCTCCATCCTCAGAAATACCCCTCTCTATTTTGCCACAAAGCTCTACCAAGCGGTTAAGGTGAGGAGAATTAATCCACCCTTATTTCTCTCTTTCGCTCTGTCGCACAAGTGTATCCTTCCCTTTCTCCAGGAATTTGGATAAAGTGTTTTGGACACCAAAACAGCTGCAGACAGGGCATGGCTTGACGCAAAACGACTGCTCTGCTGTTGCTTTTGGATTGCAAATGAGACATGATTTATTGCACACGTGAACACCTTTAGAGTCACACTGTGTTTCCTTTTGTGCCCTAAATCGGCGGGGTGGCATAACGGAAGGACAATGTCTTTTGTGTAATTAATTTCGCAAGTTATAATTTTGTTGCAGCGGATGGCGAGATGAAGAACGGAATGGGGTTGTGTGTGTAAGGTCTCCTTAGTAAAGGTAAAGGGACCCCTGACCATTAGGTCCAGTCGTGGCCAACTCTGGGGTTGCGGCGCTCATCTCGCTTTATTGGCCGAGGGAGCCGGCGTACAGCTTCCGGGTCATGTGGCCAGCAGGACTAAGCCGCTTCTGGCGAACCAGAGCAGCGCACGGAAACACCGTTTACCTTCCCGCCGGAGCGGTACCTATTTATCTACTTGCACTTTGAAGTGCTTTCAAACTGCTAGGTTGGCAGGAGCTGGGACCGAGCAACGGGAACTCACCCCGTCGTGGGGATTCGAACCGACGACCTTCTGATCAGCAAGTTCTAGGCTCTGTGGTTTAACCCACAGCGCCACCCGCGTCCCTAAGGCCTCCTTACATCCCCAGTAAAGGTGCTGTTTGCCCCCTGCCACAGCCTTGCAAATAACCCTACCCAATTCACTACCCTGTGAAAAAGAGCAATCCTATCCTGGTGGCTGGGCCTGCCTCTCCCAGCTTTCTTAAACCGCGAGATTGCTATGACATCTACAATATAAATATAGATATCCTAACCCTCACCTGTCTGCTCTTTAAAGGGTCCAGAAACCAGCCCAAGAACTCTGGCCCGCATCCTGATTTCCCGTAGCGAAACCGACCTGCTCAGCATCCGATCCGAGTTCAGGAAGCATTATGGGATTTCTCTCTACTCCTTCCTCCAGGTAAGGGCGCCAGGCTTTCTTTACTGTGGGTGGGGAGTGGACAGAGATGGAGGGAGGAAGAGTAGGGGTCCAGGGTTGCTCCATCAGCATTGCAACTTTGGGTACCTCCCCTCCTTGAACTTTTCCATCCCAGCCGGTCCCTGAAATGACGTGCAAATTTGGAACTTGAGTTTGCTGATTTCTTCCTCCCTCCTGATTCGTTTTCCTTTTGTGCTATGTCTTTTTTCCTTAAGTGAGGTGTAAGAGGAGGGAGCCTTTTTTGGCTGAAAAGTGGGGGTGTCTTTAAATGAAATTAATCTGCTTGGTCATGATGGGATATTTAGTTAGCTAGACCTTCCGTCAAATTCTACCAGGATCCCGTTATGCAGAGATTTATTAACAGGGTTCTCTCGTCAGATATGCATATGTTCAGGTCAGCAGAGGACAATAGAATATCTCCCCTTTTGGATATTGTTGAGTTGTTTAGCTGTGTCCGCCTCTTCGTGACCCCCTGGACCAGAGCACACCAGGCCCTCCTGTCTTCCACTGCCTCCCCCAGTTTGGTCAAACTCATGCTGGTAGCTTCCAGAACACTGTCCCACCATCTCATCCTCTGTTGTCCCCTTCTCCTTGGGCCCTCCATCTTTCCCAACATCAGGGTCTTTCCCAGGGAGTCTTCTCTTCTCATGAGGTGGCCAAAGTCTTGGAGCCTCAGCTTCAGGATCTGTCCTTCCAGTGAGCACTCAGGGCTGATTTCGTTCAGAATGGAGAGGTTGGATCTTCTTGCAGTCCATGGGACTCTCAAGAGTCTCCTCCAGCACCAGAATTCAAAAGCATCCATTCTTCGGCCATCAGCCTTCTTTATGGTCCAGCTCTCACTTCCATACATCACGACTGGGAAAACCATAGCTTTATAAGTGCTTAATTCTGGGTGGGCTGTGCCCTTTACTCATTTAAGCAAAGCCTTCTAAAATCCTTTTTTTATCTTCCACCAGGCTGAAATGAATGGCAACTACCAGACCGCCTTGCTTGGTCTGTGCAGAGCAGAAGATCTGTAAGTTATGCCCTCTGCTGACGAGCCTCTGTGTGCAACAGCAGTCTACCTCTGAATGCCAGGCAAATGCTTACACCAGCCAACCAACCACCTCTTCCTCCTGAAGGCCCTGGAGTCCCGCCAAAAGTCACCCTCAGAGGATCTCGATTCTCCATTTGTGCTAATTTCTTCTTGTTTCTTGGTTGGTTCTGGAAATATTCGGGGGGGGGGGGGGGAGGCTGGGAATGATTTAAGGAGAAAGAGCGAGATGCCGTACGTATTTCTTGCTGAGCCAATGCAAACTGTTTAATTTGGTTGTGAACATCCAGCCATTTCTGTGCTGGGGGGCAAAATGGAATTAATTGCTCACGAGTCGTGATGGTGAGACGCTACCGCCAACATCAGAGACCGTTTTTCCACTGGAAACTGCTGGCTGCCTTTTCCTTTGGGCGATACGAACCAATCAGGGATCCTGTGCGGAATTTACATTTACAGAAGCTGGAATCTGGAACACCTGTGGCCCTCCAGGTGTGGTTGGACTCTTATCACCTGTAGTCAGTGTTGGTGGAAGTTGTAGTCCCTCAATATCTGGGGAGGGGGCACAGGTCCCCCTCATATCCATCCCAGCAGCAAAGGACAACCTATCAGCCTTTCTCAGGAACTACAACATCCCCTTACCTGGAACTGTGTAGTTTAACATATACCGGTATATTGCAGGTCTTTCTGTCTTGGTAAGCTCACCTTTTCTCCACCACCTGACCTATTTAGTACCACCCTTTCTTTAAAAATGAAGTACGTGATAATAAAGTACCTCTGAGCATATAACGGAGTGTTTTTTCCCCTCTCAGGGCAGATGTGAAGTTTTGGCACCTCCCTGTTTTACAAACTGAGTTGGGTTGTGCTCATTCGATTCCTTTTATCGTTCAAAAATAGGCTGGGAAATTGCCTCGGTTAAGTCAGGCAGCAGATTGGGCGTTAAGAAGGGGGAAATTTGCAAAAAACTGTGAGGGGCAGGAACTTCGAAGAGGCGTTCCTTCTTTTCCACCAGGCATGATGGGACAATACAGCAGTTTTAGAAGAGGCAGACCGCTTGCTTAATGCACTAAAAGGGAGCGTGTTTTCATGTCTACCCTGAGAGGCAGACTAGGCTGAGAGGCAGCTTCATGGACGAGCGGGGATTCGAACCCTGACCTCCTAGACCAATTCTCTAACCACTGTACCATCCTGGATCTCTACCCCACACTGGAGTTCCCGCTCCTCCATCCCTCAAAATTTTAGGGGCACATCACGGCTGCCCCAAATATTTTTGTTGTTTCTAGTTTAGGGGATTCAATTCCCATCCACCATTTAAATTTTTAAAACGACTCCAAGTCCTTCTCCAATTATGCTCTTGGATTCCTGACAAGAGATCTGAAGACCCCAGATTGTCCCCATTCCTGCCCCCCCACAGGCAAAGCTGTAGATAAAAACAACCTCAGCACTGGGCTGTGTAAGAATGTGGCTGCCAGACTGGTGACTGGGAGCTGCCACCAAGACCATATAACACCAGTCCTGAAAGACCTACATTGGCTCCCAGTACGTTTCCGAGCACAATTCAAAGTGTTGGTGCTGACCTTAAAAGCCCTAAATCAGACATAGCCAAACTTGGCCCTCCAGCAGTTTTGGGACTACAACTCCCATCATCCCTGGTCCTGTTAGCTAGGGATGATGGGAGTTGTAGTCCTAAAACAGCTGGAGGGCCAAGTTTGCCTATGCCTGCCCTAAACGGCCTTGGCCCACTATACCTGATGTCCACCATCATCCAGCCCGGACACTGAGGTCCAGCGCCGAGGGCCTTCTGGCGGTTCCCTCCCTGCGAGGTTACAGGGAACCAGGCAGAGGGCCTTCTCGGTGGTGGCGCCTGCCCTGTGGAACACCTTCCCATCAGATGTCAAGGAAATAAACAACTACCTGACTTTTAGAAGACATCTGAAGGCAGCCCCGTTTAGGGAAGTTTTTAATGCTTGATGTTTTATTGTGTTTTTAATATTCTGTTGGGAGCCTCCCAGAGTGGCTGGGAAACCCAGGCAGGTGGGTGGGGTATAAATAAATTATTATTACTACTACTACTACTACTACTACTACTACTACTACTACTACTACTACTATTACCTTAATACACATCCTGCTCCTCTCAGGATGCCAGTCCCCATCAGCCCCAGCCCCTAGAGGAGAGTGTGTGTGGGGGGGGACAGATGTTGTTGGACTCCAACCCCCAGAAGCCAGCAGGGCTGACAGCAAGGGATGATGAGAGTTGGAGTCCAAGAAGGGGGCTTTAGAAGGCAAGTCCGGCTTGTTTCTCTGCCTGGCGTGGGAAGATCATCTCCAATCAACTGCACCCGCAACCAAACTGCTCTCTTATCAATTCCCATTGAATGATAGACAGGGCCCCCTCCCTACTTGTGGGGTGGGGAGAGGAGAAGATAAAGACTCTGGAGAAGACGAGTTTGCCGGGGTTTTCGCCACCCCAAAGGTTAGTTTCTCTCTTTTTTCCCTTTTAATTTTGGTTTCAGCCCCAGAAGGGGGAGACTTTTTAAAAACAGCAGTCTTTTTAAAAAAACGGAACAAGAGGCGTATAGAAGAAGAGGGTCCTTCTCCGCGGCAGACTTCAGTCGGCTGGGAAACGGGTGCTTTGGGCCACCCGCGGCTTGGCGTTACAGGACGACGCAGTCCGAATCCTGCTTCTGGCGCGGCCTGCGCTCTCCGGAGGGGCGGGAGGGTGGCGGAGTCCTCCCCTAAAAGGAGGGAAGAGGAGAAAGGGGGCGTGTTAAGGAATGGGAGATTTTGTCAGACGTGGAACACTTTTCCTCCCTCTCTCGCGATACTGGATATCAATAGGGACACACTCAAGGGAGGCTGGGAGATTCAGCGAAGACAAAGCTCTTCTTGCTGCGGTTAAACTGTGGAACTCACTTCCACATGAGGCAGCCAATCTGGATGGTTTTAAAAGAGGATTGGACATGGGAAGTTTTTAATGTGTGACATCTTAGTGTATTTTAGTGTTCTGTTGGAAGCCGCCCAGAGTGGCTGGGGAAACCCAGCCAGATGGGTGGGGTACAAATAATAAATTATTATTATTATTATTAGGAGAAGTAGAAGGAAAAGGCTATTGTTGGCTGTGTTATACCTGTGCTATACCAGTAATAATAATAATATCTAAAACTCGCGACACACAAGGAAAGGGCGATAGGGAGGGAGAAGGGGTGGAAACACCCCCCCCAAACCAGGCACCTATTTTTAAATAGCAGCTCTTATCACAAGCAGCTAGATAAAGGTAAAGTGACCCCTGACCATTAGGTCCAGTCGTGACCAACTCTGGGGTTGCGGCGCTCATCTCGCTTTATTGGCCGAGGGAGCCGGTATACAGCTTCTGGGTCATGTGGCCAGCAGGACTAAGCCACTTCTGGCGAACCAGAGCAGCGCACGGAAAGGCCGTTTACCTTCCCGCCGGAGTGGTACCTATTGATCTACTTGCACTTTGACGTGCTTTCGAGCTGCTAGGTTGGCAGGAGCAGGGACCGAGCAACGGGAGCTCACCCCGTCACAGGGATTCGAATCGCCGACCTTCTGATCGGCAAGCCCTAGGCTCTGTGGTTTAACCCACAGCGCCACCCGTGTCCCTGTCATGAGCAGCTGGTGGTCTGTAATAGAGCTGTTTATGGCAGGTCTATGGCCCTGCAGATGCTGCTGGGGTCTACCTAAATCTACCCCTGACCGCTGGCCATGCTGCGTACACAGGGGTTGGGGGGAGTTGGGGGGACGTTACCTGTGCTGGGGGGGCCGCGGCCGGCGGCGGCTGCTGCTGCTGCTGATATTCCTCCTGCTGCAGCTGCTGGGCAAGCTCTAAGTCGCTGAGCGCGGGTCCCCCTTGCTGCTGTTGCAGAGACAAGGCGATCATGTAGTCCTATGGAAGAAGGAAGGAAGGAAGGGAGGAAGGAAGGAAGGAGAGAGAAAGAGTTGGTGGATGTGAACTCAGAGCATGGCACACACACCTCCTTCGAATTCCTACCCTCTGGTTTCATTTTCTTCTTCCATCTTAATTTTATTTTATTCGCAACACGCCAAAGATTTTGGGTATAATATATAGTTAAAAGATTGGGGGAAACTATGGAAGGTGACAGCAGCCACGAAATTAAAAGACGCCTGCTTCTTGGGAGAAGGGCAATGACAGGCCTAGACAGCATCTTGAGAAGCAGAGACATCACCTTGCCAACAAAGGTCAGTTTAGTTAAAGCTATGGTTTTCCCAGTAGTGATGTATGGAAGTGAGAGCTGGACCATAAAGAAGGCTGATGGCCGAAGAATGGATGCTTTTGAATTCTGGTGCTGGAGGAGACTCTTGAGAGTCCCATGGACTGCAAGAAGATCAAACCTCTCCATTCTGAAGGAAATCAGCCCTGAGTGCTCACTGGAAGGACAGATCCTGAAGCTGGGGCTCCAGTACTTTGGCCATCTCATGAGAAGAGAAGACTCCCTGGAAAAGACCCTGATGTTGGGGAAGATGGAGGGCACAAGGAGAAGGGGACGACGGAGAACGAGATGGTGGGACAGTGTTCTCGAAGCTACCAGCATGAGTTTGACCAAACTGCAGGAGGCAGTGGAATACAGAGGTGCCTGGCGTGCTCTGGTCCAGGGGATCACAAAGAGGCGGACACGACTAAACGACTAAACAACAACAATGGAAGGAAGGATTAAAATTTACTGCATGCAATGCTCTGAAAGAAAATGTGATGAAAATGATGTATAGGTAGTATATTGCACCTGTAAAATTAGCTAAAAATGTATAAAATAAGTAATAAATGTTGGAAATGTAAAGAAAAGGAAGGAACTATTTCCTTTGTACATACATAGGATGTGGAGTGTTTCAAGTCCTTATTATTATTATTATTACATTTGCACGCAGCAGAACCCGGCCACCGTTCTCTTGAAACGGAAGCATTGCATTTTCAGTGCTCCTAAATGCTTAGCTTGGAACACGCAGAACAACTCCTCTTTTTCCCCCTTAGCCAGAGGGACACTCTGAGCCCGTCCTCAGTGGCTGGATCAGCTCCTTTCGCTTTGATTGGCTCCAATCAGCACGGAGGGTGAGAAGGTTGCTTAAAAGGTAAAGGGACCCCTGACCATTAGGTCCAGTCATGGCCGACTCTGAGGTTGTGGCTCTCATCTCGCTTTCCTGGCCGAGGGAGCCGGCGTACAGCTTCCATGTCATGTGGCCAGCATGACTAAGCCGCTTCTGGTGAACCAGAGCAGTGCATGGAATCGCCGTTTACCTTCCCGCCAGAGTGGTACCTATTTATCTACTTGCACTGGCATGCTTTCGAACTGCTAGGTTGGCAGGAGCAGGGACCGAGCAACGGGAGCTCACCCCGTCGTGGGGATTTGAACCTCCGACCTTCTGATTGGCAAGTCCTAGGCTCTGTGGTTTTATCCACAGCCCACCCGTGTCCCGAGAAGGTTGCTTACCATTGGCTAAAAAGCCTCCCCTTTCAACTGATTGGGTGAACCGGGGCAGCCCTTATGCCCCGCATGGTCTTGCCTCGCTGGCCCCTGCTCTCACCTGGTCCACCTGTCTCTGGTTGAGGTGCTGCTCTTGTGGGGAACCGCCTGCTGCCTCCTTGCCCAGGGCGTGGCTGAGGTGGAACTCTGCGTCGCAGAAGCAGCTGTCCCCGTCCACGTTGTGCAGGCTCTCCCAGGCGACCTGCTCCTCGTGGAGGAAGCCCTGGTCGGTCACCAGGAGGTACAAGTGGCTCTGGAGACGGAGCAGGGAGAGAAAACAAACAGGCTCTGGTTAATTCGGAGGCAGGATGGCGGTAAATCGGCACGTGACCTGCTTAAAAATGTCAGTTTGTTTTGCTTCAAGCTGGGTGTGTGTGTGTGTGTGTGTGTGTGCGGGGAACAATACTTGGCATAGCTGTCAACTGTCCCTTATTTGGTGGGACAGTCCCTTATCCCAGCACTGTGTCCTGCTGCTTTCCCTTATTGATGATGCCCCTTAAATTTCCCGGGTTTCAAAGGAAGAAGCTCCTCTCCCCCCCTCCTTGCCGGCCAGGGAGGAGGGAGTCTCCAACTGTGTTGCTTGGCTGCGTTGCTCACCCAATAAGGAGTCTGAGAACGACTGGGGGGTGGAGCTTGCATGCCTTGTGCCGATCAAATTGGCCGCGTTGTCTGGGGACTCGCCTTTGCTCAGCGCTTCCCAGCGGAGAGGAGACGGTGGTTTTCCTTGCTGCATCCCCTTTGCCGGGTTGCTGCGCTGTGGGAACCACCGCTTGAGGCTTCGTTTGGCTGCCGGCTGGGCTTTCTGCCTTTGGCTCGGAGGGGCTCAGAAGTTGAACACACCTGTGCTTGGAAAATCCCTTATTTGGGCTGCTGATCCCTTATATTCGAGGCTGCTGGTCCCTTACTTTCAAATCTGTAAGTTCTGGGAGATGGAGGGTCTGGAATGCTTTCTAATGACAGTGTGTCAGCTGGGTGTTGTTCTGGTTGTCCCACGATTTCCCAGCTTTCCCCCTCCTCTGCCCTTGAGCTGCGACCTCCCTCAAATCCTTGTTGTAAAGCTATATTGTCTTCCTTTCCCTCCTCCCTGGAAGGGTCCGGATGGGGAGGCCGTCTCCACCATTGCTCCTCCCCTGCCCAGCCCTGGACATCACCCACCTTTCTTAAAAAACAACAACAGCCCTGCGGGGCGGGTACCTTGTGCTTGATCATGGTGCTGAAGTGGTTGTTCCTGAAGAAGACGCTCAGTTCGCCTTCCTTGACCGTGGACGTCAGCTCGCAGAGGCCGTGGTAGGTCAGCTGAGAGGCCGTGGACTCCAAGAACTGCTCTGCAATCAGGCCTGCGAGGGGCGAGGGGCGTTGCGATGGAACAGGGAGGAGAAGAAGCAAAGATGAGGCGAAATGCAGGCAAAGCGTGATAGTGATCGACTGATGAAAAGACCCTGGCCCTAGTTGAGACCAACCTAACCACCTTGTGACCTGGGACCTCCAAAGTGTTGTCATTTGTGGACCTTAAGGTCCTCCGTGGGGCATACCGGGAGAGGCAATCCCGTAGGTACGGTTTAAAAGAATTCAAAATTTCAGTGGTTGTAAATGATACAAGAAATATACAGTGGAACCTCGGTTGTTGAACGCTTCAGAATTCAAACGTTTCGGCTTTCGAACACCGATGACCCGGAGGTGAATACTTACGTTGTCAAACGTTTTGGAAGTCGAACGGTCTTCCAGAATGGATTACGTTTGACAACTGAGGTTCCACTGTATATACATTTAACAGTTGTTCAAAATAGGTGTCTAATAGCTCAGAGGTGGTTAAAAGGCCTTTGCTGAAGCAGAGAGGTCTCCTGAGGTGGAAACCATGAGAGACGAGGCTTGGAAAGCACGTTTCTGCAAGTGTGAAACTACCACCAAGCAGGCCCTGCTGCTAGTCTCTGTAAATCAGATCTTATTTTATTTTTCCTTGCACAGGGGCCATGCTAATCTTCTCTGTATCATTCCCATTTTAGCATATGCGCTGCCGAAGCGAGCACAAATCAGATCTTATTTACAGTGGTACCTCTGGTTACATACTTAATTCATTCCGGAGGTCTGTTCTTAACCTGAAGCACCTCTTTAGCTAATGGGGCCTCCCGCTGCTGCCGCGCGATTTCTGTTTTCATCCTGAAGCAAAGTTCTTAACCCGAGGCATTATTTCTGGGTTAGTGGAGTCTGTAACCTGAAGCATATGTAACCTGAAGTGTATGTAACCCAAGGTACTACTGTATTGGCCTCCACCTCTAGGCTGATGACAACCCCACCTCCAGGTAACAGTTACCCCTGGACCTTGACTGTGTGAACGAGCCCAGGCAGACGGGCCTCACCTTCCGTCACCAGATTAGGGTCGCTCGAGTGTTTGCAGGTGATGATCTTCTCCACCAACTGGTTGTAGGTCAGCTTGCTGACGGCCTGGGCCACCTCTGGTATCTGGGGTGGGGAGAAACAGGTTCTGAGCTGGAGTCTGGGAGTCCACGGCGCAAGGGGTGTCGACAGCCGAGAGGCAGGTTCAAATCCCAGTTCGGCCACCAAACTCCCAGTTTCCCCACACCCACCCATATTGCAGGGAGAGGAAGAATGAGATAAATAAACGGAATAAAGAAATGTATGAAGCCCATTGGGCTCCAGTGGAACTGATCGTGGTGGTGTTGGGAAGACATTGCCTTGTTCTCATTATCTTAGACTTAGGTCAGGAATGGGGGCCTGAGGCAGTGCTGGACTCAGTTTCCCATCAGCCCCAGCCCACCTGGCCAATGGTTGGAGGTGATGGAAGTTGTAATTCAACAAACATCTGGGTGGGTGGTTGTCACAGGACACCCCAATTTAGAATTTAAAATGTTTAAATTTCAATTATTATTTTTAACATTTCAATTAGAAATGCAGATTGCAATTCAATTTCTCAACAGCTGGGGATGGCTGAACGCAGGGCTGGATATAGGTTTAATGAAGCCCTCAGCTGCTGAAGGCAATGAGGCCCTTTATATGTCCAGCTGTCCTTTGTCAACAACAAATGGGCGCTGTTTTTTCATGTTGAATATATGCTACATGGTAATTTATGGACCTAATAGGGATCTAAAGCCATTTGCACATAACAAATAGGAGCCTACACAGCACAAAACACTGTTGCTGTATGTGGGTTTTATTTTATTTGTTTTATATCTTGTATTTTGGAACATCCAGGTGTTTTTTTCCTTTGATTTTTTTGGGGGCCCCCAAGAGAGTGGGGCCCTAAGCTATAGCTTGTTTAGCTTATACAGTGGTACCTCTGGTTGCGAACGGGATCCGTTCCGGAGGCCTGTTCGCAACATGAAAGGAACACAACCCGCAGTGGCGCGTCTGTGCACGCGCAGGTTGCGATTCGCCGCTTCTGTGCACGTGCGCGACATCATTTTGCGCGTCTGCACATGCGCAAGCGGCGAAACCCGGAAGTAACCCTTTCTGGTACTTCCGGGTTGCCGCGGGGCGCAACCTGAAAAAATGTAACATGAAGCAAACATGAGGTATGACTGTACGTAAATCCGGCACTGGCTGAACGGCGGGTGCCATTTACGCTTCTCAGACTGGAGAGATTCGGCTCGCGAACTCTCAAAGACACCTTTGGCAGCATCTCGGACGCTGACCACTTGCAAGTTCAGCTCCTAGGAAGCGATGGCGTGCGGATAGAAGAAAAGAGAAAGCATCTCACCTGTGGGTCCACCAACCAGCCGTGATAGAGAGGCATGTTGAGAAGGTCAAAGACGATGCACTCGGGGGTGTACTCGAAATCGGCGACTCCCGTGAACCTCACGTTGACATCCAGCCCCGTGGAGAGTTTGGGCAGAACCGTCATGGCGTCGTTGACGTTCTGTCCGCGGCAGGAGAGGAAGAAGGGCATGCTGGGTATTTTTGAAATTGGGGGATGGAACAAAGTCTAGCTGGGAAAGCCTGCATTTTTTGGGGGGTAGGGATAAGGAACCTCAACTCTGGGAGACCAGGGTTCGAATCCATCCACAGGGCCGCTGTCTCTCTCAAGGTCGTTGTGGGGATTAAATGAGGGGGAGAACCACGTGTACCACCACCGCCTTGAGCTCTTTGGGGGGAAAGCTGGGGCAGAAACGCCATCAATAAACAAATGAGTTAATCAGAGATAATAATAATAATTTATTATTTATATCCCGCCCATCTGGCTGGGTTTCCCCAGCCACTCTGGGCGGCTTCCAACAGAACACTAAAAAACAATAACCTATTAAACATTAAAAGCTTCCCTAAACAGGGCTGCCTTCAGATGTCTTCTGAAAGTCTGGTAGTTATCTTTCTTTGACATCTGGTGGGAGGGTGTTCCACAGGGCGGGTGCCACCACCGAGAAGGCCCTCTGCCTGGTTCCCTGTAACTTGGCTTCTCGCAATGAGGGAACCGCCAGAAGGCCCTCGGCGCTGGACCTCGGTGTCCAGGCTGAACGATGGAGGTGGAGACGCTCCTTCAGATATACTGGGCCAAGGCCGTTTAGGGCTTTCAAGGTCAGCACCAACACTTTGAATTGTGCTCGGAAACCTACTGGGAGCCAGTGTAGGTCTTTCAAGACCGGTGTTATAGTATTACTTGTAAGGGATTGTGCCCTCGCTGGATCCGGCCACGAGGAACTCAGCGTTCTCCTTTCGGCAACGACCTGCGGGACAGCCGTCCGCAGTGAGGGCAGTATCCTCTGAATGCAGTTTTTAGAGGTAGGCTGCTCCTTCCCATGGAGGTTCCAGTCCTTACCACCAAAGAGGAGCCCTGCTGGGTCTGACCTAGCACTCAGCTCCCTTGGTATCCTGATCTCATTCTCCGAAGGGAGAGCAAAAGGCGCTGCTGGCTGCTGGGGCAAACTGGCGGCTCCCTTAGCCTGCTGTTTTTACGACGGTACGTGGTTAAGCGCAAGATGCTTCTTGGTGTGCCATTGTTTGGTTTTAATGCGCACGTATTCTCTGCAGCGGGAGCTTTGGGTACAGGGCAGATTGCAAATGTTCTCAGCAGGTTATTACAATAAACAGAGACCTGCCGAGTGCCTTGGGGGAGCCCAAAGGGGGAGAGAGAAGGAGAGAGAGAGAGGGAGGGAGAATGAGAGAAGCGGGGAAAGAAAGGAACTCACTTGCTGAAAGTTGAGCTGGAGTGCTTCCGACTGTTTTTGGGGCTTGATGGACAGGATGCAGTCACCTGGCATAGAGAGAAAATAGAAAATAGACCTTTTTCATTAAGAATGTAAGAAGGGCGCCATTGCTGGAACAGGCCAAAGGGGGCCCACCCAGTCCAGCCTCCTGTTCTCACAGTGCTCAAAAACGCCTCCGGTAACCTAGGAATCTAGATAAGACTGCCTCCAGTGGCAGGGAGTTCCACTGTTTAGCAACGCGTTTTGGGAAGAAGTCCTTCCTTTCGCCTGCCCTGGATCTGCCAACATTCAGGGTTGCGTCCAACGCTAGTCCGACGCGGATCAGACCCGCTGCGATTAAAAGACAGGGCTAACTTAAGCCTGTCCCTTCTGGCAGATCTGTAACTTGCTTGAATACAAGCCTGCATAGAGAAGAATGCTGACTACGCAAAGGTAAGCAGCCGCCTTTGTTGCTCCGCCCACTTTGGCCTCTGGCCCCGCCCACCAGCGGCATGCGGCCCCTGAACCTTGCCCGGAAGCGGAAAACGGCCCTTGAGCAAAAACAAAAACGAAAAACAGGTTTCTTCACCCCGGTACCAAATGATCTCACTCTGTACAAAGGCAGCTTCACAGGGGTGGGGGAATTACCGTATTTTTCGCTCCATAAGACGCACCTGACCATAAGACGCACCCAGTTTTTAGAGGAGGAAAACAAGAAAAAAAATATTCTGAACACAACAGTGGATGTATGATTTTTGTGGTTCATGCTGTGGCCACAGATATGTGATCTGATGGCGAATTTGGGGTGACCCAATGCAAAAATCCTGAGGATCCATGTGGATCTGTGCTTTGTAACCACATTTTTGCACCATTGCAGCCCCAGAAAACAGTGGGTGCGTGATTTTTTTTTTTGGTGCAGGCTGTAGCCACGGACATGCTATGTGATCTGATGGTGAATTTGGGGTGGCCCAATGTAAAAATCCTGAGGATCCATGGGCTTTTACCTCCCCCCTCCCAGGCAGCCTCCTTTATCTCTAGCGTTCCTTATCTCTCTCCCCGATCGGCAAATGATCAGTGGCTTTGTTTCAACAACAAAAAAAGCATGATCTGCTTTTTGCCCCTGGGCAATTCAGCTCCAGGGACCACGCATTTGCACCATAAGATGCACAGACATTCCCCCTTACTTTTTAGGAAGAAAAAAGTGCGTCTTATGGAGCGGAAAATACGGTAGGTGGCCCTTTGTCTAGTACCCAGAACCCCCCTCCAAAAAAACACAACCCCAGCCCTCAGGAAATGTGAAAACGATGGCGGCCGCATCCTGACACTTACCAAGGTGAGCCATCAGCTCGTCGGAAGTGATCACCTCCTTCTGGGGAGGCAGTTTCACCTGAAAAGGGAGAAAGAGAGAAAAAGAGAGAGAAGCGATTTGGGAGGATGAAGGACATTTTGCAAAGAGGATCAGCCCGTCTTGCCCTGTGTGCGCCCCCTCCTCCCTCCAAATGCCCACATTCGGGGGTATATACCAAGAAAAAAGGGGACGCAGGTGGCCCTTGGGTTAAACCACAGAGCCTAAGACTTGCCGATCAGAAGGTCGGCGGTTCGAATCCCTGTGGCGGGGTGAGCTCCCGTTGCTCGGTCCCTGCTCCTGCCAACCTAGCAGTTCGAAAGCACGAAGTGCAAGTAGATAAATAGGTACCGCTCCGGCGGGAAGGTAAACAGCATTTCCGTGCGCTGCTCTGGTTCGCCAGAAGCAGCTTAGCCATGCTGGCCACATGACCCGGAAGCTGTAAGCCGGCTCCCTCGGCCAATAAAGCAAGATGAGCGCCGCAACCCCAGAGTCGGCCATGACTGGACCTAATGGTCAGGGGTCCCTTTACCTTTACCAAGAAAAAAGCACACCAAGAACTCAGGCCAATATAAGTTTCAGTAGTGGGAGTGGTCCCTACTCACAAATCAAGTCAATTGTAACAAAAACCAATCCATTCAAAAGTATGTATTCTGACAAGGATTGAAAACTCAAGTAGAGATTACAAACTCAAAACAGAGATTACAAACTCAAATTCAAAAGGATATGTAATTATTATTATTATTATTATTATTATTATTATTATTATTATTATTTTATACCCCGCCCATCTGGCTGGGTTTCCCCAGCCACTCTGGGCGGCTCCCAATCGAGTGTTAAAAACAATACAGCATTAAATATTAAAAACATCCCTGAACAGGCCTTCAAATGTCTTTTAAAGATAAGATAGCGACTTATTTCCTTCACATCTGAAGGGAGGGCGTTCCACAGGGTGGGCGCCACTACTGAGAAGTCCCTGTGTCTGCTTCCCTGTAGCTTCACTTCTCACAGTGAGGGAACCGCCAGAAGGCCCTCGGCACTGGATCTCAGTGTCAGGGCTGAACAATGGGGGTGGAGACACTCCTTCAGGTATACAGGGCCAAGGCCGTTTAGGGCTTTAAAGGTCAGCACCAACACTTTGAATTGTGCTCGGAAACATACTGGGAGCCAATGCAGACCTCTCAGGACCGGTGTTATGCGGTCTCAGTGGCCGCTCCCAGTCACCAGTCTAGCTGCCACATTCTGGATTAATTGCAGTTTCAAGGTCACCTTCGAAGGTAGCCCCACGTAGAGCGCATTGCAGTAGTCCAGCGGGAGATAACCAGAGCATGCACCACTCTGGCGAGACAGTCAGGTAGGGTCTCATCCTGCGTACCAGGTGGAGCTGGTAGACAGCTGCCCTGGACACAGAATTAACCTGCACCTCCATGGACAGCTATGAGTCCAAAATGACTCCCAGGCTGTGCACCTGGTCCTTCAGGGGCACAGGTACCCCATTCAGGACCAGGGAGTCCCCCACACACACCCCGCCCCGTCCCCCAAAACTGTACTTCTGTCTTGTCAGGATTCAACCTCAATCTGTTAGCCGCCATCCATCCTCCAACCGCCTCCAGGCACTCACACAGGACCTTCACCGAATACAATAATTTGTTACAGAATTAGAGAAAAGAGTTTATGCCTTCGGGGGTAGACTGCCCCTGACCCTGGAAGCTCTACTCACCTTCCACTGCAAGAAAAGGATGTTCATGATGGCCAGTAGCGGGCAGGGCCCGTTCTCGCTTTGCGTGATGACGGGCGTCCTCTCCCCTTTCCAGCTGATCCATTTGACGCAGTAGAAGTCGGGGGGCTGGGGGTGGCTGGCGGGAGAAGACCGGGGCTCGGGGGCCGCCTCCCCGGCTTGCTCTGCGGTGGCGGGGGGCGCATCAGCCGGGTCGGAGATGCTTGGCAAAGAGGCAGCGCTTGCCAGCGGTTCCTCCTCTCCTGGACGCTCTTTGGAATCTGGCTTTCCGGCCTCCGCAGACTCCAGAGATTTGGGTTCCGGCCCTTCGCCTCCCTTCCCGGCCCCCGGGGGGGTTTCCTGGCAGGCCGGGGCCTTCGACGCCTCCTCCTGGTCTTGCCCGTTTGCGGCGGGCACCTTGCCACACATGGCGCCAACGTCCTCTACGCCTCGCTCCTCCGGTGAGGCCTCGGTGGTTTGGGGTTCGGCTGGCACATTCTCCCCCTTCGCTGACGGTTCTGTGGATAATTCAGGCTCCATTCGGAGCTGCCCCTACTGCCGCCTTCCTTATAAAAACCCAAGCATCCACCGCGGACGAGCCAACGGGCTGGCTGTCGGATCGAGTCCTAAATGACAGGCTTCCTTCTCGCTTTCTGCTGAAGTTTGAATGTGCTTTCCGATTCTGCCTCTCAAGAGGAAAACGGATTCGGGCGTTTGGCAGGAGAAACTAACCTCTCTCCCTCTCCCCGGATCAATAAGCGATTCGCAAACTTCTAGTCGCCTCGACAAAATGCAACGTTTGCTAGGTACAATTCCTCTGCCCTCGCCGCCTTGCCTTCTACTCCCAAGTGGTAGAAAACGTTAACACTTTTTTAAAAAGCGGGTGGGAAAAGATTCCTATTTCAATTTATCCACTGTTTCCCAAACGGATCTTGCTAGACGTTTTCAAAAGCTACCTTAAAAGACCTTAAAAGTGGGGGACGACGGCAATTTGGGGTCTGCTGTTTTCGGGGGCTGTCAGGCACTGCTGAGAAAATGCGAGGCGGAAATAAAAATGAGAATAGAAACCGATGTTTTTTTCCCCAGGCCGGTTTTTCCCTTGCGTTTTCTGCTTCTCGTGGGGGCCACGGAGAAATCAATTCCGCCACCTCCTCTCCAGCTCGGCTTTAAAAATTTAATTATTTAACACCCAGGAAACCCAATCGCCGGCCGCCTCTCAATCTCTCCGCTTCTAGATCCGCAAAGGATTGTTATCTTTCAAGATCCTTTTTTTAAAAAAAGAAAAATCTCCCTTTTTTTGTACAAAAAAAAATCTTTTTAAAAAAGCAAAGAAACCCACGCCTATATATATATATATATATATATATATATATATATATATGAAGTTAAAAGAAGTAAATTTCCATAAACTGGTTAAAAATAGGATTAAAATGCAAAGATTTTGCTGGTTTTTTCCTTTTAAAAAAAGTTTTTTTTTTTTAAAAAAAAGCAAAGACAGATGTAGAAGACGAAGGTTATTTGGGTGTGTTGTTATTCGCTTTCCTAAAGTGTCGGGCGGACTCTGCCCCACCGGCTCCAAACCTTCGCCCTCCTTTTGTTGTCCTTGAGGTTGGGCAACGGCAAACAGAGGCAGCCAGTCCCCTATCTTATTTTCATCTGCTCTGAGCTTCTCCTTCCGCTCTGAGGCATCCCAGCATATTGGCTTTCTCTCCTCGCCGCCAACCACAACTCACGCGCTGCTCAGCCTCTAGAGCGAGTTTGGCGGGTTGTTGACAGCTTGCCTTTGCAGAGAGAGCGGCTCAGCCGGAGGGGTTTCAAATCAGCCGGGCGGCAGGATCCTGGCAATAAAAAAAGATGGGGCAGGTAAGAGGGTGGTAAGAGAAACACCTGGATTTTTCCACCTGGACACACCTTCACCTCGCTTCCACGGAAGAAATTCCTTTAAAAGCCATGTATGTTTTCACCTCCAAGGACTGAAATTGGGCCTGGGCTTTTCCAGACCAAGCAAGGGTGGAATTCCGTTCCAGACAGGCTTTCAGGGGCCGCATGCTGGGGTGGGCGGGGCCACAGGTAAAAGTGGGCGGAGCCATGAGTACCTTTGCACAGTAGGCTGGCTTCCATACATAATCTCTCTCTCTCTCCCCTCCACCCAAACATGTAAAAGGCATGATCAGGGTGGAATGACGTATTTACAGCAGGAAGAAAGCACTCTGGGAGGGTGCAAAGCGAGGCAGGCGAGGGGTGTGCCCCCGGGGGCCACAGGGAGAGGTCCCAAGGGCCATATTAGGCTCCGAAACCCCACCACCCTCAGCTGGAAGCGTTCTTTCCTCTCCCGATCGGACAGAACCATATTTCCTTTCTGGCCCATAAATGGAAAGCACAGAATGGCTCCCCCCAAAGAATCCTGGGAACTGGAGCTTGATGAGGTTGGAAACTACACTTCCCAGGATTCCTTAGGGGAAGTCACATGCTTCAGATGGGAGATGAATGGACTTTAAATGCATGGATCTGCTATAGCTCTCTGACTTTTTAGATGAAAGCTGGGGATCTGGGTAAATTGGGGAGGGCAGAGCCAGCTGCTCCCCTCTCCCCACGCGACCCCATCAGGGAGGGGAATGGCCAGCCGTCAGTGAGCTGAACGCTCAGTTGCCGTGGTTGTTGCATAGCTTTGGGGTGGTTGTTGTGGGGTGTTTTTGCAAGAGGGAAGCTGCCAAGCCGGTCCTAAGGGTGGGGTTGGGGTTGGGGAAACAGCTTAGCTCTGCAGCCTGGTTGGATCCAGGCAACGGCTGGGACCTGGGTTTCAAACAACCCAGGAGGGAGGTGAAGGGGAGAGCAGGATGGGTGCAAATCCACCTTCAGCTGGAGGTGCAACATATAACTCTCCACCCCACCCCACCCAGTTCCCTCAAAATTTATTCATTCTAACCCCCACCCTTTAGCTGAGCGGCTTACAAAGATTGGTAGCAAGACACGGCACACAAGGAAAAAGGGAGGAGGAGGGAGGAGGAAAGAAGCAGCAGCAAGCTAACCTTGGTTACCTATGGGCTGCGCACTCTCCTCACTCCTTCAATGTTTCTATTCTGAATATTATTGCTGTTATTTTTACTTTAGCCACTTTACATTTTGTAGCGCTTTAATTGTATATTGTTTCATTAGTTACGCTTTGCAGGCTCCTTTGGGAGCAAACAAAGGATAGAAATCAAATAAACAGATAAATACATTTCTAGGGCTAAATGGCAGTGCAGTGAAATGGTTAGTGTTAGGCTAGGACTAGGTTGCCCCAGGTTCGAATCCAATGGGGACTGGACCTTGGACCTTCTGTGTGCAAAGCAGATGCTCTCACCACTGAGCCACAGCCCTCCCCTTAAAAATAAAGCTGGACTCTAGTCCTCATGATTCTGAAAACACAATTCTGTTGCAGGGGCCTCTCCCAACCCCACCTGGGGATGCCATTGGGGGCTGGACTTCCCGCATGCAGTGCATGTCCTCTATCTCTGACATAGGGCTCCCTAAGAATCGGTCCAGTATACCTGAATGAGCCTCGGTCCAGTATACCTGAAGGAGTGTTTCCACCCCCATTGTTCAGCCCAGACACTGAGGTCCAGATCCGAGGGCCTTCTGGCAGTTCCCTCCCTGCGAGAAGCCAAGTTACAGGGAACCAGGCAGAGGGCCTTCTCGGTGGTTGCACCCACCCTGTGGAACGCCCTCCCACCAGATGCCAAACAGAAAAACAACTACCAGACTTTTAGAAGGCATCTGAAGGCAGCCCTGTTTAGGGAAGCTTTTAATGTTTAATAGGTTATTGTATTTTAATATTCTGTTGGAAGCCGCCCAGAGTGGCTGGGGAAACCCAGCCAGATGGGCGGGGTATAAATAAATTATTATTATTATTAAGAGTAACCTTAAGATTCTAGTCCTCATGATTCCGAATAAAGAGCCAACTGAATAGGAACACGGAGAAGCTTCCTTATACCAAGCCAATAATTGCTCCATTTAGTTCAGTGTTGTCTACACTGACTGGTAGCAGCCCTCCGGAGTTTGAGAGAGCGGGACTCTCTCAGGCCCACCGGAAATTGAACCCAGGACTTTCTGAATGCAAAGCACTGCCCACCGAGCCAGTTAGACGGCTTAACAAATTAAATACTGTAAATGGAAATTATCTTAAGGCCAAGGAGTGTGTGCTAACAGCCGGTTAAAAGAGTCTGGGGCTGTGTAAGCCAAACCTGCCAGTCTGGACACACCCATCTTGCAAAGGAACTCGCACCCAGGACCGGGATGGGTGGGTGGGGGGTCTTTGTGTGGCCTAGCACCGGGTCGAGTCCTGTCTGCCTTCTTCTTCTTACCCAACCAGGACAGCCAGCCAGGGTCCAAGCCAACGGGGAAAAGGACGGGTTTTTTTGGGGAAGGCTGGCAAAATATTATTAGGGAAAGCTTTGCAAGAAAAAGTGACGGGTGCAGAAGACGAGAAAGTGGGGCTGTGGGTCAAGGGGGGGCTGGCTGCTTCTCCGCTCCTGGATCCTAATGTAAACACCCCCTGATCCGAATCAAGCAGATCCAAATGCAGGAGGCAAAATGTGGAGTGACAAGGGAATCTTTCCTCACCTTTCCTTTGGCTTTCATCCCAAGGCCTCTCTCTCTCTCTCTCTCTCTCTCTCTGCAAATCTTCCTCCGTTTTGGATCCTTCTGAAGTTTCTCCCTCTCCTCTTCCTTCCCTTCTTTTTTCTCTCCCCAAATCGGAAGACGAGAGGAGACCTGGCGGAGAAAAAGGAGAGTCACTTTGCACAGGCTTGTTTACCTTCTCGCCTCCCCACAGAGACATCTATTGGGGCGGAGGTTTTACAGCACTGGAGGGGTCTTGTGCAATGGGTCCGGAAAAAAGGGAGAGGAATTAGGGTCAAATAACAAAAGGGCAGTGTTTTCCAAAGCTGCTGACAGCTTTTTTTTTTTTTTAAGGTCTGATAGCGGGTGGCGCTGTGGGTTAAACCACAGAGCCTAGGACTTGCTGATCAGAAGGTCGGCGGTTCGAATCCCCGCCACGGGGTGAGCTCCCATTGCTCAGTCCCTGCTCCTGCCAACCTAGCAATTTGAAAGCACGTCAAAGTGCAAGTAGATAAATAGGTACCACTCCGGCGGGAAGGTAAACCACAGAGCCTAGGACTTGCTGATCAGAAGGTCGGCGGTTCGAATCCCCGCCACGGGGTGAGCTCCCATTGCTCAGTCCCTGCTCCTGCCAACCTAGCAATTTGAAAGCACGTCAAAGTGCAAGTAGATAAATAGGTACCACTCCGGCGGGAAGGTAAACCACAGAGCCTAGGACTTGCTGATCAGAAGGTCGGCGGTTCGAATCCCCGCCACGGGGTGAGCTCCCATTGCTCAGTCCCTGCTCCTGCCAACCTAGCAATTTGAAAGCACGTCAAAGTGCAAGTAGATAAATAGGTACCACTCCGGCGGGAAGGTAAACGGCGTTTCCATGCGCTGCTCTGGTTCGTCAGAAGCGGCTTAGTCCTGCTGGCCACATGACCGGAAGCTGTACGCCGGCTCCCTCATCCAGTAAAGCGAGATGAGCGCCGCAACCCCAGAGTCAGCCATGACTGGACCTAATGGTCAGGGGTCCCTTTACCTTTTTAGCGCTTATTTTCCGAATTAAAATGGGAGGTGTTACTTTGCTCTCACGAAGGGAGACTGCAAGGGGAGAGAAAGGTTTGCTTTGGGGGGGAGTGAATCTGATCGGGAGGAGACAGTGACTCATTCAGAAGGGCAACAGGGAAATTCCTCCTGCGATCCCACAGCAATTGAATCGAGCTGCACAGACCACGAGGACTCATTCTCCCTCAATTCTCCCGTGGGAGGCTGGATGGAAAGAAGGAAAGAGGCAGAGACACACAGAGAGAGGGGCGACAGGCACCCTCCTTGAAGACTTGTATGCTCTGCAGGAATTACTGGACACATTTTGCCCCATAAAGGGATATGGTCACAATGACTCACTTCTGGAGCAGACTGCTTGGGTAAACATCATGCAGAGGCACAATGGATGAGCTCCCCATCTGTGTATGTGATTAAGATCTCTCGCCCAAGGAATTTCTTTCTATCTTTCTCACACCTCACATGGGTCAGAAGCTTGCTGAGATAGGGGAAAGCTCTACCCCATGTCAAATACTCTTTTTAGAGGTTTGTTTCCAAATTGTGTCACATCTGAAAAACATATTGTGGGGGGAAACATTTTTTTGAAAGGATGAGATGCCAGAAAGATTTAATTCGGTACCTGCTGCCTTCCCCGTCGTCCTTCCTTTTTCTCGTTACAAAATATTACCCACCCACTCTCTGGGCAAAGAGATACTACTGTTTGTGGAAATTTGAAAGCCCTTCTGTTCTAGAATCCAAAAGGCCAGCTCTGAAGGAGGGCGTTTGGAGTCTTAAAGAGGCAGAGCTGGAAGTTTGGGGCAGCCCAGACTTATTTATGTTTATTCAGAGGCTAGTGCTATTGCCTTCAGAATATATGCTGCTGGATTTGCAGCCTCATGTAGGCACTGAAATATACATACAGGCAAATCCCACTGAGTTCAATGGGATTTTTCTCTCCAGTAAACCACATTTCCTGACTCCCAGGTACTTCTCAGTGGGCTTTACTTCAGGGTAAATGCACACAGGAGTGCACTGGAAGGACTTTTTGCATTCATCAACATTTATTTCCTGCCTGTCCTCCAGACATGGTTCTCCATTTTGTCCTACCCCGACACCCCGCAACTGAGCTGATAGCTCTTTCCTATTTATGTTTACTCTGAATTAAGTCCCACTGTGTTCACTGTGTGTGTGCTGCATTGCAGCCCTGCAGAGCAACCAGAAGTAGGTTTAAAGGTAAAGGTAAAGGGACCCCTGACCATTAGATCCAGTCGTGGCCGACTCTGAGGTTGCGGCACTCATCTCGCTTTACCGGCCAAGGGAGCCGTCATACAGCTTCCGGGTCATGTGGCCAGCATGACTAAGCCGCTTCTGGCGAGCCAGAGCAGCGCACGGAAACGCCGTTTACCTACCCGCTGGAGTGGTACCTATTTATCTACTTGCACTTGATGTGCTTTCTAACTGCTAGGTTGGCAGGAGCAGGGACCGAGCAACGGGAGCTCACCCCGTCAACGGGGATTCGAACCGCCGACCTTCTGATCGGCAAGCCCTAGACTCTGTGGTTTAACCCACAGCGCCACCCGCATCCCTAGAAGTAGGTTTACTCTCAGGTAAACTGTGCTAGGATCACGTTCCTACAACGCACTCCTGTGCACGCTTCATTAGAAATAAGGGTATGCATGGGGTGCGCTGCAACATCCCCTGGTTGCGCTGCAACACTCCCCCATTGGGTTATATGCAACTAAGTTCTACTCAAGAGCAGACCCACTGAAAACAATGGGCGTGCCATCAATTTAAATGGGTCTACGCTGAGCGGGGCGTTGTCGGCTACTACAACTGGTTTGAGCTGACACAGCCCAGCCCCGAATATTCACGTTTACTCAGACGTTTCAAGACCCATTGAATTCAATGGGGGCTGGCACTCCCAACGAGTAGACCCATTGAAATGAATTGCACCTAAGCGAGGTCTATTAATCAGACCCATTTCAACGGGTCTAAACTTAGAAGAGCTTTTGGTATTATGTAACCCCACAGTGGTTCAGAAATGTGGACGGTGGGACTCGAACCCGCGATTCGCGGGATGGCGGCTGCCCCTCTCTCTCGCTTTCCCGATTTCGTCACTTCCGCCGACGGCGCGGCCACTACGCCACGCTGGCCCTGCCGCCTGTAGTAAGTTCGAGCAACTGTCGGCGCAGAGGCGGGGCGGAAGAGAGCACAAGTGCTCTTCTGCGCGTGCGCACCGTGCTCTGACTGACGTGCCGCTCCGCCTGTCAGGATCAGCCTGCGCCCCTGTGCGGTCGACGTGCCCCGCCCCTTTAAAAAAAAACCCCTCAGGGAAAGACGCTCGCTTAACTGCCAAAAAAGGCGCTCTGTCGCTCGTTTGTCTCTTTGCTCTAAAATAAAACAGTAATAAATAACAATGTTGTTGTTGTTGTTGTTGTTGTTGTTAGTACCCCGCCCATCTGACTGGGTTGCACAAGCACGACACGGCCTCCCCACATGTAGGCCCCGCGGCGATCCCCGCCCTCGATTTGTTTTCCCTCCCGGCGAAGCCGCCTGCTTGGCGGGGGAGGGGGAGCAGGCCGCGGCGGGAGAAAGAAGAGAGAGGAGGAGGAGCAACCCTTCCCCGTCCTCCTCCTCCCCCTCCGCCAGCTCCGCCTCGGACATGGAGAGCTTCCTGGGAGGCCGCAAAGCCGCCCTTCAGGTACCCGCCTCGCCATATATAGAAGTAGAAGTATAGGCTGCTTCTAAAAGGGACGCTCTCGTGAGAGGAAATTGTGTCACCCTGGGCAGGGATGCGGAGCTGGGTGCGGAGCTGTAAATAGGATGTGTATGAGTGTGTGTGTGTGTGTACAGCATCATATCTCTCTCTCTCTGTGTGTGTGTGTGTGTATATATATATATAGATATATATATATGTGTGTGTGTGTGTGTGTGTGTGTATATATATATACACACATACAAACACACACAGTGGTACCTCGGGTTACATACGCTTCAGGTTACAGACTCCGCTAACCCAGAAATAGTGCTTCAGGTTAAGAACTTTGCTTCAGGTTGAGAACAGAAATCGTGCTCCAGCGGCGCGGCAGCAGTGGGAGGCCCCATTAGCTAAAGTGGTGCTTCAGGTTAAGAACAGTTTCAGGTTAAGTACAGACCTCCGGAACGAATTAAGTACTTAACCCGAGGTACCACTTTATATATATATATATATATATATATATATATATATATATATGCAGGTTTTGGTGTCCTCGGGTGTCTTCCCGTGTAAAAGTTGGGGTGTCTAGGCGACGTTTCGACGAGGTCTCACTCGTCATCTTCAGGCTGGTGCTTTCGGCTTCTTGTTACTGGAACAGAGCAGGATCTCAGTGTTTGAGTTCCTATAAATACTGTTGAGGTGTGGTGTATAGCCTCCAATGTTCTGGGCAGAGAGGAAGTTCCCAGGCTAGTGTGCCTTTTCTTCTTTTGTTCCTTAATTGCTTGAGGGATATCTTGAGTGATTTCTTGAGTGATATCCTGAGTACCACTTAGGTGGGTCATTAGGTGTGGATTAGTTGCTAAAGCCTTTGTGTCTTGACCTCTTGAACTTTGTGAAGAGTTTTTCTGAGAAGATGGCTGTACTCTTGCTTGGCTTCGTGTATAGGGGCGAGCTGTGGTTTTGTGGCCTGTGCCAGCCAGATCTGTGTAGGGATTGCAGGGGGGTGCAGCATCCGGAGGTGCCACCATGGTTTGGCTACTGGATGGTGTCTGTAATTTATCTGTGGAGAGGGTCTGGGTTTGGGTCTGGTGTGGTTGATTGGTGATGGCGTTCTGTGTGCCTCTGAATCTGGTGTCAGTTTTTGTGGGGAGGGCTAATTTCCAGATGTCTGGCAAGCGGGATGTGTCGTCACGCTTGTTCATGTTGTGAGGGTGTTTCTCTATCTCGATGGCTTCCATGATTATTCTCTTGTGGTGATGTTCCATGTTAGAGAGCAATTTGGAATCTGCAAAATTAATTTCGTGTCCTGTTTCTTTCATGTGTTGGAAAAGAGAGGAAGTTTTTTCTTCTTTTTTGACGGCATTCTTGTGTTCTGCGATACGTGCATTTATTCGTCTGTTTGTTTGTCCAATGTACGTGGCTGGGCAGACTTTGCAGGGTATTTCATAGACCCCTTGGTTTTCCAACTGGATTTTATCCTTGGGGTTTCTGAGGATGTTGGCTATTTTTTGGTTGGCGCAAAAGGCTGTTTTGATATTGTGTTTATGGAGGATTTTGCTAATTTTATCTGTAGTGCCCTTGATATAAGGTTCTCCATTTTGTACATTGGACAAACAAACAGACGAATAAATGCACGTATCGCAGAACACAAGAATGCCGTCAAAAAAGAAGAAAAAACTTCCTCTCTTTTCCAACACATGAAAGAAACAGGACACGAAATTAATTTTGCAGATTCCAAATTGCTCTCTAACATGGAACATCACCACAAGAGAATAATCATGGAAGCCATCGAGATAGAGAAACACCCTCACAACATGAACAAGCGTGACGACACATCCCGCTTGCCAGACATCTGGAAATTAGCCCTCCCCACAAAAACTGACACCAGATTCAGAGGCACACAGAACGCCATCACCAATCAACCACACCAGACCCAAACCCAGACCCTCTCCACAGATAAATTACAGACACCATCCAGTAGCCAAACCATGGTGGCACCTCCGGATGCTGCACCCCCCTGCAATCCCTACACAGATCTGGCTGGCACAGGCCACAAAACCACAGCTCGCCCCTATACACGAAGCCAAGCAAGAGTACAGCCATCTTCTCAGAAAAACTCTTCACAAAGTTCAAGAGGTCAAGACACAAAGGCTTTAGCAACTAATCCACACCTAATGACCCACCTAAGTGGTACTCAGGATATCACTCAAGAAATCACTCAAGATATCCCTCAAGCAATTAAGGAACAAAAGAAGAAAAGGCACACTAGCCTGGGAACTTCCTCTCTGCCCAGAACATTGGAGGCTATACACCACACCTCCTCCACAGTATTTATAGGAACTCAAACACTGAGATCCTGCTCTGTTCCAGTAACAAGAAGCCGAAAGCACCAGCCTGAAGATGACGAGTGAGACCTCGTCGAAACGTCGCCTAGACACCCCAACTTTTACACGGGAAGACACCCGAGGACACCAAAACCTGCATTCCTGTACCCGTGAAAATCTACGAAAGCATATATATATATATATGTATATATACATATATATATATGTACCCGTGAAAATCTACGAAAGCAAATATATATATATATATATATATATATATATATACACACACACACACACACACACACCTACATACATATATATGAGAGAAATAGATTATTATTACAATTGATTGCCTGCCCAACAATTGAAACACAATATTAAAAACTGTTTGAAACAGCTTAAAATTACAGAAACAAGGTGGGTCCTAAAAAGCCATACATACATACATTCCTACCCCCCATATTTGTGTGCATATACATTTTCCCTATTACTATATTACTTAATAGGGTTGCTATATTTCAAAAAGTGAAAACCTGGACCTTCTTATTATTTGCCCAAAGTTGTTGAGCTATGTCTATATCTGATATGTATATATCTTTTTCTTGGGTAGAGTCGTCACAGCGATCCATAGTCCTCTTTTGTGTCCATGTTTTGCTCTTCAAAATATGGCAACCCTGTTTTTCCGCACTGACCGGTAGCAGCAGCAGCTCTCCAGGGTTATGCCAATGTGGGGTTGAGTCTGGGACTGTCAGCACGCACTCTGAACCCCTGAGCTACGGAGGTCTTTTGGACAGTGGGTGCATATATGTCTGTATAGTTGTGATAGGAATTTTATGGTCTTAAGGTAAAGGTAAAGGTACCCCTGCCCGTACGGGCCAGTCTTGACAGACTCTAGGGTTGTGCGCCCATCTCACTCAAGAGGCCGGGGGCCAGCGCTGTCCGGAGACACTTCCGGGTCACGTGGCCAGCGTGACAAAGGTGCATCTGGCGAGCCAGCGCAGCACACGGAAACACCGTTTACCTTCCCGCTAGTAAGCGGTCCCTATTTATCTACTTGCACCTGGGGGTGCTTTCGAACTGCTAGGTTGGCAGGCGCTGGGACCAAACAACGGGAGCGCACCCCGCCGCGGGGATTCGAACCGCCGACCTTTCGATCGGCAAGCCCTAGGCACTGAGGTTTTACTCACAGCGCCATCCGCGTCCCCTTTTATGGTCTTAGATATATGGTAATGTTCATAAGTGTACATAGATCAGCACAGGAAGACCGACCTGGAACCATTTTGATTCCTAAACTGAGCAAATGTTTTCTCTGCAAGGTCAGAGTGGGAAACCTCCCCATTGTCTCTTTCCTCACAAATCTTGTCTTAAGGGCACATTTAAGATATGAATAGGGTGTGAGCTGTGACCTGGCCCAGGAACTAAGTATTTATCACTACAAAAGACTGGCCAGGCTCCCCAGGCAATCCAATCAAGTAACCTGCCAGACAAGAGATAAACAACGGACAGGAGAAAAGCAACACTCAAATTTCTGTTTTAGACCGCCTTTTCTGTGATGTAGGTATGATGTATCTGAGGGGTGGTTTTAGGTTACACCCCTTCTGTGATGTATGTATGATGTTTCTGGGGGTGGTCTTGATCTACAGGGTGGCAATTTCAAAAGTCTTTATAAGGCCTTGCACACCATTTTTCTGGGTCCCTCCTCTCTCCTGCGGGTGAGGGGAGCACCCTGTTGCAACAGATTAATAAAGATCAGGCTTACTAGCTGCTTTGCTTCTCAATATTCTCTGGTTGGCCTCTGTTATTTTCTCTGACCATTGGAGAACCTGCAAAAGACTCTATAAGGGCTCTTGTGTTCCCCATAAGGGAAAAGGGCAATTTTTGTTTACAACACAGTCGTGCATTGGAAGTCGAACGGAATCCGTTCCGGAAGTCCGTTCGACTTCCAAAACATTCGGAAACTAAAGCGCGGCTTCTGATTGGCCCCGGAAACAACGCCGACAGCTGAAACAGATGTTTGGCTTCCGAAAAACCTTTGCAAACCGGAACACTTACTTCTGGGTTTGCAGTTACAGATAGGTAGCCGTGTTGGTCTGCCATAGTCAAAACAAAAAAAATTCCTTCCAGTAGCACCTTAAAGACCAACTAAGTTAGTTCTTGGTATGAGCTTTCGTGTGCATGCACACTTCTTCACTTGTTCCGGGTTTGCAGCATTCAGGAGTTGAATTGTTCGTCAGCTAAGCCGTTCGGGAACCAAGGTACCGCTGTATCTAAGGAGTAAACCCTACACAAATCCGTAGTGGGGTCCCTAAGATGGTTGGATGGTGCCTTGTATGCCTCCTTCCAGTAGTTCCTGCAGCCCAGCTGGTGCCAAACATTTTGCTCTGCTTTCCTTTGGACCACCGATATGTAACAAAGGAAATCCTCTGCGTTGCAACACAGACAACTCTAAACAATCACAGGCAACACGTGGCTAATAATGTTCTAACAAAATATTTGTAACACATATTATTTCAACAATTCTTAAACAGAAAATATGTTACATCATTGCCAGCTGATGAAGAGTTACTATCGAAACAGTTTGTTATCCGGAAAAACTGTTCTATGTTTGGAGCGTCCATTACTGCACGGTTACAGGATTGTGACTGTTGAAAGGATTACAGTCATACCTCGGGTTACAGTCACTTCAGGTTGCGTTTTTTCCCGGTTACGCACCTGCCGAAATCCGGAAGTACTGGAACGGTTGCTTCCGGGTTTCAACTGTAGCGCATGCGCAGAAGCGCTAAATCGCGCTTTGCGCAGAAGCATCGAATTGCAACCCGTGTGTGCACAGACGTGCCACTACAGGTTGCGAAAGCTGCGGGTTGTGAACGTGCATCCCGCACGGATCACGTTCGCAACCTGAGCGTCCACTGTATTTGCCTCTTTGATACTGATTGAATACATTCTCTAATTTTGTTCATGCAATATTGATTGATTTTCATTATTTGTGACTCCATTACATATTTTCTGTTTAAGAATTGTAAAATTTTACGTGTGACAAATATTGTTAGAACATTATCAGCCCTGCGTTGCTTGTGATTGTAGAGTTTCATTTCGACCACAGCAGCGAGGCTGAGAGGGGGGTCTTGTTATCTGGGCAACCCAGGACCTCCAGACACGCTGCCCAAGCTTGCGCCCAGGGGAGGTCGCTTCAGTGCTGCCAATGCAGTGGTTTGACTTTGCACCCCCAGAGGGGCACTCCATTGTCTCTCGAGACAGACGGGTGCCAACAACAAGAAGTCCACCCAAAGTGGATGGCCCTTTGCTAAGAACAGTTCCAGTTACTTTTCGTGTCTGCAAAGGGAGTTTGCCGTTGAGACAAAGAGCGGTTCTTTGCCCGAGCGTAAGGTGAGGCTCCGACCACGTGCTCGGCACCGCGTTCTTCAAAGCGACGATTCGGTTCCAGGAAGGACTGAACCGGCCTGCGGTGGCTTTCAAAAAGCTGGCAGATGTTTTAGGATTCTCCACCATGAATTGGGAGTAATTGGGAGAAGGGGTTAGAAAAGGAAAACAAGAAAAAGTTGTTGCGCTGAGGGTTCTTGTTGTTATTTAAACTCAGGGGGTCCAAAAATAAGAAACGGGTGTTTTGTTTTGTAAGTGTTTATAAAACTTGTTTTTCTGGAAGGAACAATGAGAGGATTGTTTAAGGAGGCCTGCGCCAATCTGGTGCCCTCCAGATGTGCTGGGGTTGGAGCCACACAACATCTGGAGGGCACCAAGTTGCTGAAAGCCGGTTTGAGGACAAATTTAATTCGTTTGAGGTTTAATTAAGCCTGCTCGTCAGACAGGGATTAGACAAATTGGTGGGGGATCAGTCCGTTGGTGGCTTTGTCTCTGGCCACCTTGCAACCCTCCCCACCCCTTAAGCTTATGTGGAACCTCAGGCCAAGCAGATAAATGTGGCCCCCAAGCCTCTCTGTCCGGCCCTCAGGACTCTCCTCAGGCCACACCCCTCACCAGCCCTGCTCCACCCCTTCCTTGAGTGTTCTGCCTGGCTGGAATGTGTCCTTGAACTCTGCTCATGCCTCTTGCTTGGCAGATGGAGGTCTGTGTGCAAGTAGAAACTTCTTGACTTGTGTCTGGAAGGCAGCCAAATGTACAGAAGAGTCATGTGCATTGCTGCGCTCTCTTTTTCCCGGCCCCCAGAAGGTTCCCAGTGAGAGGATGCAGCCCTCGGCCTGAAAAAGGACTGCCTGCCCTGATATATGGAAAGGCGGTACAGTATCTAAAATTGATCCAGTTAGATGGAACTTCCAGCTTCAAAGGCAGTCTATCATTGATTACTGGATGCCCAAGACAAATGGCAGGATCCACCATGTCCTGCTGGTGAGCCAGGAAGCTCAACCGGGTCAGCCCTCGGTCTGAACCACCGCTGGGGATTCTTCTTACATTCACAGTCTCATGAAAGTTCAGACCTGGAAGCATCTTTCCAGCAAGGAAATCAAAGAAGAAAAAATCCTAGGCAGCTGAATCCATTTTTTAAAAAAAGATGCTCTATTGGGGGGGGGACTAGAATGAGAGTGTTTCTGAGCACATGCAAAGTGCCTTGCCAAACCTGTCATATAACCACAGTACCTGGGACATTGCCTCAAGCTCCTGTTTGGGATGAAATCTAGGGTGAGCGGCACCTCTGTTTCCTTTTGACAATCACTGTTTTATTTGCAGTTGCCAAAATGATTTATTCCCCCCTCCTCCCTTTGTTGGTTTGTGTAAGAAAAAAGCCATCTGCGCTGGGCGCATTGTCAAAGCGTGGCATCTGAGTGCTTACAATCTCCTCTTCTGTACGGTTTATTGTGTGTATCTTCCTTTTTTCCATTTTTAAAACATGAATATTCTTCTCTTGTGATTGTCGAATGCAATAACAGCACCGCAACCGGCCTTTGGCAGTCAGCAGAGCCCCAGAGGCTCGGCCAGCAAAGCGTAGAGCAGGCATAGGCCCTCCAGATGTTTTGGGGACTACAACTCCCACCATCCCTGACCACTGGTCCTGCTAGCTAGGGATGATGGGAGTTGTAGTCCCAAAACATCTGGAGGGCCGAGTTTGCCTATGCCTGGCGTAGAGAAAAAAAGTAACCCAAGGGTGTGTACGCATCATAAAGCCCATTTGAAGGCCATGGCTTCTCCCAAAGAATCATGGGAACTGTAGTTTGGTAAGGGATGGCCATCAGTGACTACGATCCCAGTTGCTGGAAACCCTAAGGAAGGTAGAGTTGCTCTTGTGCTAGAATCCTGTTTGCTGGTTCCCAACAGGCACCTGGTTGGCTTCTGTGAGAACAGGATGCTGGCCTGATCAGCAGCCTCTTCTTATGCTCTTAAGTTGGTGGTTATTATTACTGCCTCCTGTGGCAGGGAGTTCCATAGTTTCACTGTGCTGCATGAAGAAATTCTTCCTTTTTATCTGTCCGGAATCTTCTACCGTTCAGTTTCATTGGGTGTTTTGAGAGAGGGAGAAAAACATCTCTCCATGCCCAGCATTCATGGGACGCGGGTGGCGCTGTGGGTTAAACCACTGAGCCTAGGACTTGCCGATCAGAAGGTCAGCGGTTCGAATCCCCGCTACGGGGTGAGCTCCCTTTGCTCGGTCCCAGCTCCTGCCAACCTACCAGTTTGAAAGCACGTCAAAGTGCAAGTAGATAAATAGGTACCGCTCCGGCGGGAAGGTCAACGGCGTTTCCATGCACTGCTCTGGTTCGCCAGAAGCGGCTTAGTCCTGCTGGCCACATGACCCGGAAGCTGTATGCTGGCTCCCTCGGCCAATAAGACGAGATGAGCGCCGCAACCCCAGAGTCGGTCACGACTGGACCTAATGGTCAGGGGTCCCTTTACCTTTTTATGCCCAGCATTAATTCACAAAGCTTCTACTGTGTTGCCTGTAATAAACGTATATCTGCCCTTATTCCCTTCTGGGGGGCACAAGAGTCCTTTGCAGGTTCTCCATCGGTCAGAGAAAATAACAGGCCGACCAGAGAATATTGAGAAGCAAAGCAGCTCATAAGCCTGATCATTATTGAACTGTTGCAACAGGGTGCCCACTTCACAGGTAGGAGAAAGAGGGGGACACAGAACCAAGGTGTGCCCGCCCTTATATAGATATTTAAATTGCCAGCCCCGGAGTCCAAGACCACCCCCCAGACACAACATACATACATCACAGAAAGGGTGGTCTACAACAGAAATCTGAGTGCGTTGTTTACCTCCTGTCTGGCAGGTTACCTATTAATGCTCACTTGATTGGATACCCTGAGGAGTCTGGCCAGTCTTTTGTAATGATAAATACTTAGTTCCTGAGCCAGGTCACAGGCTCACCCTATTCATACACAGACATACCCTTCAGACAGGATTTGTGAAGGAAAAGACAGTGGGGAGGCTTTTCCATTTTCCTTGACCTTGCGGAGAAATCATTTGGTCAGTTTGGGAGTCAAAATGGCTCCAGGGCTGTTTTCCTGTGCTGCTTCAGACATGTGGTTTATATATTTATGTACGTGTTTGCTTGGTACATTGAGGAACATTTATTATATATATAAGACCTTAAATTTTTTATTTCACACCTCTCTGTCGCCTGTTCTCTAAGCGGAAAAGTCCTCCCTTTGCACTCTCTCTGAATCTTGAGCAAACGCCGTCCTGGTTTGCTGAGGCAGAGCTTTCTCGCTTTGCCACCAGGATCTGTCCAAACCCACAGATAGGGTGATAAATCACCCCGTGTCCTGAATCAGCAGACTTCCTGCCCCATCAGCAGATATCTGATTGCCACTGTTTGCTGTGCACCCTCGTTTTAAATAAATTCAATAAATAATAATAATAATTTTCAGACCTGTCTCCCTTAGCCTGACAAACTTTAATAGAGGGAGTTTGCGTCTATGAAAATTTCCTTCCTTTTCTTTAGCTGGAGAGGTTGCTTTTAATGGGAAAATAAGTCTGTGGTTGATTTTGGTTTCTCTCAAGTTTTTCGTTTTTCCCCCAATCTTAAGCTCAGGTCTCCACATTTCTATGTCAGTTTGCAATTAAGAAAAGAAACCTTCAGAAAAGAATATTCAGTGCTTCAGTAATAATAAATGGTTTTGCCTAAGAGACACATTTTTGCCTAAGACACACGTTTTTGCAAAGCCGTGTTCCCGTTTCTCGAACTTGGGTCCCCAGCTGTTGCTGGACTACAGCTCCCATCATCCCTAGCTAGCAGGACCAGCGGTCAGGGATGATGGGGGGTGTAGTCCAACGACAGCTGGGGACCCAGGTTCGAGAAACGCCATGGAACAGGCATCCAAAACACCCTCACAAATTAGAATGGGCATCTAAAATGAGCTGCTTAGCCCCAAATTCCTGCATTTATCTCACTGATACACATTCTCTGGGTGCATTTCTGTGAACATGAGTTGGAGGAAGCACTGCATTGCAAAACCCAGAGAGCTGTTGCTACTATTTTTAATCCTGTTAGTTGTTTGTGAGTGTTATTAAATCACCAGGACTACCCAAGTGATCTTTTCACACTTCCTTTTTTCTTTTTCTTGTGGTGGGAGCGAAGGAAAAGTTACAGATGAGAAACACTAGGCATCTGAACCCATCATCCGCCACAACGGCTGCACCCCAGCACTCAAAATTCACCAGGCGCCTTTTGCTACCGGCGCGGGTCCAAATGCGACTACAGTCATACCTTGGGTTATAGCCGCTTCAGGTTGCGTTGTTTCGGGTTGCGGATCGCCGAAACCCAGAAGTACCGGAACAGGTTACCTCCGGGTTTTGGCGGTCGCGCATGCGCAGAAGCGCTAAATTGCGCTTTGCGTATGCACAGAAGCGCCGAATCACAACCCGCATGTGAGCAGACGTGGGTTGTGAATGCTGCAGGTTGCGAACGCGTATCCCGCATAGATCACGTTCGCAACCCAAGCGTCCACTGTACGTGGAGATTTCTGGGCGCTAGGTTGGCAACCGCAGCTTAAAAACTCTGACTTAGTCCATGGTGGTCCTAGCTTCTATATCTGAGTTTCTAACCCAGCTGCACCAGGATCTGAGGTGGCTGGGCCTCTGAATTCAAGGTGCAAGCCATGGGGAAAGAGAGGGCCGTGTTCCTCACACCCTCCCTTCAGGCTTTTTGGAGGTATCTGATTGGCCGTGGTGAGACATAAGATGCTGAACTTGTTGTTGTTGTTTAGTCGTTTAGTCGTTTAGTCGTGTCCGCCTCTTTGTGACCCCCTGGACCAGAGCACGCCAGGCCCTCCTGTCTTCCACTGCCTCCCGCAGTTTGGTCAAACTCATGCTGGTAGCTTTGAGAACACTGTCCAACCATCTCGTCCTCTGTCGCCCCCTTCTCCTTGCGCCCTCCATCTTTCCCAGCATCAGGGTCTTTTCCAGGGAGTCTTCTCTTCTCATGAGGTGGCCAAAGTCTTGGAGCCTCAGCTTCAGGATCTGTCCTTCCAGGGAGCACTCAGGGCTGATTTCCTTCAGAATGGAGAGGTTGGATCTTCTTGCAGTCCATGGGACTCTCAAGAGTCTCCTCCAGCACCATAATTCAAAAGCATCCATTCTTCGGCGATCAGCCTTCTTTATGGTCCAGCTCTCACTTCCATCCATCACTACTGGGAAAACCATAGCTTTAACAATATAGACCTTTGT
Source organism: Podarcis muralis (assembly GCF_964188315.1). Lineage (NCBI taxonomy): Eukaryota > Metazoa > Chordata > Lepidosauria > Squamata > Lacertidae > Podarcis > Podarcis muralis. The sequence goes on from NC_135670.1 coordinate 3,561,177, forward strand.
CGGCAAGGTGATGTCTCTACATCAGCCTCTATGGGCTGCAATAACGCTGGTCTAATGTGCTTTGAGAGAGAGAGATCGGCTTCTAAAAGGGCACCCGTTTCTCCAATGCCCTCGAGCAATTTTCTGCACAAAGTGCTGACGCCTATCTCTCCTGTTTGATTTCTTTTTTAAAAAACCACTCTCTCCCTCCTCAATTTTAATTTCCCTTTTTGCATCTCGACCATCTGCGGCTGTTTTCTCTGCCTCCACCCTTGCCGCAGCCTCACGCTTTCAAGGCTGCTCCTGGGAGGAAATCAGTTTACCTTGGGCCGCCTTATCTGTTGGAGTGCTTTAGCAAATGGGCCGTGGTGTTTCGCAGTAGCCGGGAAACGGCGCCTGGTGCCTCTTAGGTTGTGCGGAGGAGAGAAACCTTTCAAGGTCTCCCCAGCGGCCAGGGAAATGGGCTTAAACCGGGAAAGCTTCTGCAAAGCGCTTGCCAGCTTCTCGACAGCTTCTCACCCCAAATGCACCTCACAGCGGCCTTGTGTGTATTTGTGGTCGCACCTTGCAATTGAATCCGAACCTTATATTCGGAAAGGTACATGGTATAGGCCTCCATTGCGGTACGGTCTCCTCGGAAGATAAAGAAGGCGAATTGCCTCATTTACTTTTATTATTTATTGCACTGATATTCCACCTTTTCCTCCAAGGATTTATCAGCTACAGTGGTGCCCCGCAAGACGAATGCCTCGCAAGACGAAAAACCCGCTAGACAAAAGGGTTTTCCGTTTTTCGATGCGCTTCGCAAGACAAATTTCCCTATGGGCTTGCTTCGCAAGACGAAAACGTCTTGCGATTTTTTTCGCTCCCCCCCCTTTTCTAAGCCGCTAATAGCCTTTTAGCCACTAAGCCGCTAAGCCTTTAATAGCCGCTAAGCCACTAATAGCGCTAATCCGCTAAGCCGCTAATAGGGTTGCTTCGCAAGACGAAAAAACCGCTAGACGAAGAGACTCGCGGAACGGATTATTTTCGTCTTGCGAGGCACCACTGTACTTTAAAATGAGGCTGCATTTTAAATTGCATTTTAACCTGTATTTTAAATTGGGTTTTTTCTCCCGCCCGCCCCCTTCTATTATGTTTTTACTGTGATTTTATTGGTGTTAGCTGCCTTGAGCCCGGCTTTGGCCGGGGAGGGCGGGGTATAAATAAAATTTATTATTATTTATAATTATTAAGGAGCTCAAAGTGGCTGACGTGGTTCTCCCTCTCCTCACTGAACCCCACAACAACTGTGAAGTGGGTTAGGCCGAGAGGGATAGTACCACATTTTTTGCTTTATAAGACGAACCAGACCATAAGACGCACCTAGTTTTTGGAGGAGGAAAACAAGAAAAAAAATATTCTGAATCCCAGAAGCCAGAACAGCAAGAGGGATCGCTGCGCAGTGAAAACAGCAACCCCTCTTGCAGTTCTGGCTTCTGGGATAGCTGCGCAGCCTGCATTCGCTCCATAAGACGCACACACATATCCCCTTACTTTTTAGGAGGGGAAAAGTGAGTCTTATAGAGCAAAAAATACAGTAATTGGCTCACATCTGGCTTCATGGCTGAGTGGGGAGATTGGAACCCTGGTCTCCCAGGTCCTAGTCTGACACGCTAACCCCTACACTACACGGATGAGCTTCCCTTCAGTCTGTTCCCCTTTCCCCGCCTTAATTTAAGAGTGTAAGGTGCTTCGTGGCAGAGACTGGTTTATGTTGGTGGTATTCCCATCTCTTATTTTAGACTCTGCTCTTCAGCGGGAAAGCGTCCCAGAGCAGTAAGCAAGACAGCGACCCCCTTCAGATTTGACCATCTTAAAAGGCGTAACACGAAAGGAAAACAAGGATGGGAAAGGAGGAGGAAAACACAAAGACTGGGGCGCTGGTAGCAACCGCGACGCACAAATGTAGATCTCTATAAATAATAAACAATAAATAATGCTTGCACAATTGGCAAAAAGTTTTGCGTTCGTAATAGTGGGGTGTCCGTGTCAGAGTTGTGACCCTTTTAAAAATTATAGGTGGAGGCAGGAAGGGAAGGAATATGCTTAGGCGGAGAGAGAGAGAGAGAGAGAAACTAAGGCAAAAGTATCCTGTGAACTGTAGCGCACTCCTCACAAAGGTGCAGCGCCCACCAATCGTACCAAACTACAGTTCCCAGGATTCTTTTGAGAGGTGTGTGTTTTCAATGCCTGGTGTGTATGCAGCCTTAACCCCTGAGTTTTCACAACCGAGTGGGAGATTTTCACCCTGCCCTCTCTAACCGGAGATCGACCCTTGTCCTAGCACCCAGCGCTGAAAGGCTACAACTTTCGTTGTAGGTCCTCAAGAACACCCCCCTTTGCCCCCGAATCCACAGGCGCTCTCGTCCTCCAGAAACCATCTTCCTTCCGCGGAGCAGGCCTGTGGCTACACAGGCTTCTCTGGGCGTAAGTACAGCGCTGGCTGGCAAATGGTAAACCCAGGCGTCTCGTTCCTGGGCTCGATCCACAAGCCACCCGTTTGTCTCTATTTGCAAAACGTGTAGACGTAGGAAGCAGCCTTGAGTTGGACCCTTCTTCCATCTAGCTCAGGCTTGTCCGCACGGACTGGCAGCAGCTCTCCAGGGTTTCAGACAGGAGTCTCTCCCAGCCCTACCTGGGAATGGACCTGCTCCAGGGAAAGCTGTCGTTCAACCTCTACGTTTCCTCTCCAATTTCTTCTCTGTTTTTATTTGGTAGGATCACGTCCGGAGGAACCAGGAGGTCCACGTGGTGATGGGGAACGAGGCCTGCGACCTGGACTCCATGGTGTCCGCTTTGGCCCTCGCTTACTTCTTTGCAAAGGTCGGTCATCCGCTTCCACGCTTCGGAGCATTTCCCTTTGCCCCTTTTGAAGAGCCATCTTTGCTCCCTTTCCACAGTTGGTTCCACAGTTCTGCGTTTGCCTGCGAGGCTGGCATGGGGCGATGAGGTCATCCCCATGGGGCGGCTCTGGGCTCAGAGTGCTCTGGACTGGATTTGGTGTGGATTGTGTCAGAAAAGACTGAGAACAGGGAAGGACATTGCCCCTCAGCCGCTCAACATTTTCTTTCTTCCTTTTTTTAAATTTTTTTTTAAAAAATCATTTTATTGAACATGTAACAAGACAAACAGAGTATTCCAGCAATTCAACAAAAGTAAAAGTAAATACTGTACAGTGGTACCTCGGGTTACAGATGCTTCAGGTTACAGACTCTGCTAACCCAGAAATAGTACCTCGGGTTAAGAACTTTGCTTCAGGATGAGAACAGAAATCGTGCTCTGGCAGCGCGGTGGCAGCGGGAGGCCTCATTAGCTAAAGTGGTGCTTCAAGTTAAGAACAGTTTCAGGTTAAAAATGGACCTCTGGAACGAATTAAGTACTTAACCCGAGGTACCACCATAACACAATTGAGTATGGTCAGGTATAAGGGAGAAGACAAAAGATATAAATACAGTGGTACCTCGGGTTACAGACGCTTCAGGTTACAGATGCTTCAGGTTACAGACTCCACTAACCCAGAAATAGTACCTCAGGTTAAGAACTTTGCTTCAGAATGAGAACAGAAATTGGACGGTGGCAGTGTGGCGGCAGTGGGAGGCCCCATTAGCTAAAGTGGTGCCTCAGGTTAAGACCAGTTTCAGGTTAAGAATGAACCTCCAGAATGCATTAAGTTCTTAACCCGAGGTACCACTGTGTGTGTGTGTGTGTGTGTGTGTGTGTGTGTGTGTGTGTATAAATTACATGATCTGTTTATGCCTTATCTTGGAATATTTCTTAATTGCCTCTTTTGCACAGGTTCTTCGTAATATTTTTCTTTATACCTTTCGTCTCCTTGCTTTATACCCCAACACTTCCTGATCTATGTACCTTCGTGACTGATGCCGGGCTTTGCCCATGCAGTTTTGGGACTGTTTTTTATATCCTTAAGGACTAGAAACCTGCTTGTTCTCCCCCCCCCCCCCAAATGAGGGTTTGAGGGCATCCAATTCCGCAGTTGCTCAGAGACATCTGCAAGGCTCTTATTGGTACTCAGTGACTGGGTAACGTGAGCAACTTTATCCGTGTAACAGAGACCTGGATTTTAATGTACCTTTCGTTGCGCCCCGCAGACCGCCCCAGACTCGAAGGCAGCCTTCATCCCGGTCCTGAACATCCCCCGCTCAGAATTCCCTCTGCGCACGGAGAGCACCTTCCTCCTCAAAGAGCAGCGCATCGCGGAGAGTTCGCTCGTCTTCCGGGACGAGATTGAGCTGGCCACCCTGAAGCAGGCAGGCCTTCTTTCACTGACGCTGGTTGACCACCACGTCCTGCCGAGGTCAGTGGAGAGGGTTGTTGTTGTTGAGTCGTTTAGTCGTGTCCGCCTCTTCGTGACCCCCTGGACCAGAGCACGCCAGGCACTCCTGTCTTCCACTGCCCTCGCAGTTTGGTCAAACTCATGCTGGTAGCTTCGAGAACACTGTCCCACCATCTGGTCCTCTGTCGTCCCCTTCTCCTTGTGCCCTCCATCTTTCCCAACATCAGGGTCTTTTCCAGGGAGTCTTCTCTTCTCATGAGGTGGCCAAAGTCTTGGAGCCTCAGCTTCAGGATCTGTCCTTCCAGTGAACACTCAGGGCTGATTTGATCTTCTTGCAGTCCACGGGACTCTCCAGAGTCTCCTCCATCACCAGAATTCAAAAGCATCCATTCTTCAGCAATCAGCCTTCTTGATGGTCCAGCTCTCACTTCCATACATCACTTCTGGGAAAACCATAGCTTTAACTATACGGACCTTTGTTGGCAAGGTGATGTCTCTGCTTTTAAAGATGCTGTCTAGGTAGGGGAGAGGGTAGGGCACCCAAAGGACTTGAATGTGAGAGGAGAGTCTCTTGAGCTATGGGTTGCCAGCCTTTTTTAGGCCGCCGTGGGTGCATTAGCATTTTTGAACAGCACCCCGATTTTATGGCTTCTCTGTCCCCTTTGCCCAGATCAGCACCACACAAGAGACAGGAAGAGAAAGGGTGCACACACACACGCGCGCACATACACACACACACACACACACACATCACTTTTCCAAGGGATCTGGGTAAAATCTGGAGCCGGTGGAATTAATCGGATGCCTTGAAAAGCACATAGAGCTGAAGGAGGAATTGAGAAGAGCGTCTCTCTTCCAACTACCTCCTTCAGCAGTGTGTGATTTTGGTGGCCAAGGGGACGGTGACGGAGCTCAGAGGCTTCATGGGTGCCAGGGAAACCCCACGGCTGTCCCCCAGCCCCTATGCTTAAAGGTAAAGGGACCCCTGGCCATTAGGTCCAGTCGCGGACGACTCTGGGGTTGCGGCACTCATCTCGCTTTATTGGCCGAGGGATCCGGGGTACAGCTTCCGGGTCATGTGGCCAGCAGGACTAAGCTGCTTCTGGTTAACCAGAGCAGCGCACGGAAACGCCGTTTACCTTCCCGCCGGAGTGGTACCTATTTATCTACTTGCACTTTGACATGCTTTCGAACTGCTAGGTTGGCAGGAGCAGGGACCGAGCAACGGGAGCTCACGCCATCACGGGGTTTTGAACCCCCGACCTTCTGATCGGCAAGTCCTAGGCTCTGTGATTTAGACCACAGCGCCACCTGCGCTTAGAACAACTCAATTGGCCAACAGACCCACGCAATTATGGTTTGGGGATAGATGCAGTTGCAGCACATGGACGCTAGGGGAGCTGTCTCTACACCCTTGGGCCTGGCCCCTCCCTCAGCAAACACCTCCCCCTACTGGCCTGGTGGTGCACCTGCAAGCATGCCCAGTGGCGCCCCAGCTTTGACTCAAGCGGTGAGCCATGTTCTCAGGACGGGATGTGCGGCGAGCGAAGCTGAAATGTCTTCCCCTATCTGCTCATGCTGCGGTGCGTATATTGACTGTGCTACGTCTGTTTTGCAGTGGGGATGCGGGGCTGGAGGAGGCGGTTGTTGAAGTGATCGACCACCGGCCCCTGGAGCGGGAGCGGGGCCCTCCCTGCAGAGTCACGGCAGAGCCGGTGGGTTCATGCGCCACGCTGGTGACGGAGAAGATCCTGCAAAGCCCGGCGCAGGTTTTGGACAGGCAGACAGCAGCTCTCTTGCACGGTGAGGACTAGTGGCTTGCAGCGACGTGCGGGGAAGTGATTGCTTGTTAAAAAACCAACAACCCGCAGGCAAATGCTGGCAGGTGGGGAATCCATAGCCCTGCAGAGCAGCGGTGGGCAACATGGCGCCCTCTAGGTTTTTGGGGCTCCCTCCCGAAAAGAGGATTGGATAAATTCATGGCAGAGAAGGCTGATAATGGATTCTAGCCAAGATGGCTCCGCTTTGCCTCCACAGCTGGAACAGCAATGCTTGTGAATACCTGTTGCTGGAAACTGCAGGACGGGAGAGAGCTCAGGTCTTCTTTTCGCCATCTGTTTGGCCCCTGTGAGAACAGGACGCCAGCCTAGATGGGCCATTGGCCTGATCTGGCAGAGGTTTCTGATGTTCTGACAAATATCTCCTGCATCTGTTGTTCTAGTTAAGGCAGCCAGCTTCGGAGCTGGACAGAATTCTTCTTCAGAGAGCAATCCTTTGCAGCCGTGGTGAAGGCAAGTCCTAGGCCGATCCTGTGGTTTAACCCACAGCGCCACATGCGTCCCTTGCAGCCTTGGTAGCTTGCTACTAAATCAGCAAGAAAATGATATCCTCTGAACAGTTGTCTTCTAACCCAGGGGTTCCCAAAGTGGGTGTTTCCGCTCCCTAGGGGTCACTAAGAAGCAATGGGGTGGCATGGGGGTGCTGGAGGTGTCACTGGCTCCTTGACTTTGAAAAACTAGCACCACTGGATCAATTTTGCTGCATAAGTTAAACTGAATAGTTCTAACTGGGTTTTGAATAAATGTGCAATTGATTGTTACTGTTTTGAATTTTGTTGTGTTGCTTTCCTCCCTAGAGGGTTGTGCAAACCACTATTCTGCATAAAGCTTTTTAATAGGGATGGGTAGGGGGTAGAACCGGGACGCGGGTGGCACTGTGGGTTAAACCACAGAGCCTAGGACTTGCCGATCAGAAGGTCAGCAGTTCAAATCCCCGTGACGGGGTGAGCTCCTGTTGCTCGGTCCCTGCTCCTGCCAACCTAGCAGTTCGAAAGCACCTCAAAGTGCAAGTAGATAAATAGGTACCACTCCGGCGGGAAGGTAAACGGCGTTTCCGTGCACTGCTCTGGTTCGCCAGAAGCGGCTTAGTCCTGCTGGCCACATGACCCGGAAGCTGTACGCCGGCTCCCTCAGCCAATAAAGCGAGATGAGCGCCACAACCTCAGAGTTGGCCACAACTGGACCTAATGGTCAGGGGTCCCTTTACCTTTAGGGGGTAGAACCAAGGAGGGGAGGTTTGCCCCCCAAAGTTTGGGAACCGCAGTTCTCACCCTTCTCGTCTTTCAAACCTGCAAACGTAAAAGATTCATTCCGGATTGGACTGTCGTGTGTCGCCTCTAGATCCTGGTTCTTCCTTGACTCTGCAGGCACGATCGTTCTGGACTGTGTCAACATGTCCCCCGAAGCCGGCAAAGTGACCCCGAAGGACACCCATTACGCTTCCCTTTTGGAGTCGAAGTTCCCCGATCTGCCCTCGAGAAACATCATCTTTGAAGCCCTGCAGAGAGCCAAGTTTGATGTCTCAGGTATGAGCCGCCCACCGTCCTCCTTAGTCTTGCCGTGAAAAGGAGATTGCAGAGCCAGAACGGTTGAGAAAAGGGCAGCCAAAACTATTGGGGGCAGGGGGAGTGGGGCAGCTCCCCTATAAGAAAAGGTAAAATACACGCTTGGGGCTATTTTTAATTTAGAGGAAAGTCAAGTAAGGAGGGACAGGGTAAGAGGTGAATAAGATGATGCATTGTGCTAGGAACGTGGATGGGGGGGAAAAGGTTTCTCTCCCTCTCTTGTAAAAGTAAAACTTGAAGCTGAATATTGGGAGATTGAAGGCAAGCGAAAGGAAGCCCTTCTTTGTGCCAGAGCAGAGTTAAACTCTGGAACTCCCTCCCACTGCTGGAGGCAAGGTGCTTCTGAATACAGTGGTACCTCTGGATGCAAATGGGATCCGTTCCGGAGCCCCGTTCTCATCCTGAAGCGAATGCAACCCATGTCCGCGCATCTGCGGGTTACGATTCACCGCTTCCGCGCATGCGCGTGACATCATTTCGAGCGTCTGCGCATGCGCGAGCGGCGAAACCCGGAAGTAAGGCACTCAGTTACTTCCAGGTCGCCGTGGAGCACAACCCGAAAATATTCATCCCAAAGCTACTTAAACCCGAGGTATGACTGTACAGTGGTACAGTGGTACCCCGCAAGACGAATGCCTCGCAAGACGGAAAACCCGCAAGACGAAAGGGTTTTCTGTTTTGGAGGCGCTTCGCAAGACGAATTTCCCTATGGGCTTGCTTCGCAAGACGAAAGCCCATAGGGAAATCTCCGGGGACCTGTTTTAAATTGCTGGCGGTCGGGAGCAAAGACTTTCGCCCACAGCCGGCCTTCAGAAGAGGTCCTGGACCTCTTCTGAAGGCTGGCGGGGGGCAAAAGTCTTTGCTCCCCCCCGCCTGCCTTCCCGGGACAGCGGAGACTTCTCCGCTGCCCCGGGCGATCTTAAAATGCTGGCGGGCGGGAGCGAACGCTTCGCTCCCGACCCCCAGCATTTTAAAATCTTTGGGCGAGTGTCTGCAAGCCTCGCGCGCCCAGCAGGAGGTCCCGCCGGGTGCGCGAGGCTTGGGGCGGCAGCCTGTCACCCGAAGCACGGGGAGCCCTTCGGAGAGCTCCCCTTGCTTTGGGCGAGTGCCTGCAAGCCTCGCGCGCCCGGCAGGAGGTCCCGCCGGGTGCGCGAGGCTTGGGGCGGCAGCCTGTCACCCGAAGCACGGGGGAGCCCTCCGGAGGGCTTCCCCTGCTTCGGGCGAGTGTCTGCAAGCCTCGCGCACCCGGCAGGAGGTCCCGCCGGGTGCGCGAGGCTTGGGGCGGCAGCCTGTCACCCGAAGCACGGGGAGCCCTTCGGAGAACTCCCCTTGCTTTGGGCGAGTGCCTGCAAGCCTCGCGCGCCCGGCAGGAGGTCCCGCCGGGTGCGCGAGGCTTGGGGCAGCAGCCTGTCACCCGAAGCACGGGGAGCCCTCCGGAGGGCTTCCCCTGCTTCGGGCGAGTGTCTGCAAGCCTCGCGCACCCGGCAGGAGGTCCCGCCGGGTGCGCGAGGCTTGGGGCGGCAGCCTGTCACCCGAAGCACGGAGAGCCCTTCGGAGAACTCCCCTTGCTTTGGGCGAGTGCCTGCAAGCCTCGCGCGCCCGGCAGGAGGTCCCGCCGGGTGCGCGAGGCTTGGGGCGGCAGCCTGTCACCCGAAGCACGGGGAGCCCTCCGGAGGGCTTCCCCTTCTTCGGGCGAGTGTCTGCAAGCCTCGCGCACCCGGCAGGAGGTCCCGCCGGGTGCGCGAGGCTTGGGGCGGCAGCCTGTCACCCGAAGCACGGGGAGCCCTTCGGAGAACTCCCCTTGCTTTGGGCGAGTGCCTGCAAGCCTCGCGCGCCCGGCAGGAGGTCCCGCCGGGTGCGCGAGGCTTGGGGCGGCAGCCTGTCACCCGAAGCACGGGGAGCCCTCCGGAGGGCTTCCCCTGCTTCGGGCGAGTGTCTGCAAGCCTCGCGCACCCGGCAGGAGGTCCCGCCGGGTGCGCGAGGCTTGGGGCGGCAGCCTGTCACCCGAAGCACGGGGAGCCCTCCGGAGGGCTTCCCCTGCTTCGGGCGAGTGTCTGCAAGCCTCGCGCACCCGGCAGGAGGTCCCGCCGGGTGCGCGAGGCTTGGGGCGGCAGCCTGTCACCCGAAGCACGGGGAGCCCTCCGGAGGGCTTCCCCTGCTTCGGGCGAGTGTCTGCAAGCCTCGCGCACCCGGCAGGAGGTCCCGCCGGGTGCGCGAGGCTTGGGGCGGCAGCCTGTCGCCCGAAGCACGGGGAGCCCTTCGGAGAGCTCCCCTTGCTTTGGGCGAGAAGTCTCTGCTGCCCCGGGCGATCTTAAAATGTTGGCGGGCGGGAGCGAACCGTTCGCTCCCGCCCCCCAGCATTTTAAAATCTCCCCGGGACAGCAGAGACTTCGCTCCCGCCCGCCAGCATTTTAAAATCGCCCCGGGACAGCAGGGGCTTTTAAAATGCTGGCGGTCGGCAGCAAAGCCCTCCTGTCCCCGGAGCTTGCGGGGCGGGAGGTGGGAAGAAGGGCTTTTTTTCCCACCGCCAGCCTTCAGAACAGCCTTCTGAAGGCTGGCAGTGGGAAGAAAAGCCCTTGTCCCCCCCCCCCCCCCAGCCTTCAGAAGAGGTCGGGGAACAGACTGTCCCCGGACCTGGTCTGAAGGTGGTTTCCCTAGGAACGCATTAATTGATTTTCAATGCATTCCTATGGGAAACCGTGCATCGCAAGACGAAAAACTCGCAAGAAGAAAAAACTTGCGGAACGAATTAATTTCGTCTTGCGAGGCACCACTGTACCTCTGGTTGCGAACGGGATCCGTTCCAGAGGCCCGTTTGCAACATGAAAAGAGCGCAACCCGCAGCAACGCGTCTACGCATGCGTGGGTTGCGATTTGCCGCATGCGTGTGATGTCATTTTGCGCTTTTGCGCATGCGCAAGCGGCGAAACCCGGAAGCAACCCTTTCCGGTACTTCCGGGTCGCTGCGGGACGTAACCTGACAGAACGTAACATGAAGCGGATGTAACATGAGGTATGACTGTACCATTTCTTAGGAATCACAGGTGGGGTGAGTGCTTTCGAACTCAGGTCCCGCCTAGGGGCTTCCCATCGAGGCATCCGGCTGGACCCAGCAAGAACGGGATGCCGGACTAAGTGGGCCATTGACCTGGTCCAGCTAGACAGCTCTTCTGATGTTCTTATGGAACCTGCAGGTCCAGAGGCAGTCGATATCGATTCCCAGGTTCTTGGGCCATTTTTAGCCATTGTGGGAATGGGATGCTGAACTACCGTATTTTCCGCTCTATAGGACGCACTTTTCCCCCTCCAAAAATTAAGGGGAAATGTGTGTGCGTCCTATGGAGCGAATGCAGGCTCCTTGGCTTCAGCGACAGCAACGCGAAGCTTCCAAAGCGCAGAGGGAGCTGCTTTCGCTGAAGCCTGGAGAGCGAGAGGGGTCGGTGCGCACGGACTCTCCTGGCTTCAGTGAAAGGAACCCGAAGCCTTCGGAGCGCAGCGCGAGTTCCCGCTGCGCTCCGAAGGCTTCAGGTGGCTATCCCTGAAGCCTTAGGGGCGCAGTGGGAACTCGCGCTGTGCTCCGAAGGCTTCGGGTTCCTTTCGCTGAAGCTGGGAGAGCAAGACTCTCCTGGCTTCAGCAGAGAGAGAGCTGCGCAGCGCCCCTTCAGCCAAGCGGGAGGAGAAACGGAAGGGGCTCCATTTCTCCTGCTGCTTCACTGAAGGGGCGCTGAGCTGAGAGGGGGAGATATTTTTTTTCTTGTTCCCCCCCTCTAAAACAAGGTGCGTCCTATGGTCGGGTGCGTCCTATAGAGCGAAAAATACGGTAGATGGGCCGCTGGCCTGATCCAGGAAAGCTCTTCTTATGTTTTTATGACCCAGGACTCACCACAGACCAGATGCTGAGGAAGGACCTCAAGGCCCTCTCTGGGGAAAACGCTGTCATTGCGCTCAGCGCCGTATACATGAATCTACAGGTGAGCACTGGAAGGGGCCAGAAACCATTTCAGGTGTGCCTGTGTTGCCTTCCTCCTCGTCTCTTCTCACGTTCCTCCTCTCCACTCAGGCCTTCCTGCGCCGTCCCGGTTTGGAGCAGGAACTGTCCGCCTTCTGCCGGCAGAGGAGCTACGACGCCTTGCTTGCCATGACCATCTCCTTCAACGAGCAGAACGTGCCTTTCAGGCAGCTCGCCGTGTACAGCCAGCACCCGGAACTCCAGGCAGCGGTGAGTTCGAATGGCGCCCTGTCGGGATGAGTGAAAGAATAGCGAGTCCTTCCCTAGAAAACACAACAGGTTGCTGCAAGGGGCCTCGTGGTTGATTTCCAGGATATTGGACCCCGCAAAGCATTGATTAGAAATAGCCCCCACCCTTTTCTCAGTGATAGGCTGGTCACGTTTATTTCTGAACTCCTGTGCCTTTAAACTAGGGGTGTTTAAAGAGGGAGAGATTTCCATCTCCTCCGGCGTTAGTTGCAATCACCGCAGTTTCCATTCTGCTGCAGTCCGGCTTCCGCTAAAACCTATCTGTTTTGACCAAGACTAATATACCGTATTTTTTGCTCCATAAGACGCACCTGACCATAAGATGCACCTAGTTTTTAGAGGAGGAAAAAAAGAAAAGATATATTCTGAACGAAACAGTGGATGTATGATTTTTGTGGTTCATGCTGTGGCCACAGACATGTGATTTGACGATGAGTTTGGGGTATCCCAGTGCAAAAATCCTGAGGATCCATGTGGATCCATGCTTTGTAACCACGTTTTCGCACCATTGTGGCCTCACACAACAGTGGGTGCGTGATTTTTTTGGTGCAGGCTGTAGCCATGGACATGCAATGTGATCTGATGGTGAATTTGGGGTGGCCCAATGTAAATATCCTGAGGATCCATGGGCTTTTACCTCCCCCCTCCCAGGCAGCCTCCTTTATTGCTAGCGTCCCTTATCTCCCTCCCGACCGCTTACTGATCAGCTGCTTTCCTTCCTCTTGTTTGCCTTAGTGTCTTTTCCTTAGCTGGAGCAGTTTTTTGCTCCTCCTTTTCTTCCAATTTCTCTCCTCATTGCTTTAGTCTTCCTGTCTCCTCTCCTTGCAAGTTCGCTGTCTTTACCTCCCCTCTCCCAGGCAGCCTCCTTTATCTCGAGCGTCCCTTATCGATTGTGGAATGAATTGTGGAATGTTGGGAGATTCAGGACAGATAAAACGAATTCCTTCTTCACCCAGCGCGCTGTTGAACTCTGAAACTCGCTGCCACAGGAGGCAATGATGGCTTTAGAAAAGGATTAGGAACGTTTGTGGAGGGGAAGGCTATTAGATGCTTCTGAATGCTAGTTGCTGGAAACAACAGGAAGGGAGAGTGGCTCTTGTGCGCGGGTTCTGCGTCAAGGTTTCCCATTGGGGCATTTCGTTGGCCAGTGTGTAATGTCGTTATATAATGTTAATGGACTGAAATGTATGACAAGAGGGAACTCTGCTCATATTCGCTTGCATGATTTCTGTTCCTCGCCTCGGGCGAACATGTGGAATTGCAGCAGTTTGGGACAGAGCTCTCTGACTTCCACGCTGGCGGGTCAAACGTTAGAGAGGTCCATTCGGGCTTCCCCAGCTTGATCTTTTGCACTACAACTCCCATACAGCTGCGCTGGTGGGGGCTGATGGGAATTGTAGTCCAGCTGGGATAAGACCCCATCGTTTATCTGCTCTTTTGACAGGATAGATACTCAGTACCAAAGACCACACGTTTTCTGTCTGAAATAATTGATGGGGGATTTTTATTTACTTAAAAGAGGCTGCTGTATCTTGCCTGGGGAAATTCATAATGTTATGTACGTTCTGGCTTTTCCGAAAAAATAATTTCGGTTTTACATCGTTTTATTGGGGGTTTGTGCAATGCTATTTCTTCTTATACGTGTTCAAATAGCTTCGATTTGCTTGGGGCATTTAGAAATGAATGTTTGTTCACGGTGCATGTAGTTTTTACGTGGGGCTGCGGCGGCGTGCGTTGATTTTAACTCGGAACGCCTTTTGTACAGATCCACCCTCCTTTTCTGAACCTCTTTACGATGGTGTAAACACTAGATGCACGCAAGCATGCGAAATCAGGCCTCCCAATTGATCCGTGCCGGGGTAACCTGCAGCTGAACCCATGGCCCGTTTCCAAAACCCCACCCACTCCACAAAACCCCACCACTTTCGCCCCACCTGCTGCCACATTACTCCCCCCCCCCCCAGGAAACAACATTCACCCCTCCCCTGGATCTGAACTGTTGGGAACTCCCCCCTTGCAAAATTGGCTACCGGTCCGAAAGCCACCTTTCTCTTCCAGAGTTTGAAGTCGAGACATGCAAGGTTTCCATGCGCGAACAACAAAAAAAATCCCTGCTCTTTTGATCGAGTCCTTTGTCCTTTTCCTGGGCTCCCTTCCTCCCCGTCAGCTCTCACGCTACGTTTCCCCGGTGCCCCAAAGCCTCCACCCCATATCGTCTGCCTGCTTCTCCCCAGATCTTCCCACTTGCCATAGCCGGGCGTGTGTGGGGCAGGAGAGACAGTCCTTATTCATCCATCCATCCATCCGTCCGTCTGGAGAGAAGAGAGCCTTGCTTGGCTGACTCCCAAGGCAAGGGGGAGGGATGTTTACGCAGGCGAGTGGGTCCCCCACCCCTCTGCTAAAGCAGTCGTCATTCATTAACCACGGTCAAAGGTTTCTGAGATCACCAGCTAACTAAGTGGGGGGACGTTCAGTGCGCAGGAGAAAGCCCTGTCATGCTCGCGGTTGTCACACTACATTTTCCCCGGCCTGCCTGACGGAAGGTAAGTGGGGTCTCTGGGGAGGGTCTTCTTTCTTGCACCCCCCTTTCCTCTGTCCTCTGCCCCACTCCCCATCTTTGAGTGGCGGAGGGTATCCTTCTCAGCCCTGCATTAATTCAATTCTGTATTGATTCGATTCCTTTTTTTTTTGCACAGACTGAGCTTTAAGAAGGAAGGGTGTTAACGGATTCCATTTTCTCCTTCCTTTCTTCCTTCCTCCCTGCCAGTATTTAAAAAGCTCGTTTCTGTGTTCTGGCAGGAATCAAAGGCGCCTCCTTTTTAAAACCACCCTGAATGCATTTGCTCAGTGCGGATATGTGTCCAATAGGTCTTAGGATAAATGTTCTCTCCTGCACAACCTACTACTAATGTCTATTATTATTGTTGTTATTATTACACACATGTTTACAAACCTGCAACCTGTATTTCAATGCAAAAAAATCTGGCAGCGTGGTAAAAATCTAGGAGACGATACCACTCCCTTATTATTATTTTTTAAAAGATCAAGCCCCCAGTCCTCAGCATTTTCAGAGGGCTTCATTTTTTCCAAAGTGCCTCGAATGTTTGCGAAACTGCAACCTGTATTTCAAACTGGCAGCGTGGTAGGAACCTAGGAAAATCTCATTCTCTCCTGTTATTATCATCATTAAAATCATGCTTTTCAGTTGGCTTAGTTTCCCGCCCCCAAGGGTCAAAATTTAAACAAGCCTCTCCAGACACGTAGAACATCGAAATGCATTAAAATCTCATTTTCAGCCCAGCGCTGATTTCTGAAGGCTTTAAATACCAGTTTTTAACCCTCTTTATTGATAATTTCATTGTTTTATCCTTTTTGCAAATTGCTTAGTGGTGCCCCCCCCAAAACCCCCACTCCAAGCGGTATATAAATTTTAAGGAAAAAACTTATTTATTTAAATTTGGAGAAGTGCTTTGGGGGCTGTCTCTTGCTTGAAAGAAATAACCCTTGGCTGAGTAATCATATCAGTTCTAGTTAAGCAACTGGTTAATTCAATCTGCATGTGAGTTAATGCAATCATTCGGGTGCGGGGAGAAAGCCAAACACCCCCCCCCACGCCCACCCCCAGCCAGCTAGAGAAGCATAAAAAATTGTGAATAATACGCTCAAAAAGCAACCAAAAGCGAAACAAACCCTCTGCAGTGTTTCAGTTGCAAGAATAAAATTTGCTCAGTGGTGGTGTGTGACAACTTGCGATAACACAGCCAGTGAGAGAGGGAACCCTTGTCTTTATTTGTGCCCAGACCGATGGAATCCAATTTATTTCAACTTCCAAGCCAGCCGTCCCGCCAAATCCTTTCGCTCCGAACCGCGGCCGCTTTTCACTTGCCCGCGAAATTTCCCCGCCTGCCAAAGACAGGCTTTTGTGTTTCGGAAGCTTCCGCTGCAGCGAACTTGTTCGTCTTTGAAGCTGCCGAGAGCCCGTCCACCATAGCATTGTCTTGCAAGAGAGATTCCCTTCGGGGTGTTTGAAAAACAACCACCAGCCCTTCCCCACGCTCTACGTGGGGCTACCTTTGAAGGTGACCCGGAAACTGCAATTAATCCAGAATGCGGCAGCTAGACTGGTAACTGGGAGTGGCCGCCGGGACCACATAACACCGGTTCTGAGAGATCTGCATTGGCTTCCAGTACGTTTCTGAGCGCAATTCAAAGTGTTGGTGCTGACCTTGAAAGCCCTAAACGGCCTCTGTCCTGTATACCTGAAGGAGCGTCTCCACTCCCATCGTTCAGCCCGGACACTGTGTGCGGGCTGCTTGGCAGGTTTGGAAACCTTTTCCGCTGTGCAGTACATTTAAAGTGTAATAAACAAAAATCTGCCCTTTTTCCCTTACGGGGAACACAAGGGTCCTTATAGAGTCCTTTGTAGATTCTCCATCGGTCGGAGAAAATAACAGAGGCCAAGCAGAGAATTGTTGTTGTTTAGTCGCGTCCGCCTCTTTGTGACCCCCCTGGACCAGAGCACGCCAGGCACTCCTGTCTTCCACTGCCTCCCCCAGTTTGGTCAAACTCATGCTGGTAGCTTTGAGAACACTGTCCCACCATCTCGTCCTCCGTCGTCCCCTTCTCCTTGTGCCCTCCATCTTTCCCAACATCAGGGTCTTTTCCAGGGAGTCTTCTCTTCTCGTGAGGTGGCCAAAGTCTTGGAGCCTCAGCTTCAGGATCTGTCCTTCCAGGGAGCACTCAGGGCTGATTTCCTTCAGAATGGAGAGGTTTGATCTTCTTGCAGTCCATGGGACTCTCAAGAGTCTCCTCCAGCACCAGAATTCAAAAGCATCCATTCTTTGGCGATCAGCCTTCTTTATGGTCCAGCTCTCACTTCCATACATCACTACTGGGAAAGCCATAGCTTTAACTATACAGACCTTTGTCGGCAAGGTGATGTCTGCTTTTTAAGATGGGACCTAACACATTACATTCAGAGAATAAGCATTACATTCAGAGAATAAGCAGAGAATATTGAGAAGCAAAGCAGCTTGTAAGCCTGAACTTTATTGATCTGTTGCAACAGGTTGCTCCCCCAAAACGCAGAAAAGGAGAAGGACCCAGAGCCAAGGTGTGCCTACCCTTATATAGCCATTTTAAATTTCCTACCCTGGAGCTCAAGACCACCCCTCCATACATCATACATGCATCACAGAAGGGTTGTAACCCAAGACCACCACCCCAAACATCATACCTACACCACAGAAAAGGTGGTCTACAACAGAAATTTGAATGTTGCTGTTTTTCCCCCTGTTTGCCAGGTTATCTGATAATGCCTTATCTGATTGCCTTTCCTGGTAGTCTGGCCATTCCTTTGAGATGGTGATTTCCCAATCCCTGAGACAATGGAAAGGTTTCCTGACCCCCTCCCTCCTTGCAGAGAAAACATTTGGTCAGTTTGGGAGTCAAAATGGTTTCAGGACGGTCTTCCTGTGCTGCTCCAGACATGTGGTCCACATATCTATGTTTGTGTTTGGTTGGTACATTTAAATAACATTTATTATAGATATAGAAGACCTTAAAATTTTTATTGCAAAAGAAAGAGGCCCCAAACAATTATCCTTTACTCGATATATTTTGCGGTTCTTCCTCTGTACGCCGCCCCGTGGAAGGAGTTTATTAGGAGGAGGGAGAAGTTAATGGACGCATAACAAGCGACGGACACGGTTCACAAAGCGGCTAATTCCCCCAGCCTCCGTCCTTGACAAGGCAGCTGCGAAAATCGCCTTTTTCCTCCCTCTCTGCCCTTCCTCGCTGAATACAAATGAGGGCATTTCTTTGGCTGGTTTTTCTTTCTTTCTTTTTCAATGGGAAGTCCTCACAGCTTTCGCCTCTGGCAAAGAAAGGCCTTCAAGGCTGGGCAGGTTGCAAGGCTGGCTGTAGCTTTGTTGCTGCCCACTGGTTTGGTGTGTGTGGTTTTTTTTAGGGGGGCTCCTCTCCCTACGGGACATGGGTGGTGCTGTGGGTTAAACCACAGAGCCTCGGACTTGCTGATCAGAGGGTCGGCGGTTCAAATCCCCGCGACGGGGTGAGCTCCCGTTGCTCGGTCCCAGCTCCTGCCAATCTAGCAGTTCGAAAGCACGTCAAACTGCAAGTGGATAAATAGGTACCGCTCCAGCGGGAAGGTAAACGGCGTTTCCGTGCGCTGCTCTGGTTCACCAGAAGCGGCTTAGTCCTGCTGGCCACATGACCCGGAAGCTGTACGCCGGCTCCCTCGGCCAGTAAAGCGAGATGAGTGCCACAACCCCAGAGTCGGTCACGACTGGACCTAACGGTCAGGGGTTCCTTTACTTACCTCTCCCTACTCCATCATTATTTTTAAAAATTGCTTTTCTACCATATCATAAACAAACGTACATGCCAAAGCGGTTTAAATCAATAAAACCATACTATAAATCCATTAGAAAGTTAAAAACGGACATGAATTGACCCTTGTGTAAGGACGGACTCCTGCTGGAATAGAAAAGTTTTCAGCAGGTGTTTTAAAGTTCTCCTGCTGGATCTCCAGTGGCAGGGAGTTCCACAGAGCCGGTCCGATGATGACCCCAAAGGCTCGATTTCTTGTGGTTGTCAAACGAGCCTCGCAGAGTCAGGGCTGTGGCTTTTGTAGGGCTCAGGCAAAGGGGATGGGCGGGTGCAATGCTATTTGGAACCAGAAGGCAGGCTAGAATTTGGGGGAGCCAAGGGGAAGGTCCCCCAGGTTCAGTCCCCAGGATCTCCACCTTGGGCAGGAAAATACATGCCTGAAACCCCGAGGAGCCACTGGGACCATGATCTGAGTCTGCAGGAAGTAGCTCTTCAGATCAGCATTCAGAACCATGAGGACTAGAATCTTATGATTTTAGTTTTAGGGGAAGAGCTGTAGCTCTGTGGCAGGAGGTCTGCACGCAGGAGGTCCCTGGTCCAATATCCGACAGCATCCACACGTAGAGCTGGGAACTACCATATTTTTCGCTCTATAAGACGCACCAGACCCCAAGAGGAGGAGTCTTTTTGGAGGAGGAAAACAAGAAAAGAAATATTCTGAATCTCAGAAGCCAGAACAGCAAGAGGGATCTCTGCGCAGTGGAAGCAGCAATCCCTCTTGCTGTTCTGGCTTCTGGGATAGCTGCGCAGCCTGTATTCGCTCCATAAGATGCACACACATTTCCCCTTACTTTTTAGGAGGGAAAAAGTGAGTCTTATAGAGCAAAAAATACGGTATCTCCTGCCTGAAACCCAGGAGAGATGCTGTCGGTCAGAACAGACAGTACTGGGCTAGATGGCTGCTGCAATAAAAGGATCCTGCTCTAGGATGGGCCTTTGGGGCCTGATCCGGCGTGGATTCTCCTTGAACCTTGGACCTTCATCCAGCTAAACTTTGGTTCTCTGGGACCCCCCTCTTTTCCAAAGCAATTGCAACTTCAAAATGAACAACCCTGCAGGGCTGTTGTTGAGAATTCCCATGCTAGTTTATGCGGAAGCATTTGCAACTGCTGCTCTGCTGTGCGGGATACAGCATGGCACAGTGATGAGAGTTCTGAATTAGAACCCAGGACAGACCCGGGTTCGAATCCCCACTCAGCCATGAAGCTCCCTGGTTCTAACCTTGGCCGAGTTGCTCTCTTCTCTCTGCCTAACCTACCTCACAGGGCTGTTGTTGTTGTGGGGATTAAAGGAGGAGAACCACGTGGACCACCTTGAGCTCTTTGGAGAGAGAAGGTTTCCTCCATAGCAGGTGGGGTTGGTCTGGATGACCCTCTGGGTACCTTCCAACGCGACAATTCTCTAATCTCAGCTGTACCCATGTGCTGCGCATCGTGTGCGTGGCGTCATGTAGCCACTTTCTGCCGCCACGTGGCCCCCGGAGGGTCCGCGAAGGATAGAAGTGGCCCTCGGCCCAGAAAATCCGAGCTAGCCCTGCGTCGAAGCGCCAAAAAAAGGCTTTTGACCGCTCCAAGTTGACCTTGCTGTCCTAGAGAATCGGATGAGGGGGGCCTCCTCTTTGTGGAGGCATATTTTTGGACTGTTCCTAACCCCCCCCCACCCTCTCCTCTGCCGTTTATTGGCAAAGGCTAATCTGGCATCGCGACGGCAGGCTCAGATCCTGCGGCCGCCGTTCCTGGATTTGCCTGACGTCGCGGACAGCCCACAAGTGAGTCACCGCCATCCGGGGGCTGCTGTCCTCAGCTGACTTCCGCATTTCCAAAAAGGGCTGTCAAAAAGACCTAAAATAAGAGGCTCTTATCAGCAGCCCTAGAAACTTCCACGCCGGCGGTGCGAGAGAGCGAGCCCAGCTTAGGACGATTTCTCTCGCCTCTGCCACCCCTTCTACGCCCATCCTTCGCCTCTCTGATCGAGGTGAGTGGTTGGGGTCTCAGGATGCGACCGACGGGTAGGAGGAAAGCCCCCTCCATCCTGCAAATGGGGGCCACGAGGTGGACTTTGGTCTGGCCTTCCTCTTTCGTAGCCTTGCCCGGAGGCGCCGCTGCAGATGGCCTTCTGCACTCCAAACAGATGCGCTGCATAATAATAATAATAATAATAATAATAATAATAATAATAATAATAATATAATCTGGCTGAGTTTCCCCAGCCACTCTTGGCGGCTCCCAATCAAGTGTTAAAAACAGTACAGCGTTAAATATAAAAAACTTCCCTAAACAGGGCTGCCTTAAGATGTCTTCTGAATGTCAGGTAGATGTTTATCTCTTTGACATCTGGTGGGAGGGTGTTCCACAGGGCAGGCGCCACTACCGAGAAGGCCCTCTGTCTGGTTCCCTGTAGCCTCACTTCTCTCAGGGAGGGAACCGCCAGAAGGCCCTCGGCGCTGGATCTCAGTGTCCGGGCAGAACGATTGGGGTGGAGACGCTCCTTCAGGTATACTGGACTGAGGCCGTTTAGGGCTTTCAAGGTCAGCACCAACACTTTGAATTGTGCTCGGAAACGTACTGGGAGCCAGTATAGGTCTTTCAAGACTGGTATAATGTGGTCTCGGCGGTCGCTCCCAGTCCCCAGTCTAGCTGCCGCATTCTGGATTAATTGCAGTTTCCGGGTCACCTTCAAAGGTAGCCCCATGTAGAGCGCACTGCAGTAGTCCAAGTGGGAGATAACCAGAGCATGCACCACTCTGGCGAGACAGTCCGTGGGCAGGGAGGGTCTCATCCTGCGTACCAAATGGAGCTGGTAGACAGCTGTCCTGGAGACAGAGTTGACCTGCGCCTCCATGGACAGCTATGAGTCCAAAATGACTTCCAGGCTGCGCACCTGGTCCTTCAGGGGCACAGTCGCCCCATTCAGGACCAGGGAGTCCCCCACAACCGCCCGCCCCCTATCCCCCAAAAACAGTCCTTCTGTCTTGTCAGGATTCAACCTCAATCCATTAGCCGCCATCCATCCTCCAACCGCCTGCAGCTGAGCTAAGGCTCTTTCTCTGCTTGCTTCATTTTATTTCCTTAACCTTTTCTCACCCCTTTTCTCCTGTCGTCGTGGGACCCCAGGCTGCACACATTCATTTCCAGTATTGAGTATCGGTTTTATGAAAGCCCTCTCGCAAAAGCGTAAGGGCACAGCAACATCCAAACAGCAAAAGGCGTACGGAGCAGCCGTTTTGTGATCTGCATTTTCAACCGATTCGGTTTTTTAAGACTCTATGGCCACATAATTCTGCGAGGGCTTAATTACTTCCGAACCATTGTTTTTCAGCTTTCTGCAGTTCATCTGCGTGGTTCTAATTTGCGCAGGCCTCCCTGAGTCTTCGTCTAGGGGGGGAAAAGGCGAGGTTTGAATAAGTACAGTAGGAACGCTAGTAATTTCACAGACACAATTGCCGCTGTACGCACAGCGATGAAAAATAAATAAATAGAAAGGGGGCTTACCAAAGTGTTGGAAACTCTCACAGGGCCGTCGGGAATCTGTTTGGGAGTTTCCCAAAGACCAGAAAGCAAGGCAAAGGCCTGAAAAACAAAACCTCTTTTTTTTTTCCAGCGGGAAAACCCTTTGTGGGAAGAGGTTTCCAGCCCTCTGCCTTGCTTTTTTAATAAATTAATTTAATCAATTTTTTGATACAAACACCAACTGCAAAAGACACAAACAACAAAAACCATGACAACAGTAATAACACAATTTGACAATTCAGATTTGGATTCACTGATCTACCCATGACTACACCTTTTTTAAGGGAAGTGGGTGGCGCTGTGGGTTAAACCACAGAGCCTAGGGCTTGCCGGTCAGAAGGTTGGCAGTTCGAATCCCCACGACGGGGTGAGCTCTCGTTGCTCGGTCCCTGCTCCTGCCAACCTAGCAGTTCGAAAGCACGTCAAAGTGCAAGTAGATAAATAGGCACCGCTCCGGGGGGAAGGTAAACTGCGTTTCCGTGTGCTGCAAGCCTCAGCTTCAGGATCTGTCCTTCCAGTGAGCACTCAGGGCTGATTTCCTTCAGAATGGATAGATTTGATCTTCTTGCAGTCCATGGGACTCTCCAGAGTCTCCTCCAACACCAGAATTCAAAAGCATCAATTCTTCGGCGATCAGCCTTCTTTATGGTCCAGCTCTCACTTCCATACATCACTACTGGGAAAACCAGAGCTTTAACTGTATGGACCTTTGTCGGCAAGGTGATGTCTCTGCTTTTTAAGATGCTGCTTAGGTTTGTCATTGCTTTTCTTTTCTTTTTTTTAATAATTTTTATTGAATGATTTTATGTTACAAAAAACAATACAGCCATTCTACCACTAAATATAATTAAGAAATAAAAATTACATACATCAATATTTAATTTGTTATTTACTGTCTTATTTCCTCCCAAACATTCCATACAAAACCACACATATGTGCAGACACCCACACTCCCAAGAAGCGGGAAACATAATTAATCCTTAATTGTTATCCGCCTACTTTTACTTCCTTTGTCACTCGAACGCTAGCACGGAGTCAAAACTATTACAGTGGTACCTCAGGTTACATACGCTTCAGGTTACAGACTCTGCTAATCCAGAAATAGTGCTTCAGGTTAAGAACTTTGCTTCAGGATAAGAACAGAAATTGGGCTCCAGTGGCGCGGCAGCAACAGGAGGCCCCATTAGCTAAAGTGGTGCTTCAGGTTAAGAACAGTTTCAGGTTAAGAACAGACCTCCGGAACAAATTAAGTGCTTAACCCAAGGTACCACTGTATTGCAGTGTTGAACGTATCTTCTGTAACCATCGAGCTTGTTGTGTTTCTGTTTCCCCAGATCTGTCGAGCTCTGGAAACCTCCAGCAGCCCTTCCCTGAGCCTGTCTCCCCTCGAAAGCCCATACGCCACCGTCCGAGCCTACCACCAGGGCAACACCACTGCCTCCCGCAAGAAAGTCCTCCCCATCGTCCGAGATTTCCTGCGGGAGTGGGACCGGCTGGCCCCCGCCGCCATGCAGCCCGAGGCCACGGCCCCATGCGGCAAGACGAGGCCGGAGCCCCGAGGCACCGAAGCCTGCGAGCGAGAGCGGGGGGCCGGCGGCCCCAGGAAGGACCCCGCGAAGCCACACCGCCTGGGGGACGACCTGGCCGCGGACGACGACACCCCGCTGCCCCCCACGCCGATGAACAGCCTGGTGGATGAGTGCCCCCTCGACCGGGGCCTCCCCAAACTGTCGGCCGAAGCCGTCTTCGAAAAGTTCAGCCGCATCGCCGAGGCTCGCTCCTCCGCGGACGACGAACCGGGGAAGAAGTGATGCTGGACGGACTCCTTTTTGAACCCGGGGAAATTCTCTAGCAGGGGTGTATGAATGTGTTTGTGTGCGCAAACGGACGCACGGACGGACGTGGGGGAAATCCAACGCGCGGCACTTTTCTCCGCCACGCGGTCCCGAACGCGGAGGAACTAGAGGCAGCGGGGAAAGGATTTTGGGCGGGGAGATGGTTGGACAAAGCGTTTCTGCGGCTTGGGGGGACAGACCTTGAGCATGGGGTCTACACTAATGGAAAAGGCTAGAGACAAAGTTTCACAGAGCAGGTAATCATAATAATAACAATTCATTATTACGGCCGGAGACCAGTTTGCAAAACACATAATGGGACTGAACTCCCGAAAGCAAAGCAGACATTTAAAACAATATACAACAATGGCAGGTATCATTTTCTAGATCGTGGGGAGACCTCTGTTGACGGCGGTCCCAGGGCAGGTCTGGCTTTTGGAAACGATTCTTGTCTACTGTTTGCTCCCCGGTTCCATCGGCCGTTAAGAGCAAGAGGTTTTGATCCACAGAGCCCAAGGCTCGTTGAAACGGGGAAGAGAACAGTCCAGCGAGTTGTTGATCCGGAGATAGGCCGTTGTCTCAATAGGAATCAGAGAAAGACATTGCTATCTGCGGGACATGCACACACACACCCTGTTTGTCTCACCGTCGCCTCCGGTCCAACAGCTCAGGCAGGCTTTTGTGGGAAACCTTCCAGACCTGTTGGACCAGGCCACAGGGGAAAGTACGGCGAGACTTTTAGCCTCTGCACCGGGGAAGCCGCTGCAGACGAAACTGAACCGTCACTTTTTGCAAGATTTTGGGTCTGGGGAGGGCTTCACCGCGGGCCAAAGACTTCAGCTGCCTCTGTGTGTCTGTAGCATGCTGTTGTGGAGTGTGTTTGAAATGGATTTAATACACTTTCTAATGAATAAAAGCAAAAACAAAGAACCTGCACTCAAATATACATTCTATTTTAGAATATATCGGGTCTTTTATTTCTGTGCCAGCTCCTGGCAGATCAGATGTCTAGGAATACAGTTTTTTTTAAAAAAACACCTATTTTTTATAAAAATATTCTATATATCCATCCTCAATATACCCATTAGTCAAAATAGAGAGACCGACCAGAGGGGCAGAAGACAGAAAAGGTGATGGAGGAGAGAGGGAGGGAGAAAAGGATGCCCCACCCACTTTTGGCTCTGGCTCCACCCACCCCTTGGCGTGGCCCCGCCCACACCCACACACCATCCTCTGGTGATCAAACATTCCCCCTCCCTCACCATGATCGATCCATCAGATACTGAGAACCAGGGTGGGTAAGCGTTGGATGGATCCGGGTTCGAAAATCTCCACTCAGCCACAAAGCTCTCGCCGGGGTGATTTTGGGCCAGCTGCCGTCTCTCAGCCTGACCTACCTCACAAGGCTGTTGTGAGGATGAAGCAGGGAGGGGATGCAGGGGGGAAAAATACACGCCACCTCGAGTTCCTTGGAAGTAAAAGCTAGGTCCCCAAATGGAACGAAGAAAGAAAAATAAAACACACCCTTTTTTTCTCTTGGCTGTGAAATTCAGGGCTGAGGGTAGCTGCACCTGTTGAATTGCTAACCGCTTGTGCAGGCAGTGGTGAAGGTTCGAGGTTCCTCCCAGGGAATGCAGGAAAGCTAAAGTTTTTGTCCCAGGAGATTTCCGCCCCGATCCGCGACGGAGCACAACATGCGCAGGATTGAGAACGGGGGGTGTAAATTGGATCTGAGTATGGGCACCGCCTAAGGGATGCGGGTGGCATTGTGGGTTAAACCACAGAGCCTAGGACTTGCCGATCAGAAGGTCAGCGGTTTGAATCCCCATTACGGGGTGAGCTCCTGTTGCTCGGTCCCTGCTCCTGCCAACCTAGCAGTTCAAAAGCACAAAGTGCAAGTAGGTAAATAGGTACCGCTCTGGCAGGAAGGTAAACAGCGTGTCCATGCGCTGCTCTGGTTCGCCAGAAGCGGCTTAGTCCTGCTGGCCACATGACCCGGAAGCTGTACGCCGGCTCCCTCGGCCAGTAAAGCGAGATGAGCGCCGCAACCCCAGAGTCGGCCACGACTGGACCTAATGGTCAGGGGTCCCTTTACCTTTTTATGGACACTGCCTATCTGGGCTGCATTCCTTTCAATGGGGGTATGCAGGTACAAGCACACCGAGACACGAACACATGCGGCATGTCAGTCATAAAAATACACATTTCACATTTCACGAAGTGGGCCGTTTATTGACGGGAAAGGGCTTTTAAAACTTGACAGTGCTGCTACTCCACTAGCCAACACTAGAGGGCAGGCTTGGGTGCAAAACAGGAGAATATGGAGACCATGTCTGGCCTCCCAGGTAGACTCTCACTGCCTATGGAGGCTCCATTCCTAGCTTTCGTGGCAAGTAACATCAGAAGCCCCAACAAAAAGCCTGAATGTTGGCCAGAAAAGATGGTGCAGTGCTGGAAAGTCTACAGCTGTTTCACTTGCTGAAGAGCACAAGAACTGAAAAGGTTTTCAGGTGGCAATTTTTATTTGCTGTTTGCTTCAACTTGGTTCCCAGGTTCTTAGCGGCCACTGGCCTGGTCCACATATAGAGCTCCTCTGATGTGCTTAATCATCACCATAATAATACAGTAATTTTATTATTTGTATTCCAGCCACTCTGGGCCGCTTCCAGCAAAATATAAAAAACACCACAAAAGAGCAAAACTTTAATTGGTGAAACTTATCGGAAGAATAAGAAATAAAGATAAACTTTTTAATAAAAGGATGGAAATGGTTTACCGAATATTTACAGATAAATTGCAAACGGATAAAAACATTCGCAG
Organism: Podarcis muralis; assembly: GCF_964188315.1. Lineage (NCBI taxonomy): Eukaryota > Metazoa > Chordata > Lepidosauria > Squamata > Lacertidae > Podarcis > Podarcis muralis. The sequence continues at coordinate 3,587,726 of NC_135670.1, forward strand.
GATTATTGTAATAAGCTGCAGTTTCATAAGAGTATATACTTAAAAGCAGATAATTAAATGAGCAAATTAAATGAATTTGGATAGGTGGAAGGTATTAAAAAGTAAATTTAAGGAGCCGCAGAAAGAGGGGGAAGGAAGTCAAACACTGAAGTGTTAAATTGGTTGTAAAACTAACGAAATGTATAAACTTGAAAAGTATAAGTAAAAACATTTTTAGAAACCATTAAAAACTCCGGATACAGAGCTGCTTTCAGATGTCTTCTAAAAGTCATATAGATTATCTCCTTGCCATCTGACGGGTGGGCGTTCCACAGGTCGGGTGCCACCACTGAGAATGCTCTCTTCTGCCTGGTTCCCTGAAACCTCACTTCTCACAGAATGATAGAATTGTAGAGTTGGAAGGGACTCTGACGGTCATCTAGTCCAACCCGCTGCAATTCAGGAATCTCAGCTAAAGCACCCAGCCAGGGAACTGCCAGAAGGCCCTCGGAGCTGGACCTCAGTGCCTGGCCCTCCGTGATTCGATGAGAAGTGAAGTTACAGGGACTTATGGAGCCTCCAGCCCCAGAGGCAGTCTACTCAGATTCCCTTTGGTCACTGTGATAACAGGAAACTGATCTAGATAGGCCACTGCCCTTGACCACCAGCACTGCTCATATGCCCTTATTTCTCCCAATCCCTTTTTTGTTGTTTAGTCGTTTAGTCGTGTCTGACTCTTCGTGACCCCCTGGACCAGAGCACGCCAGGCACTCCTGTCTTCCACTGCCTCCCGCAGTTTGGTCAAACTCATGCTGGTAGCTTTGAGAACACAGTCCAAACATCTCGTCCTCTGACGTCCCCTTCTCCTTGTGCCCTCCATCTTTCCCAACATCAGGGTCTTTTCCAGGGAGTCTCATGAGGTGGCCAAAGTCTTGGAGCCTCAGTTCAGGATCTGTCCTTCCAGTGAGCACTCAGGGCTGATTTCCTTCAGAATGGAGAGGTCTGATCTTCTTGCAGTCCATGGGACTCTCCAGCACCAGAATTCAAAAGCATCCATTCTTCGGCAATCAGCCTTCTTTATGGTCCAGCTCTCACTTCCATACATCCCTACTGGGAAAACCATAGCTTGAACTATACGGACCTTTGTCAGCAAGGTGATGTCTCTGCTTTTAAAGATGCTGTCTAGGTTTGTCATCGCTTTTCTCCCAAGAAGCAGGCGTCTTTTAATTTCGTGGCTGCTGTCACCATCTGCAGTGATCATGGAGCCCAAGAAAGTAAAATCTCTCACTGCCTCCATTTCTTCCCCTTCCCCGTCCTTGTTTCTCCCCATCCCTAAATCTTACTTTAAAAACTTTTTTACCTCTTGCAACGGCATTAGGACCCAGCCGCCCCATTCTGAATCATGCTGAAAAACCAGTTTGGGATGAGTCCAGGCTGTACGCCGGCATCTTGGAACACCCCAGAGTTGCTGTTTTGTGTCTTTGACCTCCTCTTAGGAGCAGGCGAGGCCCGAATTGGTCCTTGCGGTGGGGCCGGATGGGCTCTTACGTTGGCGATGAGGCGGCTCTGCCTTCCGAAAGGTGAGTCCGAAAGGTGATTTGCAAGGGGATCTCAGAGGCAGAGAGTCTGCTCTGAGTGCAGAAGGCTCCTGCTCTAATTTCTGGCATCTCCAGGTAGGGCCAGGGGGAAAAAACTCCTTTCCAAAATCCTGGGGGGGTTGCTGCTGACTCGTGCGGGCGATACTGACCTCAATCCTTTGGTGCCCATATTGAAACAGTCATTTCCTCAAAACCTCAATGGCTGAAAGCTTGGCATTGTTTTTAAGGGAAGGGGGTGTCGCTCAGTGGGCAAGGGAACCTGTCTTGCATGCAGAAGGTTCCAGGTAGATTTGGGAATGTCCCCGGGAGAGATGCTGCCGGTCTGTGTAGTAAACAACAGTGAGCTAAGTGGCTCTGACCAGGTAAAAACTGAATTCCTGTGTTTCTGTGCCCTTTCCTGTTCAGTTTCCAAATCTCAGGGGTTCTTGGAGACATTCCCAAGGGAGGTTCAAAATAAGCCTGTATTATTCTATTTATTTATTTATTATTTACTGGATTTATATATATACCGTCCTTTGTCACAAGATCTCAGGGCGGTTTGTAACCGTGACAGAGAAAAGAAGGTTTGGAAAAATAATAATATACTGCTCTGCGGGTTACAGGAAGGAGTCCTCAGTCCCTTTTCCGTGCTCCACACCTTACGGGGTTAATCACCATGCCAAATCCTGGCTCTGCAGAACTCGGGATGCCGTGAATATAAAATGTTCCACACCCGACATTCGGGACCTGTCCAAAGTGTCTTAGGGGCCAACGCCCACGTCGTGGTGTCGACAGAGAGTCAGTCTGGGAGACCAGAGTTCGAATCCTCGCTCGGCCATGAAGGACGTGGGGCGTCCTTGGGTCACGTTGCGGCTTCTCAGCCTAACCGACCTCTCGGGGTTGTTTTGTGAGGGTGAAACGGGGAGAGAACCAAGTTCAAAGGTGTCGTTATTAATATACAAAACCCTTAACTAATGGGACCGGTTTACCTTCAAAATTGCCTTACCCCATAAACGCCCCTGGGCCACTTCGATTTGTGGAACTGGCGCTACTACATAATTCCTGTACTGCATTTGCAAGATTTTATTGTTTAGCGTGTCGACTTTGGAACTCCCTGCCTATTGATATCAAGTAGGCGTCTTCACTGTAGTCTTTTGGGGGCCTGCTAAAACCAGGGCTGGGCGATAATCTGGTTTTTCCCCATTTTTGCATAGGAGGCACACATCACAATTTGCAATATATCGCCAGGTCAGAAATTATGAAACTGATGTCACGATGTGGACTTCAAACTGGTTTTGGATGATATATCGCCCAGCCCTACTGAAAACATTGCTGTTTAGACAAGCCTACCCAGATGTTTGGAAAGTTGATGCGAGTTCTGTTTTTGGCCTATTTCCGTTTCAACTGTCTGAGCTTTTAATTATTGTTGTGTAGAAATTAGATTGTTACAGTGGTACCTCTGGATGCGAACGGGATCCGTTCCGGAGCCCCGTTCGCATCCTGAAGCGAACGCAACCCGTGTCCACACGTCTGCGTGTGTGCAGGTCACAATTTGCCGCTTCTGTGCATGCACGTGACGCCATTTTGAACATCTGCACATGCGCGAATGGCGAAACCCGGAAGTAATGCGCTCTGTTACTTCTGAGTCGCCACGGAGCGCAACCCAAAAATATTCATCCCGAAGCTACTTCAACCCGAGGTATGACTGTATACTAAAGTAAAATTCACTTCCAGTGCTCCGCCCACTATTGCCTCAGGCCCCACCCACGACTGACATTTGGCCTCTGGGAGGTTCCTCAAAAGGGAGTGTGGCCCTCTGGCCTGAAGAAGGTTCTCCGCCCCTTCCGTAATACAATGGAGAGTCTTTCAGGTGTCAAGAGACTCCCTTTTTGCTGTGATGTGGTTTTAGCAGACCGCAAGCTCAACTGTGTGATGAAGCAGCTAAAAAGGCTAATGCTATTCTAGGCTGCATCAACAGAAGTCTAGAATCCAGATCAAGGGAAGCAATAGTCCCACTCTATTCTGCCTTGGTCAGAGCACACCTGGAATCCTGTGTCCAGTTCTGGGCGCCACAATTTGAGAAGGATGTTGACAAGCTGGAAGGTGTGCAGAGGAGGGTGACCAAGATGATCAAGGGTCTGGAAACCAAGCCTGATGAGGAACGGTTGAAGGAGCTGGGTATGTCTAGCCTGGAAAAGAGGAGATATGAGAGCCATCTTCAAATATCTGAAAGGCTGTCACATGGAAGAAGGAACAAGCTTGTTTTCTCCTGCTCCGGAGGGGAGGACTCGAACCCATGGCTTCAAGCCGCAAGAAAGGAAATTTTGACTCAACATCAGGAAGGACTTTCTGGGAGGAAGAGCTGTTAGATGGTGGAATGGGCTCCTTTGGAAGGTCGTGGGCTCTCTTTCCTTGGAGATTTTAAAGCAGAGGTTGGGTAGCCGTCTGTCATGGATGCTGTAGTTGAGATGCCTGCATTCCAGGGGGTTGGACTGGATGACCCCATGGGGCCCCTTAAAGGTAAAGGTAAAGGGACCCCTGACCATTAGGTCCAGTCATGGCCGACTCTGGGGTTGCGGCGCTCATCTCGCTTTATTGGCCGAGGGAGCCAGCGTACAGCTTCCGGGTCATGTGGCCAGCATGACTAAGCCGCTTCTGGCGAACCAGAGCAGCGCACGGAAACGCCGTTTACCTTCCCGCTGGAGCGGTACCTATTTATCTACTTTGACATGCTTTCGAACTGCTAGGTTGGCAGGAGCAGGGACTGAGCAATGGGAGCTCATCCCGTCGCGGGGATTCAAACCGCCGACCTTCTGATCTGCAAGTCCTAGGCTCTGTGGTTTAACCCACAGTGCCACCCGCGTCCCTCACGACGCTACAATTCTGATTCTATGTATGTGAATGGTATCTGTTTGTGAGCAGGGCGTGTACGTCTATCTACTCTTGACTCTGGCCTCATCTGCCGTAAAGGAGCGCGGAAATAAATAACACACCACACATGCTCAGGGACACTCTCATCCCTGATGATTTCATGTTTTCTGTAGAGAGGTCCGGCCAGGAACTCTTCGATTCCATTGTTCTACGACAGACACAACACTCCCTCTGCAAAATAAACCACATTTTGTCTCTCTGGCCGTTGCTGTTCCTGGGACATGAAGTCAGCCAAAGAAATCTCTGCCTTTTCAACGTGCAGATGTGTTAGGACCTGTTTGACTCGTCCGGAGAGGAGGAGGAGGAGGAGGAGGAGGAGAAGGAGGGGAGCATGATTCATGTCTGGGAGGCTCAGAGAGACACGGATCACTGATCTGGAATGAGGTGTTTTGCAGCCACCACAGAGTCCGGCTCACTTTCGTTCAGTGCACTCCCCTGGTGAACCAGGAAGAAACTAGCCTGGTGAGGAACGGTTGAAGGAGTTAGGTGTGGGAAAGAGGAGTCTGAGAGAGGGGGTGCGATTGCCATTTTCAGATATCTTTTTTTTAAATAATAATAATAATAATAATAATAATAATATTTATATCCCGCCCTCCCCAGCCGAAGCCGGGCTCAGAGCGGCTAACAACAGTAAAAATAATACAGCATTCTAAAATCAATTCATTCTAAAATCAATTCAGAATCAAATTGATGGCAACCATTGGTCTAGAGTGCTATGAGGATTACCAAAGGAGGGGGTCAGGCTGTGCCTTGGCCAAAGCAGCTCCGTCTTGCAGGCCCTGCGGAAAGATGTCAAGTCCCGCAGGGCCCTAGTCTCTTGGGACAGAGCGTTCCACCAGATCGGGGCCATGACCGAAAAAGCCCTGGCTCTGGTTGAGGCCAGCCTAACCTCCCTGTGGCCCGGGACCTCCAAGATGGTTTTGTTTGAAGACCGTAAGGTCCTCTGTGGGACATACCAGGAGAGGCGGTCCTGTAGGTACGAGGGTCCTAGGTCGCATAGAGCTTTAAAGGTCAAAACCAGCACCTTAAACCTGACCCTGTACTCCACTGGGAGCCAGTGCGGTTGGTAAAGCACTGGGTGAATATGCTCCCATGGCAGAGACCCCGTGAGGAGTCTCGCCGCGGCATTCTGCACCCGCTGGAGTTTCTGGGTCAGTCTCAAGGGCAGCCCCACGTAGAGCAAGTTACAGTAATCCAGTCTGGAGGTGACCGTTGCGTGGATCACAGTGGCCAGATCAGGGCGAGAGAGGTAAGGAGCCAACTGCTTAGCTTGGCGGAGATGAAAAAATGCCGCCTTTGTTATAGCTGCAATCTGCGCCTCCATGGAAAGGGAGGTGTCAAAGATTACACCCAAACTCTTAACAGACGGTGCTGACACTAACTGCGCCCCTGCAAGAGATAAATTTTTATTGTTTTCTTTACACAGTCGTTTTACAATACATTAAACCACATATGCACTTTTAGTTCTTTGTGACTTCCCTCCTTCCCTTCAGCGGGTATCCTTTATTCTCTTCCGTCGCGTATTTTGATTTTTAACCTCATATCTATCTTATACATTGTAGGAGTTACTTCAGTCCTGCCAGTGTTTTTTAAATTCTTACAATTATCCTTTAAATACGCAATAAATTTACTCCAACTTTCCTGGAATCTCTGGTTGTCCTGATCCCGAATCCTGCCGGTCAGTTTGGCTAACTCCACATTTTTCATCATTTTCGTCTGCCCCTCCGCAATGGTAGGAACTTCTTGTAATTTCCAGTTTTTGAGCCAGCATATTCCTTGCCGCCATTTTCAGATATCTTAAGAGCTGTCACATGGTCGATGGAGCAACCTGGTTTTCTCCCGAGGGTAGGACTCGAGGGTAGGACTCGAACCCATGGCTTCAAGTTACAAGGAAGGAGATTCTGACTGAATAATTTTCTGACAGTAAGAGAAAGAGTGGAACAGACTCCCATGAGAGGAGTCTTTTTTGGAGGTCCTGGCAAATAGAAGGGGAAGAAATGGAGGCAGTGAAAGATTTTACTTTCTTGGGCTCCATGATCACTGCAGATGGCGACAGCAGACACGAAATTAAAAGACGCCTGCTTCTTGGGAGAAAAGCAATGACAAACCTAGACAGCATCTTAAAAAGCAGAGACATCACCTTGCCAACAAAGGTTCGTATAGTTCAAGCTCTGGTTTTCCCAGTAGTGATGTATGGAAGTGAGAGCTGGACCATAAAGAAGGCTGATGGCCGAAGAATGGATGCTTTTGAATTCTGGTGCTGGAGGAGACTCTTGAGAGTCCCATGGACTGCAAGAAGATCCAACCTCTCCATTCTGAAGGAAATCAGCCCTGAGTGCTCCCTGGAAGGACAGATCCTGAAGTTGAGGCTCCAGTACTTTGGCCACCTCATGAGAAGAGAAGACTCCCTGGGAAAGACCCTGATGTTGGGAAAGATGGAGGGCACAAGGAGAAGGGGACGACAGAGGAGGAGATGGTTGGACAGTGTTCTCGAGGCTACAAACATGAGCCTGACCAAGCTGCGGGAGGCGGTGGAGGACAGGGGTGCCTGGCGTGCTCTGGTCCAGGGGGTCACAAAGAGTCAGACATGACTAAACAACTAAACAACAACAACAACAAAGAAGAGGATGGATGGCCACCTGTCATGTATGATCTAGTTTTAGATTCCTGTATCGCGACCGGGATGGACTAGATGACCCCAGGGTCCCTTCTAACTCGACAATTCCATGTACAAATGTCTTTGCGGCCAAGTAAGGCTCCCATCTAGCCCACCAGCAGAGAGCCAGTCACCTCTAGGAAAGTTACAAGGAGCGCCTTTCCCCTATCCCAAACATGTGGTAGACTGCTCCTGAACCTGGAATCTCCGTTTAAGACATCTCATGACTAGCAGCAGGTCAGTGAATTTCTCTCATCCCCTTGTGGAAATGTATAAGTCACAAGTTGCAACCCGCATCTTGTGGCCTGGAGTTCCACAAGTTCCCCTCGTTGTCTGAAGGGTTTCTTCTGTCCCTGGGCAGTTTCGTTGAGAGACTGCATCCTTCACAATAAAATAAAATTTGAAACCTATCTATCAAACGCTAGGATAGCTCAGAGCATGAGAGCATGAGACTCTTAACCTCAAGGTCACAAGTTTGAGCCCCGCGTCGGGCCAAAGATTCCTGTATCGCAAGGGGCTGGATTTAGATGAACCTTGTGGCCCTTCCAGTTCCATGATTCTACGATTCTAAAACCAAGAGGTCAGCGGCAAAGCCTTGCTAGTGGAACGGAGCTTCCATTCTCAGGAGGAGTCTACCTTTCTGAATTGCCTGGCGCAGTGGCGTAGCGTGGGTTGTCAGCACCCGGGGCAAGGCAAGTAATTTGCGCCCCCTAACCCGTGGATTTGCGCCCCCTAACCCATGGATTTGCCCTAACCCCAGATGTTGCGCCCGGTGCGGCCGGCCCCCCCTGCACCCCCCACGCTACGCCACTGGCCTGGCGCTGGGAACAGGCGATTCAATTGAAGGCCAGGCGTTCGGCCGGCTGTTGTCTCCCCTGACTGGCCAGCGTGAGAAACAGGATTCCTAATTGGCTAGGCCTCTTGGCCCCGATCCAGCAGGGCTGCTTGTCCTTTCAGGTTCACCTTGCGCTTGAGAACGCCGTGCCAGGATCCGCCTCCCATCGCAGAGCTGGTTTTTTGCATAGTTTGTGCAGAGAGCGCCGATCCATCGGCCCGGTTGCTACGGGAGCAAACAGCCTCTCCTCTCCTCCTGGGTGTGGTGCACGGCTGCAAAACCAGCCCTGCGGTGAATATTTAGCATGAGAAACCTTTGGGGATTACCTGGAGTAGACTTTCTCTCTTCCCAGTTCTTAACCTCCTGAGCTACTCAGTTGGGCAACCGGTAGTTCCTAGAGGCCAAATTCATTTGGAAGGTAATTCCCGACGGCTTGGGCTTCATTCTAATGCATCGCCAACTATTATTGACGTTAATTATCACTGTTGTCGTTTTAAATAACATTTCTGATGTTGCACGGCGGCTGTGTTTGCAGAGAAGGAGGAGGCTGGTCTCTGCCCCGAGGAGCTTACAATGAGCGGTATGATGCAGGAAGGGGAGGGAAACCGAGGCAGGGGTCGTTGACGGGGGGAGAAGGTGCAACTGCTTTTGCACCCGAGAGCAGGTCTTCTTGGCGATGGAGCCCGAAATTTGACGACAGAGGGAGGAAAGAGGGTGAACCTGCGGAGGTCAGGGCCGGATTTAGGTTTGATGAGTCCCTAAGCTACTGAAGGTAACGGGGCCCTTTATATGTCCAGCTGTCCTTTGTCAGCAACAAATTGTCACTGTTTTTTGTGTTGAATATATGCTATATAGTAATTTATGGAGCTAATAGGTATCTAAATCCATTTGCACATGTTGCCCTGCAACCAGTCCATGCAAAATGTCGGCACCCTATATATAGAAAGGAGCAAACCAGTGATATTTTAGGGAGCAGGCTAGCAGGCGAGGCCCACGACTTACATCCTAGGAGCCTACACAACACAAAACACTGTTTTTTATCTTATATTTTGGAAATGTACATCCAGTCCCCCCCCCCTTTAAATTGTTTGGGGGCCCCAAGAGAGTAGGGCCCTAAGCTATAGCTTGTTTAGCTTATACGTAAATCCGGCACTGCTTGCAGATGAATAGGCAGCGATTTCAGTGGTGTGTTTGGGACGGGATAATTCTTTCAAATCAGAACCAGTGAAGGCGGTGAAGCTCCTATGTGAGTGCCTTGAGGCAGTTGGAGGATGGATGGCGGCTAACAGATTGAGGTTGAATCCTGATGAGACAGAAGTACTGTTTTTGGGGGACAGAGGGCAGGCTGGTGTGGAGGACTCCCTGGTTCTGAATGGGGTAACTGTGCCCCTGAAGGACCAGGTGCGCAGCCTGGGAGTCATTTTGGACTCAAAGCTGTCCATGGAGGCGCAGGTTAATTCTGTGTCCAGGGCGGCTGTTTATCAGCTCCATCTGGTACGCAGGATGAGACCCTCCCTGCCCGCGAACTGTCTCGCCAGAGTGGTGCATGCTCTAGTTATCTCCCGCTTGGACTACTGCAATGTGCTCTACGTGGGGCTACCTTTGAAGGTGACCCGGAAACTACAACTAATCCAGAATGCGGTAGCTAGACTGGTGACTGGGAGCGGCCGCCGAGACCACATAACACTGGTCCTGAAAGACCCACATTGGCTCCCAGTACTTTTTCAAGCACAATTCAAAGTGTTGGTGCTGACCTTGAAAGCCCTAAACGGCCTCGGTCCAGTATACCTGAAGGAGCATCTCCACCCCCATCGTTCTGCCCGGACGCTGAGGTCCAGCTCCGAAGGCCTTCTGACGGTTTCCTCGCTGTGAGAAGCCATGTTACAGGGAACCAGGCAGAGGGCCTTCTCGGTGGTGGCACCCGCCCTGTGGAACGCCTTCCCAACAGATGTCAAAGAGATAAACAACTACCAGACTTTTAGAAGACATCTGAAGGCAGCCCTGTTAAGGGAAGCTTTTAATGTTTAACAGACCACTGTATTTTAATACTTTGTTGGAAGCTGCCCAGAGTGGCTGGGGAAACCAAACTCAGACGTCCTTGGACAGAGGGGTTATGGGTGCGAAAGGTCAAAGCCGTCACCACTCAATTTTGACCAAGCTTCTTTGGAACTCAGCACCAAGACGAACTTCTGTGGAGACGTCTGCAGGACTAGGCTGTCAACCAATCTCTCTCTCTCTGTTGCAGGTTTAAGAAGGAAGCCGCAGAACCTCTTTCTCCCGAACGGGGAGACACCACCGATGAGGCCGTGAACATCAAGGACATGGAACTGAAGGAGGAATGGCAGGACGATGAATTCCCTCGGTAAGCCGAGTGCCGGGGAAACGCGGGTGACGGCAGGTGTCCCAGGGAAGAGATGGAGGAACGGAGCCTCCATGCCCAAGAGCAGTCTATCTTAGAACGTTGGACCTTGGCTGGCTGCAGGCCGAGTGATAGGGGTGGGCCTTTCAGCTCAGCTCGCGGGCTGTCCAGTTGGCTGCAGTAGGAAAAAGGGGTGCTGGGAAAAAAGGGGCGTCCGTCTCAACCTGGCAGGCACCTCCCCGAGGCATCTATGGGACTCCTCGCTGGGAGGAAACACACCACACCTACGCCCAGGCAGTTCTTGGCTTCTTAGGTGCTGTAGCTCAGGCCTGGCAGGGCAGGGCCAATGTGGCCCTCCAGTCCTTTATCCGGCCCTTGAGACATTCCCCGAGAAACGCACCCCACCTCCTTTGCTGGGATGTCTCCTTGACCTCTGGTCACACCTCTTTTCTGCCTAGTACGTTTCCGAGCACAATTCAAAGTGTTGGTGCTGACCTTGAAAGCCCTAAACGGCCTTGGTCCAGTATACCTGATGGAGCGTCTCCACCCCCATCGTTCTGCCCGGACACTGAGGTCCAGCGCTGAGGGCCTTCTGGCAGTTCCCTCTCTGTGAGAAGTGAAGTTACAGCGAGCCAGGAAGAGGGCCTTCTCAGTGGTGGCACCCGTCCTGTGGAACGCCCTTCCACCAGATGTCAAAGAGAAAAATAACTACCAAACTTTCAGAAGACATCTGAAGGCAGCCCTGTTTAGGGAAGCTTTTAATGTTTAATAGGTTATTGTATTTTAGTGTTCTGTTGGAAGCTGCCCAGAGTGGCTGGGGAAACCCAGCCAGATGGGCGGGGAATAAATAATAAATTATTATTATTATTATTATTATTATTATTATTATTATTATTATTATTTAGTTGGAAGATGGGGGGGAGGATGTGGATAGAAACTAGCTGGCTGTACCACTCTTCCCTCTGGCCCTGTTCTTGGGATGGAAAATGCCAGCTGCTCCTGCTCTAGCTGCTAGGCAATGTTGCCTCTGCCTCCCCCACCTTCCTTTCGTTCCTCAGAGGCCCCTTCTCTTTTCTGCCTTGCAGGCCTCTTCCAGAGGAGATCTCTGAGGAGGATCTGGAAGAATCCAGTTCGGAAATGAGCCCAGGTAAGAGACCCAACAGGTGGCTGCTTGGGTTTGCTGGCGTAGCAGGGTGTGTGTGTCTTCCTTCTGGCATGCGGTGGCCCCTATCCAGGCCCCTCCCCTCATTGGCAGTGCCTCCATTTGACCTGTCCATGGCCTAAATCACAGAATCATAAGAGTTGGAAGGGTCCTCCAAGGCCCATCTAGTCCACCCTCCTGTTTCAGTATTGAATCATTTAATCAGTGTCTTTCTGCATGCCAAGCAGGCGTCCGGCCTCTGACCTCTGATTCCCCCCCTCCTTCTTCTCCTCTGCCCCACACCAGTCGCCCCCAACACCCTAGAGCTGTGCGGTCGACGGCTCATGAAGAAAAGGCTCCCAGCCCCGGATCTCAGCTCGGTGAAATCTGGAGAGGGTCTGGAAGCCACGCCGGAAGGCAGTTTGGACATCAACGTGGACGAGCTGGAGACCCCGTCCGACAGCGAGCTCCAAGAGGGCTCTGAGAATGGGCACGAGTTCGAATGGGAAGGTGAGGGGCCTGGGTTCGAGGTTCTCCCAAGGCGGACGACACGCCAGGGAGGTGGGCCCTGCGTGGGAACGGAAAGAGATTTGTTTATGGGATCCACTGCGCCCCGAGGAATCTAGGAGGGTGGTGGTGGAGAAAATAGACTCATAGAATCCTAGAACAGTAAGTTGGACGGGACCCCAGCGGTCATCTAGCCCAACCCGCTTCGAAGTTTGGGAAACGGTGTCCCAAGAAGCTGGCTAGCTTCTGCTTTTCCAGATCCTTTGCCTGACATTGACCCAAATTTGGTCCTCCCCCCACCCCCACCCCCACCCCGGCTGCCCTGTCCGATGCGCACAGATGATCTCCCCAGAGCCCGGAGGGTGGAGGGCAACTTGCCTGAGAAGTTTTGCACCGGCCGCGTGGTGGACATCAAGGGCCAAGACGGGCGCAAGTGGCGGATTTTCCTGACGGACGAGCGGGAGCAGAAAGTGGACCTGGGTGCCGTCGAGCCCTACAAGAAAGTCATCTCTCACGGAGGTAAGGAATAATGCCAGTGTCAGGAGTGCGTGCAGGAGCCGGGCCCTGTTACCAGTAGGGCTTCGCAGGACTGGGGCCTTCCTAAGTTTGTTCTGAAGAGGCAAGGCACAGCCGCACAGGTGAGGCCGATTGGTAACTCGCTGCACCTGGTGGCAAGAGCCGGGAAGGGATATAAGGTCAGGATTTCCCTTCGGCTCTTTGCCACAGCAACACGTTCCCTGCCTTGGGCTTCTTGCTTCCTGATCCTCGGACCCCTGACTTCTTGACTCCTTGCTTCTTGATCCTCGGACCCCTGACTTCTTGACTCCTTGCTTCCTGATCCTCGGACCCCTGACTTCGTGACTCCCTGCTTCCTGACCCTCGGACCCCTGACTTCTTGACTCCTTGCTTCTTGACCCTCGGACCCCTGACTTCTTGACTCCTTGCTTCCTGAACCTCGGACCCCTGACTTCTTGACTCCTTGCTTCTTGACCCTCGGACCCCTGACTTCTTGACTCCTTGCTTCTTGATCCCCGGACCCCTGACTTCGTGACTCCTTGCTTCTTGCTCCCCGGACCCCTGACTTCTTGACTCCTTGCTTCTTGACCCTCGGACCCCTGACTTCGTGACTCCTTGCTTCCTGATCCCCGGACCCCTGACTTCATGACTCCTTGCTTCTTGACCCTCGGCCCCCTGACTTCTTGACTCCTTGCTTCTTGACCCTCGGACCCTCGGACCCCTGACTTCTTGACTCCTTGCTTCTTGACCCTCGGACCCTCGGACCCCTGACTTCGTGACTCCTTGCTTCTTGACCCTCGGACCCCTGACTTTGTGACTCCTTGCTTCTTGACCCTCAGACCCCTGACTTCGTGACTCCTTGCTTCTTGATCCCCGGACCCCTGACTTCGTGACTTCTTGCTTCTTGACCCTCGGCCCCCTGACTTCGTGACTCCCTGCTTCCTGACCCTCGGCCCCCTGACTTCGTGACTCCCTGCTTCCTGACCCTCGGACCCCTGACTTCTTGACTCCTTGCTTCCTGACCCTCGGACCCCTGACTTCTTGACTCCCAGCTCTCTGACCCTCGGACTCCTGGCTTCCTGACTCCTGGCTTCTGGACCCCCGTTCCTGCTCCCACCCCGCCATCTTGCCCCCGGTCCTGATGTCCCCAGCCGGGACTTTGATTGCCCATGAACCGGACCATGACAGCCAGCTGCTGAGGACCCAAGTGAGGAGGGCTGGAGTTGTGGGGCTTGCGTCCTCCTTGCGGGCTCCCCTTGGGGACATGGGATGGGCCACTGTGGGAGCAGGATGCTGGAGTAGAGGAGCCACTGACCTGATCCAGCTACAGGGCTCTTCATAAGTTCTTGTGGAGCCTCCAGCTTCAGAGGCAGTCTATCTAGATATGTTTGTCCCCAGTGGCATTTGGACCAAATGGGCCCCTTTGGCTCTTCTTCTACCCCATCTGGGGCTTTTCAGCTGGGGAAGAAAGGCAACCTGGGTTTGTGGTGTGTGTGTCAAGGAGCCAGCCAGCAATAAATCACATGGATTAAGTAATAATACTTTAATAATAATTTATTGGGACGCGGGTGGCGCTGTGGGTAAAAACTCAGTGCCTAGGACTTGCTGATCGCATGGTCGGCGGTTCGAATCCCCGCGATGGGGTGCGCTCCCGTCGTTCGGTCCCAGCTCCTGCCCACCTAGCAGTTCGAAAGCACCCCTAAGTGCAAGTAGATAAATAGGGACCGCTTTATAGCGGGAAGGTAAACGGCGTTTCCGTGTGCTGTGCTGGTGCTGGCTCGCCAGAGCAGCTTCGTCACACTGGCCACGTGACCCGGAAGTGTCTTCGGACAGCACTGGCTCCCGGCCTCTTGAGCGAGATGAGCGCGCAACCCCAGAGTCGGACACAACTGGCCCGTACGGGCAGGGGTACCTTTACCTTTAATAATAAATTATTATTTATACCCTACCCATCTGGCTGAGTTTCCCCAGCCACTCTGGGCGGCTTCCAATCTGCCTTTAGATGTCTTTTAAAGATAGGCTAGCTGCTTATTTCCTTCACATCTGCTGGGAGGGCGTTCCACAGGGCGGGGGCCACCACCGAGAAGGCCCTCTGCCTGGTTCCCTGCAACCTCACTTCTCGCAGGGAGGGAACCGCCAGAAGGCCCTTGGCGCTGGACCTCAGTTCTAGGTGGTTGGGGGCAAAACCCAGTTTCTTGACTAGTGTCACTGAGTCCCCTGTTGCCTCCGCAGCTTCTGACTCCGCCTCTTCCCAGTCTTCTTCCTCCTCTGACCACTCATCCCGCCGCAATTCCCCGGGCTCTGAGCCTCCTTTCCTTGGGGGTTCCCTAGATGCCGTGGGATCACATTCATCCAGTGCTTTACCAACTGCACTGGCTCCCGGTGGAGTACAGGGTCAGGTTTAAGGTGCTGTTTTTGACCTTTAAAGCCCTATGCAGCCTAGGACCCATGTTGTGCTGGTCCCGCGGGCTACTTGAGAGGCGAGGTCCAAGTCCAGTCCGTGGTCAAAGGTGCAACGTGGAGGCAGTCCGTAGTAGCTGAAGCTGGGTGCAGGGCAGGGAGTTGGGTGAAGTTAGGAGCTCAGGAACTAGCAACCAACAATGTTGCTTCCGCAACTTGGAACTGGGGCTGGACGGCTTTTTTCTGCCCCGAGGCATAGGGCGGCCCCGGTCCACAGGTGACTCGCCTCTCCTGGCCTGGAGGCGAGCCCTCCTCCTGCAGGAACTTAGTTCCCTCTGCCTCTCTGCCCTGAGCCTCTGCAGCTCAGGAGAGGCTGGAGGGTTACCGGACCCAGAGGCAACCTCAGCTTCCTCTGATGGGGCTGAGAGTGGAGCACCTGCAGGCAATGGGTCCTCCATCACCTCAGGAGCCAGAGCAGACTCAGCTGGTGCATGCACCTGAGGATCCAGCACAGGTGAGGACCCTTCAGGCTCAAGCCCCAGCCCCGGCTCAGCTGGTTCTGGAGGCGGGGAATCCTGTGCAGGCTGGGATCCCTCAGGTTCAGCATCCGAGTCCGAATCCCAGGCCATCAGACATGTACCTACAGGACCGCCTCTCCTGGTCTGCCCCGCAGAGGACCTTAAGGTCCACAAATGACAACACTTTGGAGGTCCCAAGTAGCAAGGTGGTTAGATAGGTCTCACCTAGGGCCAGGGCCTTTTCAGTACTAGCCCCGACTTGGTGGAACGCTCTGTCCCAAGAGACCAGGGCCCTGCGGGACTTGACATCTTTCCGCAGGGCCTGCAAGACAGAGCTGTTCCACCTGGCCTTTGGTGTGGACTCAATCTGACCCTTATGTTTCCCTCCCCTTATGGTCTTGATCTATGGGCTACTATTAAAATGAGGCTGCATTTTAAATTGCATTTTTAACCTGTATTTTTTTTTTATTCCTCCCCTATTATGTTTTTATTGTAATTTTACTGGTGTTAGCCACCCTGAGCCCGGCTCTGCCCAGGGAGGGTGGGGAATAAATAATTTTAAAAAATTATTATTATTCCTCCCACCACTCCTCTGCATCCAGGCAGAGGGCCTTCTTCGTGGTGGCACCTGCCCTGTGGAACGCCCTCCCACCAGATGTCAAAGAGATAAACAACTACCTGACATTTAGAAAACATCTGAAGGCAGCCTTCTTCAGGGAAGTTTTTAATGTGTGACATTTTGATGTATTTTTAATCCTTGTTGGAAGCCGCCCAGAGTGGCTGGGGAGACCCAGACAGATGGACGGGGTACAAATAATAAATTATGATGATGATGATAATGATGATGATGATTAGTGTTAAGTAGTGGGTAGACACAGCGCTTCTTCAAAGCAGCTCTTTATTTGTAAGCTGGAACAGAACTGAACAGAAGAGTTCAGCCAGCCTGCTTATATAGAGCTCCAGTACAATGCAACTGTAACAACTTTCTGTAACTATCCAATCACTGAACATCACTTTTGATCCCTTATTTGCATATGTGGACCTGAACTATCTACAGTATCCCCCTGCTGGCCCAGGGTGAGAACTTCAGTACATAACAATTATGATGATTATGATTATTATCCGACCTGTCCGTCACCTTGTGGCAGACACAAATCAAAGTGTGACCAGTGATCACTTCCTCCAAAGGATTCCCAACTGACTTCTCCCCTTATTCCCTTCCAGGCTACTTTGGAGAAGGCCTGAACGCCATCATCATGTTTGCCTCGTGCTACTTACCTGACAGCTCCATCCCAGATTATCCGTACGTCATGGAGAATCTCTTCAGGTGAGAGTCGCTCGGTCCCTCGAAACTGGGCGGGAAAGAGGGATTCCGCCGTCGCCGTCGACTGCTGGGGATGCTACGATTCTCAGTTAAATGCAATTTTTTTACATTTTTATTTATACTTTCCAGATTTATACATTTCCTTAATTTTACAATCATTTCAACATTTCACTGCTCAACTTCCTTTCCCCCTCTTTCTGCCGTTCCTTAAATTTATTTTTTAATCTCTTCTGCATATCCAAATTCATTCAGTTTGCTCGTTTATTTATATACTCTTATGAAACTGCAGGTTATTACAATAATCCTGCCAGTGTTTTGATCTGTTTGCAATTTATCTGTAAACGTTCAATAGACCATTTCCATTCTTTTATATATATATATATATATAAAGTTTGTTATCTTGATTTCTTATTCTTCCGGTAAGTTTCGCCATTTCTGCATATTCCATAAGTTTTTTTACTCATTCTTCCTTTACTGGGACTTCTGCTTCTTTCCACTTTGGGGCGAGTAACATTCTTGCTGCTGTAGTAGCATACATGAATAAATTTCTATGCAATTTGGGTAGTTCTGTCCCTATAATTCCTAAAAGAAAAGCTTCTGGGTTGGTTTGTTTTTTTTAAACAAACATTATTTGAAACATCCTTTTCAATTCATTACAATATACTGTATATCATTTCCCGGTAACCTTACTACAAGACCACCACATATGATAAAAGGAACCTTCTTTCTCTTTACATTTCCAACACTTTTTTGATTTCGATTTAGACATTTTTGCCAATTTTCTCGGTGTTAGGTACCATCGATATATCATTTTCATATACAGTAATTTTCTCTTAAACCATAAAAGGCAAAGGTAAAGGACTCCTGACAGTTACTGTATTTTTCGCTCCATAAGATACACCTGACCATAAGAGGCACCTAGTTTTTAGAGGAGGAAAGGGGGAAAGCCCAGTTTTGGGGGGATCATCTCAAAGTTGTGCAGCTTCTTTTGCAAAGAGGAAAAGCCTTGTTTTTTTGAGGATCAGCTCAAAATTGTGCAGATTTTTTTACAAAGGGGGAAACCCCTTTTTTTGAGGATCAGCTGAAAGTTGTTGAGCTTACTTTGCAAAGGGGAAAAATCCTGTTTTTATGGGGTTCAACTCACAGTTCTGCAGCTTAAGGAAAGGAAAGGGAGCCCTTTCTACAGTTTCCAGACAGATAATCTAATCAGCCAGTCACACGTCGCTGGGGAAACGGCCTCCGTCTGCAGAACATTCAACAATGGCAAGGGGGCAGGGTGATCAACCACACATTCGCTCCATAAGACGCACATTTCCCCTTACTTTTTAGGAGGAAAAAAGTGCGTCTTATGTTGCGAAAAATATGGTAAGTCCAGTGGCAAACGACTCTGGGGTTGCGGCGCTCATCTCGCTTTACTGGCTGAGGGAGCTGTAAATTTTATACCCATATTCCACAATCACTCCCATGCTTCCATGTCTATATTATGACCGATTATCCGTTATCCAATGTATCTATTGCGTTTTTTAAACTGGCTCTGACGTCCCTGTCCTGCCTCAAACCCCAGGTACATCATCGGGACTCTGGAGCTAATGGTCGCCGAAAATTACATCCTGGTGTGTCTGAGTGGAGCCACACCCCGCAGCCAGGTGCCTTCCTTTAGCTGGATCAAGCAGTGTTACCAAACCATCGACAGACGGTGAGCAGCATTGGCTCTGAGCCTGTTCCCCCCCCCTTTTTTTCTTTTTATTAAAGATTTTCTTGATTTACAAAA
This sequence comes from Podarcis muralis, assembly GCF_964188315.1. NCBI lineage: Eukaryota > Metazoa > Chordata > Lepidosauria > Squamata > Lacertidae > Podarcis > Podarcis muralis. The sequence continues at coordinate 3,606,240 of NC_135670.1, forward strand.
GTGTTTGCAATGTCTCTCTCTCTCGTATTTCCTCCCCCCCCCCATCTAACATTTTTACAAATCAGTTTCATTTGTTGAGACATTAGGAAGAAAAGGGGGAAAGAGGTGGGGGGGAAGATGGGTGGGGGTGGGACATAGATGTCAACCTTTCTTTTTTTTTGCGGGAAATTCCCTTATTCCAGCGCCGTTTCCCGCTGCTATCCCGGATTGTTAGATATCCCGTAGACTGTCCCCGGGACAGGTGAGGCTGCTGATCCCTTATTTTCAAATCTGAAAGTTGACAGCTATGGGATGGGGTCAGGTGGTGATGTTTTGTATTTTACTTACTATATGTAGGGTTTGGTGTCAGCGTTGCTTCTGCAGGTTCTCTGCCGTTCGCTTGTGTTCCTTTGGTGGTGAGAGAGGTTGGGGTTGGCCTAGGGTGTGGTTGTTCATTTGTGGTTGGCTGCGGTGGTCTTTGTTTTCGTGTGTGAGTGGGGTGGATGGGTGTTTTGGATCAGGTTAGCCATATTGATTTGTATGCTGTTGGTGGATTCTTGTCATTGTCTTGTTGGGCTGTGTATGTGATAAAGGGGAGCCATATTGGGGTGAAGGTATCGTCTTCTATTTGTCCCCGTGTCAGTTTCAGTTTATTGGTTAATTTTTCTAGTAGGGCTGTTTTCCATACTATTTGGTCCACGCTTACTCCTGACAGAGCCTGTGTGTTTTTAAAAGGATCTGTGTCCTAGACAACTCCCAATATTATTAAGAGAATTAAAAAATCAGCCTGGCTGGGTTGATCAACAAGTCCTCTTGCCCCAGACAGAGCAGGCTTGAGCTCTGTAGCTCCAAGGATCAGGACTAGGACTAATAATAATAATAATAATAATAATAATAATAGGGACATGGGTGGCGCTGTGGTCTAAACCACAGAGCCTAGGACTTGCCGATCGGAAGGTCGGCGGTTCGAATCCCTGAGACGGGGTGAGCTCCCGTTGCTTGGTCCTTGCTCCTGCCAACCTAGCAGTTCGAAAGCACACCAGTGCAAGTAGATAAATAGGTACCGCTCTGGCGGGAAGGTAAACGGCATTTCTGTGCACTCTGGCACTTGTCACGGTTCTCCATTCGCCCATAGCGGTTTAGTCCTGCTGGCCACATGACCTGGAAAACTGTCTGTGGACAAACGCTGGCTCCCTTGGCCTGAAAGCGAGATGAGCACCGTAATCCCATAGTTGCCTTTGACTGGACTTAACAGTCCAGGGGTCCTTTACCTTTACCTGTTAATGATAATATGGGCGGCTTCCAACCGAATATTAAAAACAATCCAGGTCAGACATTAAAAACTTCCCTGAACAGGGCTGCCTTCAGATGTCTTCTAAAAGTCAGATAGTTGTTTATCTCTTTGACATCTGATGGGAGGTTGTTGCACAGGGCAGGCACCACCACCGAGAAGGCCCTCTGCCTGGTTCCCTGTAATCTCACTTCTTGTAGGGAGGGAACCGCCAGAAGGCCCTCGGAGCTGAACCTCAGTGTCCGGGCTGAACGATGGGGGTGGAGACGCTCCTTCAGGTACACTGGACCGAGGCTTTTTAGGGCTTTAAAGGTCAGCACCATCACTTTGAATTGTGCTCGGAAACGTCCTGGGAGCCTATTATTATTATTATTATTATTATTATTATTATTATTATTATTAATGCAACACCCTTCCTCTCCAAGGAGCTCAGGGCAGCAAACAGATACAAAGTCTAAAAGCAAAGTGAAAACACTGCTCTAGGTGCCATGTGAATCCCATCCCACTTTGGGAATCTTCCACTTTGGAACTCCCCGCCTATGGACGCCAAGCAGGTGCCTTCACTGTACTCTTGGTGCTTGCTAAAAACATTTTTGCTTAGGCAAAGCCTGTCTGGACATGTAGAATGTGGGTGGGTGTTTCGACCTGTTTTAGTTCATTGCTGATCTTCTGAACTTTTAAAAGAATTGTTTTTATTTAATTTATTTTGTTCTATTTGTAGGGAGGTGTTTTATAAGCAGTGTATAAATTTTATGGGGGGAAATGAATACATTTTATAACTACATTCTAGAAAGAAAAAGACTGCAACTAAAACAGTTCTGGCTGACATTGCAGGGGGTTATATATATATATATATATATATATATTTGCTTTCGTAGATTTTCACGGGTATAGGAATGCAGGTTTTGGTGTCCTCGGGTGTCTTCCCGTGTAAAAGTTGGGGTGTCTAGGCGACGTTTCGACGAGGTCTCACTCGTCATCTTCAGGCTGGTGCTTTCGGCTTCTTGTTACTGGAACAGAGCAGGGTCTCAGTGTTTGAGTTCCTATAAATACTGTTGAGGTGTGGTGTATAGCCTCCAATGTTCTGGGCCGAGAGGAAGTTCCCAGGCTAGTGTGCCTTTTCTTCTTTTGTTCCTTAATTGTTTGAGGGATGTCTTGAGTGATTTCTTGAGTGATATCCTGAGTACCACTTAGGTGGGTCATTAGGTGTGGATTAGTTGCTAAAGCCTTTGTGTCTTGACCTCTTGAACTTTGTGAAGAGTTTTTCTGAGAAGATGGCTGTACTGCATTTTGTTGTGCTCTGGCTTGGCTTCGTGTATAGGGGCGAGCTGTGGTTTTGTGGCCTGTGTAGGGATTGCAGGGGGGTGCAGCATCCGGAGGTGCCACCATGGTTTGGCTACTGGATGGTGTCTGTAATTTATCTGTGGAGAGGGTCTGGGTTTGGGTCTGGTGTGGTTGATTGGTGATGGCGTTCTGTGTGCCTCTGGATCTGGTGTCAGTTTTTGTGGGGAGGGCTAATTTCCAGATGTCTGGCAAGCGGGATGTGTCGTCACGCTTGTTCATGTTGTGAGGGTGTTTCTCTATCTCGATGGCTTCCATGATTATTCTCTTGTGGTGATGTTCCATGTTAGAGAGCAATTTGGAATCTGCAAAATTAATTTCGTGTCCTGTTTCTTTCATGTGTTGGAAAAGAGAGGAAGTTTTTTCTTCTTTTTTGACGGCATTCTTGTGTTCTGCGATACGTGCATTTATTCGTCTGTTTGTTTGTCCAATGTACGTGGCTGGGCAGACTTTGCAGGGTATTTCATAGACCCCTTGGTTTTCCAACTGGATTTTATCCTTGGGGTTTCTGAGGATATTGGCTATCTTTTGGTTGGCGCAAAAGGCTGTTTTGATATTGTGTTTATGGAGGATTTTGCTAATTTTATCTGTAGTGCCCTTGATATAAGGAAGGAGGGCCATGCCATTGTTTTCTTCTGTGTCTTGGTTTTTGGGGGGTGTTTCTTTTTGGATTAGCTTCGTAACCCTGTTTTGCTGGTATCCATTGGCAATTAACACATTTGAGAGATTCTGTAACTCAGTTGGCCTTTTGCGCCAACCAAAAGATAGCCAATATCCTCAGAAACCCCAAGGATAAAATCCAGTTGGAAAACCAAGGGGTCTATGAAATACCCTGCAAAGTCTGCCCAGCCACGTACATTGGACAAACAAACAGACGAATAAATGCACGTATCGCAGAACACAAGAATGCCGTCAAAAAAGAAGAAAAAACTTCCTCTCTTTTCCAACACATGAAAGAAACAGGACACGAAATTAATTTTGCAGATTCCAAATTGCTCTCTAACATGGAACATCACCACAAGAGAATAATCATGGAAGCCATCGAGATAGAGAAACACCCTCACAACATGAACAAGCGTGACGACACATCCCGCTTGCCAGACATCTGGAAATTAGCCCTCCCCACAAAAACTGACACCAGATCCAGAGGCACACAGAACGCCATCACCAATCAACCACACCAGACCCAAACCCAGACCCTCTCCACAGATAAATTACAGACACCATCCAGTAGCCAAACCATGGTGGCACCTCCGGATGCTGCACCCCCCTGCAATCCCTACACAGGCCACAAAACCACAGCTCGCCCCTATACACGAAGCCAAGCCAGAGCACAACAAAATGCAGTACAGCCATCTTCTCAGAAAAACTCTTCACAAAGTTCAAGAGGTCAAGACACAAAGGCTTTAGCAACTAATCCACACCTAATGACCCACCTAAGTGGTACTCAGGATATCACTCAAGAAATCACTCAAGACATCCCTCAAACAATTAAGGAACAAAAGAAGAAAAGGCACACTAGCCTGGGAACTTCCTCTCGGCCCAGAACATTGGAGGCTATACACCACACCTCAACAGTATTTATAGGAACTCAAACACTGAGACCCTGCTCTGTTCCAGTAACAAGAAGCCGAAAGCACCAGCCTGAAGATGACGAGTGAGACCTCGTCGAAACGTCGCCTAGACACCCCAACTTTTACACGGGAAGACACCCGAGGACACCAAAACCTGCATTCCTATACCCGTGAAAATCTACGAAAGCAAATATCTCACCTCTACGGGGAGGAAACCTTCCAGCTGACAAGAACCTACGAGAAACTAGAAATCCGAAGAGCCACCATCTTATGTGATCTCTTGTTCCTACGCAACTGCCGAGACAACAACTTAATTCCCACATGCTTCCAACTTAAATTCCACTCTAAAACCCCAGCTACCGAAAGGATCCTGAAACGAACTGAACTATCCCTAATCAGAAACGAACTACACAAGAAAAGATACCTACTAAACCAAACCAACAAAGATCTGCTCACTCTTCACCTCAAACTCTGTAACAAAATCCACCCTGCACTCTGGGACAAATGCAAACAACTAGCCGTCTGGAGAGCTGAAACGGAGACCTCACATAAGACAGACACACACACCAACAAACTCCACAAACTAGAGAAACGCCAGAAGCCCAGCCACCCTCCACAACAACCCATGAAACAAACAGTACATAACATATCAGACAGGATCCTCACCTCAACTGAAACCAAAGTACTCTCCAAAGGTTTCAACTTTGCAGTCGCCCCGAGACGCATCCCCACGGAAAACATCATATGCGGAGTCGAAGCTAGCCTAACCAAAATCAACCCAGATGAAGCCAATAAAATCAGACTTGAAGTCACCAACATCCTCTGCTCCAGCAAACCACCCAGAAGCAATTTACACAAAGAAGAACAGAAAGCACTCACCAACCTGAGGAAAGACAACAACATAATCATTCTCCCAGCAGACAAAGGTAATGCCACTGTTGTGATGAACACATCGGACTACCAAGCAAAACTATCAAATCTACTCCAAGACCCTACCTACCAACCTATAGAAACAGATCCCACCACCTATCTGGAAAAAACCACCAAATCCAAAATAAAAGCCTCTCCTATCAGTGAAGAAATCCAGCTAAGAATCATCCCCAGAGAAAAATCATCCAGATGCCCCAAACTCTACGGCCTCCCCAAAATACACAAAGAAGGAACACCACTCAGACCAATAGTCAGCTCCATAGGCTCACCTCTACAAAATCTCGCTAAATTTCTCGCCAAGCAACTTCAGCCCTATGCAGAATCCATCTCTTCACACGTTCCAAACTCCTTCCAGTTCATAGAAACAATAAAGAAGCAAAACCTACATCCCAATGACCTACTTGTGAGCTTCGATGTTGTATCTCTCTTCACACAAGTGCCCATTAATGAAGCCTTGACAGCCATTCAAAACAAATACAATCCCCCCGAATACATCTTGGACCTGACCAACCACTGCCTAACCAACACGTACTTCATCCACAATGGACAAAGATACAAACAGATAGAAGGAGCACCTATGGGATCACCCCTCTCACCGGTCATCGCAAACCTGTACATGGAACACTTTGAAACCAATGCTTTAGACAAGTCAGAACACAAACCCAAACTTTGGCTCAGATATGTTGACGACACCTTTGTAATTTGGCCACACGGGAAGGAAAAACTGGACAGCTTCCTCACACATCTCAACAGCCTACACCCCAAAATACAATTCACTATGGAAATAGAAGCCAACAACCAACTTCCCTTCCTTGACGTCCTAATCTACAAAAAACCTGATGGCTCCCTAGGACACACTATCTACCGGAAAAAAACACACACCAACCGCTACTTACATGCACAATCACACCACCACCCTGCACAAATAAACTCCGTAGCCAAGACTCTCATCTCCAGAACCAAACGCCTGGCTGACAAAGACCACTTGACAACTGAGTTACAGAATCTCTCAAATGTGTTAATTGCCAATGGATACCAGCAAAACAGGGTTACGAAGCTAATCCAAAAAGAAACACCCCCCAAAAACCAAGACACAGAAGAAAACAATGGCATGGCCCTCCTTCCTTATATCAAGGGCACTACAGATAAAATTAGCAAAATCCTCCATAAACACAATATCAAAACAGCCTTTTGCGCCAACCAAAAGATAGCCAATATCCTCAGAAACCCCAAGGATAAAATCCAGTTGGAAAACCAAGGGGTCTATGAAATACCCTGCAAAGTCTGCCCAGCCACGTACATTGGACAAACAAACAGACGAATAAATGCACGTATCGCAGAACACAAGAATGCCGTCAAAAAAGAAGAAAAAACTTCCTCTCTTTTCCAACACATGAAAGAAACAGGACACGAAATTAATTTTGCAGATTCCAAATTGCTCTCTAACATGGAACATCACCACAAGAGAATAATCATGGAAGCCATCGAGATAGAGAAACACCCTCACAACATGAACAAGCGTGACGACACATCCCGCTTGCCAGACATCTGGAAATTAGCCCTCCCCACAAAAACTGACACCAGATCCAGAGGCACACAGAACGCCATCACCAATCAACCACACCAGACCCAAACCCAGACCCTCTCCACAGATAAATTACAGACACCATCCAGTAGCCAAACCATGGTGGCACCTCCGGATGCTGCACCCCCCTGCAATCCCTACACAGGCCACAAAACCACAGCTCGCCCCTATACACGAAGCCAAGCCAGAGCACAACAAAATGCAGTACAGCCATCTTCTCAGAAAAACTCTTCACAAAGTTCAAGAGGTCAAGACACAAAGGCTTTAGCAACTAATCCACACCTAATGACCCACCTAAGTGGTACTCAGGATATCACTCAAGAAATCACTCAAGACATCCCTCAAACAATTAAGGAACAAAAGAAGAAAAGGCACACTAGCCTGGGAACTTCCTCTCGGCCCAGAACATTGGAGGCTATACACCACACCTCAACAGTATTTATAGGAACTCAAACACTGAGACCCTGCTCTGTTCCAGTAACAAGAAGCCGAAAGCACCAGCCTGAAGATGACGAGTGAGACCTCGTCGAAACGTCGCCTAGACACCCCAACTTTTACACGGGAAGACACCCGAGGACACCAAAACCTGCATATATATATATATATATATATATATATATATATATATATATAATTTATTTGGTTTTTCAGATTAAGATTTTACAGTTATATATCCAACATACAACATAGAAACAGGATTCCCAAGAGTATCCTGAACTTCCTTCCTCCCTTTTGTGGGTCCTTTGGTTAATCATTTCCTCCTGCACCTTTTATAATAATCCAGATATTTCACCTCTCCCTTGTGTCCAAAAATTCACCATTAAACTACAAGTGTTATTCCAATCCTACTAACAATTTTAACTGTTTATAATGGTAAATTATAAATTCCCCCCATTCCTTATTAAAAGTTTGGTCTTCCCGATTTCTGATTCTCCCTCCCATATTTGCAGTTTCGGCACAATCCATCAACTCGATTTGCCTTTCTTCTCTGCTAGAGACTTTATCTTCTTTCAATCTCTGGGCCAATAACATCCTCGCAGCTGTGGTCACATACCTAAATCGTCTTTTCTGTTCCCTTGGGATTTTGGCACCTAGAATTCCTAAAAGGAAGGCTTCAGGCTTTTAAAGAAAAAGTTGTTCTAAATATTTTTTAAACTCATTATACAGTGGACGCTCAGGTTGCAAACGTGATCCGTGTGGGAGGCACGTTCGCAACCCGCAGCGCTGTCTCTGCGCGCACACACACGGGTTGCGATTTGGTGTTTCTGTGCATGCGCAAAGCGCAATTTAGTGTTTCTGCGCATGTGCGAGTGCTGAAACTCAGAAGTAACCCGTTCCGGTACTTCCGGGTTTCGGTGCATCCGTAACCCGAAAACGTGCAACCTGAAGCGTCTGTACCCCGAGGTATGACAGTATATATAAAATGAGTTTTATGATTCTAAGTTTCTCCGGCCCCGCCCTGCGTGAAAACATTCCCAAGTTCTCAGCACCTCTTTCTTCAGAACTGGACGTGAATTTACGCTCCAGAGCTCTGAGCAATAGTCTTACAGCGATCCGGTCTTCCTAGATGCTTTCTCCTCGCTGAAGGTCAGGGCTGGGCAGGATTGATCCTGAACTTTCGGCTGAAGCAAAATTGTCGCCCAGATCTCCATGACGTCTTCTTGCAAAACCTGCTTTTCAAGTCCGCTTTCCCCACCTGCCGACTTTACTACAAGTCCAAACAATAAATAGTTCAGATAACTATCTGGGACTTTCCCCAAACGCCAGCTGGGCTTTCCTGGCACAAAATTTATTGCCTCCTTTCGCTGCGCTGGATGGCGGAGGTGCTGTGCTACGGGAATCTTTTCCAGGTTGGGGGCCAAATTGCCCTCTATCCCGCCTTCTGAGGGCTTACTTCCGGGTTTCGGCAGTCACGCATGTGCAGAAGTGCTAAATCGCACTCTGTGCATGCGCAGAAGCACCAAATCGCAACCCGCACATGCGCAGACGTGCTGCTGCGGGTTGCGGACGCTGCGGGTTGCGAACGTGCATCCTGCACAGATCACGTTCGCAACCCAAGCATCCACTGTACTTATTGTTGTTGTTTAGTCGTTTAGTCGTGTCCGCCTCTTCGTGACCCCCTGGACCAGAGCACGCCAGGCCCTCCTGTCTTCCACTGCCTCCCGCAGTTTGGTCAAACTTATGCTGGTAGCTTCGAGAACCCTGTCCCACCATCTCGTCCTCTGTCATCCCCATCTCCTTGCGCCCTCCATCTTTCCCAACATCAGGGTCTTTTCAAGGGAGTCTTCTCTTCTCATGAGGTGGCCAAAGTCTTGGAGCCTCAGCTTCAGGATCTGTCCTTCCAGTGAGCACTCAGGGCTGATCTCCTTAAGAATGCATAAGTTTGATCTTCTTGCAGTCCATGGGACACTGTACTTATAGGCCGGTGCAAATACAGTGGTACCTCAGGTTACATACGCTTCAGGTTACATTCGCTTCAGGTTACAGACTCCGCTAACCCAGAAATAGTGCCTCGGGTTAAGAACTTTGCTTCAGGATGAGAACAGAAATCGTGCTCCGGCAGCGCTGCGGCAGCGGGAGGCCCCATTAGCTAAAGTGGTGCTTCAGGTTAAGAACAGTTTCAGGTTAAGTACAGACCTCCGGAACGAATTAAGTACTTAACCTGAGGTACCACTGTAATGGAAACACATTTCTCTTTCCTGCTGCAGAAATTCTTAAACAGACGTGGTCACTTTTAAGTTTCATTCAGGTCCATTTTTTCCTTCTTTCTTATTTGTGTAGCACAGCTTTGAAATACAGTGTGCTGTTGTTTTGTTGTTTATTTTGAAAGGGCTACTAGGACTGTGTAAGAAAATAATGGATTATTTCCGAAACACCAATATGATGTTTTAGAAAAGCAAAAACAGACAATTGTTTTTGGAAAATGAAATCTTTTCATTTCTTTCCTTCATGGAATCATAGAGTTGTAAGGGACCTTGAGGGTCATCTAGACCAACCCCATGCAAGCAGAAATATGCAGCTGTCCCATACAGGGATCAATCCTGCAAAATTGGTGTTATCAGCACCACGGTCTAACCAACTGAGCACTCTTTCTTTTTTTTAAAACAACAACATATGTTTTCACACAAGAGGCTAGCCAAAAGGAAATTAAGTTCATTTGCCAATTTGCAGATAATCTTGTAGCAGGGAGTTCCACCAGATTAACAGTGCCTTAAATTCCTTTGGATTTTTTTTGCGACAGGCTCCGGAAGAACCTGAAGACGTTGATTATCGTCCATCCCACTTGGTACATCAAAGCGTTGATGGCGGTGTTCAGACCTTTCATCAGGTAGGTTGGCCAATTATTATCATTTTATTATTTACTGCATTTAAATCTACTAAATCTCACCACCACAGAACACCATTCTGGCATCCGACAGTCGGGGAAAAGGGAACAGGTTACATCTCATTCTCCTAGTGTATCTTTATCAATCTAACCAAATAATCTGTTCGCTGGTTCCCATATGGTAATACCAGACTGCGGGTTGTTGGAAATTGTCCTTTTGTGGAGGGTGTGTGTTTGTGAAATGGAACCCATGAACTAACATCCCCCCCAATTTATTTATTTATTTTTATTAATTTATTAAATTTATATCCCACTCTTCATCTGAGGATCACAAAGCAGTTTACAGAATAATAATAATAAAAAAATTTAAAAACAAAAAACCATATGTGGTGATATTGGGAAATCTTTTTTAAAAAATTTTTATTAGATTTTCCACAATAATAACAAAAACCACAAAGCAGAATGACACACAAAAACAGAAAAAAGGAAAAATACACCAAATAAAACAATTTCCAATTATAATCCATCTTATTCACATTTCTTAATATTCTAAATCCCATTTATTTAATTATAACTTAGTTTAATCCTTGGCCTATTTGTTTCTTTCAAGTAATTTCTACTTTTTTATATCACAATATTTATTCAAATAGTCCTTAAATTTCCTCCAGTCCTGATATGTTAAAACTTTGGTTCACGCAGGAGAAAAGCATTGTGGGAGAGTTAAAACTGCAGAATTCTGGGAATGTGTACTTGGTCTCTTTAATTGCAGACTCTCTGTCTTTAGAAGTGTGAATCAATTTGCCTCCTCTCTGAGCAGGAAAGAAGATGTTATCTGATTTGTAAATTATAGCCGATAACAACAGATATAACAAACTCTCCCCCTCCTCACAAAAATAAATCGCCCTTTCAAAAGTCCACGGAAGACTTTTGAAAGTGGTTTGTGGAGCAGAAGGAATATGATATTGGTACGGTGGGTTTCACCCAACAAGGGAGATGCGTTCTTATGTAGGAATTTCCCCCGGTGACGGGTCTGCGGACCGCAGCCAACAAAGTAGACCCATTAAAATCAATGAACCTAAATTAGTGAGGCTTACGGACTGATTTCCTGGAATTTATGTATTGCTTGAGTGTTAAAAATGAAAATAAAAAATGAATAGACATTTGGCTGCTGCTGCTTCACTCTGCCTCTTGACCAGGCCGGCCTTGCTAATTCCTCTTACATATCCATCTGTCCTGGGCTGGTTGGGTGAAGAGGAATGGTGGGAGGAACGGGGTGGGAAACCCCCCAAGGGAAGACGGCTCAGAGCCCGGGGATTGGCGGTGGGACGGCGATGGGTGGTCAGAGGGAGAAGATGGGGAAGGGGAGGCTGAAGAGGCTGAAGAGGCAACAGGGCTTAGTGAGCGGGGAGAATCTGTTGCAGAGAGCAGTCCAGAATCAGAGGCAGGAGAGGAGGGAAGCCAAGAAGCAGAGATGAGTCTGTCTGGTGAAGAGTCACGGGTGTCTCTCTCTCCGGCTGCGAAAAACTCCCTTCTCTCCTGGTCTCCCAGGACTAGGAGAGGCATGAAGAGAGAGGAGCAAAGGCAGACATGCCGGCGTAGTCTCAGATTGCTTTGGGAAAATTCAGGGGAGGAGGGGACTTAGGCAGCTGTGGCGAGGCGGGCACCTTCAGTCTCGGCAGCTGCTTCATGGGGGCAAGACCTGCCGGAGACGAGTTGCTGTGCTCCCTGTGCTGGGCCCGGGGGTAACCCATGAAACACGGTCCAGGACCGGTCCAGAATCTGCAGGTTCCACTGGGAGTCAGTCCAACAGGACCAAGTCAGGACACCAGGCAAGGACAGGTACAGAATCTGGCATACAGCAACATTGCTCACGCAACCTGGGACGGGGTCTGACTGTTAGGATATTTCCGTTCCACCTTAAAAAGGGAGCAGGTTGTTGTGTCACAGCCCGCGTATTTCCTGTTCACAGGATGTTTCTGTTTTGTATATAGCTTTCGTTTCTCTCTCTGTGCCTTGACACACAGGCAGGCAGTCATGTTTTTTTCTTTGTTCTGACCAACGCTGAATAAAGTTGTAAATAATGTTCTCCTGGGTGCATCTTTCGTTGTGCGAACTCTGCTGAAAGGGCGTGCACGAACCCTGGAATGTGGCAAGCTATTTCTGAGGCTCGTGTCGCTAATTGACTGATACTGTATCTACAGAAGATCGATGGATTGTCTGGAATCGGTGTGGAGGCATGATGGCCTTTGTCTCCCTGGAAGTATCCAAACATGAGCCTTTTATCTTTGTCGGGGTAATGGCTGGTCCTGATCCCCTGGCGTCTCACTTCCCTGTCTCGCCCGAAGGCGAGCACTCCTCCTGCGAGTACTCAGGTCCCTCCTTCTCTCAGACCTCAGTCTCTGCAGCTCGGGAGACGTCGGTGGGTGACTAGACCCAGAGGCCGCCTCAGCCTCCCCTGACCCAACCGGTAGTGGAGCAGCTGTAAGTGATGGCCCAGCTGGAGGCAACGAGGTCATCCCTGCATCTGGACCCGGGGCAGGCTCAGGCCCTGGACTCGGCCCAGCTGGTGCTTGTTGCAGGGGAACCTGTGCAGACTGGGGCTCTTCAGGATCAGGCCCCAGACTTGGTTCAGATGATGCCTGAGGCAAAGGATCTGGTGCGGACTGAGTCTCCTCTGGCTCCGAGTCCGAGCCCATCACACTCCCCAAGCCTGACGCTCCGGTGCCGATCCTGTTTTGCTAATCAAGAGTTAACTCCGGCTTGCTCAGTGTGATTTACTGCTGCCTCGCTCCTGCCCCTTTAGCTTCTCTTTCTTGCCCCCTCTCTTTCTCCAGCTCCAAGTTCAGCCGGAAGGTGCAGTTTGTGGACAGCCTGGAGGAACTGGGCCACCTGATCCCTCTGGAGCAGGTCCACATTCCGGACTGCGTCCACCGGTGAGTACCTGGTGCTCCCACTCCCTCCATCCTCACCTGGGTCCCTGAGGAGGCAGCGGAAGGAGGGGGCCGCTTGTTACAGGTGGTTACATCACCACCATGCCTAAAAGCAAACTTGGGTGGGTGAGCACCGAGGGGATAAAAGAGCGTGAGAAGGGCTGGAAGACCACCTAGTCTGGCGTCCTGTGGCCAGAGGCCCCTAAGGACCTAGGAATCGAGATAGACTGCCTCTGGACCTGGAGGTTCCATAAGAATGCAAGAGGAGCTCTGCACATGGATCAGGACAAAGGGGGGGGGCTTTCTGTTGGGATGCTTCCAAGGAAATTTGGAAATGCTTTAAATGTGTGTGGCGTTTTGGCAGTGTGCGCGATGCGTTTGCAGCCTTGTTCAGTTTAATATTTGAATGTCTGACAGCCCTTTCTGTTCCCTTTCCCTCCATCTCTTCCAGGCTCGAGCAAGCCAGGGTCAGTTCCCGGAGCTAACAAGACGTGAAGCTGGCTGCATTACTTAGCACCTTACGACAGTGTTTTATTTTTATTTTTTTAATGTGTCAAATGCTGACAAGCACACACACACTCACAGGTGCCTCCTTCCTTCCCTCTCTATCGCTAAGACCCTCCTGCTTCTTAAACAGTCCAATAATAATAATAATAATAATAATAATAATAATAATAATAATAATAATTTATTTATACTCTGCCCATCTGGCTGGGCTTCCCCAGCCACTCTGGGCGGCTTCCAACAAAATATTAAAATACCGTAATACATCAAACATTAAAAACATTTATTTAAAGAGGCTAAAAGGAAATGAAACTTACGAGAGTTTTGTTCCGCACCTGAATTCAAAAAGGAGACGGATTCTGGGTACTGCAGGGCCTAACTGTGCGCGGGACTGACACTGAATGTGGCCCAGTGTCTCTGAGCACGTACAGAGTGCAAAGCTGCAACCGCGCATTCAACCCAAAGTTCTGTTCAGGAAAGCTTTGGGTCGACGATCTGCTCTCGGCTTGCTGCTGAGGTCATTCCTGTTTAATGCCAATTTTTGTTTAATTCTTATAAGAGGCTGAAACGGCTGGAAACTTTTGCTCGCTAAACGAATCGCCGGTGGCTTTTCTGAGAGCTGCCGGCTACTCGCTTTCAATTAGCGTACCTGGGGGAAAGGCTGAGGAGAGACAGTTTTGGAAGGGAATTTATTTTTCAGTTGGATGGCCCAAAACAAGAGAGAGAAGTGGGGGGTATTTTTTGGGGGGGGTGAGGGGTTCACAAACATGCTGCTTGGTTTGGGGGACCCAGATGAACCCACCTGGCCTGGCACCTGTTGACTCTCCTGGGCATAACTTGTACATTTGTAAATAAACTGATATTAACAAAAGCCCCCAATGGTACATTGAGTTTTTAGTGCTCCTCCTCCAGAACGAAAAAGCTACCTCCAAAATTTTCTATTGATCAGGTTGACAGGAAATGGTTTGTGCATTCTGGGAATAAAATGCTGGATGTGGAAAACCTGGCTTTAATTTATTTTCTTGATGTAAAGCTATGCCTGCATATTTAATTGCAACATATACGTTAAGTTTCCTTCCCACTCGGAAATGTAAACCAGGAGAAGGGCAGCTCATTTATCTGTTTTTAAAATTTGTTTTTAAATTTATTTCACCCTTCCTCCAGGGAGGAAATGTTTGTCCCTGACTCTGTTATTGACCCTCACAACAACCCTGTGAGGTAGGTTAGGCTGAGAGACAGTGATTGGTCCAAGATCCGTAAATCATATCTATCTACCTACAGTGGTACCTCGGGTTAAGTACTTAATTCGTTCCGGAGGTCCGTACTTAACCTGAAACTGTTCTTAACCTGAAGCAGCACTTTAGCTAATGGAGTCTCCTGCTGCTGCCACGCTGCTGGAGCACGATTTCTGTTCTCATCCTGAAGCAAAGTTCTTAACCTGAAGCACTATTTCTGGGTTAGCGGAGTGTGTAACCTGAAGCGTGTGTAACCTGAAGCATATGTAACCCGAGGTACCACTGTATCTATCTATTATCTGTCTATCTATATCTCTGTCTGTCTGTCTGTCTGTCTGTCTGTCTGTCTGTCTATCAGTCTATCTCTCCACACACACTAGGGGCAGCTGCCCACCTTACAATGCTCGCCAACCTGCTCTACCCGCCCCCCCTCCAGCTGCCCCCAACCCCCTTGCCCACCCCCCCTCTCTGCAGCCCCTCTTCCCAGCCAAGAAACCTTTTGATGATGGAATTACACCTCAGAAATACCTCATGGACAAAGGCAGTGAAGATGATTGGGACAGTGACACTGCGTCCTCACATGAACTGGAAAATGAACTGGAGGAAATGGAAGATAGACTGGAAGTAGATAACAGTACCACCGAGCACAAGTAAACTTGTAAAACAAAACTATGGCTTGTTGTTGTTGTTTAGTCGTGTCCGCCTCTTCGTGACCCCCTGGACCAGAGCACGCCAGGCCCTCCTGTCTTCCACTGCCTCCCGCAGTTTGGTCAAACTCATGCTGGTAGCTTCAAGAACACTGTCCCACCATCTCATCCTCTGTCGTCCCCTTCTCCTTGTGCCCTCCATCTTTCCAACATCAGGGTCTTTTCCAGGGAGTCTTCTCTTCTCATGAGGTGGCCAAAGTCTTGGAGCCTCAGCTTCAGGATCTGTCCTTCCAGTGAGCACTCGGGGCTGATTTCCTTCAGAATGGATTGGTTTGATCTTCTTGCAGTCCATGGGACTCTCCAGAGTCTCCTCCAGCACCAGAATTCAAAAGCATCAATTCTTTGGCGATCAGCCTTCCTTATGGTCCAGCTCTCACTTCCATACATCACTACTGGGAAAACCATAGCTATGGTCCAAAACTATATGGACCTTTGTTGGCAAGGTGATGTCTCTATTTTTAAGATGCTGTCTAGGTTTGTCATTGCTTTTCTCCCAAGAAGCAGGCGTCTTTTAATTTCGTGGCTGCTGTCACCATCTGCAGTGATCATGGAGTCCAAGAAAGTAAAATCTCTCACTGCCTCCATCCAGGGTTTTGAGGCTGCATTGCACTTGCGTGACGACAGCCTTACGTTTTTATGTATATAGGAAGATACACTATCTCACACGTGTAATGTGAGAGTGTTCTTTACCCTGAGACTTGAGGGATGCTTTTAGGACACATGTTATTTCTTTTATGATTGTACGAATTTTAAAACAGATTTTCATCATGTGTCTTGACGCTGTAACCCGCCCTGGAACCGTAGGGTGGAGGGTCATCAATAAATAAGCAAATCAGTGAATGAATGAATGAATGAGCCCAATATTCGAAAGAATTTGGTTGTGCCTCTTAATTTACTCCAATATCGCTCCCTGGTCCTGAATGGGGTAACTGTGCCCCTGAAGGACCAGGTGCGCAGCCTGGGAGTCATTTTGGACTCACGCCAGTCCATGGAGGCGCAGGTCAAGTCTGTGTCCAGGGCAGCTGTTTACCACCTCCATCTGGTACGCAGGATAAGACCCTATCTGCCCACAGACTGCCTCACCAGAGTGGTGCATGCTCTAGTTATCTCTCGCTTGAACTACTGAACTACTTGAACTACTGCAATGCGCTCTACGTGGGGCTACCTTTGAAGGTGACCCGAAAACTACAAATAATCCAGAATGCGGCAGCTAGACTGGTGACTGGGAGCGGCCGCTGAGACCACATAACACCAGTCTTGAAAGACCTACACTGGCTCCCAGTACATTCAAAGTGTTGGTGCTGACCTTTAAAGCCCTAAACGGCCTCAGTCCAGTATACCTGAAGGAGCATCTCCACCCCCATCGTTCTGCCCAGACGCTGAGGTCCAGCTCCGAAGGCATTCTGACGGTTTCCTCGCTGTGAGAAGCCAAGTTACAGGGAACCAGGCAGTGGGCCTTCTTGGTGGTGGCGCCTGCCCTGTGGAACGCCCTCCCAGCAGATGTCAAAGAGAAAAATAACTACCAAACTTTTAGAAGACATCTTAAAGCAGCCCTGTTTAGGGAAGCTTTTAATGTTTGGAGAGGAAGGGTGTTGTATTAATTAATAATAATAATAATAATAATAATAATAATAGGCTCCCAGGACATTTCTGAGCACAATTCAAAGTGTTGGTGCTAACCTTGAAAGCCCTAAACGGCCTCATTCCAGTATACCTGAAGGAGCATCTCCACCCCCATCGTTCTGCCCAGACACTGAGGTCCAGCTCCGAGGGCCTTCTGGCGGTTCCCTCCCTGCGAGAAGCCAAGTTACAGGGAACCAGGCAGAGGGCCTTCTTGGTGGTGGCGCCCACCCAGTGGAACGCCCTCCCACCAGATGTCAAAGAGAAAAATAACTACCAAACTTTTAGAAGACATCTGAAGGCAGCCCTGTTTAGGGAAGCTTTTAATGTTTAATAGGTTATTGTATTTTAGTGTTCTGTTGGAAGCCGCCCAGAGTGGCTGGGGAAACCCAGCCAGATGGGCGGGGTATAAGTAATAAATTATTATTATTATTATTATTATCTGTCTTCAATCCCACCCCATTTTCATAAATCCCGCCTACTTTCCCTCCCCAGAGTTCCGCCCTTCCTTTGTTCTCCCCCAGAGTTCTGAGTGTGTTGCCTAGCGAGGCCCCGCCCCCAACGACAGCAGGCCCCGCCCCCTCCCTCCCCTTCCCATCCCGACCAGACCAAGACCTCCAGGCGCTGTCCCTGCCTGAGGTCGTAACCCGCAGTCCCCCTCCATGGCCCTAGGGGGCACCACTTTGGTGCTGACGCTCTGCCTGTGGGGCTGGCTGGCGCCCTGGCCAGGCCTGGGCGAGGAGACTGAAGACATGACCCAGATGGGGGCGCCGCCACACCTGGTGGCCCTGATCCCCGAGGCCGCCAGGGCGACGGTGGCGGCGGGCTACACCAACGACAACGAGACCCAGACGACCACAGAAGCGCCGCTGGTGTCGGTCTCCATCACGTTCAGCGCGGGGACCTCGCAGGAGAAGGAGACCGTCCTCGTCGTGGGCGACAACCGCTACGCCTGGCAGGAGTGGAGCGAGTGGCACTGCAACTGCGCGGCGGGGAGCATGTCCCGGGTGCGAG
Source organism: Podarcis muralis (assembly GCF_964188315.1). Lineage (NCBI taxonomy): Eukaryota > Metazoa > Chordata > Lepidosauria > Squamata > Lacertidae > Podarcis > Podarcis muralis. The sequence continues at coordinate 3,624,275 of NC_135670.1, forward strand.
ACATCACCTACTCGCAGCCCGGTGTCCGCCTGGACCCGGCGGAGTACGACATCCTGCGCTTCGAGAGGGAGGTGTGCAACTACCAGGCTTGCCACTGCGAGCAGGGCCAGTGCAACTCCTCGACACTGGCGTGCGACCAGGGGCCCATGCACATGTGCGCACTGCAAGACATCAAGCAAGACAAGGAGCACAAGAGGAAGGACTTCTGGACCCAGGTCCACGAGGGACTCAGGGACCTCTGGAAGAGCATCAAGGACGCCTTCCCGCCGGAGCAGGTGGGGGACGGACGGGCAGGCAGGCAGGGCCGAGGCAGCGCATAATGCGCTCCCCGTTTTGTTTATTCATTCAGAGCATTGGCGCATCCCTGCTCTTTGGCCCAAAGGTCCCCCAGAGTGGCTTGTGTACAATCTGTTAAAACGAGATGGCACCGCCACGCTGGCGTCCAATCTGGAAAACAATAGCAACACGACACGCAAGGAAAAAGGAATGGGGAGGGAGGAGGAAAACTCAAATTTCTCAACCAGCTCCTGTGAGTTAGGGCTGATGCAGGCGCACTCGCTGGTTGGGAAAGGCTGTTGGTGGCTATGCTCTGTGATGAGCCGCAGCAGGGGAGAGCTGCTGTAGCGCTCAGGTCTTGCTTGAGTGCTTTCCAGAAGAGGGATCGAGTTGGCCATTGGGAGAACAAGGATGCTGGACTAGAAGGGCCCCTCTTGGCCAGACCCAGCAGGCTCTCCTGGTGTTCTTATGTCGGGGGGTGGGCTTTCTTCTCCGTGGGTGCAAGGAAAAATAGGCATATAAACGAAGGACTGCAAAGATCCAGGTTTGGGGCAAAGCAGAGATTTAAAACCATAAAACATGCAGCAAATAAAAGCATGGAAATATGCCCTTCTGAGTTCCTTCCAAAGTCCCCCTCTTCCCCTAGCATAGAAAAAAAGACCATATGTTTAGTAAGTTAAAAATTGGTTTACTTACAAACTCCTCCAAGGTCAGGTTCATGTGCTTTCCCACACATCAGTCAGAAAACGCAGGCAGAAAACCGTGGCTTAGTTACAGTGGTGGAAGTTCCTAAATTATTGGTACAGGAACTTGAGCGTCTTTGTAAGAGCCACGCGGCCTGAACTTGGAGCAACCAGCTCAGACCTCTTTACACACCAAGTTTCTCAGTTAAACTGGAGGAGAACCAAGTCTTGATTATCTAGTTCCTCCCAAAGTGACCTAAGCCTGGCTAGACTGCTTACTCTATGGTCTTAACTCCTTCATGCATTAATTCAACTTAAAGGGACCCCTGACCAGGACGCGGGTGGCGCTGTGGGTTAAAGCCTCAGCGCCTAGGACTTGCCGATCGAAAGGTCGGCGGTTCGAATCCCTGCGGCGGGGTGCGCTCCCGTTGCTCGGTCCCAGCGCCTGCCAACCTAGCAGTTCGAAAGAACCCCCGGGTGCAAGTAGATAAATAGGGAACGCTTACCAGTGGGAAGGTAAACGGCGTTCCGTGTGCTGCGCTGGCTCACCAGATGCAGCTTGTCACGCTGGCCACATGACCCGGAAGTGTCTGCGGACAGCGCTGGCCCCCGGCCTATAGAGTGAGATGGGCGCACAACCCTAGAGTCTGGCAAGACTGGCCCGTACGGGCAGGGGTACCTTTACCTTTACTTAAAGGGACCCCTGACCATTAGGTCCAGTCGTGGCCGACTCTGGGGTTGCAGCGCTCATCTTGCTTTACTGCCCGAGGGAGCCGGTGTACAGCTTCCGGGTCATGTGGCCAGCATGACTAAGCCGCTTCTGGTGAACCAGAGCAGCGTACGGAAACGCCGTTTACCTTCCCGCTGGAGCGGTACCTATTTATCTACTTGCACTTTGACATGCTTTCGAACTGCTAGGTTGGCAGGAGCAGGGACCGAGCAACAGGAGCTCACCCATCGCGGGGATTCGAACTGCCGACCTTCTGATCGGCAAGTCCGAGGCTCTGTGGTTTAACCCACAGCGCCACCCATGTCCCTAATTCAACTTAAGCATGTAGGTTATATGAGGTTACTTATCCCCACAGGGAACCCTTCCTCTGATCCCCACAGCTGTGGAGACCTGTTGTTTCGAGTCGCAAGAGAGGGGCCCTGTGCGGCTGCTTTCTGCACGTGCTCAGAGGAATGCTTCCCGTCAGAATTACACCGCTTGCTTGGGGAGTGGATTATTTTTAATTTAAAGCAAGGTGTTTCCCCAGACCTCGCACCTGCCTGTCTCCTTTCCTACAACCAATCCAGGGGTAGCTCTGCTTGCATTGGCTCTGGGCCTCCCTTCTGCCAATATCCCGCCTTTCAGCTCACTAGTAATCACTAGAATTGTGCAAGGAAACACCATCTCGCCCTTTCTTTAGGCAGATAAATGTTTTGGGCCGGCACTGAAAAAATTCCTGGCTAAGTTCGGAGCGAAGAGATTCAGCCAAGCTCCCAAAAGCTTGACCCAGCAGGGCTCTTCCAATGTTCTCATGGAGCCTCCAGGTCTCCAGGCAGTCTATCTTAGTTCCTAGGTTCAGGTGACGTCGGATCACAGTTCTCCTTGGACCTAGCCAATGTGGTGAACAGTGCATAAGATCATGAGAGCCAGCTAGATCAGGCCAAAGGAGGCGTATCTAGTCCAGCATTCTGTTCTCACAGTAGCCAACCAGATGTCTCAATGGGAAACCAATAATAATAATAATAATAATAATAATAATAATAATAATAATAATAATAATAATTTATTTGTACCCAGCCCATCTGGCTGGGTTTCCCCAGCCACTCTGGGCAGCTTCCAACAAAGTTTAAAAATACATTAAAATGTCATGCATAAAAAACTTCCCTGAACAGGGCTGCCTTCAGATGTCTTCTAAATGTCAGGTAGTTGTTTATCTCTTTGACATCTGCTAGGAGGGCGTTCCACAGGGCGGGCGCCACCACCGAAAAGGCCCTCTGCCTGGTTCCCTGTAACTTGGCTTCTCACAGTGAGGGAACTGCCAGTAGGCCCTCGGAGCTGGACCTCAGTGTCCGGGCAGAACGATGGGGGTGGAGACACTCCTTCAGGTATACAGGACCGAGGCCGTTTAGGGCTTTCAAGGTCAGCAGCAACACTTTGAATTGTGCTCGGAAATGTCCTGGGAGCCAATGTAGGTCTTACAGGACTGGTGTTATGTGATCTTGGCAGCCTCCCCCAGTCACCAGTCTAGCTGCCGCATTCTGGATTAGTTGTAGTTTCCGGGTCACCTTCAAAGGGAGCCCCACATAGAGCAGACCCAAGCTCAGGAGCAACTCTCCCCTTCCTGAAGTATACCTGAAGGAGCACCTCCACCCCCATCGTTCTGCCCGGACATTGAGGTCCAGCTCTGAGGGCCTTCTGGCGGTTCCCTCATTGCGAGAAGCCAAGTTACAGGGAACCAGGCAGAGGGCCTTCTCGGTGGTGGCACCTGCCCTGTGGAACACCCTCCCACCAGATGTCAAAGAGAAAAATAACTACCAAACTTTTAGAAGACATTTGAAGGCAGCCCTCTTAAGGGAAGCTTTTAATGTTTAATAGGTTATTGTATTTTAGTGTTCTGTTGGAAGCCGCCCAGAGTGGCTGGAGAAACCCAGCCAGATGCGGGGTATAAATAATATATTATTATTATTATTATTATTATTATTATTATTATTATTATTATTATTATTATTCCTGCCGTCTCCGGCAGCTGGTGTTCAGAAACATCGCATACCGTGGAGTATGGCCATTGTGGCTTTGTAGTCACCCACAACCTTCTCCTCCTCCATGAATCCGCCCAGTCCTCTTTTAAAGCCATCCAAATTGCTGCTCATCCCTGCCTCTTGTGGCAGGGAGTTCCACAGTCTAACTATGCTCTGAAGAATTCCTTCCTTTTACCTGTTCTGAATCTTCCAAGGTTTACCTTCCTCGGATGCCCCTGAATTCTAGCATGATGCTAGAGGGAGAAAACCTTTCCCCCTCTCCAAACTTTCCATGCCACCTACCGTTTAATACCCTCTTCTGTCGCATCTGACCTGCCTCACCTCTAGTGTCGCTCAAACAGCTGTCAAGAGTTGTTTGACCTGCCCAGCAACATCTTGGGGAGCTCGTAGATTCCCACGAATGTGTGCGGCATGTGTTTCCCCTCTTACATTTTAATTCTCTTTGCTTTTCCGTTTCACACTTCAGGAACCGAAGCCGAGGCGCCAACAGTGAAGGCCAAGCAGCCATGGCGATCGCTGAGCATCGGCCCTGAGTAGGGCCTTCTAAGAAACGTGGCGCTTGGGATCTCACTCTTCTTCTACCCAAAAGCCAAAAGAACTGCTTTCGAATTGGCAACAGAGCGAGCCTGGAAAACAGGCAGGGCGAAGGAGGCTGTACCACGGACTGATGCAGCATGCTAAACATTCTGTGTTGGAAAGAAAGGGTTTTTTATTATTCTTTTCGGGTCTCCTCTGCCTTCCTATGGAGGCCCCCCTGCTGCTGCGAGCAGCTGAATAAAAAACCCTGATTCCTGAGTAGGTTTCCATTTTCTTTTTCTCTCTGGTTTAGAGAGACTGGGGCACAGACAGGTGACTTGTGGACAGGTGATATTGATGGCCTTACAGCACCCATCATCCTCATTCCTGACCAATAGGCACACTGAATGCTGAGGCCACGATGGGAGGTAGGAATCCTAAAGTGTCTGGGGAGGAGGGCACAGATATCCCCCCAGTACAGGATTGTATCTACAGTGGTACCTCGGGTCAAGTACTTAATTCGTTCCGGAGGTTCGTTCTTAACCTGAAACTGTTCTTAACCTGAAGCACCACTTCAGCTAATGGGGCCTCCTGCTGCTGCCGCGCTGCCAGAGCATGATTTCTGTTCTCATCCTGAAGCAAAGTTCTTAACCTGAAGCACTATTTCTGGCTTAGCGGAGTCTGTAACCTGAAGCGTATGTAACCTGAAGTGTATGTAACCTGAGGTACCACTGTATTTTGAAAAAAAGTTGTTTGTCTCCTTGCTACGCATCCCAAGCTCTCTTAAGATAAGGTAATGGTCAAGGGACCCCTGACCATTAGGTCCAGTCGTGGCCGACTCTGGGGTTGCGGCGCTCATCTCGCTTTATTGGCCGAGGGAGCCGGCGTACAGCTTCCGGGTCATGTGGCCAGCATGACTAAGCCACTTCTGGCGAACCAGAGTAGCACACGGAAATGCCGTTTACCTTCCCACTGGAGTGGTACCTATTGATCTACTTGCACTTTGACGTGCTTTCAAACTGCTAGGTTGGCAGGAGCAGGGACCGAGCAACGGGAGCTCAACCCGTCACGGGGATTCAAACCGCCAACCTTCTGATCAGCAAATCCTAGGCTCTGTCGTTTAACCCACAGCGCCACCCGTGTCCCTTCTCTTAAGATATCGTAACCAAATTTTGCACGGCCGTTCCCGAGATAAAGGCTTGCACCGTGCTTTTAGAGCAGGTGATTTCCTGCAAAGGATCCTGGGAACTGTAGTTCCTTGCTCACTGAACTACCATTCCCATTGTTGACAGGCGACAGCTCCCAGAATTCAATGCGGGGGGGGGGGTGTCCCATGCTACAAAGGCACATTGGGTTTGCTTTGGATCTACACTGCGGATCTGCCTGTAGATGTTTGGATGAAGTCTGAACCTTTCCAAAGTGTATGGATTTTTAGGGAGATCTTCCTGAGTTTTCCAGGTCCAGAGGTTGGGGAGATGATCTGTTCTGGACACTCCTGGAAGGTGCAGACTCGTAGCCTAAGGGTACGCCTGGACCCAACATAGTTACCGGAGGCCCCTTTCAGACATAGGTGACTGGACCTCCGCACTCCACGCCCTGGTGAACTTCAAGCTGGACTGCTGCAATGCACTTTTTGTGGTGCGGCCCTTGAAGACAGCGCAGGAAGTCCAATTGGTAGCAGCCAGATTACTGCCTGGCTTAGCGCTTGCATGACCTCTTTTCCGTAAGCAACTTAAGAACCCAAATATCTGAAAGGCCACCTCCTTCCCTATGGACCTCCTGGGTGTTCAGATTGGCAGAGGGGCCCCTCTTGGTAGTTCCACCACCCTCAGAAGTTCGGGGGGGTCATGACCCAAGACGGGGTCTTCTCTGCGGTGGCCCCTAAGTTGTGAATCTTTCTCCCTTGGCACCTTCATGAAATAGGTTCCAGAAAATGCTGAAGATGCACCTCTTTTTCTGTTCAGGGAATCATAGAAGTGTAGAGTTCAAAGGGACCCCCAAGGTCATCCATTCCAACCCCCTGAAATGCAGGAATCTCAACGAAAGAATAAACACGGACCAATTCACAGACGGAAGAAAAGCTGTCAGGTGCGATTGGGTCACATCCATGCCATACCTTGAAAGCGCATTTAATGCACCTGGCTTCCACCAAAGAATCCTGGGAATTGTAGTTTAAGGGTGCTGGGAACTGTAGTTCTGCAAGGGGCTGAACTACAATTCCCAGGATTCCTGGACCAGGGGGAAATATACACCGAATGTGTTTTAAATCTATGATGTGCACCATGGACTTGGAGGTCCTCTAAGAACAGTAGCTGGGCCCATCATCTCTGGAGCCTGAACTTCATATAATAATGAAATATTGCAGGGGGGGGGGCCTCAAGGGAAAGTCTCTAAAGAGGAGCGGGCAGGTATCGTCATTTTCTCCCTCCTTCCACCATCCAAGACACAGATCCTGGCCATATTTTGACTTTTTTTTAATTTTTCAAGCATACATTACACTCTCCAGAACAGGTCGCAAGTTGGCGGGGGGGGGGGGAGGGGGGGAGGCAGCAGTGCAGGGGGAGAAAACGTTTTAAGAGCAAAGGAAAATAAAAAAATCTACCCCACTCATCCTCTACCCCACCAGTCCAACCTTCCCTTGGATCGGATACACACCAGATTCTTGCATCCACCCCAGCGAAATTTCTGCACGCAGATTGCGGCTTCTCCCCTCCTTTAAAAAAAATACTCTTTTAGGAAGCTTCCTCGTTATATTTAGACATCTTGGTCCGCCCCCCCTCGCCCCCCCCATAAATTTCCTCGTTTACAAAAAAAGAAGAGAGAACATGTTTTCAGCAAACAAGCACACACCCAAATAGTCCAGCTATTCTTTCCCAAAAGCGATGGTTTCGACGCCAGCCCTGCTGGAGCGAAACTTAAGCAGTTTGACATCGAGTCACCCATTGAAATCGCAGAGGGGAGAGGTGGTTTCAGGAGCTTTGGGGGGTGAAATGGTGCCGGCTCTGACATTAGGCAAAGTGGTGAACAGGGCAGGAGGTCGACAGTAGGTGGCGCCAGAGGCCACGGCAGGCAGAGTCAGAGCCGACGTCATTGGCAGCCTGAGAAAATCTCCTGTTTGGTGTGGTCGGTCTCGGCCGAACCAGAAATATTTGGGGAGCGGGTCCAAAGTTACGGGGAGCAGGAATACAGGCATAGCTGCATTTCTAACCCGGTTTCCTTCAAGAGAGGATCAAGATTTGAGATTAATTTGGAGCGAAAGGACAGTTCCGGAGGTTTTCTTCAGCTCGAATGTGCCGGGGGGGGGGGGGAGTCAGCTGAGTAAGGAGCGCAAACTTTGCCTCTGTGCAGTAGGTTAGCTTCCATCCTACATCAACGCAAGCAGGAAACAGGATCCGAGTTCGAATCAGGGAAAGGTTGCTCCAGGAGGGTGCGAAGGAGAGCCAACGAGGGGAGTGGCCTGGGGAGAGGGGGCGTGGTCTGCAGATGGTTCCGAGGGCCAGGCAGAGAGGTTTGGGGGCCGCTTTTGGCCTCAAGGATCGAGGCTCCTCACCCCTAGGGTCTAAATGACAATTCCCAGCTATCTGATAGCCTCTGGGTGACATCAGACGGAAATCCTACTCAGAGGAGACCCAGGGAAAGCAAGGGAGCGTTCAAGAGGTATACTCTGAGCTTGACTTAGCTGAATCTCGCCCTCCTGCATTTGTTAACTTTTTTAAAAAAAAAGATGGTAAAATGGCAGTAAAAAATTATTGGCCAGCACACATAGAAATGAAGGCAGACTCTGATATATTTCAAACCTGTCGTGTAATGAGCAAATGGATGGAAGTCTTCCACATCTTAATGTGAAAAGCAAAGAGGGGTTTTTTTTGGGGGGGTGGGCAATCAACAGACGACAAAGCTGGCATGGCTCAGGAAAGCTAAGCATACTATTTTTTCCCTTTAACGAACAGAAAGATGTGGGCTTTTTATTTTTATTTTTTTGCAGTGGAACCCTAAAGCGATTCCAGAGTTCAGCCTGGCTGGCTTCATATTTCCTGCAACGGCCCTGCGAATAATAACGAGAGAGAAGGAATGTGGGTGGGAACGATCCGCCACCCGGTGCCAGAGCCTCATGAGGCCTAGAAACTTGAAAGCTGAAGTGCTCCCCCAACACCTGCCCCTAGCGCCCTTCCCATACACCCCACCTCAGAGTTCCTCCTCCTCCTCTTGGGAAACCCCATTCAGTCAGAAGGAGCAATTCTGGAGCGAGGAACTGGCCGGAGGGCTGAATTTCTTTCCGGGGGCAGCATGCCAGCTGTGGGCAGTGGTGCCAGGGAGAAAAATGGGCATAGCAAAGGATATAATTTTCGCTTTTGTGCAGTGGGCTGGTCCTTGCACATTTTCACACAGTCTTCTCTGTGTCCCTGTCAGAGTTCAGGGACAAATCCCAGCCAGGGAACATCATTCAGGATGTGAAGGAGGGATGGAGAGGGGGTGTGGCCTATGGAGAGGGGTGTGGCCTAGGGAGAGTTCTGAGGGCCAAAGAGAGCAGCCTTGGGGGCCGGATTTGGCCTGAGGTTCTCCACCCCTCGGGAGGAGAGTCAGGATGAGTCCTTAGCGATCAGATGGGGGGATGTTTCTGCGGAGAATTTCACGGGGTCAGAGAGAGGAACTTCCAGAAACTGGGGAGGGGGGGGTGCAGGGAAGCATCTGCCACCCACCTGAAATTGCCGGACTACAACTCCCATAATTCCCTCACTGGCCGCGCTGGGGCTGCTGGGAGTTGTAGTATGAGCACCTCCAGAGCCCCACATTCGTGGTTCGACGGGAAGAACTGAGCATCAAGGCTCCTGCAGTCCAAGCAAAATCTCAGTGAAATGTCCCTACCCCAACAGAACGACGAACTTTGCCCAGCTGTGTGCTTTTAACAGGAATATTGCATTTTCTTATATATATATAAAAGGAAGTTCCGAAATTGCCTTGATGTGGTCCAGAGATTTTCTCCCTCCACGATGCTTTGCGGCCAAAGAGGTGACAAGACCTTGCCATCATCTGGACCAGATCCTCTCCATCTTCCGTGTTTGTTCTCTCACTTTGCTTGGTGAAAAAACGTCTCTCCCGTTTTGCTGCCCTTTGGTAGAGGAAGTCGAACATGCAAAGGCCGCCCTGCGTATGGGATGCTTTGCCGCAGGAAACCCAAAAGCGGCCGCACCCCATCTTTAGTGACTGGCACAGAGAAGAGGTCTTCAGGAGCAGGAGCAAAATGCTGGCCAATTGTGGAAGGTGGCGACTGGCTAGTGCCTGTGACGTCACTAACCACACTCTCGCAGGCCTCCCAGTCATTTCAGCAAGGCTTTCACAGGGGAGATTCCGGCAGGGTGGCGCTCTGCCTCCCGCTCTTAAAAAAAACCCGTGCCTCATAGAAAGGTCGATCCTTCTCCCCCTCCCCAGAAAACAGCCAAAAATCCAGTGATTGCACTTCCATGTAAAAAAAACAAACAAGTTACGATAAGTTCCTCTCCAGATTTTTTTGGGGGGATGAAACAGAATGCACTTTTAAAAAATGAAGCAAAATGGCACACACATTATACATTTAAAGCACACGTACCCCGAGAACCGTAGTTTACTCCTATAGCGCTACAATTCCCAGCACCCATAGCAAACTACAGTTCCCAGGCTGATTGGCCTGGGTGTGTGTGTGTGTGGAAGAGGCTTTGGATGTGCTTTAAATGGATGGCATGTTCGCAGACGTAGATGCCTGCCCCGGGCGTCAATCTCCCTCAAACGCCCACCCTGATTCCTTGCAAAGTTCTGAAAAAGCAAAATGCGGCAGCCATGAAACGAAGGACGGCATGAGAGACTGACTGAAGGTCCAGAGATGCTTCTGCATATTTTTTTTTTGGGGGGGGGGAGAAGAGAGAGAGGAAGCGGCAGCTAAGGGAGTGTTGGATTCAGCAAATCTTTCTATGCAAATCTGGGAGGCGAAAATTAGCGGCGGAATAAACTGCTGCGTTTTTGTTGCTGACGCTCTTTTGAAAAAGAAAATCCAATCCGATTTCGTTTGGAATCAGTTTGCATAAGTTACAAAGGGTGTTCGGTGTCTTCTGAGCTTCGCCGACCGGCCTTGACAGGATCCGAGAAGGCCACTTGTGCGAGGGTTGTTTACATACTTATTTCTTTCTTTGGGTTTTCTCAATTCGTTAATTTGCCCGGGACCTGCGAGAAGAGAAGAGATCAGAACAAATAATTACATTCCCTCTCCACCTCCTGCCTGCTCCTCCACCTGAATTGGCAGGGGAAGTGAAAACTACAGTGGTGGATTGCCCTGAATGAATTAAGACAGAGGGAGACCAACCTTAGGATGAGAGGTATACCAGAAGTCCAGGGAGAAAACATTAAAGAAAAATTAATATCAGAATTAGCCCCCTGGCTAGAGATATCAATAGAAGAGGTCGAAAAAGCACTACAATCGGCCTTCAGACTGAAACCAAAGACACTAAGAAATAAAAAATTGGCAGGAGACTGCCTAGTTGTATTCAAGGAGAGAGAAATAAGAAATAGGATACTCCAAAAAAACAGAGAGAAAAGGCTAATTATTGAAGGAATTAACATAGTGATCTTTAAAGACATTCCAGTCAGACTCCTAAAACGCAGGGACTCCTATAAAGAACTGGTGCAGATACTCAAGAAAAACAATATTGAGTTTAAGTGGGAGTTTCCCGAAGGTTTATCTTTCTCATACAGGAGCAAGAGGCAAAAATTGACAAATCCAGAAGAAGTAGAAAAGTTCCTAAGGAAATATAAAGAACTGAAACCACTGAGGGGGGGGGATAAAGACGGGGTGGTGGGAGTTGGGGGGGATCTGGGAGGGGAGGGGGAGAGTTCTGAGGGGGAGGGGGGAGGGGTGGTGGAGACTGAAGAAGCAAGCTAAACTGAAATTAACGGTTGCTCTTTTCATTACTTTATAAGTAAATCACAATGGCATTAAAGGTTTATAGCTGGAACGTTAATGGAATGAATGATAAGGGAAAGAGGAACAAAATTGAGCACATTTTGAAGAAGGAAGGCCTAGACGTCATCTGCCTACAAGAGACCCACATAGCGAGAAAACACAAAAAAATGCTGATTAATCACAGACTGGGAAATGAATTTATCTCTTCAGATTCGAGTAAAAAGAGGGGGGTGGTTATTTACATCAAAAAACAAATTGAGGCGAAACATATATTTAATGATGAAGAAGGAAGGATAGTAGCAGTTCAAATCAACTGGCAGGGAGAAAAGCTAATTTTAGTGGGAATCTACGCCCCCAATGAGAAAAAGTCTGAGTTTTATGAAAGGCTTGAAGGGAAATTACTTGAATATGCTGACCAGAAGATAATACTTCTGGGAGATATGAATGGAGTGGTGTCGTTAGAGTCGGACAGGCAAAGGAATTCTAAAGGGAAAGAGGGGAAGTTACCTAGAACCTTTTTCTCTCTGGCTCAAAGCTGCAATTTAGTGGATATTTGGAGATCTAAACATCCTCTAGATAAACAGTATACATTCCATTCAGAACCTAATGAGTCATTATCAAGAATAGATCAGATCTGGATTTCGAAAGAATTAGTTTTAAGATCAACAAGCGTGGAGATCCAGGTCAGAACAATTTCAGACCACAACCCAATAAAAATGGTATTAAAAGGACAAGAAAGCAGACTAAACAGATGGAAGTTAAGGGACTACTTGCTAGATGACCAAGAGATAGTAGAAAAAGCCCAAAACAGACTAAAGGAATATTTTGAAGATAACTTAGGTAAAGACATAAAGTCAAATGTGGTGTGGGATGCAGGTAAGGCGGTGATGCGGGGCTTTTTCATTCAACAGAGTGCAATTAAAAATAAAAAGAGGGAAAAAGGAAAAAATGAAATTGTTCAACAAATAGCGGAGAATGAACAGAAATTAAGTCAAAACCCAAAAAATAAGAAATTAAAAGAAAACATCAAAGTACTACAATCTCAATATGCAATGTTGATAAATAGAGAGATAGAATGGAAGATTAAAAGGTTGAGACAGAGGAATTTCGAATATGCCAATAAACCCGGGAAACTCTTAGCGTGGCAATTGAAAAAAAGGAAAGAGCAGAATACAATAAACAAGATAGTGGTGGAAGGAGAAGAGATAACTAAGCCTAAAGAAATAAGGAGAGCCTTCTCTGACTTCTACGGAGAACTGTTTAAAAATGCTGACAAGAACAAGATGCGGAAAATAGAGAGATACATAAAATCTAAAAACATTAACAAAATCCCCATAGCTGCAAAAGCAAAATTAAATGCCCCAATCGAGACAGATGAAATCAAAGCAATAATAACGGATTTAAAAAATGGGAAAGCCCCAGGTCCAGATGGGTTTACCAGCAGATATTACAAAGAGATGATATTAGTTTTGTTAAACCCACTACAAGAAGTGATGAACAACATTCTTAAGCAAAGAGAAATACCCGAGACGTGGAAGGAGGCACTGATCACGCTAATCCCAAAGCAAGACTCAGACCCAGAGCAAATTAAAAACTATAGACCGATCTCCTTATTAAATATAGACTACAAAATATTCGCTGGAATTCTGGCAAGAAGACTGAAAGGTATTTTGGTAGAAAGTATCCATAAAGATCAGACCGGCTTCCTGCCTGGCAGGCAAATGAAAGATAATTTAAGAAACATCATAAACATAATAGAATACCTAACAGAAAGAAGTGATAAACAAGGTGCATTGCTATTTGTAGATGCTGAAAAAGCATTTGATAATGTAAGCTGGGAATTCATGCTGAAATATTTTGAGAGTATGGAAGTAGGTTCGGAATTTTACAACGGGATAAAAGCAATATACACGGATCAAAAAGCAAAATTGATAATAAACAACGAGGAGTCGAGGGAAATAACAGTAACAAAAGGAACAAGACAGGGATGCCCGTTATCCCCGTTACTATTCATAATGATACTAGAGATTTTACTAAATTCGATCAGAAACAACAAAGAAATTAAAGGAATCAAAGTGGGCCAACACGAATACAAGACTAAAGCGTTTGCAGACGACCTGGTCGTTACAATCGAAGACCCACTAGACTCAATTAAAGAAGTACTTGCTGAAATCGAACACTTCGGGGAAGTAACGGGCTTTAAATTAAACAAAAGGAAAACAAAAATTATAACCAAAAATATGCATGTAGATCAAATTGAGGAACTACAAAGAGAAACAGAAATAGAAGTGTCCAAGAAAGTAAAATATTTGGGGGTATGGGTAACATCAAAGAATATAGATTTATTCAAAAATAACTACGAAACAACATGGAAAGGGGTTAAGAAAGATATAGAAATATGGAGCAGACTCAAACTATCATTTTGGGGCAGAATAGCCACAATTAAAATGTCGGTCCTCCCAAGAATATTATTTTATTTCCAAAATATCCCAGTGATCAAAGGCACAAAGATATTTAATTCCTGGAACAAAGTGATTTCTAAATTCATCTGGCAAGGGAGGAAGCCGAGAATAAAATTTAAAATTCTGACTGACGCTAAGGAAAGGGGAGGCTTCGCCCTGCCAGATTTGAAATTATACTATGAGGCCTCGTGCCTATGTTGGGTAAGAACCTGGATAAAACTAGAAGACACGGAAGTGTTAGATCTAGAGGGCCACAACAATCGATTTGGGTGGCATGCTTACTTGTGGCATGAAAAGAAGAAGGTGCATAGGGAATTTGTTAAACATATTTTCAGGGGTTCTCTGTTGGAAGTATGGGAAAGGTATAAAGCTGCGTTAGAACCAAAAACACCAAAGTGGCTGTCACCACTAGAAGCCATGTCGGTTACCAGGAAAGATAAGAGTACAAAATGGGCAACTTATGAACATCTGCTAAAGAAGGAGGAAGGAGAATGGAAGTTGAGACCATATGAACAGGTTAAGTTTTTAGTCTATGATTGGCTACATTACCATCAGATAAATGGAATGTTTAAGAAAGATGTTAAGGAGAATGGATATGCGGATAAGAACTCCAGATTCCAAACAGAGATTTTAGATAACAACATAAAAATCCTGTCCAAAATGTATAAGCAACTTTTAGAATGGAACTTAGCTGACGAGGAAGTCAAGGTTGCAATGATTCATTGGGCTAGAGATCTAGGTCGAATTGTCTATTTCGAAGAATGGGACAAACTTTGGAATCAACATCTAAATTTTTCGGCCTGTGTGGTACTCAAAGAGAACCTAATGAAAATGTTCTATCGCTGGTACTTGACCCCAGTTAAACTAGCCAGAATGTATGGATCATGTAACAAATGTTGGAAGTGCAAAGAAAAGGAGGGGTCCTTCTACCATATGTGGTGGGAATGCCAAAAGGTTAAAAAGTTTTGGGAGAGTGTTTATAACGAACTAAAGAAAATATTAAAATATACTTTTGTTGAAAGGCCGGAAGCGTTCCTGCTTGGTATGGTGGGAAGGGAGATAAAGAAAGAAGATTACAGGTTATTCCAATATGCAACTACGGCAGCAAGAGTTCTAATAGCTAAAAATTGGAAATTAGAGGGTCTACCGACACTGGAGGAATGGAGATACAAACTATTGGAATACGCGGAGATGGATAGGCTGTCAGGCAAAATAAGATACTTAAAAGATCAGAGATTTGTTAAAGATTGGGAAAGTTTTACGAAATATCTGGAAAACTTAACTGATGATCAGATAACTCTAGTCGGCTTCAAAACTGCTTTGTAATATCTAAGGGTAATGTCAAAAAGGACAGGGGAGAAGGTAAATGACTTACGGCATTACAATCAATGGAATGCAGATATATTGCAATTATCAGAATGGACGATTCGTGGTAAGATTGAAGGAAGTCTTTATTTATGTAGTATGTGATGATTTGATTTATTATATTCTGTATTTTGTATTTTGATTTTGTAAACCAATAAAAAGCATTATGAAAAAAAAAAAAAAGAAAAGAAAACTACAGTGGTGCCTCACAAGACGAAATTAATTCGTTCCGCGAGTTTTTTTGTCTTGCGATTTTTTCGTCTTGCGAAGCACGGTGTCGGAAAAGTTTTGGAAAAGCTTCAAAAATCACCAAAGTCTTCAAAAACCTCAAAAAAGGCTACCACACCGCCTGCTACGAATTGCTCCTCAAAGCCAAGTCGCAACTGTATTAACGGTTTTAAGAAAAAGGAAACAAACTTGCAAGACGTTTCCGTCTTGCGAAGCAAACCCATAGGGAAAATCGTCTTGCGAAGCAACTCAAAAAACCGAAAACCCTTTTGTCTTGCGAGTTTTCCGTCTTGCGAGGTACCACTGTACTTAGAAAACAGCGTCTAAGCTACGTATTTTAACTCAAGACTTCCCTGGCAGGCTGCCCTCTAGGCAGTGGGGACTGTGGGATGTGATGCATAAGTAGCAGTCAAGTACAACATTCCTTGTTTTCCTAGAGTGGACATGCAAAGAGGATGTTTGTTCCAGCCAGTCGAAAACTTCCTGTTTCCTCCTGGGCTGGAGCATCCTTCCTTTTGCATGTGACCAGAGGTGGGCGTGACCTTACCTGTGCAGGTAACAAAAGCACAAGACATGCAGCCCCCCTCCCTTCTTCTCCATCTTCCTTTCGTCTTGTGAACTGCAGTGACTACCAGTCTGCAGTCACTGGGATTAACCCCCTATATGGGGTGGATCCATATCTACATATTTGTGACTAAGCCTGCCTTCAGGGATCCAACTGTGAACTGATGATGTGAGTAAACTTCTTTTATATATACAGTGGACGCTCGGGTTGCGAATGTGATCCGTGCAGGAAGCACATTCGCAACCCGCAGCGCCGTGTCTGCACACGTGTGGGTTGCGACTCAGCGCTTCTGCGCATGTGCAAAGTGCAATTTAGCGCTTCTGAGCATGCGCCGAAACCCGGAAGCAACCCGTTCAGGTACTTCCGTGTTGGGCGTGGTGCGCAACCCGAAATCGTGCAACCTGAAGCGTCTGTAACTGGTATGACTACTTTAAACAAGATTGTGGCGTATTCTTTTAAGAGGGATATACGGGAACTTACTAGGAACCGGTGGGTTAAACCACAGAGCCTAGGGCTTGCTAATCAGAAGGTCGGCAGTTTGAATCCCCGTGACGGGGTGAGCTCCCGTTGCTCGGTCCCTGCTCCTGCCAACCTAACAGTTCGAAAGCACATAAAAGTGCAAGTAGATAAATAGGTACCGCTCCGGCGGGAAGGTAAACGGCATTTCCGTGTGCTGCTCTGGTTCGCCAGAAGCGGCTTAGTCCTGCTGGCCACATGACCTGGAAGCTGTACGCCGGCTCCCTCGGCCAGTAAAGCGAGATGAGCGCCGCAACCCCAGAGTCAGTCACGACTGGACCTAACAGTCAGGGGTCCCTTTACAAGGTACCTAATAGTAAGAGGCTTAAACTAGCCTGCAACCAGCTATCTGCTCTGCGTTTAAAAGGGGGATGTAAAACTCTGCTAAGTTCTGGAACCATCCCCAACCTTTGGCCCTCTAGATGTTTTGGCCTACATCTCCCATGATCCCTAGCTAACAGGACCAGTGGTCAGGGATGATGGGAATTGTAGTCCAAAACATCTGGAGGGCCAAAGGTTGGGGATGCCTGTTACAGAACTTGCTAGCGCAAGTTAGAAAAGGTATTAATAAACAATATATCCTCTGCTGCCTCCCTGAACACTCCCACAGGGACTAGAGCTCAAACCTTGGGCAGGGAGCCAGGATTCCTGCTTCTACGGCAGAACAAGAAGCTAGTCCTTAATGATCAGATGGGGAACTTATTTTAAAAAAAGGAAGAAGGGATTTTCGTTTCTAGCAAGGCACTTACACGGAAGAGAAAGCGGGGGAAATACCACAGAGCTACAAAACATGGGAGCTGCTCCACTGTCGATCTCGGCCGCATTTGGATCTCATTTCATGCATTGCTCCCGTCTGATGGAAGAGAGAGAAAGAGATCGAGGTTAGGACTAAGCAGCAGGAATACCTTTTTGAAGGCAAAAGCTGTTTGGTGGTGGAAAAAACAATGCTGTCCAGGGTTGTAAAGACTGCAGAGAGAATAATTGGGTGCACTCTTCCCACCTTGGATCAAATCTACGCTTCCAGGTGCCATAAGAAAGCGGCAGAGAAGCGCAGGATCGTGCGC
Organism: Podarcis muralis; assembly: GCF_964188315.1. Taxonomy (NCBI): domain Eukaryota; kingdom Metazoa; phylum Chordata; class Lepidosauria; order Squamata; family Lacertidae; genus Podarcis; species Podarcis muralis. Next base: position 3,641,629 of record NC_135670.1, read on the forward strand.
ACCCTGGAAATGATCTCTTTCAGCTTCTGCCTTCTGGAAGAAGGTACAGGGTTATAAAGATTAGGACTAGCCGCCTGAGAAACAGTTTCTACGCAAATGCAATTCTGGTTCTAAATTCAGCATAAGGGGTCTCTGTAGTATAGTGTATTTTATAGTATAGTATAGTATAGTATAGTATAGTATAGTATAGTATAGTATAGTATAGTATTTTAAAATGGGGTTTCAGAGTTTTTAGGGGTTTTTATAGTATAGTATAGTATAGTATAGTATAGTATAGTATAGTATAGTATAGTATAGTATAGTGTATTTTTAGGGACACGGGTTGCGCTGTGGGTTAAACCTCACTGCCTAGGACTTGCCGATCATATGGTCGGCGGTTCGAATCCCCGCGGCGGGGTGAGCTCCCGTCTTTCGGTCCCAGCTCCTGCCCACCTAGCAGTTCGAAAGCACTCTTAAGTGCAAGTAGATAAATAGCTACCGCTTTATAGCGGGAAGGTAAACGGCGTTTCCGTGCGCTGCGCTGGTGCCGGCTCGCCAGATGCAGCTTCGTCACGCTGACCACGTGACCCGGAAGTGTCTCCGGACGGCGCCGGCTCACGGCCTCTTAAGTGAGATGAGCGCGCAACCCTAGTCGGTCACGACTGGCCCTGACGGGCAGGGGTACCTTTACTTTACCTTATAGTGTATTTTAAAATGGGGTTTCAGAGTTTTTAGGGGTTTTTGAATGTTTTATGTAGTTTTTCAGTTTCATTGATCTGTATGGGACAATGACAATATTGTATATTGTATATTGAACGGAAGAGCTTGGAAGGTAGCGGACCCTCCTTTTTCAAGCAGGCCCATCTGTCAGGATTCCTGCATTGCACGGGGTTGGACTAGATGATCCTTGGGTTCCCTTCCAAGTCCTCCATTCTACGACGACGGTGTCGGAAGTGGTCCTGCCACAGCACCTTCGATTCCTCGCATCCCAGCTGGATGCTGGGGTTCGTAACCAATGGCTCTCGAGTAGATTCTTTGAACAGGCCTAAGTTAGCCCACCTTCATTCGTTCAGATGGGTCTACTCAGAGGAGGTTGGATCCGGCCCACGGGGATGCAGAGTGCAGGACTGGGGAGATGAATTGTGGGACGAAAAGAGGAGGGCAACTCATAAAACCACCACCTTGGAAATGCAGAAAGGGCCTCCAAGACAAAATAAAAACACCAAAAAATAGAAGAAAAGAAAAAAGAGAGAGGGGGGGAATAAAAGGGACTTCCAACCCTCTGTTTGTCAGATACAAAAAAAATAAATCACTGAAAATATTCACTCTATATTCAAGAGAGCGGGGCCCTGAGCTATAGCTTGTTTAGCTTATACGTAAATCTGGCACTGGGGGTGAAGCGACCGGGGTGGCAAAGGCAGGGCGGGTTTTTGGCTGGCGCTATCTCAGCTGGAGAAGCGAGGGCGCGGCGTCTGGCTGCTGTTCGGATCTCCCTTTCGCACACAAGACTCTCAGCGCCAGCTGGTCGAGGAAGGATGAAGCCCAGAAGCACACAGAGGCATGTTTGCAAAAGGGGAGGGCAGGCTGTGGCAAGCCCAGGTTTTGCCAGCCCTGGCGTTCTGAACCTGTCAAAGCTGCAGCTTTCGAGCCTGATTAATAAGCAGGGCTCTCTGTTCCCTGGCAAACGTCAAAAACGTCCTCTTCCATCTCACCACATTGTTGGAGGGGTTGTGATCAGCTTGGCACAGCTTATCCTTTATGGCAGGAATTTAACTTTGACACAAATGGTAAATATTACAAGGATTGCCATACGTCTGGGGTTTTTTTACTTTAAAAAACTCACCAACTTTCCTTTAAAAATTGAACAATTTCCCCCCAAAAAAGCTCAGCCAACTTTGTGTCCGGACTTCTTGAAATATGGCAACCCTAATAGAAATCATGAAGATGGAGTATTTAAAAAAGAGAGGGAAATGTTTGCAGGATATTTGAAGAATCGTGTTAACAGGTTAAACTTTAGCAGGGTAAACTCAGCAGTTTAGAGTATATAAAGATAGGAGGCGGAAGGAGAACAAAAGAATTTATGGAGCAATTTAAAAATGCAGCCGTAAATGGGTATATATACAGAACCACGGAAGGGGAAGTCGATGATTCTGATTGTATGAGTAAATTGAATGGAATGTGAAAATTTGTAATGGAAAAATGTATATTTTTTTTCATTAAAAAAGAAATACTAATGAAACGAGGGTTTGCTGTCCAAAATTAATGTTGCCAAATATTTCTGATGATACCAAGATTGTCAAAAGAACTGGCCTTATATATGATCTTGACAGATGGGCTAGTAATTGCATCTCAACAGAAAACAGCCCAGAATTTCGCACTTGGTATCGCTCGCTTTGCAATATTGGTATAATGGAGCAAATTATGCATGATTTGAGATATTGACAAGGACCAGAAGCTCCAGACACTTTAAATATGATTATGCGTTCCTTTACAGCTAAACCAGTCCACATCACAAGCCTGAAAATGTTTGGGATTTTGGTTGTTGTTTTTTTAACCCATGTGCAACTGAACTCATTCTACATGCCTGATTTACAGTTTTGTTTTTCCTCTTTAGATTTGCATCTGTGACTGCAACTGCCCTCTCTGGTTTATATACATTATAAAATTAAATAAAAAAACAAAAAAACTTTACAAAACCAAAATTAAAAATGAGGCCAGTTCGGCTGTCGCCCTCAAACAGCCGCTAGAGGGCAGGCGAGGGCAAACCTTTCCTTCCCCATAGAACCTAATGAAAAACCCACTTCCTGCCATTTGCTAGAGTGGATGGGGAAGGTTTGTATCTGCTGCGTGGAAACGCCCAACTCCTTCTGAACCCAAACCGAACCGCCAAAGAGAACAGAGGTTTACCATGGGAAGACCCTCATTCGCCATGTCTCCGGACCCGATGTGCGTCAGGTGGACGAAATTCATGGGCTCCCCTATCATGCTGCGGTCGATTCTCCGCCGCGTCTTCTTCGGCTGCGGGGGGAGAGCGGAGGAACAGGACAGAAGGGAAACATCACCACCGGAGTCGAGGAAACACAGAAACGGGGCTTCGCCTGAGCCAGAAGGCGAGCAAAGCCTTTGGCGCATTGGAAGCGCCACTTGGAAGAGTCCGGTTGCTGGGTCAGGCCAAAGGGGGTCCATCAAGTCCAGCCCCCCTTGTTCCCACAGAGGCCAAATGCTCCAAGAACCGGACTGTCTCGCCAGAGTGGTGCATGCTCTGGTTATCTCCCGCTTGGACTACTGCAATGCACTCTACGTGGGGCTACCTTTGAAGGTGACCTGGAAACTACAACTAATCCAGAATGTTGCTGCCAGACTGGGGACTGGGAGCGGCCGCCAAGACCACATAACACCGGTCTTGAAAGACCTACATTGGCTCCCAGTACGTTTCCGAGCACAATTCAAAGTGTTGGTGCTGACCTTGAAAGCCCTAAATGGCCTCGGTCCAGTAGACCTGAAGGAGTGTCTCCACCCCCATCATTTAGCCCGGACACTGAGGTCCAGCGCCAAGGGCCTTCTGGCGGTTCCCTCATTGCGAGAAGTGAGGTTACAGGGAACCAGGCAGAGGGCCTTCTCGGTGGTGGCACCCACCCTGTGGAACGCCCTCCCACCTGATGTCAAAGAGAACAACAACTACCAGACTTTTAGAAGCCATCTGAAGGCAGCCCTGTTCAGGGAAGCTTTTAATGTTTAACAGACTACTGCATTTTAATACTTTGTTGGAAACTGCCCAGAGTGGCTGGGGAAGCCCAGCCAGATGGGTGGGGTATAAATTCTATTCTATTCTATTCTATTCTATTCTATTCTATTCTATTCTATTCTATTCAGAACCTGGAAATCTGGATAGATTGCACCTGGAGCTGGAGGTTCCATAGGAACACCCAAAGATCCTGGCTACCAGATCAGGCCCAAGGGGACCCATCCAGTGGCGTAGCGTGGGGGGTGCAGGGGGGGCCGGCCGCACCGGGCGCAACATCTGGGGTTAGGGCAAATCCACAGGTTAGGGGGCGCAAATCCACGGGTTAGGGGGCGCAAATTACTTGCCTTGCCCCGGGTGCTGACAACCCACGCTACGCCACTGGACCCATCTCTTGTACAGAATCCGGTTCTTAAGAGTAGCCAACCAGAACCCGGATGGAAAACCGCAAACAGGAGCTGAGCTCTGCCCTCCTGCAGTTTCCAGCAACTGGTATTCAGAATCATAGCTGCCTCTGAGATAGACTCATGGAATTGTAGAGTTCGAAGGGACCCTGGGGCCATCCAGTCCACCCCTGCAACACAGGAATCTTTTGCCCAATGGGGACTTTGAACCAACGAACCCGAGAATCAGGGTCTCACGCTCTACCGACTGAGCTATTGGAAGCAGATTGTCGGATGAGGGCGATTTCTGCTCATTTGTCATTAGACCTGTTAGTGATTAATTACCGAAAATCTCTATGTGATTTAAGAGGCAGTTTTTAATGTTTGATGCCTTATTGCCTTTTTACGTTTCGCTGGAAGCTGCCCAGAGTGGCTGGGGAAACCCAGTCAAGTTATACCTTGTGCCACAGAAACAAGAGAAAACAACACGATCCGTCCAAATAAACAGCTGCAGGAAACTTTGCCAGTGTGTTGGTAACAAAAACAGTCATTATCTCAAGCCGCTGTCACACTGTACATTCAATGTACTCTGATACCACCCTAAACGGTCGAGGCTTTCCCCCAAAGGATTCTGGGAGCTGTAGTTTGTTACAGGTGTGAAGAGTTGTCAGGCGACTGTTCCCCACTATTCGCCTCCCAGAGCTACAGTTTCCAGAGTGGCTTAGCAGTCAACCCCTCTTGGGGGAAATAATAATAATAATAATAATAATAATAATAATAATAATAATAATAATTATACCCCGCACATCTGGGCGGCTTACAGCATACAGTGGTACCTCGGTTCTCGAACGTAATCCTTTCTGGAAGATGGTTTGACTTCCGAGGTGCGTTTGAAAACTGAGGCGCAAAGGGCTGGCTGAGAGTTCAATTGGAAAAATGGAAAAACAGGCAGCGGAAGCCGTTTGACTTCCGAGGTGCGTTTGAAAACGGAAGCAATTACTTCCGGGTTTTCGGCGTTTGAAAAACGTTCGGCTTCCGAGACGCTCGAAAACCAAGGTACCACTGTATCTTAAAACATATTAAAAACGTCGAGCCTTAAAAAACGCTTGCCAACTCTCTGCACTGGAGCATTCCAAGGGCAGGAAAAACCACCCCCAAGGGCCAAATTCAGACCTCTGGCCTGCTGTTCTCCACACCTGGGCTAAGAGATTCGGGACTACCCACCTGCTGCGATTTCTCTACGACGCAGCAACCCAGCTTGTGCCAGAAATCGCTCATATTCGTTGAGGATTCCAGCTTTCCGCCTAGTGGGTCGATCTCCTCTCAGATACTGGTAAGCCGGACCCCTTTCCACGTGCCGGATCCTTCTCTACGCAGGAATGTTTCTGCGACCGCCGCGACCCAAAGCTGCTTTCTTCCTCCCCACCACCACTGTAGGGTCCAGAAAATTCACACGGCGGCCTCCGAGATCATTCCGCGAGCTGAGACGATTCTGCCGTTCCGGAGAAAAGACGCCGGCGGAGATTTGCGGAGTTTGTTCCCGTGCCCTGACAGCGAGGCAGAAGCAAATAGGACTCCTCGGACGTTGTTTGAAGTCTACCTTTGGGGAAGGGAGGAAAGAGAGTCATTTAGGAGATTTTAAATATTCCTTAAGAACATGAAGGTGTCAGAAGAGGCGTTCTGGATCAGCTCAGCAGCCTGGTCTCATAGCAGCCATTGTACAGACAGGAAGCTGGGGTTAATGGGTCACTGGTCTGATCCTGCAACAAGGCTCTTATTTTTATATGGAGGGCTCCCCCCCCCCCCCGCTTGAATCGCTCAGAAACCCCACCCACCCTTGGCGAATCCAGGGTCATGTTGAGGAACGATGGGAGGCTGAGATCTGACTTCCTGCAAATCCTGCGCTGCAAATACTCCAATGGGAGCTGCGTGACGACAGCATTGCGTTTCTATGTATATAGCAAGAAACTCCAAACAGCATCAGCTACGAGTATTAGGATCGCAGAGGCTGTGGTGTTTTTTCTGGCCAATTAATTTGAATTTCAAAGAATTTAACTTCAAATTTAGTACAAGTTGAAAATATTTTTTATAAGTTGGTTTCCCCTTGATGTTTTCATTCCCACCCTTTCCTGCTGTATTAAATGTTTGTTTTCCTTCTGGGATTGTACCCCAAAATGTGTTTTATAAACTTGTCTCCGACCGTAATAAATTATCTATCTACAACATACTTTTATCTATTATATTTCCCCTTCATTACAATTAATTATTCCTTCATTTCCCCCCATTTAAAAATTCATTGTCGATTTCCCACCCGCTGCTATGTTAGATCCTGTTCGCACTTCCGTGGACTTTAATAATTTTCCAGATAGTCCAAAGAAGGCTCCAAACTTCCATAAAGCTTTCAATATTTCAACATCTTAATCTCTTAATTATACTGTCTCCTTTGTCATGCCCAAGGCTTAATAACCCTTTCCTGCCCTGTTTTGGTCCTGAGGGGGAAATTCTCTTTTGGGGAAGACTGTTAATTTGACTTTACTTCCCTTTTCTTAAAAGGACACCTTCTTACTGAAGGGCGTTGCAACGCAGATCGCCCCACAATTTCCCTTCGAGGAAGATCAGACCCAGCAGATAAGACCTCCTTTTCTACTGGTCGACTTGACTGCTCTCTGCAGATAACAGGAAACCGAATGTTTCCATAGAACCAGACTGGAGTGACTTATTTTTCGTAAAAAAAGAACTCTAAACGAAAAAGACGCCACTTCCTCATTTTGAAAGCGTTGCCACAGAGAGAGACTCAGCGAGGGTCACTGGCTCTGGGGCTTGGATTTCCCAAGCTTTCGCGGCCGCCTGCGTCACACGACAGGCCGGAAAGTCATAACACAACCGCTGCGCAATCTGATGTGTGTTTACTGAAAATTGAGCCCACTGAGCTCAGCGGAGCTTGCTCTGCGTCGGATCCCAGCCTTGCAAATAATAAAAAGCCCAATTTTTTAAAAAAATACAGAGGTCACACATTTTGAGCACTCTTACAACGCTTAAGGAACCATAGTTCCTCTCTGCAAAGAATCTTGGGAACTGTAGCTGACCTACTACGGTGCTGCGGTTCCCAGAGCCCTGAACAGAAACTATGTTTCTCAGCAATATTTGTGGGAAGCCATGTGGCCAGTTGGTTAGAGAGTGTTCTGGTGGGCAGAGATTTCAGTCCCCCACTTTTTTTCTGAACAAACACAAACCACTGTGTTGCAAAATGTAAGAATCTGCAAAAATGCAATAGCAACACAATGACTAATAACTGTGAGGGAATACAGTGGTACCTCGGGTTAAGTACCGGTACTTAATTCGTTCCGGAGGTCCGTTCTTAACCTGAAACTGTTCTTAACCTGAAGCACCACTTTAGCTAATGGGGCCTCCCACTGCTGCTGTACAGCCAGAGCACGATTTCTGTTCTCATCCTGAAGCAAAGTTCTTAACCTGAAGCACTATTTCTGGGTTAGTGGAGTCTGTAACCTGAAGCGTATGTAACCTGAAGCATATGTAACCCGAGGTACCACTGTATATCATGTGTTATGATGTCATTCAAAATATACGACTAAGCCACTTTAAAATGATGTATATATCATACAACACATCTCACAAAATATACAAGTAACTTCAAGTTGTTATGGGTATCAGAGTCAAACAAAGAATCAAACAGATCAAGGAATAGCAAGGAACGCCAAGCCGTCTCTCAAAGGAAGACATCTCACAAAAGTCTCAAATAACAACAACAATAACAACAACAACAATTTTTTATTTGTACCCCGCCATTCTGGCTGGGTTTCCACCGCCACTCTGGGCAGCTTCCAACAAAGATTGAAAATACATCAAAATACATAAAAAAGGAAGACGTCTCTCCGAAGTCTCAAAGGACAGTCTATCCGGAATAGTTCAACTGATTCGGAATAAGGTCTTCATCAGCTGGAAATGGAATATAAGGCATTGCAAGCAATGAATGACAACAAAACTGTTTTGTTCCATAGGTTAACTTTTCTTCTCCCGGTCCTGAATTGTCCAGCATTCAGCTTAGCTGGAGGTCCACGAGTTCGAGTGCCACAAGAGAGGCAGGAAAACTCTTCCCTATCCGCTTTCTCTATGCCGTACATCATTTTATAAACTTCCACCATGTTGCCTCTTAACGATGGATAGATTCGAACTCTGGTCTCCCAGGCCTTAGTCTGACACACTGGGATCTTTTCAACCAGACTCAAGACTGGACAGATAGAGGAGATCCTTCTAAATACAGATCAGGGCATGAGCTCACCCTAGCGGTTGGAGGCAAATTCATGGTGGAGGAGGAGGCTATCAGTGGCTACTAGCCAGGATGGAACCTCCAGGTCCAGAGGCAGTCTATCTAGATTTCTAGGTGGTTGGGGGCAATTGACCACAGAGGGAACAGGATACCGGACTAAGATGGGCCCCTTTTGGCCCGATCCGGCAATATGCTCTCCTGATGCTTCTTATGCTGACTGTTCTGTGCTTTGGTAAGTGAAGGCGGAGGGAAGGAGTTTCCGCCGGGGATTTCGCAAAGCGGAATTAAGAAGAGATTTTTGTTAAAGGCATCATTTGAGCAAACTGCTGGGGAAGGCCCAGCCAGCCCCCAAGTCTGTCTGCTGTGGGATCAGCCAGACAGGAACAATGCGCGGCCTTCATCCCTCCGGCGGGGCTGGCCGGCAGCCGCTGCGGCTGATCACCAGGGTTCCCGTCTGTTGCCAAAGGATGACGGAGGCACCGGGACAGAGTCATGGAGCAAATTGCTGTTTTTGCAAGCGGAGAAAAGCTTTGTCAGGAAGAAGGAAAAACGTGACTCAGCAAAGAGTCTTTGCTCCTTTTCCTGGGACGGGAGAACGTTCTCCCCCCCCCCCCAATTTTTTTTTTATTAGTTTTCACAATATTATAAACAAACAAGACAAACAAACATAAATCATAGCCTTATTGAAAATTACAGTTATTAACTTTGTTAAGTGACTTCCTCGCTTCCCCTTGGTTGAATTTCATTGCATGTCCTTTTAACGGTTTTCCAAATCCCAATTTTTATGAAATTTAACTTAAAACATGAACATCCTTTGATCTTATGGAATTAAACATATTAATTCATCACTTAACATAAATAAAATCCCATTAAGTATCTGCAAGCTATTTTCAGTTAGTTTAACTTAACAAATTTAACTAAATAATCATTAAATTTATTCCACTCTTCCTGATACTCTTCCTGATACTCCACCAACGTTCTCTCGGGGGGCTTCCACAGATTTCCTCCGCTCGCTTTGCGATCCTTCAAGGTCCCCAAATTTGAGCCGTGTCCGCATGGCGTCCACTTGAGAAACTCCCCTTTCCCTCAAACAGGCTTCAATCCAATTAGGAAATGGAAGCCGTGGTTCAGCGGAGGTGTGGACGTAAGAAGAGACTTGCAGCTGGATCAGGTCCAGGCCTGGTCCAGCCTCCTGTCCTCTCAAATACGACCCTAAGAACTCAAGAATTCAGATAGACTACCTCTGCACCTGGAGGTTTCATACAAACACCATAGGAACCCTGCAGCTGGAACAAGTCAGCAGTAACACATCTGAATAGCGGTGGAGGGAAACCACCGGACAGGGAAACACAGTAACGCTCGAATCCTGCACACGTTCTCCCCCACGATGTCCACACACCCCTTGTTTCTAGCTCTCTTTCAAATCAGAACCAGTGAAAGTCCTGTCTGAGTGCCTGGAGGCAGTTGGAGGATGGATGGCGGCTAACAGATTGAGGTTGAATCCTGACAAGACAGAAGTACTGTTTTGGGGGGACAGGGGGCAGGCGGGTATGGGGGACTCCCTAGTCCTGAATGGGGCAACTGTGCCCCTGAAGGACCAGGTGCGCAGCCTGGGAGTCATTCTGGACTCACAGCTGTCCATGGAGGCACAGGTTAATTCTGTGTCCATGGCGGCTGTCTATCAGCTCCATCTGGGACGCAGGATGAGACCCTCCCTGCCCACAGACTGTCTCGCCAGAGTGGTGCATGCTCTGGTTATCTCCCACTTGGACTACTGCAATGCACTCTATGTGGGGCTACCTTTGAAGGTGACCCAGAAACTACAACTAATCCAGAATGGGGCAGCTAGACTGGTGACTGGGAGCGGCTGCTGAGACCACATAACACCGGTCTTGAAAGACCTACATTGGCTCCCAGGACGTTTCTGAGCACAATTCAAAGTGTTGGTGCTGACCTTGAAAGCCCTAAATGGCCTCGGTCCTGTATACCTGAAAGAGCGTCTCCACCCCCATCGTTCTGCCCAGACACTGAGGTCCAGCTCCGAGCGCCTTCTGGCGGTTCCCTCCCTGCGAGAAGCCAAGTTACAGGGAACCAGGCAGAGGGCCTTCTCGGTAGTGGCACCCGCCCTGTGGAACGCCCTCCCACCAGATGTCAAAGAGAACAACAACTACCAGACTTTTAGAAGACATCTGAAGGCAGCCCTGTTTAGGGAAGCTTTTAATGTTTGATGTATTATGGTACAGTATTTTAATCTTTTGTTGGAAGCCGCCCAGAGTGGCTGGGGAAGCCCAGCCAGATGGGCAGGGTATAAATAATAAATAATAATTATTATTATAATATTATTATTATTACTTAAGGCAGCAACAACAGAGGACCGTGGGAAGAATTCACCCTGCACCAGGGAAGGTGTTATTTTGGCCCCGGGACTAATGTCAAGGCCAGGGAACGAGTCTTCCAGGGCCTGCGCAGGAGGGGAAAAATAAAACAAAACAAGATTTTCGCTTCCTGTTTGCCTTCGGGAATGAAATCACCTGGAGACCCGTTGCTGAATTGGACTGATGGCCTGCCAAATCAGGCATCCCACTTCCAACCCATCAGACGTCCCCCGGCAAGCAAGCAAGCAAGCCCTCCCTTATTACCCATCCCTAGGAAATAGTTATATTCGGCGGTAGACTGCTCCTGTACATGGAGGCTCCATCTGCTTCTCCAAGCCAACAGATGGCAGTAGACCAACCTAACCACACAGGATTTTCCTTGACAGATCAGACCAACACGGGTCCATTGTGCCCAGTCGCCTGCTCCTGATGGAGGACAGCAAGTTACTTCCTGGAAGCTTATAAACAGGGCAGAGAAGAACAGCAGCAAGAATACTCATTGCAAAGTATTGGAAGACACAAGATCTACCCATCTTGGAAGAATGGCAGATGAAGGTGATAGACTATATGGGACTGGCAGAAATGACTGGCAGAATCCGTGACCAGGGAAGAGAGACGGCGGAAGAAGATTGGAAGAAATTTAAAGACTATCTCAGGAAACATTGCAAAATTAATGAATGTTAGAACGATGTTGATTTTAGAAATTAAGTGGTTGTCAGTTGTAATGATTAAGTAAAAAGAAAAGAAAGGCCAAAAATTAAGTTAAATTAAGGGAGAGGATTTGCTGAACTAATGAATTAGAAATTGGAATACAGAAAGGGGAGGTATGAGGAGGTCAGGGAAGTAAGTTATAAGAAAATAAGGGATTGAAATTATACTTGTTTTTGTTTGTGTTTTGTTTGTATTACTGTTTTTTCTTTTATATAACTTTTGAAACTTTAATAAATATCTTAAAAAAAATAAAATAAACAGGGCAGAGAAGAAACAGCCCCCATTCTCGGTTTCCCCTCTCATTTTCTCTGGGGTCTGGTATCCTCTCATTCTCTTCCAGAAATTTGCCTCGCCCCGCTTTTAAGGCTACCCGAGCCTGTGGCTACTACTTCACGTCTTCCGGCCGCGTAAGAGTCCATAAATTCAAATTAATTGCCCAGGGAGGACACAACACAGGGCGAACACTCAGGTACACGCCACCCAGGAGAGCGCAGTAAGGTGGCAACGCCCCTAACTGTGACAAAGCCGGAAAAACAAAGGTATAATTGGTTTTATACATCGTGGTGTAGCGGTCAGAACCTGGGAGACCAGAGTTCGAATCCTGCCACGCAGGCATGAAGCTCACTGGGTGCGGCCCCAGGGACTAGTCAGTCTCTCAGGCTAGTCTACCTCACAGGGCTGCTGTAAGGATATAAATCGGTAGTACGACTCATGCAACACGTTGGCGACTAATATACAAACAATAATTACCAAAACAATTATACATTCTTTATCAATCTTCTGAGAAAAATACAAAAGCCACAGGGACTTGTGAACTACCCAACTTAAGATGAACTTATAATGTCTGGTTTCAATGGATTTTTCAAATGCTTAACTCAGTCTTTTGTTATCTTTATCTTTTTAGGTAAGTTCATGAAGATACCAATGAAGGGTAAGTTCGGTGTTGTTCACAATACTGAGAGATGCTAGTGGAGTTGTAGATGGATATTAATGAAGTTGCAGACAGGATCTACAGCTTCACTAGCATCTCTCAGTATTGTGAACAACACCGAAGGACCTCAGGTGGTGTACATGTTTCTCCATATTTTATATTACTATCAAGCATAGAACAAAATCATCCCAGAAAACAGGTGTGAAATATTCAAGCAGAGTGAGAGAGAGAGGGCCAGAGACATCCGTAATACCGTATTTTTCGCTCTATATGACACACTTTTTACCTCCTAAAAAGTAAGGCGAAATGTGTGTGCGTCTTATGGAGCGAATGCAGGCTGCGCAGCTATCCCAGAAACCAGAGGGATCGCTGCGCAGCGCGCCCTCTCGCTGTTCTAGCTTTTGGCTTAGCAGTGCGAAGCCTCCTCAGGGCAGCGGGAGCCTTCATCTAGCTTCTGGGATAGCTGCGCAGCCTGCATTCATAACAGACACACACATTTCCCCTTACTTTTTAGGAGGGAAAAAGTATGTCTTATAGAGCGAAAAATACGGGCTGCCCTTCTCCCTCCTTGGGGAAAAGCCTGCAAGTGCCGCATACACGCTCCTCGCGGCTCGTGAAAGGGAGCGCTGAGCAGAGCCTGGGATGCATACAGGCTCTGCTCAGCGCTCCCTTTAAAGAATATTTCTTTCCTTTCCTTCCCCCTCTAAAAACTTTTCGTCTTATGGAGCGAAAAATACGGTGCATTCCAGACTTCTGACATACAGTGGTACCTCGGTCGTCGAACGGAATCCGTTCCGGAAGTCCGTTCAACTTCCAAAACGTTCGGAAGCCAAGCCGTGACGGACGTTCGGGTTCCAAAGAACGTTTGCAAACCGGAACACTGACATCCGGGTTTGCGGCGTTCGGGAGCCAAAACGTTCGACTGGCAAGGCGTTCGCGAACCAAGGTATGACTGTAATAGAAACGACAAGTCTATAAGAAGAAAATTGGCAGGGATACCTCGTTTCTCCAGGGTGATGAGCTGTCTTTACAGAAAACCTTAGTCTGTGAAGCTCTGCAGATATTTCACCTTTATTGTTTTAACCACAGCCATTTATTGGCTATGGTGTGTGTGTGTGTGTGTGTGTGTGTGTGTGTGTGTGTGTAGATCTACTACGTTCTACATTTAATTCCCCCAACAGCGCTGCAGAGAAGGCTAGGCTGAGAGACAGGCTGGTCCAAAGGCACCAACAGACAACAACAACAACAGGTGCCACATAACACCCACTCCACATTTGTAAGGAAATCAATCTTTTAATGTGGCAGCACCTACGGAACTCCTTGCCTCTTGATATCAGGCAGATGTCTTCACTGCACTCTTTTCAGTGCCTGCTAAAAGGGTTTTTTATTGAGACGAGCTTCCCCAGACATGGAGAATGTGTCTAAGAGACACAAATCCAGAATCTTCCCAGGAGGACTGGAAGCTTTTTTTCTAGCCTATTGAAAAAAAAAATTCCCATATGTGAAATCCACAGCGGGGTTTGAAGTTTAGGGAAAAATAGCAGAATATTTTAAGAAACCCATGAAAGTGGATGAAACTGGGTATGGTGGAATTTTAAGACACAATTGTATGCAATCGTGATTATAAATATCGAGGGAGGGTGAGCGGGAAGACATTGGTATGGCAGAATAAAGATAACTGTTGAGTGATAAAATGTAACTTTGAACCTTGAAATAAAAGAAAAAGAAATCTGAAAAAAATGCGGATGTATGTTTTGATCAGCTTTTATTTTATGGCTGATTTTATTTTTTTTAATGTTCTGAAGGTTTTTTTATTTTACTGATAATTCTATCGTTTATTATCTTTGTAAAGTGCTTTGTAAAGTCCGAAAATGAAGGGGAAATGTGTGTGCGTCCTATGGGGCAAATACAGGCTTTCGCTGAAGCCTGGAGAGCAAGAGGGGTTGGTGCGCACCGACCCCTCTCGCTCTCCAGGCTTCAGGAAGCTATCCGCAAGCCTGGGGAGCCCGGCAGGAACTCCCAAGGCTTGCGGATAGCAGCCTGTTCTGGGGGCTGGGGTCGGGGAAAGCTTGGGCTTCCCCCGCCCCAGCCCCGTGCCTGAGGGGGGGGGAAATATTTTTTTTCCTTTATTTCCCTCCCCCCCCCAAAAAAACTAGGTGCGCCCTATGAGCCGGCGCACCCTATAGGGCAAAAAATACGGTATTTGATTCCTTGATTCCTGGCCCTTGGGGTCCCAACTCTACAATTTTGTGATTCTCTGATTCTAAAACCCCGCTTCTCCAAGCTGCAGCTCTTTTGGGCTAACCAGAAGAGACAGCTGGAAGGCTGAAACTCTCCTTGCCGCAGCAGCTATATTTATCTGTTTGAAATATTTCCCGTCCACCTTTCTGGGTCAAGACAGAGGCACCTCCCAAAATACCCAGCTTGTCATCGAACGAAACCTTAAAATACCAACAAACCAGTAAAACCTTAAGCCACCCAGCACATTAAACCTAAAATCAACTCCAATGATTGCAGTTAAAATTGGCACCAAAGAAAGAACAGGGGAATGTTGAAACGGAGGCGAAAGGAAGCACCGAATGGGGAAGGGTCGTGGGTCAGTGGCGTGCAGGAAGATCCGGGTTCGATCCCCAGTGGCTTCTCCAGGTGGGGCTGTGGGAGAGGGAGGGGACCCCAGCTGCTGCCAATCAGTGTGGACAGTACTGTATTAGATAGGCCAATGGTCTGACTCTGTACAAGTTTCCTAAGCAGAGGTTGCAAAACCACTCCAGGGGCTCAGCATCGTGTCGGTGACGACCCGGGCGCTGACCAATCAGTGCTGTCTGCCGTGTTGGGTTTTGCTTTGAAATAGTGGTAAACGTCTCAGAGAAATGAAAAAGTGGATTTGGGCACCAGGTGCCATGAGAACACTTCCAAGTTTATCTATGAGACATAGAGATTAGATAGATGATAGATAGATAGATGAGGGACTCAGATGGCGCTGTGGGTTAAACCACAGAGCCTAGGACTTGCCGATCAGAAGGTCGGCGGTTCGAATCCCCGCGACGGGGTGAGCTCCCGTTGCTCAGTCCCTGCTCCTGCCAACCTAGCAGTTTGAAAGCACGTCAAAGTGCAAGTAGATAAATAGGTACCGCTCCGGCGGGAAGGTAAACAGCGTTTCCGTGTGCTGCTCTGGTTTGCCAGAAGCGGCTTAGTCACGCTGGCCACATGACCCGGAAGCTGTACGCCGGCTCCCTCGGCCAGTAAAGCGAGATGAGCGCCGCAACCCCAGAGTCATCCGCAACTGAGCCTAATGGTCAGGGGTCCCTTTACCTTTACCTAGATAGACAGACAGACAGACAGACAGACAGATGACAGACAGATAGATAGATAGATAGATAGATAGACAGACAGACAGACAGACAGACAGTCTTGAATCTTTGTAAACTCCCTTTCTATTGACTTCAGCCAGCCAACTTCACTGAGCTCTCTTTGGCTCCTGCTAAAACATTTTTGTTCTGGCAAGACTACCCAGGTGTGTAGAACGTTGACGTGTGTTTTAAGCTGTTTGTGGCTCGTTGGTTTTCAATTATTGTCCAAATGTTTTTAACCACTAACTCCATTGTTTTATTAATAATTTATTTTCCTGGGTAACTGCTTTGAGATTGTTGTTTTGAGCAAGCAAGCGGTATACATTTTTTTTTAACAAAATCAGTCAATAAATCTGGACTCTGACTCGCAAGGGCCAGTCCCAGATGATGGGAGAGGCTATGGCTACGTTTGGACAAAGAGAGGCAAGGAGGTTAGTAGGCAGGTGGACCGAATCATAGAATTGTAGGGTTGGGCCTCATGGGTGATCTTGTCCAGCGCTTCAAGAGTCTCACAGCTAAAGAATCCTTGAAAGATGGCCATCCAAACTCTGTTTAATAACCTCCAAGGAAGGAGAGTAGAACAACCTTCCAAGGTTGTCTCAAACAGGTCTTGCCATTGGAAAGCTCTTCCTAATGTTTAGTTGAAATCTCCTGGGTCTTCAGTCTTTGACCCGCAAGGGCCAACCCCGGGGCTCAGCGGGAAACGAAAACGTGCTGTTTGCACATGCTCAGAGACACCCACGCCACTATCGGATAGTACACCCACGAAGGACCTTAAGGTCCATAAATAGCAGCACCCTAGAGGTCCCGGGCCCTAAGGAAGTCAGATTAGCCTCAACCAGAGCCAGGGCCTTTGCAGTACTGGCCCCGACTTGGTGGAACGCTCTGTCTCATGAGACCAGGGCCCTGCGGGATCTGATTTCTTTCCGCAGGGCCTGTAAGACAGAGTTGTTCAGCCTGGCCTTTGGCTTGGAATCAACTTGATCCACTTCCCCTCTTTCCTTTTTCCTTCTGTGATGGAACTCCTACTTGGGGACTTCCCTGGCTTTTTTTCTGGCCCACATAGGACCAGACTGGATAGTTAGCCTTGGTGAAGACTTGATGTTTTCATTCCCCAAAAAGTTTTTGAGTTTCTGCTGAAATGAGGCTGCATTTTAATGTTGTATTTTAATCTTGTTTTTTTAAGTTGTATTTCAATCAGTTGTTTTATATCTGGTGTTAGCCGCCCTGAGCCTGGTCTTGGCTGGGGAGGGCGGGGTATAAATAAAATTCATTATTAATATGGTTGTTGTTGTTGTTTAGTCGTTTAGTGGTGTCCGACTCTTCATGACCCCCTGGACCAGAGCACGCCAGGCCCTCCTGTCTTCCACAGTTTGGTCAAACTCATCCTGGTCGCTTCGAGAACACTGTCCCACCATCTCGTCCTCTGTCATCCCCTTCTCCTTGCGCCCTCCATCTTTCCCAAAATCAGGGTCTTTTCCAGGGAGTCTTCTCTTCTCCTGAGGTGGCCAAAGTCTTGGAGCCTCAGCTTCAGGATCTGTCCTTCCAGGGAGCACTTAGGGCTGATTTCCTTCAGAATGGAGAGGTTGGATCTTCTTGCAGTCCATGGGACTCTCCAGAGTCTCCTCCAGCACCAGAATTCAAAAGCATCACACGAAGGAAATAAAACAGTGTTCGTGCAGGCATTTATTCCCACCGGCTCGCCTCTCCAAAAAGCCACACCTGTCCTCGTTTCAGGGAGGAGAAATAACTGCCGTGTTACAGGGAGGCGGGGAAGGACGGATCCGACCTGCCCTGGCACGACCGGCCTCCCCGAGGCGAAAGGCCAGCCCTCCTGGCCCAAACTGACTCACCTTCCTGCCTCAACCTGCGCACCTCTGACTCATCTCTCCACCTGGACCGGGGTGGGGCGGCAGAAAATAAATAAGAAGGAACCTGAGAAGTGGGAAGCCAGGCGGGCAGTTTTTGGAGGCAGGAATTCGGCGGTGAAAGAGCAGTTTGCGTAGCCACACCTGTCACCTGCATCAGGTGTGCAGGGCTGGCAAAGTCGCTTTGGGGTCAGGCTGCCAGGCGACTGATTGGCAGGGCTGTGGTCCCGCCTGCCTGCCCAAGCCGGCCCGCAGGGTGGGTGTTAACCTAAGAATCTGGCTCCCTGACTGGATCCAGTTTCCCTCAGAATGGGATCTTACCAAGTCCTACTCAGAGCAGATCCATCAAAAGAAATGGTCTTCGTTTAGGACCCATCTGTGCCATACGTTTAAAATGGCATTGTAATAATAATAATAATAAATTTTTTTTATATCCCGCCCTCCCCGGGCTCAGGAGGGACGCGGGTGGCGCTGTGGGTTAAACCACAGAGCCTAGGAGTTGCCGATCAGAAGGTCAGCAGTTCGAATCCCCGCGACGGGGTGAGCTCCCATTGCTCGGTCCCAGCTTCTGCCCACCTAGCAGTTCAAAAGCATGTCAAAGTGCAAGTAGATAAATAGGTACCACTCCAGCGGGAAGGTAAATGGCATTTCCGTGCGCTGCTCTGGTTCGCCAGAAGCGGCTTAGTCCTGCTGGGCACACGACCCGGAAGCTGTATGCCGGCTCCCTCGGCCAGTAAAGCAAGATGAGCGCCGCAACCCCGGAGTCGTCCGCGACTGGACCTAATGGTCAGGGGTCCCTTTACCTTTACCTTTACTTTACCCCGGGCTCAGGGCGGCTAACACCAATAAAATCACAGTAAAAACATAATGGGGGAAAAGAGGGGGGAGAAAAGGGGAAAAAACCCAATTTAAAATACAGGTTAAAATGCAATTTAAAATGCAGCCTCATTTTAAAGTAGCTGATAAATCAAGACCACAAGGGGAGGGAAACATAAGGGTCAGACCGAGTCCAAACCAAAGGCCAGGCGGAACAGCTCTAAAGAACTGTACCGGTTTAAAGAACTGTGGCTTCTCCCCCAGGGAATCCTGGGAATTGTAGTCCGTCTAGGGTGCTGAGAATCGTTGGGCCCAGCCCCTTCACAGAACTACAGTTCCCAGAATTCCATGGGAAGCGTTAAACCGCTCTGGGAATTGTAGCTCTGTGAGGGGAATAGGGGTCCCCCTAAGGAGTCTCAGCACCCGGTGCAAACTACAGTTCCCAGGATGCTTTGCAGGGGAACATAACTGTTTAAAGTGGGATGATACTGCTTTAAACGTATAATGAAGATGAGGCCTTAGTTATGGCGCCAATTCTATTATTATTAGGCTATCAGTATGTTTTTTTATTATGTTTTAAATCATTGATGTTCTGTAATGTGTTTTTAATGTTGCACACCGCCCTGATAAAAGGCTGTACATAAAAATAAATAAAATTTAAAAAAAATAAATAAATTTCAATGGGTGTATATTTTTGAGAAG
This sequence comes from Podarcis muralis, assembly GCF_964188315.1. Taxonomy (NCBI): domain Eukaryota; kingdom Metazoa; phylum Chordata; class Lepidosauria; order Squamata; family Lacertidae; genus Podarcis; species Podarcis muralis. The sequence goes on from NC_135670.1 coordinate 3,660,774, forward strand.
GATTTGGGTCGACACAGCAATTGTGTGTGTCTGTGTTTGCATGTAGATATATAGATACATACACACATACACAGATATACAGAGAGATAACTATAGATTATAGACGTATAGATATATATCAATATCTATATAACATGGGTTTATTATTCTTCCTTAACATATATGCTGCTTGCAGCCAAACAATCCTCTGAACTAGGCTACCGTTAACGGAGACTAAAAGCCAATTACGTAAAGCTCAAAACATGAACGTCCCTAATTAAAACCCACGATAAAAAGCAGTCTCATTACAGTGTAAAAATAAACACCAGTCATTACAACATGTGGCAATAATAATAACAATCATAATAAACCCCTATTAAAATGACGCAGCATTTGAAAGAGGAGACTCAGCTCGAGAGGTCAGCCCGGGACAAGGGGGCCGCACATTCTCCCGGGGGCGATGTTCTGGGGGCCGCATTCTGGCCAGGAAGAAGCCAGGGATTTTGATACCCCATCCCTTCTCTCTCACGCACAAACATCCCTCCATCCTCCGCCAGAGAAGCAAGAACCAGCTTCAAGAATTCAAAAGCACATCCTGGTCTGGCAGAAGCGCCCAAGGAGGACCCCGAAGAGGACTGCAAAAGGAAAGCACTGTATTTTTCGCTCCATAAGACGCACCTGACCAGTGGCATAGCGTGGGTTGTCAGCACCTGGGGCAAGGCAAGTAATTTGCGCCCCCTGACCCGTGGATTTTAGCACTCGAGCCTGGCACACACCCCCTCCACAGTGGGCGGCGACCCGGCGGCTCGGATTTGCACAGCCAGCACTGCAGTGAGAGAGAGTGAGCCAGGTAGGGGCAGAGAGCTGCGAGTGCGAGCGCACCCCCCCCCAGATGTTGCGCCCGGTGCGGCCGGCCCCCCCTGCACCCCCCATGCTACGCCACTGCACCTGACCATAAGACGCACCTAGTTTTTAGAGGAGGAAAACAAGAAAAAAAAATATTCTGAACGAAACAGTGGATGTATGATTTTTGTGGTTCATGCTGTGGCCATGGACATGTGATTTGACATGTGATTTGGGGTAGCCCAATGCAAAAATCCTGAGAATCCATGTGGATCCGTGCTTTGTAACCACGTTTTTGCGCCACTGCGGCCCCACGGAAAAGTGGATGCGTGATTTTTTTGGTGCAGGCTGTAGCCATGGACATGCTATGTGACCTGATGGTGAATTTGGGGTGACCCAATGTAAAAATCCTGAGGATCCATGGGCTTTTACCTCCCCCCTCCCAGGCAGCCTCCTTTATCGCTAGCATCCCTTATCTCCCTCCTGATCGCTTGCTGATCAGCTGTTTCCTTTCAACACCCCTTTCCCTCGTTTGCCTTAGTGTCTTTCCCTTAGCTGGAGCAGTTTTTTGCTCCTCCTTTTCTTCTAATTTCTCTCCTCATTGCTTTCGTCTTCCTGTCTCCTCTCCTTGCAAGTTCGCTGTGTTTACTCCCCCCCCCCCCAGGCAGCCTCCTTTATCTCTAACGTCCCTTATCTCCCTCCCCGATTGGCAAACGATCAGCAGTTTTGTTTCAACACCCACTTCCCTCTTTCAGAAAAAGAGAGCATGATCTGTTTTTCGCCCCTGGGCAATTCGGCTCCAGGGACCATACATTTGCTCCATAAGACGCACAGACATTTCTTTCCCCTTACTTTTTAGGAAGAAAAAAGTGCGTCTTATGGAGCAAAAAATACGGTAATTTGGGGAGATTCTCCAAATCTCTTCCTTGCATGGTGTCCCGTTGGGCGTGGTGGGGTGGGAGGCGGGGAGCCTGGCAGTAGGGGGCGCTAGAGGCAATAGCGGGCAGAGCCATCCCATTCTACTTTTGCCCCTGACCCCTTCCTCGCTGCTGACTTCCAGAAGAGGCGACACTGAGACAGTAGAGGAGGAAACTGGAAAGCAGGGACACCCCCAAAACTGGTTGTCAGTAGGAAGGTAAGCAAGCGAGGGCTGGCAGAGGGCAGACCAAAGCTGTTGGGGCAGTGCCCCATTGGTCCTACTCTAGGGCCACTCCAGCCTGACTCCCCTGTAAACACACAGTTTTGAAACCCCACTCTAAGAACTAGTGCGACCTAGCGGCTAAGAGTGTCGGACCAGGAATATTCCGCAAAAGAGGAAGGGTATCTTTTTATATGCGACGGCAGCAGTGAGAGTTCTGACCGCAGCAAAACGGAAGAGTAATGACATCCCCTCTATACAAAATTGGATCCAAAAGCTGGCAGAATACGCCAAATTAGACGGTCTATCAGAAAAAAATAAAGAAGAAATTGAAACAGGAATTTGTCTCAAAACGGGAGGCTTTCAAAGAATATTTGAAAAATATAGTGGTTTAAATTCTGTTGCAGCATTCGAGGAACTTCAGTAATAGTTGCAAGGTAGATATAAGAAATTAGATATATTGAGAAAAAGTTTTAATTATGATAAAAGTAATATGAAATCGAAATATGGAATAGACGGGAGGTTAGGTCTTTAGGGTTAAGACCAATTAATGTTTTATTGTTTGTTAAGAAAATTATGTGTCTATGGTTATCCCTGTGTGTAATTTGGTATTTGTGTTTTTTTCTTTTTTCTTACTGTATAAATAAATAAATAAATAAATAAATAAATAAATAAATAAGTAAGTGTCGGGCCAGGATCTGGGTTCAAATCCCCACTCCACCATGAAGCAAAATGGGGGTAACCTAGGAGGCCAGTCGCTGCCTCTCAGCCTGACCTACCTCATAGGGTTGTCGAGGGGATTAAACGTACAGTGGTACCTCGGGTTAAGGACTTAATTCGTTCCGGAGGTCTGTACTTAACCTGAAACTATTCTTAACCTGAAGCACCACTTTAGCTAATGGGGCCTCCCTCTGCTGCCGCCGCCGCACAATTTCTGTTCTCATCCTAGGGCAAAGTTCTCAACTCAAGGTACTATTTCTGGGTTAGCCCGAGGTACCACTGTATTTGTTAAAATGATTGTCCCGCTTTCACCAGTGGACCCCAGGCCTGTTTAAATTGGGGTGGGGGCCAAGCGCCACGTCGAGCCCCTCAGAGTAAAAGGCAGGAGACGAAAATAAAACAGGCCGCCCCCTTTGGTTCGGCACAAACGCCGCCTGAGGGGGCCAGGAAACCCAACGGCTGATATTTCACTTCCTTAACCTCGGCTGCCCCCCCCCCCTTTCTTTCTCTCTTCTTAAAAAACAAATCTCTGGTGGCTTCGCTCTCGGAAGGGATCGAGTGTCGGACGAAAACAGGATGTGCACAGAGTCGGCAGGGAGGATCACGTCCAGAGCGAGACGGGCGCCGTCTCTGTTTCAAGCCTCCGAGGAAAGCGGGGCTGGGCACCCAGCGGCTTGTGGGGGGCGGGTTGGACTTATGGGGCAGAAGAGGAGCCTGGCAACTCAGCAGTGGAATAACGTCAGGCGCTGTCCAACGAGGGCTGAGTCCACGCAGCTGGAGGGGAAAAGGGCTGTGGCTCAGTGGTTAGAGCAGCTGCTTGGCATGTAGAAGGTTCAACCCACCATTGGCTTCTCCAGTAGGGCTGGGAGAGCCCTGTCCGAATCGCAGGAGACCCGCTGCTGCCAGCCAGTGTGCAGACAATACAGAAGTGGCTTCTGGCGCAGCTGGAGGGGCAAAGGGCTGTGGCTCAGTGGTTAGAGCAGGTGCTTGGCATGTAGAAGGTTTTACCCGCCACTGGCTTCTCCAGGTAGGGATGGGAGGGAGAGCCCTGTCTGAATCACAGGAGACCCGCTGCTGCCAGCCAGTGCGCAGACAACACAGAAGTGGTTGGAAGAAGACTAGAAGAAATTTAAAGACTATTTGAATAAATATTGTAATATTAAAGATATGTAACCACTTGAAAGAAACAACTAGGCCTAGGATTAAACTGGAATTAAATTTATAAATAAGAAAATGTACAATAAGGAAGGTTATGTAATTTGATTAGGACTGTGATATGGTCTTTTGAAACACTGATATTGGAAACTGCTACATATGATTACTAAGAAATTCGGATGGAAGAGATTCGAGGAAGTCAAATACTATGTTTATGAAGATGGATGGTACTTAATTTCAATTAATTAAGTGGTAATATGCTGTATGTTTCTTTTTTCTCTTTTGCTTTTATTCTTTGTTTGTTTTTTATTATTGTTAATCTTTTCTTTTCTTTTTACTATGTTTATCTACTGAAAATAATAAATATTATTTGATTAAGAACAGAAAGAAGAAGAAGAAGAAGTGGCTTCTGGCTCCATAGAAAGCACCTCCTCAGTTCCTGCCTAGATCAGACCTTGTCTCACAATCATGAGGACTAGATTCTTCCTCTTGGTTTTAAAGGAGGCTCCGGAGCATCAATGGGAGGTCCCAGGGGTGTTCCCTGGCGTCTCCATCTTTGGAAATGACCCCATCTTTGGAAACCCCAGGGAATCCACTATCCCTATTGTTCCTGAGCTCACTGGGCTGGTTTTGTAACTTGGCTTGAGCATCTTCCTGTTTAAACCATGAGGTCTAGCACCTTACTATCGTGCTTTAAGAAAGGGGCATAGCTCTGGGACAGAACACAAGAGGAAAGTCCCGGGTCCTATCCCTGGAAATCCCAAGTGGGGTTGGGAATGTCCGTTGCCCAAAACCCCGGAGCGCAGCTGGGAAGACCAGCGGCCCAGATTTTGCCCCCGATTTGAAAACGAATTACCGTATTTTTTGCTCTACAAGACTCACTTTTTCCCTCCTAAAAACTAAGGGGAAATGTGTGTGTGTCTTATGGAGCGAATGCAGGCTGCGCAGCTATCCCAGAAGCCAGAACAGCAAGAGGGATTGCTGCTTTCGCTGCGCAGCATCCCTCTTGCTGTTCTGGCTTCTGAGATTCAGAATATTTTTTCTCTTGTTTTCCTCCTCCAAAAACTAGGTGTGTCTTGTGGTCTGGTGCGTCTTATAGAGCGAAAAATACGGTAGTTAGTGGAGTCTTTCGCCCTTTATAGTAAAGCGGAGCCTATCTAAAATCCGCAGGCCGGCCGACACTCACGTGTGTGTGTTGATTCCGGTTAGAAGCAATTGGCTCCTTTTTGTTTCCCTACCTTCTAGTCCTCAAGGCATCGGGGAACAAAACCATTTGCCAAAACCCGAGCGGCGACTGGAGATCAACACAGGTGTCAGGCCCCTTTGTCCACCCACCCCTACCTGGGGATCAAACCTGAGACCTTCGGCACACAAGGCATGTGTTCCACCAGTTTGTTACAGTCCTTCGCCTAAAACCAAAACAACTTCCTAGTCCTCATGGTTCTGATTAAAGAGCTGACTTAAACAGGAAGCTGCCTGTCGGTGTAGCCCAATATTGTGCGCACGGGCTGGCAGAGACACTCTGCGAGTCTCTCGCGGCCCTACCTAGAGATGCTTTGGGGGACTGACCCTGGCACCGTCTGCATGCCAAGCAGCCGATCTGCCTGCTTCTTTTACCCTACCTCCTCAAAAGGCAAGCGAGCCTCACGACGCCCCACCCTCCCTCCCTTGCTTTCCGTTTTGAGCCTGTTGCTACACAGCAGCCGGGACTAAATTGCAAAAAAGAGAGAGAGAGAAAGAAAATAAATCAGCCGTTGCTCAAGAGCGGGAGGAAGGAACAAAGGTGTCTTGCAACGCGGGGAGCTCCTTATCTGCAGTAAGTTTGTGCAGGGAAAGTGTTTAGGCCGGCTGCCTGGCCGTTCCTACGGACTGGACTCTGCTTGGCTCCGGGTCACCCAGCTGAGCGGGTCGCTGGCCAGAGAGAACATGAGAGCCTAGGAATAGCCCTGCTGCAGGATCAGGCCAAAGCGGAGGCCCAACCACTCCGGCGTCCTGTTCTCCCAGTGGTCAGACAAGGAGTCTAGGGATCCAGATAGACTGGGTCTGCAGCTGGAGGTTCCACAAGCACCTAAGAAGAGCCCTGTGGACGGACTGGGCAGCCAAGGGGGACCCTGGCTATCCCAGGATCCTGTCCTTACAGTGGCCAACCAGGTCCCTCTCCTGGGAAACCCGCAAGCAAGATCTGAGCCTGTGGTCTCCAGCAACTGGGATTCGGAAGGATAGGAGAGGCAAAGTATTGTGGCTAGTAGCCATCGACAGCCCTTCTTCTCCACCATGAATTTGTCCAATCCTTTTTTAATGCTGGCCAGGTCAGTGGTGGTCGCCTCCTCCTGTGGCAGTGAGTTCCACAGGTTAACGGCAAAGGCGCCCTGCCTGTCGGCTTCCCTGGCTGCATCTGGAGGGGTGCCGTAGGGAAGAAGAAGCTGGCTTTTGGGTCTGATCCAGAGGGTCTCCTCCTGGGTTCCTTTAATCCTGCACGGAGAGGATATCTTAGGGCCCTCGTATCTACAGGACTGCCTCTCCTGGTCTGCCCCGCAGAGGACCTTAAGGTCCATGAATAACCATAGCTTAGAGGTCCCGGGCCCTAAGGAAGTCAGGCCATCCTCCACCAGGGCCAGGGCCTTCTCAGTGGTGGCTCCAACCTGGTGGAATGCTCTGTCCCATGAGACCAGGGCCCTTCCTTCCGCAGGGCCTGTGAGACAGAGCTATTCCGCCTGGCTTTCAATTTGAACTTAACCTGATCTTTTATTCCCCTTCCTTCCCTCCCCCTCCCCTTTTTATGAAGATTACCCGCTCTGGGATCCCCTGGTCTCCACACGGGCCCAAATAGGACTAATTTAGCCAGCTAGCCCTGGGGATTATCTAATTTATTTTTGATTTTTTAATTGTCATTCATGTTTTTATACTGTATTTTATGCTGTTTTTATAATTAAGTGTTTTAAATTTGTTGTTAGCCGCCCTGAGCCTGGTTTTTGAACCAGGAAGGGTGGGATATAAATAAAAAATTTGTTGTTGTTGTTGTTGTTGTTATTGTTATTATTATTATTATTATTTCCTTGGGAGTTTGGGTAGCAGCAACATCTCACTGGGCTTTTTGGAGTTTGCACCCATTGCTTGCCAGGATGGGGTTGATGTGTAAACAGCAGCTCCTTGATCGGAAAGGGTTTGCGAAGGTCTGGGGGGGGGGCGGTTCTGCTGTGTCCCTGTTCTGAAGCTGCCCAGGTAGAGGGTCAGTCGGCTTGAGTCCAGAGCTGTCTGGAGCTCTGGTTTCTTTGACCGGATATCATGAGATGCCTTCTACTTCTCCCAGAAACTCCTCTAGCCTCTTCTGTAATGGTTAGACTCACAGCTGTCCATGGAGGCGCAGGTCAATTCTGTGTCCAGGGCAGCTGTTTACCAGCTCCATCTGGTACGCAGGATGAAACCCTCCCTGCCCGCTGTCTGTCTCGCCAGAGTGGAGCATGCTCTGGTTATCTCCCGCTTGGACTACTGCAATGCGCTCTACGTGGGGCTACCTTTGAAGGTGACACGGAAACAACAACTAATCCAGAATGCGGCAGCCAGACTGGTGACTGGGGGCGGCCGCTGAGACCATATAACACCGGTCTTGAAAGGCCTACATTGGCTCCCAGTACGTTTCCGAGCACAATTCAAAGTGTTGGTGCTGACCTTTAAAGCCCTAAACGGCCTCGGTCCAGCATACCGGAAGGAGCGTCTCCACCCCCATCGTTCAGCCTGGACGCTGAGGTCCAGCACCGAGGGCCTTCTGGCGGTTCCCTCACTGCGAGAAGCAAAGTTACAGGGAACCAGGCACAGGGCCTTCTCGGTGGTGGCACCTGCCCTGTGGAACGCCCTCCCACCAGATGTCAAAGAGAACAACAACTACCAGACTTTTAGAAAACATCTGAAGGCAGCCCTGTTTAGGGAAGCTTTTAATGTTTAACAGACTACTGTATTTTAATACTTTGTTGGAAGCCACCCAGAGTGGCTGAGGAAACCCACCCAGATGGGCAGGGTATAAATAAATTATTATTATTATTATTATTATTATTATTATTATTATTATTATTATTGCTGTAGATGTGTGTGAGTTCTCTGCAGATCTCCAAATTGACTCCTTTTGCAGGACACCAACATACTCCAGCCAGCCCCTCCTTTCAGATGACACTGAATGAAGCCAAATGGGGGAAGATTCAGGAGAGAGAAAGAGAAAACGTCCTGCTTCCTGCAGAGTGGGACTGTGGAACTCCTTGCCACAGGAGACCGTGATCACCACCAACTTGGACGGCTTTAAAAGAGGAATTGGCAAATTAGTGGAGGGGGAGAGGGCTGGAAATGGCAGGAGGGGAGAGTGCTTGTGTGATCAGATCCTGCAAAAGGATTTCCCACAACCACCTGGGTGGACCCTGAGAGGAGAGGATGTTGGGACTAGCTGGTCCAATGGTCTGATCCAGAAGCAAGGCTCTCCTGAGGTTCATACGGAACCTCCAGCTCCAGAGGCAGTCTATCTAGTCCTCCAGGTTCTTCGGGGTATTTGGCCATGGTCAGAACAGGACGCCGGACTAGATGGGCCTCCTTTGGCCTGATCCAGCTGTAGGGCTCTCCTGATGTTCTTGTGCACGCATAACTGTGTTTCTGTTTGCGTGGCGTGACCAAATTTAGACGCAAGATAAACCGGAACGTTTGAGGGGTGAAAAACAACTGGATTTTAAGCAGCAAGCAAATGAGACAGATACCAAGTGGAAATGAAGCGGTCTACCTGGAAACTTTTGCAAGTGCAAAGAGGAGTGAGATCAAGATCACATCTAACCTCCCCGATATACAACCAGGAGCAGAAATACAAACACACAATTAAATGGTTGCCTGGAGATCACATCTCTCTTTTCCCCAAACTCCAGTGAATTTCCAAATCGCAGGCATTTCCTTTTTATCAATATCAAGAGATGATGATAGATATAGATAGATGATGATAGATGATAGATATAGATAGATAGATGATAGATAGATGGATGATAGGTAGGTAGGTGGGACGCGGGCGGTTTGAATCCCCACGATGGGGTGAGCTCCCGTTGCTCGGTCCCTGCTCCTGCCAACCTAGCAGTTCGAAAGCACATCAAAGTGCAAGTAGATAAATAGGTACTGCTCCGGCGGGAAGGTAAACGGCGTTTCCGTGCGCTGCTCTGGTTCGCCAGAAGCGGCTTAGTCATGCTGGGCACACAACCCGGAAGCTGTACGCCGGCTCCCTCGGCCAGTAAAGCGAGATGAGCACCACAACCCCAGAGTCGTCTGCAACTGGACCTAATGGTCAGGGGTCCCTTTACCTTTAGGTAGGCAAGTAGGTAGATAGACAGACAGACAGACAGACCTTGCAGCAGTTCTCAACCAAGGGTCCGCAGATGTTGTTGGACTACAACTCCCATCATCCCTGAGCTCTGGCCTTGCTAGCTACATGTGATGGGAGTTGTAGTCCAACAACATCTGGGGACCCACAGGTTGAGAACCGCTGCCTTAAGAGAAAACAGTGATCCTTCCCACTGCAGAATTAATTTTTGTCTGGGGAGGAAGAGATCTCAAATGCTGCTAACCGCAGAGGGTGGGCGCCTGACCGAGGTTTTAAGATTCCAGTGACAGCACTGACCGAAAGCCGGGTTTTCCACCCAGACCCCAGGCACTTCTGCAAAGAGGTTATTTCGGGTTCTGTTGGTCACACACGGCATCTGCAGTCTGGTCACAAGGTGCCTCGCTGCAGCTCACACGCCTTGCCGCCCCCTGCTCCCACCCACCTCCTTTCTCCCGTGGCCTTGTGTGGACGGCTTGGAAAGCTTTTCAACATCTACATGAAGCCTCTGGGAGAGATCATCAGGGGGTTTGGGCTGGGTGTCCATCAAAATGCAGATGGTACCCAGCTCTACCTCTCTTTCAAATCAGAACCAGTGAAGGCGGTGAAGGTCCTGTGTGAGTGTCTGGAGGCGGTTGGAGGATGGATGGCGGCTAACAGATTGAGGTTGAATCCTGACAAGACAGAAGTACTGCTTTTGGGGGACAGGAGGTGGGCAGGTGTGGAGGACTCCCTGGTCCTGAATGGGGTAACTGTGCCCCTGAAGGACCAGGTGCACAGCCTGGGAGTCATTTTGGACTCACAGCTGTCCACGGAGGCGCAGGTCAATTCTGTGTCCAGGGCAGCTATTTATCAGCTCCATCTGGTATGCAGGATGAGACCCTACCTACCTGCGGACTGTCTCGCCAGAGTGGTGCATGCTCTGGTTATCTCCTGCTTGGACTACTGCAATGCGCTCCACGTGGGGCTACCTTTGAAGGTGACCTGGAAACTACAACTAATCCAGAATGCGGCAGCTAGACTGGTGACTGGGAGTGGCTGCTGAGACCACATAACACCGGTCTTGAAAGACCCATATTGGCTCCCAGTACGTTTCTGAGCACAATTCAAAGTGTTGGTGCTGACCTTGAAAGCCCTAAACGGCCTCGGTCCAGTGTACCTGAAGGAGCATCTCCACCCCCATCATTCTGCCCGGACGCTGAGGTTCAGCTCCGAGGGCCTTCTGGCGGTTCCCTCCCTGCAAGAAGCGAGGTTACAGGGAACCAGACAGAGGGCCTTCTCGGTAGTGGCGCCCACCCTGTGGAATGCCCTCCCATCAGATGTCAAAGAGATAAACAACTATCTGACATTCAGAAGACATCTTAAGGCAGCCCTGTTCAGGGAAGTTTTTAATGTGTGACATCTTAGTGTATTTTTGGTCTTTGTGGAAGCCGCCCAGAGTGGCTGGGGAAACCCAGCCAGATGGGTGAGGTACAAATAATAAATTATTATTATCATTATTTTTAAGCCTGGGCCAATTCCCAGGGGAAGATGATTTGTCAGTGGCTATTGAGTCACATCCATTCCGTGCCTTGAAAGCACATTTACAGCATCCCCGAAAATTTTGAAAACTGTAGATTAAGGGTGTCAATTATGGGGTAAACTATCAAACCATTGTGGCTCGTAGCTATCGATAGCCTCCTCCCCTCCACAAATTTGTCCAGTCCTCTTTTAAAACTGCCCATCACCGCTTCTTGTGGCAGGGAGTTCCACAGTTTAACTCTTCTTGTGCTGCATGAAGAAGCGCTTCCTTTCACTTTGCCCTGAATCCCCCGGCAGTCAGCTTCGTCGGTGTGTCCCCGGCTGCCCAGCCTAACCCGCCGAACAAAGGAGGACCAATCATGCATGCATTCTGATTTTCAAGTTTGCACGAATCTGCAATGCAGACATCTCAGCAGAAAAGTCCTGATGCAATTAACCCTTCCCAAGGGGGGGGGGTGAGTCAGAAGCAGCGTCTGCAGAGGCATCCCAGCCAAGAGATCCGCCTTCTTGCCTTGCATGCTCCAGACAAAGGGAGCCTTCATCGCAGGGGGGCGGGGGGGGGGGGGCGGAGGTACAGGCTAGGAAGGAAAAGGGCCTTGAGTGAGGCAGAGAGGAGAGGGAGAGATCGAGAGAGCGCTTCCTTTTAGCAGCAAAGGGAGGCCTAGTCACTCTGACGGCAATACTAAGCCAGGCTTTCATTGAAAGGCTTGCCTATCCTATCCCTATCCCTGAGGTAGCGGCTGGTGTGTTGGGACCAGGTCTTGGGTTCAAATCCTCCTTCAGCCATGGGCCCCACTAAAGCAAATACAGTATTTTTCGCCCTATAGGACACACTTTTCCCCCTCCAAAAATGAAGGGGAAATGTGTGTGTGTCCTATGGGGCGAATGCAGGCTTTTGCTGAAGCCTGGAGAGCGAGAGGGGTCGGTGCGCACCAAAGTTGTGCAGCTCTCCCACGGCTTGCGGAGAGCTGCCTGTTCTGGGGGCTGGGGTCGGGCGAAGCCCAACCCCACGGCTGGGGGGGGGAATACTTATTTATTTATCCCCCCCAAAAAAACTAGGTGCGCCCTATGGGCCAGTGCACCCTATAGGGTGAAAAATACGGTAGTCTAATTGGTCAACGTCTAAAAGATATTGAGCACCAGAACAACTTGGCCACAACATTGGTACCTTGGGTTACATACGCTTCAGGTTACAGGCGCTTCAGGTTACAGACTCCGCTAACCCAGAAATATTACCTCGGGTTAAGAACTTTGCTTCAGGATAAGAACAGAAATCATGCTCTGGTGGCGCAGCGGCAGCAGGAGGCCCCATTAGCTAAAGTGGTGCTTCAGGTTTCAGGTTAAGAACAGACCTCTGGACCAAATTAAGTTCTTAACCTAGGTACCACTGTATAAGGAAATTCTGCCCTTGGTATGTTCAGTTGCCACCTCTCTGTTTTGATTCTCTGGCCCCATATCTGCACAAACTTATTATCCCAAAATACAGATGTGCTGTTACACATGCAAGACTGGATGTTTTGCCATCTGTGGTACTTGAGGGTCGATTCCCAAAGATCGCGCCTGAGAAACGTCTTTGCCCCTGTGGAGATGGTAGCACCGAAACAGCGGCACACGTCCTCCTGTCCTGTACTCTCTACAAAGAGCTGAGAAACGAGATCACCACCCCACTCGTACTGACCATCCCAGGGCGCTCAACCACTGCCACAATGTCCTTTCTTCTATCAGATCAAAATGAGCAGATAACAGCAAATGTTGCTAGGTTCATAGCAGGGGCAATCAGAATAAGGGCCACTAACTGACTGCTTTGGGAGAAAAGCAATGACAAACCTAGACAGCATCTTAAAAAGCAGAGACATCACCTTGCCAACAAAGGTCTGTATAGTTAAAGCTATGGTTGTCCCAGTAGTGATGTATGGAAGTGAGAGCTGGACCATCAAGAAGGCTGATCGCCGAAGAATGGATGCTTTTGAATCCTGGTGCTGGAGGAGACTCTGGAGAGTCCCATGGACTGCAAGAAGATCCAACCTCTCCATTCTGAAGGAAATCAGCCCTGAGTGCTCACTGGAAGGACAGATCCTGAAGCTGAGGCTCCAAGACTTTGGCCACCTCATGAGAAGAGAAGACTCCCTGGAAAAGACCCTGATGTTGGGAAAGATGGAGGGCGCAAGGAGAAGGGGACGACAGAGGACGAGATGGTTGGACAGTGTTCTCGAAGCTACCAGCATGAGTTTGACCAAACTGTGGGAGGCAGTGGAAGACAGGAGTGCCCGGCGTGCTCTGGTCCAGGGGGTCACAAAGAGGCAGACACGACTAAATGACTAAACAACAACAAACTGACTGCTGATTCAGGACTTTAAATTGTGCTTTTGTATCAAATTTCCTTTTCTGCGTATACTGTAATGTTTTACTGTTGCTATGGCCATTGGCTAATGCGAATAAAGTTTTATTTATCTATCTCCTTCAGCCATGGAGCTCCGGGGCCAGTCATGGCCTGACCTACCTCATAGGGTCACGGTGAGGACAAGCCATGTGCACAACCACCTCCAAAATCCACCTACGCCATCGAGAGCTCCTTGGAGGAAAGGTGGCGTAGTCTAACTGTGGAACTCCCTGCCACAAGAAGCAACTGGGGCGGCTTTAAAAGAGCACCCACGGGGCAAATTCATGGAGGAAAAGGCTACCGATTTGTGGCTCTGCTCTGCTTCCATAGACATACGACTCAAGAGAATTGGAAGGGACTGTAAGGGTCATCTAGTCCAACCCCTTGAAATGCAGAATTTCCTTCAGGTACAGAAATACATTAAATATTATTATTTTTTTGCCTAAAGTGAGGCTTGAAGCCACAACCCTGAGATTGAGAGTCTCATGCTTTACAGATGGAGCTATCCCAGTCCCAATTCAAATTCCTGGCAAATGCAACAGGGCTTACTCGCAGGTAAGCAGGGTTAGGATCGTGGTCTAAGCGACGAAGCAGATAGTCACAAAATCATAGAATTGTCTGGCTAGGAGGGACCCCAAGGGTCTGGCCAAGTGTGGTACTAGTTCAGGGGTCAGCAAACTTTTTCAGCAGGGGGCCGGTCCACTGTCCCTCAGACCTTGTGGGGGGCCGGAGTATATTTTTGGGGGGGGGGGGACAAACGAATTCCTATGCCCCACAAATAACCCAGAGATGCATTTTAAATCAAAGGACACATTCTACTCATGTAAAAACACGCTGATTCCCAGACTGTCTGCGGGCCGGATTGAGAAGGCGATTGGGACGGATCCGGCCCCTGAGCCTTAGTTTGCCTACCCATGTACTAGTTCCTCCCTTGATCTGAACACTACACTTCTGTTTATTGAGTCTACAATTGCATGAGCTATTTTTGCTGCTGCATCACACCATCGGCTCACGCTAAGCTTGTGGTCTACCAAGATCCCTAGTTCCTTCCTGCAAGTGCTGCTGGCAAGTTGGGTACCTCCTATTTGGGCTGATTTGGATCTCGCCTCTGCCATCCAGCTGCCCTTCTACACCTCACTCTGTCTCCTCCACTCCTCCTGCCTCAGATCCGGGGCTCTATAATACTGACCTACTCCTATGGGGCGGCTGTAAGATACAACTGAGCGATGCAAGGCCCTGAAGCACAACACAAAACACTCTGCAAGGCAAAGGGACTCTTGAATGTGTAGCTGTGATTTATTTTAGGGGTGCAGGAAACTACAGCTAATCCAGAACGTGGCAGCTAGACTGGTGACTGGGAGCGGCTGCCGAGACCACATAACACCAGTCTTGAAAGACCTACATTGGCTCCCAGTATGTTTCTCAGCACAATTCAAAGTGTTAGTGCTGACCTTGAAAGCCATAAACGGCCTCAGTCCTGTATATCTGAAGGAGCGTCTCCACCCCCATCATCCAGCCTGGACACTGAGGTCCAGCACTGAGGGCCTTCTGGCGGTTCCCTCCCTGAGAGAAGCCAAGTTACAGGGAACCGGGCAGAGGGCCTTCTCGGTGGTTGCACCCACCCTGTGGAACGCCCTCCCAGCAGATGTCAAAGAGAAAAAGAACTACCAGACTTTTAGAAGACATCTGAAGGCAGCCCTGTTTAGGGAGGCTTTTAATGTTTGGTGCATTACTGTATTTTATTATGTTGTTGAAAGCCACCCAGAGTGGCTGGGGAAGCCCAGCCAGATGGGTGGGGTACAAATAAATTATTATTATGTATTATTATTATGTTAGGGGGTGCAGAACTGTGTTATCTGCGACGCAATTGGTCAGGTCATTTATTATTTTTATTTATTTACTTGCTTGGGGGGCAGTTGCTCCCCCCCCCGGCTACACCTATAGTGCTCAGACATTCAACTTTTCAGGGACACAAGAAGCAGCAACGGAATGTTTGCTGCCAGACTCTGCGAGGGAAGGGAATGTTGTCAGTTCGGTTGGGATGAAGATTGCCAGCCGAGACCCTGAGGGAGAGGAGATTTGAAGCCGCGGGGAAAGGTGAGGGTTGGAAAATTTGATGTCGATGGGGTTCCCAGAACGGGAAGCCTTGGGACATGTAGGATGTTTAGAAGTGGGGACTGAGAGAGGATGGTTAAGAGCCTAGTCGAAGAAACAGAATTTCGCAGATGGATTTGAATGGCCCCAGTCAATTCCTTAGCCACATATTAAAGGTAAAAGTAAAAGGACCCTGACCATTAGGTCCAGTCGTGGCCGACTCTGGGGTTTCGGCGCTCATCTTGCTTTACTGGCCGAGGGAGCCGGTGTACAGCTTCCGGGTCATGTGCCCAGCATGACTAAGCCGCTTCTGGCGAACCAGAGCAGCGCACGGAAACGCCATTTACCTTCCCGCTGGAGCGGTACCTATTTATCTACTTGCACTTGACGTGCTTTCGAACTGCTAGGTTGGCAGGAGCAGGGACTGAGCAACGATTCGAACCGCTGACCTTCTGATCAGCAAGTCCTAGGCTCTGTGGTTTAACCCACAGCGCCACCCGCATCCCACTAGCCACATATTATGATTGGCTTAAATCAGGCCTAGGCAAACTCGCCCTCCAGATGTTTTGGGGCTACATCATCCCTAGCGCCACAGCGTCCCAATAAAGAGGTATAGAAATGAAAGAAATAATAATAAATTTCATTGCAAAATAAAAAGGGTACCTAGACATTTCGTTGTGGCAACTGTAACCGAGGTTTAGGGTGCCGTTTGGCAATTAACTTACAGTATATATCTGAGTTTCTAACGCTGGCAGAGAGATCCGTCATATTCCCGCCTCCAGAGCACATGTCATTCCCACTCCAAGCCCTAACAGGCCCCTGACTTGTCTGTTGAGAAATCCTTCAAGCCAGTTGACCTCACGTCATGGGCGTGGGATTCAGAGGAGAGGAGAAAGATCTAGGAAGTAGTGGCTGGGGGTTGGGGAGCAGAATGGGGTGAGGGGTTTTTTTGGGTGAGGGATGCAGACAGAGGAGACAGGAAATCTCTGAGGACTTTGCTCAGGTGGGGTGGAAATTGCTTCCAAACCAGCTATCTCCTTCTCGTTCACGTGGGGAAAATGAAACTAAAGTACTAAACGTCTTTTTTTAATCCGGAGGCCACCTCGGAGAGGATATTGAGGGAGGGGCCACCCAAAAGCTCAGGAATGCAGGAATTTGGGGTGCCTGCAGAGGGGAGAGAGAGGGAACCCCCCTTCCCCTTTGGGACACTGAACAGTTTTTTTTTTGTAGCTCCTGGATGGGAGAGTTGTGCAGCGAAGAGAAAAGTTTTGCATTTTAAGAACTCGTGTCTCTCCAATTTCTCTTCCCTTTCCCTCTCCTCTCAACATCTTGTGGTTTTTTATATATATATCTATATCTAGGCAACAGTCTTTTTATCTGCCTTCTGCAAACTGTCTCTCTGTTAAAAAACAGCAACGCCACCCAAAGCAACAGCTTAACCTCTACGTAGGCCTGTTTACTCAGGAGGGAAGTGCAATGGAGTTCAGTGGGGTTTCCTACCCACCTAAGAAAGCTTGCATGGGGATAGCACTGTTAAAATATTCTTGGGATGGTGTGCAGACATTGGTGGGGTGGGTGTAAAGAAGAAGAGAGTCAAAGAATTCTCCCTCCCCCCAAAAAAACTCCACACACATTGCATGGGACGTGAATCTGAAAAGGTTTCGGGTGCTACAAAAATGTGCACGGCACCAATGGTTCATTTCCATCTAAAAGATGAAATTGGTAGCGTGCTCTAGTGGTTAGAGTGTCAGGCTAGGACCTGGGAGAGAGCAGGGTTCACATCCTCCCACTTGGCCACACGGAGATCACTGGGTGTGATCAGTCCCTGCCTCCCTCAGACTAACCTACCTCAGAGGGTTGTTGTGGGGTTTAAACGAGAGGGGCGGAACCATGCATGCCACTTTAAAGATAAAATGTGTTCCACAAAGGCAATAAACAAACATATTTTTAAAAAAGAAATATTGATAGTTGAAGACTTCCACATTGATCCACACTCGGGATGTGAATTTGAAACAATGTCTTGGATGTTGCAAAAACTGTGTGTGTGTTTCCCTGTGGGGGGAAAAACATCAATACCCCGTTCCCACAAAGAGTTTCAGAAACAATTATAATCTCACAAGAAGGAGAGGTATAAAATGTGGCCCGACTTCAGAACTAGAAATCAGACCTGACAAGCCCTTGTCTTTCTCTCTCACACAGAGGCAACCGCACAAAACAAGCCTGTTTCTTTCTTCTGACTTGAATGAGTCAAATCTAGAGAAAGGAAATGGGGGGGGGGAGGAGGAGAAGTGGGTAGAGTGGAGGGAGGGAAATCTTTTCGCACGGTTTTGTAAGCAGCTTTGTGAAGTGGCTACTGTTTCTTTAAAAAAGTACAAAAAATAAATAATTTTTTGGCTCCCTTTGTCAGAGAGAGGCCTCGAATCTTGCTAAACTCCCCGGGTTTCAAGAGCAAGCTAAAAATTCTGATGTCGAAAGCTGTGGGGTGCAAGGCCTCCCCAAACCCCCATTCCCCAAAAGCCCAGGGTTACAGCTGATGGGGAAAGGGGCGCTGAGGCTGTCTGAACCCCCCCCCCAAAGTCCAAAACCGCTTACCGGCCGAGTTGTGGCTGGAGCTTTCCCAAAAGCCACATGAAGAGCATGGGCCTAATGTGAAGTGGGCCATTTTTGCAGAAATTATGATGTTTTCAGCCCACGCTTTGCTGAGCTATGGGGTTTCAACCTCCCCACCCACCTGCCCCACCTGCTCCCCGCAATCCAGAGGTGACACAAAACCGCTGTGGGTTGCGGCAACTTTAGGAAAGGGTTTAAGCGTTCAAATTTTTGCAGAGGCCTTTGCTTTCTTTAGGAGCATGAATGAGCCTTGGGCTGAATAATTTCCCCCCTAGGAAAAGGTGTGTGTGTTTGTGGAGGGAGGTCAAGGATCTAATGTTGCTTTATGGACGAAAAAAATTATTATGACCGGCCAACAACAGACAGTGGAAAATCCAGAAATATGTTTGAAATAAGGGGCGGGGGAAGAATTAAGAGGCAGACAGAGACTTCCTGGCTTCCCTCTCTTTTTTTCCTTTCTGTTGGTGGTTCAGTTCTTTAAAAACTTTTTCAAAATGTGTCATGGGATTAAAAGAAAGAGAGAGAGAGAACATAAGAATTTTGCTAAAGGATTTAGCCAACCAGCTTTCAAAAACAACAAAATCCTCTGGACGCTGAGAGATTTTTAACACCCATTTTTTTTCTTCTGAATCAATGGGACTCAGAGTTTCCTTTGGCTAAAAAATAAAAAGAAATCCCAACTTGGGAGAGGCTTGGGAAGGACACGCCATCTCCCAAGGTCTGAAGCGAAAGCGGATTTAAAAGAAAATGGAAAGGTTTATTTCGTAAAACAAACACGGAAGGGCCACACAACGCCGAAGTTTGCCCTACTCAGAGTAGACCCCTTGAAACGAACGGCTAGACCCTGGCCCCTCGATTTCACCAGGACCAGGTCTACTCTCGAGTAGCACCGGGTTGGCTTCCACCGCCCTAAATTTGCGAGTTGCCCTGCACTTTCGCGTAAAGCGATCCTCTTACAAAAGGCGGATTATTGGTGACAAAAGCACGGGTCCCAGTTCCTCCTTGGCTTACTTTTTTTTGGGGGGGGGGGGAGAAAAGAAAACAGGGACAAGAATACACAGACATATTTGGGAGCCTTTGAAGTAAGAGAGGAGATCAGAGGCGTTTTACAAAAGAGCAGAACCCGAAGCGCAGTTATCTGTCCCGCTAGTCGCCAGCGCGCACAGAGGATCAGGCGTAAAACTGAGAAGAAAGTTTCCAAAGGATCCTTCTTAAGGCAGCCTTACCTGGTCTTCTTGGGGCGCGCGGCTCCTTCTCCTCCGACCCCCTTCCTCTCTCGCCTCCAGCCAGTTCCCTGGCTCAGACTGGCATGGAAACTTTCCTTGGGAAATCCAGCCCCGCGCACGAGGTGTGGCTCTCCACCCCGCTGCGTGAGAGAAGGAGGAAATGCTCAGAAGGACTTTCCACACACAGAGAGAGACGCGCGCGCCCGCGCGTGCACAACACACCCGGGTGCTTCAGTGCGCCTTGGAGAGGCGATGCAAGAGCGCTGACTTGGGGGCGGCCGGGGCATTGCAGAAAAAAAGGGACCCAGGAAAAGCCGCCTTTGGGGTCCAAAGGTCTATCCATCACTGCTGGCAGAAGAAGCGGGCTGGCAGCATCACGCAGATGCCAAGACTCTCAGCGGGCATGGGGCATAGCTGCCAACGTTTCCCTTTTTTAAAGGGAAATTCCCTTATTCCGAATAGGATTCCTCGCAAGAAAAGGGGAAAGTTGACACCTATGGCAAGGGACCTGATCAATGCCAGATTTACATATAAGCTAAGGTTGTTGTTAGGGACGCAGGTGGCGCTGTGGGTTAAACCACAGAGCCTAGGACTTGCCGATCAGAAGGTGAGTGGTTCAAATCCCCGCAACGGGGTGAGCTCCCGTTGCTCTGTCCCTGCTCCTGCCAACCTAGCAGTTCAAAAGCACGTCAAAGTGCAACTAGATAAATAGGTACCACTCTGGCGGGAAGGTAAACGGCGTTTCCGTGCACTGCTCTGGTTCGCCAGAAGCGGCTTAGTCATGCTGGCCACATGGCTGTACGCCGGCTCCCTCGGCCAATAAAGCGAGATGAGTGCCGCAGCCCCAGTGTCGCCCGCGACTGGACCTAATGGTCAGGGGTCCCTTTACCTTTACCTAAGGTTGTTGTTGTTTAGTTGTTTAGTCGTGTAGGACTCTTTGTGACCCCCTGGACCAGAGCACGCCAAGCTCCCCTGTCTTCCACTGCCTCCTGCAGTTTGGTCAAACTCATGCTGTTAGCTTCAAGAACACTGTCCAACCATCTCGTCCTCTGTCGTCCCCTTCTCCTTGTGCCCTCCACCTTTCCCAACATCAGGGTCTTTTCCAGGGAGTCTTCTCTTCTCATGAGGTGGCCAAAGTCTTGGAGCCTCAGCTTCGCGATCTGTCCTTCCAGTGAGCACTCAGGGCTGATTTCCTTGGATCTTCTTGCAGTCCAAGGGACTCTCCAGAGTCTCCTCCAGCACCAAGCTAAGGTTACCATATTTTTTTCAATGAATCCGGGGACACTTTAAAAAAAAAAGGGGCGGGGAGTTATTAAAAAAGAAGAAGTAATATCTTCTCTTCTGTGGTCTCCTCTGTCGCATGGCCTTCCTCTGGGCCCCGGCCACGTGTCCTTCCCTTCCCGGTGCTCTCCTACCTTTTCTCCTCAGCGCAGCAAGGTCAGGGCTCACCTCTTTCTCTCTCTTCATTTTCCTCCTCTCTTTCTTCTCCATGCTGGGAAAGATGGAGGGCACAATGAGAAGGGGACGACAGAGGACGAGATGGTGGGACAGTGTTCTGGAAGCTACCAGCATGAGTTTGACCAAACTGCGGGAGGCAGTGGAAGACAGGAGGGCCTGGCGTGCTCTGGTCCAGGGGGTCACGAAGAGGCGGACACGACTAAACGACTAAACAACAACAACATTGTATTCAATTATGGGGCATCAGAGTTTTTAGGGGCTAACCAGGCTGGGATAGCAGGCTTGTGGGTTGTTGAATGTCCGATGTAGATTTTTTTCAATTTCGTTGTTCTGTATGGGACAATGACAATAAATATTATCGTATCGTAGGCCCATAAATTACCATATAGCATATGTTCAACACACACAAAAAAGCGACAATTTGTTGTTGACTAAGGACAGCTGGACATAGAAAGGGCCCTGTAACCTTCAGTAGCTTAGGGCCTCATCAAACCTGAATCCAGCCCTGGGCCTGATCCTTCTCTCCCTTGATGATTCTGACGCCCTGCACCAGCGGTTGGGCATCTGTTCTGTGTGCTGAAGAGCCTCCATGTTTAGAGGCAGTCTACCAGCAGAGGGTAAGGATGCGGGTGGCTCTGTGGGTTAAACCACAGAGCCTAGGACTTGCCAATCAGAAGGTCAGCGGTTCGAATCCCCGCGACGGGGTGAGCTCCCGTTGCTCGGTCCCTGCTCCTGCCCACCTAGCAGTTCAAAAGCACGTCAAAGTGCAAGTAGATAAATAGGTAAATACCTTCTGGCGGGAAGGTAAACGGCGTTTCCATGCGCTGCTCTGGTTCACCAAGAAGCGGCTTAGTCCTGCTGGCCACATGACCCGGAAGCTGTACGCCGGCTCCCTCGGCCAGTAAAGCGAGATGAGCGCCACAACCCTAGACTCGGCCACGACTGGACCTAATGGTCAGGGGTCCCTTTGCCTTTTTACCAGCAGAGGGTAGCAGCTGGTAGCATGGGGGGGGGGAGGACACCCACCTGTCACCATCCTCTGCCTGGCTCTGTCTAGCAGAAATGTCTCAACAACAGCTGTTCCATATTACTTTCTTTTGACCCCAAGCGCTCAGAATAAACCTGTCCAAATCTTTCTACAATTTCTACTTTCAGTATTTATATTTATTTATTTACTTTATTGGGGGGGGGGTTAGCCCCTGAGTATGCCCATGGCTGGTAGACTGCCGCTAAACTTGGAGGCTCTTCTGCTTCGCCGTTTAGGGACAAATCTGGGCTGCCGGTTTTCTCAGCGGCTTTTGGGGGTTTCAGGCGACAGCTGTTCCTAGCCCTGCTTGGATTTGCCAGAGATGGAACCCGGGACTTTTGGAACACCAAATTAAATGCTATGCTGCTGTGGTGCATGGCCCTTCTCTTAAACAGAACGATAAGATTCCAGTCCTCATTGTTGCGAAGGAAAGGGCTGGTTTAAATAGAAGCTGCCCGACACAGAGACAGATCTTTGGACTCTCTAGCGCAGGACTTTCCAGGGATTTTAGGCAGAGGTCCTCTCCTGCCAGGGCATGTTGAATTTTCCAGTGTTCAAATTTCCCAAAGAAGGAGTCCTAAAACGTTGCAACATGGCTTGGGAATTCAAAGGATATTTCTGTTAAATTAATATAATTTAGTTTTGCTTGGTAAGTAAAATGTAAAATTGCATAGAAATCATTAAAACGATTGCCAAGTACTGACAATTATATTACAATTTTAGTAGTACAGTGGTACCTCGGGTTAAGTACTTAATTCGTTCCAGAGGTCCGTTCTTAACCTGAAACTGTTAACCTGAAGCACCACTTTAGATAATGGGGCCTCCTGCTGCCGCCGTGCCGCCAAAGCACAATTTCTGTTCTCATCCTGAAGCAAAGTTCTTAACCTGAAGCACTATTTCTGGGTTAGCGGAGTCTGTAACCTGAAGCGTACGTAACCCGAGGTACCACTGTGGTAGTATTTAGCATTAGCTGACATTTTCAGAAAGTAAAATTAAAATTACAGTACTTGCTTTTCCAAAAGCAGTTGATGTGCTGCTTCGTTGAACGTAGACTTACCAAGCTAAATGTAGGACATTCCATAGCCTTTAAAAGGCCTCTCTTATCTGAATTTTCATTTTTCACTCAGCTCACTAAATTTCTTAAATGCCTGCTTGCAATAATAATATTGTTATTACAGCCGATTTCCAAAATCAGCCAAACCCTTTCCATGTTGTTTTCTTGAGTAGGCCCACTGAAATTAACCAGGTCTATGAAGTTCAATAGGGACGCGGGTGGCGCTGTGGGTAAAAGCCTCAGCGCCTAGGGCTTGCCGATCGAAAGGTTGGCGGTTCGAATCCCCGCAGCGGGGTGCGCTCCCGTTGCTCGGTCCCAGCACCTGCCAACCTAGCAGTTCGAAAGCACCCCCGGGTGCAAGTAGATAAATAGGGACCGCTTACTAGCGGGAAGGTAAACGGCGTTTCCGTGTGCGGCTCTGGCTCGCCAGAGCAGCGATGTCACGCTGGCCACGTGACCCGGAAGTGTCTCCGGACAGCGCTGGCCCCCGGCCTCTTGAGTGAGATGGGCGCACAACCCTAGAGTCTGTCAAGACTGGCCCGTATGGGCAGGGGTACCTTTATGAAGTTCAATGGTCCTACTCAGAGTAGGGCTTAAATTGGCTGCAACTCTTGTACGATATATATGCATGTGGGATGTTTTGCAAATATTCATCAACAGGATAGAAGGTTGCTTACATAATATTTTTTTTGAAGACCTCAAGTGGAATGCCTCTGAGCGCGTCCAGAGTGCTTCTCCCCCTAAAACATAGGAAGAAGCAATCTGAAGGCAAATATTGAAAGCATACGGAACAGGCTTCTCTTTTTGTTTTTGAAGGGATAAGATTCCCCTCCCAGGGTGTCAAACAACATGGACAGGAAGCAGTTGATAAAAATAACACCTGATAAAAAAAATAACATTGACTAAAAAGCAACAGAAGTTTGTACAATTACTTATATTTAGACTCACAACCGCTATGCGTTACAAATCTTCAAGGCCGTTTTCTAAAAAGAGACTACTCTTCCTAAAAGGAGGTTTATCAACAGCTATAAGCGACGAGATTACGTCAGCATGAAACACGACAGCTCCCATAATTTACCTCTTCTCGAGTGCTCAAAAAGCATCCGCTGCTGAAAGATTCATGAAATTGAAGACAAGCTGCGAGGTTGTTCCGAGACCTGCTGAGCAATGTCTCCCAGGAGTTTTAAAAGAACACGTCGTATCCATTGCTGGCAGTGCTGCAGGCTCACTCAGAAGAGGTTATTAAAGCATTTCCTTGTGACAGGGAGTTCCACAGGCTCCCTGAAAATGCCGGCAAGGCGTAAGGATGGGAAAATGAGTCAATTTCAGGTTCTGTTTTTATTTGTTTCCAGTCTTCAGTCCCCCACATTTCCACATTAGTTTGGGTTTAGGAAAGAGAGGGTCATGTACACATTCTCTGTCTCCCGGTCTAGCCTCCCTCACAGGGTTGTTCTGCGGCTATGATGGAGGAGGAGAGCATGCAGACCATAATCTGAACTCCCTGGAGGCTGGTCGGTGCGGACTGGCTGTCCACAGTCTTCCTCAACCCTACCTGGAGATGGAGTGGACCTGGGACCTTCTGCATGCAGAGCAGGTGTCCTCCTACTGAGCTAAGGCGCTTAAGTATAATATCAAGTTTCTAGTCCTCATAGTTCCGAAGAAAGTCCGGACTTGGACAGGGACATAGGAAGCTGACTTACACTGAGTCAAGCCATTGGTTCATCTAGTTTTTCCTCTGTACGTTGCTATGCGCAAGGACTGAGCTAAAACCTCCCTGTGACTTTCTCCCCAAATCATAGGCTGTTTTTGCTCAGCTTCCTCAGTAAAGTGTCATCTTTCAATCCAGACTGTGTAATTTAAGTTACTTTTCTAACACGGGATTTTTTTTTTAAATGGTGCAGGGTTCCCTGGGAAGAAGAGTTGATAGTTAAACAGCTCTGGGAATTGTAGTTCTGGGAGAGGGGATAGAGAGAGGCGTCTCCTAACAACTCTTAGCTCTCTTAGTAATAATAATAATAAATTTTATTTATATCCCGCCCTCCCCAGCCGAAGCCGGGCTCAGAGTGGCTAACATCAAATGTATAACACATTAACATAAAATCAGACAATCAATTAAAATATATCCTCAAATCAGATCAGGATCAGAATAAAATCCAATCAGATGGCAACCCGCAGATTAGGGTTGGGGACCTTAAATGCTCACCAGGCCCAACTGTTTGTGCTGAACTTATATGGGCCTGTGAGAAAAATTGGGAGGCCACTTTCATGCACGTTCTTATGAAAGGGGAGAGGGAGTCAGACTTAACCCCGACCAAAGGCCTGGCAGAACAGCTCCGTCTTGCAGGCCCTGCGGAAAGATGTCAAGCCCCGCAGGGCCCTAGTCTCTTGTGACAGAGCGTTCCACCAGATTGGGGCCATGACCGAAAAGGCCCTGGCTCTGGTTGAGGCCAGCCTAACCTCTCTGTGAACTATAGTTCCCAGGATTCTTTGGTGGAAGCCAAAGTCTGTTAAAGTGCTATAAAGGTAAAAGGTAAAGGTACCCCTGCCCGTACGGGCCAGTCTTGCCAGACTCTAGGGTTGTGCGCCCATCTCACTCAAGAGGCCAGGGGCCAGCGCTGTCCGGAGACACTTCCGGGTCACGTGGCCAGTGTGACAAAGCTGCATCTGGCGAGCCAGCGCAGCACACGGAAACGCCGTTTACCTTCCCACCAGTAAGCGGTCCCTATTTATCTACTTGCACCCGGGGGTGCTTTCGAACTGCTAGGTTGGCAGGCGCTGGGACCGAACAACGGGAGCGCACCACGCCGCGGGGATTTGAGCCGCCGACCTTTCGATCGGCAAGCCCTAGGCGCTGAGGCTTTAACCCACAGCGCCACCCGCGTCCCAGCACAAAGTGCTATAAGAGTGCTTTAAATTTATGGAGCAGACATAACCAGGCTCCTTGCCTGAAGCGCTGGAGAGCTGCTGCCTATCAGTGTGGACAATATTGAACTAGATGGACTGATGGTCTCAGTTAAAGGCAGCTTCCTAGAGCATCACTAGAGCTATATCCCTGAGAATATTTAGAGATATACACTGCCTTTGAACATGGAGGTTCTCTCATGATCAAGAACACGGCTTTATAGCAAGTAAAACCTTTGATCCACATAACTCAGTACTGTCAGCCCTGGCTGGCAGCATCTCTCCAGAATCTCGGGCAGGAAGTCGTTCTCAGCCCTACCTTGGGATTGAACCAAGGACCTTCTGAATGAAAAGCAGATTTTTCAGCGCTCAGCTACCACCATTTTCCCAATCTTCTTCCTCCAATCTGCCTGACCCGCCCTTTCAAAACACCTAAGGCAGCGTTCATCGTCAAATCCTGCAGCGGGGAGTTCCGCAAGTGAAACCTTGCCTTGTGTGGGGAAATGCTTCAACCTACTTCCCCTCATGGCCACTGGTCCCATCACCTCCTGGCAAATAGAAGGGGAAGAAATGGAGGCAGTGGGAGATTTTACTTTCTTGGGCTCCATGATCACTGCAGATGGTGACAGCAGCCGCAAAATTAAAAGACGCCTGCTTCTTGGGAGAAAAGCAATGACAAACCTAGGCAGCATCTTAAAAAGCAGAGACATCACCTTGCCAACAAAGGTCCATATAGTTCAAGCTCTGGTTTTCCCAGTTGTGATGTATGGAAGTGAGAGCTGGACCATAAAGAAGGCTGATCGCCGAAGAATGGATGCTTTTGAATTCTGGTGCTGGAGGAGACTCTTGAGAGTCCCATGGACTGCAAGAAGATCAAACCTCTCCATTCTGAAGGAAACCAGCCCTGAGTGCTCACTGGAAGGACAGATCCTGAAGCTGAGGCTCCAAGACTTTGGCCAACTCATGAGAAGAGAAGACTCCCTGGAAAAGACCCTGATGTTGGGAAAGATGGAGGGCACAAGGAGAAGGGGACGACAGAGGACGAGATGGTGGGACAGTGTTCTTGAAGCGACAAACATGAGTCTGACCAAACTGCGGGAGGCAGTGGAAGACAGGAGGGCCTGGCGTGCTCTGGTCCAGGGGGTCATGAAGAGGCGGACAAGACTAAACAACTCAACAACAACACTTCCCATCAATTTCGCCAGGTGACCCCAAGTTCTACTATAACAGAAAAGTATGGTTTTTTTATTATCATCTCTTAGATTTCTTAGCCTCGACCTTCCCCATAAGGTCCCAGAGCAGATCATGACCACGTAAAAACTTAGCGTGAAAACCGGTTCAAACAATTTGCCACTTGGGGCTGGTTGATCTGCGAGACCGCCTTATTCCATATACATCTGCTTGACCTGTTTGATGGACAGAACCAGCCCTCCTGCGGGTGCCACATTTGTAAGAACTTGATTTTTCGGTGTGGCAGCACCTGTGGAACTCCCTGCCTATTGACAGCAGGCAGGTGCCTTCACTGTGCTCTTTTTGGCACCTGCTAAAAACAAACCTACCGAGATATTTAGAATCTTAATATGTTTTTCGTCTCTTTAACTTTCCAAAAGTCTTATCCATTGCTGCTTTCAATTTTTCTTATTGGTAACTTTATCGTTTCATCTTTCTTTAAAACTGCTTTGAGGTTGTGTTTGTCTTTTTAACAACCAAGCAGTGTGTAATTTCTATTCAATAATTTGCAATCAGAAGAATAGGATGGATATATGTATGTGTGTGTGTGTATATATTTAGCCTTGGTGAAGACTTGACGTTTTTATCCCCCCAAAAGTTTTTGATTGCGTTTCCGCTGAAATGAGGCTGTATTTTAATGTTTTTATGTTGTGTTTTAATCTTGTTTTTTAAGCTGTATTTCAATCAATTGTTTTTATATTTGGTGTTAGCTGCCCTGAGCCCAGTCTTGGCTGGGGAGGGCGGGGTATAATTAAAAAGTAATAATAATAATAATAATAATAATAATAATGTGTGTTTGTATTCTGGCCTTTGATACTATAGATAGATGATTGATAGATAGATAGATAGATAGATATTATCAAAGGCCAGAATAAAGACATGTGTCACCAGCGTTCATCTTTCTCTGTTCCTCCACATCGTGCATCGTAATTGCTAATAATGCAGCAATTATCTAATCATTTTAAATACACACACACACACACACACCCCGCTCCTGGCAAGCTCACAGAGATTGCATCCGCCATGCATATATATGGAAGGAAAATCTCCATGGCTTCAGCCTCCTTCCCCGACTGAAAATAGAAAATTCTTCTTGGAGCTGATTCACTGTGGCCGCTGCAGTCCCTGCGATGAAGGCTTAGGAGGGGCTGCATTGCAGCAAAAAAAAAAAAGAGGAGAGGCTTGTGCGCAACAGAGACAGACCCACACACAGCCAGCCAGCCAGACAAAAGCAGGAGGGGAGACGGATCACACCATCTGCCCATCTCTCTGGACCACTAGAGATCTCTCTGTCTCTCTCCTCCGGCAACACAAAAAGCATCTCTTATTTCTGTTGCATCCCGAGCCCCTTTTGGCCCTACTCCGAGGAAGGTAAGGAAAAGTCGGAAAAGAAAAAGGGTATTGGAAATATATATTATTTGGAGGGAAATGGGGGGTGGGGAGAGAATGTATATTAATTCTGGTCGGTTTCTTCCATCTTCCACTTGTCCTTTAAAATAAACAAATAAATCTCGCATTGTTATTAATCTGTTCAGAGTTATTGTATCTTCCTGCATACAATACATTTTGCCTTCTTTTTTTAAAAAAAGGCTCATTCAGACCTGTTAAGCCTGTCTGGAGGGGTACGCTGGGATTGGAGGGGATAAATGTCATAATAATAATAATAATAATAATAATAATAATAATAATAATAATAAATTGTATTTATACCCCGCCCTCCCCAGCCAAGACCGGGCTCAGGGCGGCTAACAACCAATAATAAAAACAAGTTGATTGAAATACAACTTAAAAAGCAAGATTAAAATACAACATTAAAACATTAAAATGCAGCATCATAACAGGGGGAGAAAGGAAAAAAGAAAGAAAGAGGGGGAGATATAGATATATAGCTATAGATAGGTGTTTAGAGTAGACTGATTGAAATGAATGGGCCTAAGAACGCCACCTTGATTAATTTCCATGGGTCTCCTCAGAGTAGGGCATCTTCTTCAACCCATGTCATCGCCAGCCACCTGTTCAGTGTTAAAAACGTTTAAAAATGCTAATTTGGTCCTCTTTATGGAAACGCAACCCTTCTCTGACCACTCCCTTGTTGTATGGAGAGATACAGATATTTTTAGAAACCTGAAGAGGCGACGGTGGTCCACAAATGAAATGGTCCTTGAAAATGAAAATTTTAAAAAGCAGGTTTTTCTAAAACAACAAGGCTGCAATCCTAACCAAGTCCACTCAGAAGGAAGTCCCATTTAACTCAAGGGGGCTTACCCCCAGGTAAGTAGGGTTAGGATCTCAGCCCTTTTAATGGCTCTCTCGCTCTCTCCACCTCCTTCCCACTTATTAAATTAAGCAGGTGGTGATTCGGGGCTCGCGGAGCCTCTTCGGTTTTGATTCCGCCAGTCATTTGGTGCCTTTCAATAAAACGATTATCCGGAAACAATGTTAGAAGGATGTGTCTGCGTACATAAAAATATCCACGCACCCCCCCCCCCCGCATCTTGCAGAGGGGGCTATTTTCAAAACGCAGATGTCTGCCACATGCTTGGGATGCCACACAAAGGTCTTTCAGAGGAGCCTGCACTCTCACACAAATCCCCACCCCGCTTTTAAAATTAAAAGTGATGTAATTTTTCTTGGGAGCCCAGAAAGGCATCGAAAGCAGAGATAGATATAGCACAGCAGGAACCAGGAGATGGCTCCCTTGAAGGAAAATACGGAGGTGCGTTGCATGCGTACAATTATATTTTTCAAAAAATGCACACTCAGGTGAAGCGTAACCTCCAGATTTCAATTCCTTTTCCTTCCTTCCTTCCTTCCTTCCTTCCTTCCTTCCTTCCTTCCTTCCTTCCTTCCTTCCTTCCTTCCTTTCTTTCTTTCTTTCTTAAAAAAGAGTAAGTTTCTAGAAGCTGAGATATGAGGCGAAATGGACAGGCGCTGCTCTTATTTTTGTGGGGAGGCGAGGCGAGAAACTAGCCTGCTCTCCCCCCTTTTGGAATTTTATTTTTGAACCCCCGTAAAAGATCTTTCGCTGCCCCATGGGAATGCAGTCTTGCTAGCCAAGGACAGCATGTCTGAGAAAAGGGAGCAGGGAAAATTGGCAGAGAAGGCGCAAAGAGGGTCAGGTTGGAGGGCAGCCCCTCCTTGGATGATGGATGGATGGATGGGGAGATGTTCTACTGCCTGAAGAAAGGAAATCTCCAGACTGAGAGGTGGGGCAGTGAGGAGGGCGGGGGAAAAGGAGATGTGTGGTTGGGGGTGGGAGAGAGGGAAGGTACCGCAGTTAAGACCCACCCAAGGGTGTTGCTGTTGGGTGTGGGGAGAGGAACTCGCGGCTGGAGGAGGGATGGGCCCAGACCTCAGGGTCCTGTCCTCTCCCCCATCCTTTTCAACATCTACATGAAGCCGCTGGGAGAGATCATCAGGGGGTTTGGGCTGGGTGTCCATCAATATGCAGATGATACCCAGCTTTACCTCTCTTTAAAATCAGAACCAGTGAAGGCGGTGAAGGTCCTGTGTGAGTGCCTGGAGGCGGTTGGAGGATGGATGGCAGCTAACAGATTGAGGTTGAATCCTGACAAGACAGAAGTACTGTTTTTGAGGGACAGGAGGCAGGCAGGTGTGGAGGACTCCCTGGTCCTGAATGGGGTAACTGTGCCTCTGAAGGACCAGGTGCGCAGCCTGGGAGTCATTCTGGACTCACAGCTGTCCATGGAGGCGCAGGTCAACTCTGTGTCCAGGACGGCTGTCTATCAGCTCCATCTAGTACGCAGGCTGAGACCCTACCTGCCCGCAGACTGTCTCTCCAGAGTGGTGCATGCTCTGGTTATCTCCTGCTTGGACTACTGCAATGCGCTCTATGTGGGGCTACCTTTGAAGGTGACTCAGAAACAACTCATCCAGAATGTGCCTGCCAGATTTGGTGACTGGGAGCAGCCGCTGAGACCATATAACACCTGTCCTGAAAGACCTACATGGCTTCCAGTACGTTTCCAAGGACAATTCAAAGTGTTGGTGCTGACCTTGAAAGCCCTAAACCAGACATAGCCAAACTTGCCCCTCCAGCAGTTTTGGTACTACAACTCTCATCATCCCTGACCACTGGTCCCGTTAGCTAGGGATGATGGGAATTGTAGTCCCAAAACAGCTGGAGGGCCGAGTTTGCCTATATCTGCCCTAAATGGCCTCATCCACCCCCATCGTTCTGCCTGGACGCTGAGGTCCAGCTCCGAGGGCCTTCTGGCAGTTCCCTCCCTGTGAGGAGTGAGTCTACAGGGAACCAGGCAGAGGGCCTTCTCGGTGGTGGCGCCCGCCCTGTGGAACGCCCTCCCATCAGATGTCAAAGAGATAAACAACTATCTAACATTTAGAAGACATCTGAAGGCAGCCCTCTTTAGGGAAGCTTTTAATGCTTGATGTTTTATTATGTGTTTATATGAGTTGGAAGCTGCCCAGAGTGTCTGGGGCAACCCAGTCAGATGGGCACCATATAAATAAATTATTATTATTATTATTATTATTATTAGCGACATGCCTAGCGCTCAGGCCTCCTGAGTGTTCCCCTAACAGAAGATCCCTTCTTCCTCCTCTCTTCTCAGCAAGAAATGAGGGACACGGTCAACTCCCAGTACGACTCCTTCCTATATTGGAAGATGCCCATCCCAGAACTGGACCTGAGCGAGCTGGAACACCTGGGCTTAGCTGAGCTGGTCGCCTACAAGCCCAAGGGAGGCTATGGCAGCTTCACGGCAGAGCGGAAGAAACAGAACCGCAGCATCTCCGACGGGGAAGACGACGGCGAAGACACCAGCCTCCTCCAGTTCAACAGTTTCAATTTCTGGAGGGCTCCTATACCCTGCGTCGGCCCTTTAGATTTCGACCTGATCTGAGGCCTGTGCAGCTGGGCTCCTGTCCTTCAGTGCGACGAGTGAGGCGGCTAAACCTTTTGTCTACACCCCCCCCTTCCGACCAATTCCCCGTAGTGTTTTCCTTTTCAAATTGTACGGCCAGGCTGAATTGCAAAATTGCTTCTGTCGGTGTCGTCTGCCTGTGTCTCTCTCCTTCTCACGTTTTGTCTCTTACGTGTTTTTGCGGGCGGGGAAGGGGACTGTGGTTTGCAAAATTGGGACTGAATGTATTTATTGGCTGGAGGGTGAACTGCGTCGAGAGGCCCTGAGGTGCGCCCACGTTCCTGTTTGTGGCGATGGCAGCCGGAAGCGTGCGGGGAATTAAGCGAGGCATTTCCCCACCCCCTTGATCATAAAAACGACTCCGTACAGCTGGGTGGCTTTTGAGGGGATCGCAGCTAGGATCTGGAGCAGGAGTCGGCAACTAAGCAGCCTCTGAGCAAATTCCGCCCCGCGGGTCTTTGGCCTGTCGAGCTGCAAGCTCTGTTTCCTTCTTCCTCTTGCCAGAAGCCACTTTCAGAAAGCGTGAAATTACATATCTTGCTTCTGAATAACTCGAGAGGGATAATTTGTGTGTGTGGGGGGGGTGTTGGGGGGTCTGCGCTGCCACTTCCGGGTTCAGCCGAGGGGGGGAGGGGGCGCCAAAGAAGCGCCATTTCTTGGGGGAGGGGAGGGAGATGTGTAGGCCAAGATGAAAGCTCAGCTCCTGGACATGTTTGAGATTAAACTGCAAAAGAAAAGAGGTGTCTTTAAGAGCGTTTGTGGTGGTGATTTCATAATAACCACAAGAGATTTGCGCACCTGGAGATTTATCGTGCACGGAGCGGAGGCGGTTGGCTGCCCCCCGCCTTGCCGCCCCCACAAGTACATTATCAAATTACAGCGTTGTCTCTTAAGCAGCTGCTGGGGAAACAGGATTGCGGTTCAAAGTCAGGAATCAGGACGAATTTTATTTTATCAGTTGGAATGTGGGATAAGACGGGAACTGGGTAGGCTAATCGCCAGTGGCCCTTGGAGCGGGAATCATAGCTGTCAACTTACAGATTTGAAAATAAGGGACCAGCAGCCTTGAAAATAAGGGACCAGCAGCCAAAATTAGGGACCTGCAGCCTCACCTGTTCCAGGCGCTCCAGTCTTCCTGTCCTCCTGCAGTCTGGTCAAACTTATGCTGGTAGCTTCGAGAACACTGTCCAACCAACTTTGTAACCAGAGGTTCAACTGAATAGGATCTGAATCACATGCACCACAAGGCCTATGCAGCCTCAACTTAACATGGCTCCCCAGCCTGGCTTTGCACTGCAAAGTTTGCAGCAGCACGTGCAACAAAATGGCGTCCAGCATGCAAAAACCCCCTCAGCTTGCATTAACTAGCCACACACAAGGCATGCAAGCTCCACCCCCCCAGTCGTTCTTAGACTTCTTATTGGGTGAGCAACACAGCCAAGCAACACAGTTGGAGCCTCCCTCCTCCCTGGCTGGCAGGGAGGGAGGGAGAGGAGCTTTTTCCTTTGAAATTTAAGGGACATCCATCAATAAGGGACAGCAGTGGGACATGGCGCTGGAATAAGGGACTGTCCCTTCAAATAAGGGACACTTGACAGCTATGGCGGGAATGCCTCTACTCTCCAACCGTAAAACAAAAAGGGAGTGGATTTTGGCCGACTGCAGCCACAGTCCACAGCAGGAGTTAGCAACTAGCGGCCCGCAAGGGAAATCCGGCCCAGGGGGCAATGTGGTGCCAGGGCGAGAGGGAGTGAATTGGGTAAAGGCTGGCATGGCCTGCAAGGAAACAGCAGCCAATATTATAAACACAGTTGCACCAGCCACCTCTCCATTTCTCCACAGACCAGAACAAAGATCCAGGTTTTCCAGTAACATCATGTGTGGAGACTCAGGCCTTATCATGTGACCTGCAGTGGCCCATTGGCCTCAGGCAGCACATCACTGGGAGCGGCGCCAGTCCCTGCCGCTCTCATTCCCCGAGCCGGAAACCTTAAGAGAGTCAGCGGCAAATTTCTAAAGTTACAGATAGATATAGATAATTTATTATGGTCGGAGACCAGCTTATAAAACACACTTGGGGGTACAATCCCAGAAGGAAAACAAACATTTAAAACAATGCACAACAATAAATTTAAAATTTATAAATGCAATAAGCATATAGACCAGGGGTCTGCAACCTTTAAGACAAAAAGAGCCACTTGGACCCGTTTCCGAAGGGAAAAAAACTGGGAGCCGCAAACCCATTGCGACATTTAAAACAAATATAACACTGCATACAGTGGTGCCTCGCAAGACGAAATTAATTCGTTCCGCAAGTCTCTTCGTCTTGCGGTTTTTTCGTCTTGCGATGCACGGTTTCCCATAGGAATGCATTGAAAATCAATTAATGCGTTCCTAGGGAAACCGCCTTCAGACCAGGTCCGGGGACAGTCTGTCCCCGGACCTCTTCTGAAGGCTGGGGGGGGGGGGGACAAGGGCTTTTCTTCCCACCCCCAGCATTTTAAAAAACCCTGGGACAGCGGAGGACTTCTCCGCTGTCCGGGGCGATTTAAAAGCCCCTGGGAAGGCAGGCAGGGGGGACAAAGACTTTCGCCCCCTGCCCGCCTTCAGAAGGTGTTCCCGCCCCCCCTCCCCGCTTCGGAACAGCGTTCCGAAGTGGGGCGGCTGGGGCAGGTCTTCCCGCCCCCCCTCCCCGCTTCGGAACAGCGTTCCGAAGCGGGGCGGCTGGGGCAGGTGTCCCCGCCCCCCCTCCCCGCTTCGGAACAGCGTTCCGAAGTGGGGCGGCTGGGGCAGGTCTTCCCGCCCCCCCTCCCCGCTTCGGAACAGCGTTCCGAAGTGGGGCGGCTGGGGCAGGTGTCCCCGCCCCCCCGCCCCGCTTCGGAACAGCGTTCCGAAGCGGGGCGGCTGGGGCAGGTCTTCCCGCCCCCCCTCCCCGCTTTGGAACAGCGTTCCGAAGTGGGGCGGCTGGGGCAGGTGATCCCGCCCCCCCTTCGGAACAGCGTTTTAAAATGCTGGGGGTCGGGAGCGAAGCGCTGCCGACCCCCAGCATTTTTAAATCTCCCCGGGACACGGGGAGATTTTAAAATGCTGGGGTCGGCAGCGCTTCCCTCCCGACCCCCAGCATTTTAAAATCTCCTCGGGACAGAGACTTCTCTGCTGTCCCTTGGAGATTTTAAAATGCTGGGGGTCGGCAGCGAACGCTTCGCTCCCGCCCGCCAGCATTTTAAGATCGCCCGGGGCAGGCGGGGGGAAGGCAGGCGGGGGGGAGCAAAGACTTTTGCCCCCCGCCGGCCTTCAGAAGAGGTCCTCTTCTGAAGGCCGGCTGTGGGCGAAAGTCTTTGCTCCCGACCGCCAGCATTTCTCTATGGGCTTTCGTCTTGCGATGCAAGCCCATAGGGAAATTCGTCTTGCGAAGCGCCTCCAAAACAGAAAACCCTTTCGTCTTGCGGGTTTTCCGTCTTGCGAGGCATTCGTCTTGCGGGGTACCACTGTATATTGTTTCTTACCTTAATGTCCGATCTGACAGCGGGCGGGAAGGTGACGTTGGGACGGTGCGTGACTAATGCACGCACCGCCCCCATGCGACGTCACAGCCAGTACAGCGCCCGCCACAGTGGGGAGTGTTGGGGCGCACAATGCGCCTCCTCCCCTCGCTAGTATCCGCCCCGGAGCCGCGGCAAAGGTGTAAAAGAGCCACATGTGGCTCCGGAGCCGCGGGTTGCAGACCCCTGATATAGACACTTAAAACTTGAAGATAAGCTACCACACAGAGATGAACCAGAGTCACCCATGGAACTGAGTTTGGGGATTTTCTTAACGAACTAGTCTCGGTTAGGGGATGGTCTGCGCCTACAAATCTGTACACAGAATCTGGCGACCATCCTGGGTCACGAAGAGGCGGACACGACTAAACAACAACACAACAACAATAATAAATTTTATTTATACCCCGCCCTCCCCGGCCAGAGCCAGGCTCAGGGCGGCTAACACCAGTAAAATTACAGTGAAAACGTAATAGGGGGGAAAACCCCCAATTTAAAATACAGGTTAAAATGCAATTTAAAATGCAGCCTCATTTTAAAAGTCAAAACCATAAGGGGAGGAAAACATAAGGGTCAGACTGAGTCCAAACCAAAGGCCAGGCGGAACAGCTCTGTCTTGCAGGCCCTGCGGAAAGATGTCAAGTCCCGCAGGGCCCTGGTCTCTTGTGACAGAGTGTTCCACCAAGTCGGGGCCAGTACTGAAAAGGCCCTGGCCCTAGTTGAGACCAATCTAACCACCTTGCGACTTGGGACCTCCAAAGTGTTGTCATTTGTGGACCTTAAGGTCCTCCATGGGGCATACCAGGAGAGGCGGTCCCGCAGGTACCTGGGTCCTAGGGCTTTAAAGGTCGCTCTTGGCTCTTCTGTTGCCCGCTGCCAACGTGCAGCCCCACACGGATTTTCCTCCCCAAGGGAGAGTGGTCTTTGACATGGGGGGCTCCTGGCCTACACAAATCCTTTGACCACATCCCAGACTAAAAAAAACCCCACCTTCTGTTAACCCAGCCTGTGCCAAGCCAAACGAAAAGGCGGCCTGACCGTACGTCTCACGGAGATCCGAGAGAAGAATGGGACTTTGAATGCGCGAACAGTGCGCTGGGGCCCAATGCATCGCGGCCTCTCAGCGCCGGACAAAAGCCTCATTCAAAAGATGGCAAGATGCCTGTTCGCACCATGCAGACTTTGCTCAAAGCCGGGCTGAAGGTCTCGTCGATGGCGGTGGCTGCTGGCGAGGAAAACACATGACCTAAGGCCTCAAACGTAATAAATTGCGGGGTGTGGAGGCAGGAGACAAGTTGAGGCTCTGTTTCCTTAGAAAGGGAAGCCTTTCTTTTAGGGGGGACAGTTTTGACACCTTTGAGGGATTCATCGGACGACGCCCCTGCTGCTGCGCATCGCCACGGCCTCCGTATACCGGGTGGAAAAGTTTCCTGAAATGGGCAAGAAGTGTGTTATGTACCGAGTTGAATAGGATTCAGAATGCAGCAGTCTGATTGGTCCTAGAACAACAGGATCCAGAATGCAGCAGTTTGATTGGTCCTAGAACAATGGGATCCAGAATGCAGCAGTCTGATTGGTCTTAGAACAATAGGATCCAGAATGCAGCAGTCTGATTGGTCTTAGAACAATAGGATTCAGAATGCAGCAGTCTGATTGGTCCTATAACAATAGGATCCTGAATGCAGCAGTCTGATTGGTCTTAGAACAATAGGATCCAGAATACAGCAGTCTGATTGGTCCCAGAACAATAGGATCCAGAATACAGCAGTCTGATTGGTCCCAGAACAATAGGATCCAGAATACAGCAGTCTGATTGGTCCTAGAACAATAGGATCCAGAATACAGCAGTCTGATTGGTCCCAGAACAATAGGATCCAGAATACAGCAGTCTGAATGGTCCTAGAACAATAGGATCCAGAATGCAGCACTCTGATTCGTCCTAGAACAATAGGATCCAGAATGCAGCAGTCTGATTGGTCCTAGAACAATAGGATCAAAAATGCAGCAGTCTGATTGGTCCCAGAACAATAGGATCCAGAATTCAGCAGTCTGATTGGTCCTAGAACAATAGGATTCAGAATGCAGCAGTCTGATTGGTCCTAGAACAATAGGATCCAGAATGCAGCAGTCTGATTGGTCCACAGGAGCCACCCAATCCAGCTCCAGGTGGAAGTGAATCCGCAATCTGATTGGCCTACAGGAGAATCCCAGAATTAGCCAATCACGTGGGGCCCATTGTGTAAATAATGTATATAAAGCAGACATTCTGGGGGAACTTCCATTCCTCCTCACCACTATGAGCTGAATAAAGAGCATGAAATCCACTCTCAACTCCGAGTATATTTCAAAGTGGAATAAATAGAGTCCTTCCAAATCTCACAGTGTGCTGCTGCATGGATAGTTTACGTACATTTCATGAAGTTTAATCCTAAAGGAAGAATCGCAGGTCAGTGGGCAGACTGGCTGCCTTGAGTGCAGAAGGTGCCAGGTCCCCAGTCGCATCTCCTGGTGGGACTGGGGGCAATCTCCCCCCAGAAACCCTGGAGAGCTGCTGCCAGTCAGTGTATACAGTGCTGAGATGGATGGACCATTGGTCTGGCTGGGGGTGAGGCTGCAAGCCGTACATTTAAAGCACCTCCCGATTCA
The DNA here is from genome assembly GCF_964188315.1 of Podarcis muralis. Lineage (NCBI taxonomy): Eukaryota > Metazoa > Chordata > Lepidosauria > Squamata > Lacertidae > Podarcis > Podarcis muralis. The sequence goes on from NC_135670.1 coordinate 3,698,540, forward strand.
TGAATCATGGGAATTGCAGTTTACCATTGTCAGAGCTACAGTTGCCTGCACCTTTAACAATTGCAGGTTGAATGAACTTCACGCCTGTGGCAGCAATTGTAAATGTGCTGAGCTAGATGATTTTAATTTCTTTTTTATTTCTTCTTTTATTTCCTATATCTATTTAGACAATTTTATTTGCTTAGACAATTTATTTCCCGCTAATTGCTATTGCCTCTAACTGGTGAACAAGGTACGCAGCGTAAAGAAAAAGAAAAATAAGTCAAGCCTCTAAAATCCCATAGGATTTAAATTTTTAATAAAAAGAATGCAATGTAAGAAATAATGGGAGTGGTTGAAATACAATTAGAAGCCAATGCAAACATTTAATGCGGCATCTCCCCTCGGGCCACCAGTGTGGAGCTCGCGAAGCACAGCCTGGGACCCCAGAAGACCGGAAAATAAATAAATTTAAAATGACTTTTTGAAAAATATCAACAAATTTAAGAGTCACACTAAGGCAAACCAGTGCAAAAGAATGAAGCAGTAATTCACGAACAACATCTCCTCTCTGGAGCAGAAAAATAAGCTGAAGACATCAGTGGGCAAATTTTAGCTTTGAAAAGCCTTGGGAAAAATCACCAATATTCAAATTGCGACTTACCGCCATAGAGAAGCCCATGCCTAGAGCGGCTCCATCGCTCAGCGCCCATAGACTCTCAGTCTATGGGGCGGTCTTTAGTCTTACCATAGAGGGATAGAGAGGAAGGAGGAGGGAAAAAAAAACATGGCCGCTCCCCATAGAGGTGACAAGTGATAGAGCGTCCGAGAAAATCCTCGGGTCAACCACGGCCGCTTACCATTGTACCATAGAGATGGCGACGGATAGAGCGGCAAGCCCCTCTAGGAAGAGAGCGGGAGAACGCACGTCGGAGGAAGGGGTGGGCCTTTCCCATACGGGTACCGGATATATCCATTGTGCGACGCTCCCTCACCTCGGTGGCTTCGTTTTCAAACCCAGCCGAGGCGCACTTCCGGTTCCGCCATTTTGCCTCCCTTTCGGCGCCGAGGGGGGAGGGGAGGAGAGGGGAGGGGCTTGAAAAACAAAAACCAATTTAATATATATATATATATTTTCCCATGATGATAATAACCTATATTTTTAAAAAAGACTAAGGGCTTTTTTTTTTAAAGGAAAGATGCCGGTAGGAAGTTAGGAGAGGAGAAGAACCGAACCCCAGACGCCTCTGAGGGGGTGAGTGAAGGGGGGAAAGAGGGTGGGGGGGGGTCGTTGTTGTTGGGGGGGGGGAGCCGGGTTGCTTTATGAGGGGGGGGCAGTTGGCGTGAGGGGATGAGGCGGCGGAGGCCCGAGAGAGAGAGAGAGAGAGAGAGAGAGAGAGAGAGAGAGAAAGAAAGAAAGAAAAGAAAGGAAGGAAGGAAAGAGACGACCTCGCAGGGCTGTTGTGAAGAAGAGAGAGAGAGAAAGGAAGGAGGGAAAGCGCCACGTCCGCCGCCTCGAGCTCCTCGGAAGAAAGGGCAGCCTTAGAAATAACGCTGGATTTAATGCAGGAATCAACGAACACACAAATTCTTTGATTCTTCCTCTTCTTTTAATGAAGCGGTATATAAAGAAACAGATAAATCCTGGGAGCAATGGCAATAAAGTAATAGGAACTCGAAACAACCACACTAAGCAAAGCAGATCCTGCCCCACAGAAAAGAGGCCACAAATATTTGTGTGTGTGTGTGTGTTTTTTTGGAAAACCGCTTTAAACTAAGGGAAGCTTTCCCCCTAATGGGTTTGCTAGTTTTCAAGGTTGCAGAAGACTCTTTGGGGCAGGAAGAGCTGTAAGTGGAGTGATGGGAGTGGTTTTCTTTCCCCCCTAAAATGGGTATCGAGGATTATGGATTTAATTTGGCTTCATTCCCAAGAGAGACCTCGAAGCCCTTTGCCGTATAATGACGGACGCGCACACGTTACAGTATATATATGTGTGTGTGTGTGTGTGTGTATATCTGTATATGTATATATAATGTAATATCTAAAATGTTTTATACACACACACACACATATATGGGGAGGGGACAGAAACAGGATGCTAAAAAAGGACAGGAGAGCCGTGGGGTCTTGCCAATACATTTGAGTGGAAATACAACAAACATGTAACCCCATTTTCAGGTCCTGCCTTTGCTGGGGATCCAGAGGGAGGAGGAGGCCTCCCCCTCCCCGCTTTTATCTTATCTCATCGTTTCTTGGTGCGGGGGAACATGCCTGCCTCTGTGGGTGGATGCCATGTGCATTTCAATGAAATATTAGCGTTCGCTTCCCCCCCCAGTTTTAATATTTGTACATACCCCTTCGTACGTGTACGATGTAAATATCAAGTGGAAACATCCTTTACGTGTTTATTTTAAATATGCGTATACACGTGTGCCTGTACACATTCATTATTTCTGTTCTGTTCGACAAGTCTTGATTGCAAGGAAGCCTCTGAACGGTTTGCAAAGGTACCTTTGTGTATCTTTCACGTAAAAGTTTCTAGGGGGTTTGTTTGCCCTGTCGCAGCGAGATCAAGGACTCGCCTCCTGGCAGCCAGCTAGGCCAATGGCAAGGGATGACGGGAGATGGAGTCCAGGGGAACTGGGAAGGCTGCAGGTTTCTCACTCCCTGCTGTAAAGAATTGGCCTTGCTGTATTGTGAACCAGCGCTTAAGGTCTCACCTGTTGCACTGCGCTCCTGGCAAGTGGTTATAGGAGGGGCTGGAGCATTTAATAATTGTCATGCCTTTTAAAATGCTAAATTATAGCCTTGTGGAGTTTGATGTCCTCTTCTTGAACCATACCATATCCTCTGCTCTCTCTCGCACCCCATGTCAAACTCCAGATTTTTGAAACCATCTGTTCCCATGTATCAAGATGTCCCTGGTGGACCTGGGGAAGAGGCTGCTGGAAGCGGCTCGCAAAGGCCAAGATGACGAAGTCAGGACGTTGATGGCAAACGGGGCGCCTTTCACTACGGACTGGGTGTGTATGGAGGGCAACAATATTGCGGGGGACGGGAGAGGGAAATGGGGGGGGGGAAGGTTCTTTTGCTGGGATCACAGCAACAAATTCATGGCTACTATCACGATGGCTCTGCTCCGCTTGCACACAGTGTTTCTAAATACAGTGGTACCTCGGGTTACAGACGCTTCAGGTTACAGACTGCACTAACCCAGAAATAGTACCTCTGGTTAAGATCTTTGCTTCAGGATGAGAACAGAAATCACACGGTGGCGGCGTGGCAGCAGCAAGAGGCCCCATTAGCTAAAGTGGTGCTTCAGGTTAAGAACGGACCTCCAGAATGAATTAAGTTCTTAACCCGAGGTACCACTGTACCAGCTGCTGAATTCCATGGGAGTGGAGCGGGATGTGCTGCTCAAATCCTACTTGCTTGTTTCTTATGTACTATAGAGCTATGGTCTATTTTTTAATTTATTGAATTTATATCCTGCGCTTTGTCCCGAAGGAGCCCCGGGAGCAAGCATGTACTGTAGTAGCTTGGTTCTCGAACTTAATCTGTTCCAGGAGTCCGTTTGACTCCCAAAACCATTCGAAAACCAAGGTGTGGTTTCCGATTGGCTGCAGGAGCTTCCTGCACTCCATCGGAAGCTGCGTCGGACGTTTGGCTTCTGAAAAGCGTTCACAAACCGGAACACTTACTTCCGGTTTTGCGGTGTTTATATGCTCATACTAACACATCTGCTGAAATAAATAATTGTGGATTTGTGAACAGTATATTATGTCTATTCTATGCAACTCTGTCTGCACCAGTTTCAGAGGAACCCAGATTTGCAACCTCTCAGACAGTGTTGGACTCCCAGCTCCCATCAGTGTACCTGCCCATTGGCAGTGCTGATGGGGAATGACGGGCGCTGGAAGCGATTGACATCTGGAGGGGCATAGGTTCCCTACACACTTGTTATAGAAGACTGCATGGTCAGCTGAAGCCATTTGTCCCCCACTCCCCTGTCCACAAGGCACAAAGTCCCTGCATGCCTCCTGAGTCACGGAGATTGCGTGCCACCTTGAATACGAGGGGAGCATCCGCAGAGCCATAGACGAACCCCTTCATCGTGGAGCATAGTCAGGGACGGTGGACTGTTCCGTAAGAAGGTGGTAACATTTTCCTGTTCACTCGTCCGGCAGCTGGGAACATCCCCTCTTCATCTGGCAGCTCAGCATGGCCACTATTCCACGGCGGAAGTCCTGCTCCGAGCGGGAGTGAGCAGAGACGCACGGACCAAGGTGGACAGGACGCCGCTGCACATGGCGGCCGCTGACGGGCACTCGCACATCGTGGAGCTCCTCATCAGGGTAAATGATCTTCTGTCGTAATGGGGGTGGCTTTAAAAAGACCTGAGCAGCGGTTAAGGTTAAGCAACGAGGTGTCAGGTTGGGAATAACAGCAGAACCTAAAGCCCACCATCTGTTTTCACCCATAGAAGCAGGAATAAGAAATTATCCTTCTTCCCCTCTCTGCTGAACCTTCACTGATTCGTTTACCCACATCTTGCTTTTGTCATAGTGTCTTGTTCAGGCATAGGCAACCTTTGGCCCTCCAGATGTTTTGGACTACAATTCCCATCATCCCTGACCACTGGTCCTGTTAGCTAGGGATCATGGGAGTTGTAGACCAAAACATCTGGAGGGCTGAAGGTTGCCAGGGCCTGGTCTTGTTGGTACATTGGGACAGACTAGCATAGTTGTATTCCTGTTGTCTCGACTGTGGCTAGAGTAGCATTTGCGCCAGCGTAGAGAGCTGAAAAGCACTTCCTTGGAGCATCCTTGATGGTGTGGGCTGTTTGATTTCTTTGCACGGCCGGGGAGCAGCGTTCCCCATGCTCCTCATGCAATTGGCTTTGACCCATAGCTGCTGTTTCTCTTCCCCCTGCTCGTCAGAACGGTGCCGACGTGAACGCCAAGGACATGCTGAAGATGACGGCGTTGCACTGGGCGACGGAGCACAACCACCGCGACGTCGTTGAGCTGCTCGTCAAGTATGGGGCCAACGTGCACGCCTTCAGCAAGTTTGACAAGTCTGCCTTTGACATCGCGCTGGACAAGAACAACCCAGAGACCTTGTTGATACTTCAGGTGGGAGAGAAACGCTGCCTTTTTGTCCCCAACAGAACACCAGCCCTGATAAACTGTATCTTTAAAGGTAAAGGTACCCCTGCCCGTATGGGCCAGTCGTGTCCGACTCTAGGGTTGTGCACCCATCTCACTCAAGAGGCCGGGGGCCAGCGCTGTCCGGAGACACTTCCGGGTCACGTGGCCAGCGTGACGAAGCTGCTCTGGCGAGCCAGCACCAGCGCAGCACACGGAAACGCCGTTTACCTTCCCGCTATAAAGCGATACCTATTTATCTACTTGCGCTTAGGGGTGCTTTCGAACTGCTAGGTGGGCAGGAGCTGGGACCGAAAGACAGGAGCTCACCCCGCCGCGGGGATTTGAACCGCCGACCATGCGATCGGCAAGTCCTAGGCACTGAGGTTTTAACCACAGCGCCACCCGCGTCCCTAAAACTGTATCTTAATGAGGACCTAAAAGGGTATAAAATATCCCGAACGCCCTCCAAAACAGCAGTGCTTTTTATTTTATTTTTATTATTTATTATTTATTATTATTATTTTTATTATTATTATTATTATAACTTGCTGTCTGAACCTCCATTGGCAAAGGAGCTGAGTGAGTTCCTTCTTTGAGGGTGTCCTACAATCCAAGCACCCTCGCCACGAAAGGAGCACATCAGACAGTGAGGGAAAGGGGTGAGTAGAGGAGCAGGTAGAGGCCTTAGGAGACCTGGCCTAACACTGTTATCTGGGTCTAGGATAACGCTATGCTTGTGGTTAGCAATACTGGCGTTTATCTCTTTTAGACCCGAAGGGCTGGCACCTAAAAATAACATTGCCTCTTTTAGATTTCTGGTGTCTTTCTCCCACCTCACAGCTGAAGCAGAATACGCCGACAAGCCTTGAAAGTTTAATTTCTTTTGACCCAAGGCAGTGGTTTTATCTACGTATTTGGCAAGATTTTTTAGCAGTTTGCATAAAACAGTATAAAACATTCATAAAAAATACTGATAGAACCAAAGGTTCAAAACTAATGGATGTCCAGTTCATCAAAATAGAAATAAAACTGGAAGTTTTAAAAGCAGGCCTACGTAATAAGATGGCGTATCTGAGTGTGTGTACGTAAATGAAATATGTTTTAAGCAGATGTTGCAAAGAGTACAGTTGTACTTTCGTTGCCGAATGCCTTGGTACTCGTACGTTTTGGCTCCCAAACTACTGAAAACCAGAAGTGAGTGTTCCAGTTTTCAAATGATTTTTGGAAGCTGAACATCTGGCACGGCTTCTGTGGTTTCTGATTGAGTGCAGGAAGCTCCTGCAGCCAATTGGAAGCCACACCTTGGTTTTTGAACGGTTCCAGCAGTCGAACGGTGACTGTATGGTGAAGGCATTTTCCTAATGTCAATGAGCAATGCTGCAACGCTGAAAGATTGATTCCTTGCAAGTGTGAAAGCAGTTGAGTAGGCACATATGGAGCAAGGTGATTCCCCCTTGAATTTGTCCGGGTAACAAATCGGCACCCAGTGCGGATCCCTGAGCCTGAAGTGTAACACGCTGAGAGGGTCTTGCTCCTGTCAGGGGTTGTGCCTCAAAAACGGCAGTTTTTGGACCAAGGATTCTCCAGCAATGGGCTTGCAAAGAGGTGGCTGGATATGGCAAGTGGAAGGCTGTTTTGAGGCAAGCATTTAAGAAGGAACATCTGCCTGAATCATGGCATCGTTCTCTTCCTCAGGAAGCAATGCAAAACCAGGTCAACACCAACCCCGAGAGAGTGAACCCGGTCCCAGGCTCCGTCACCGTGGGCCAGCCGTTTATTTTGGCTTCAGGAGACATGATGAGTCTGGCCAGCATCGTCTCCTCGGCAGGCACCAAAACAACCTCAGGTAGGACTCTGGCAACGGCCGCACCCACTTCCTCCCCTCTTGCTGTGTCAACACAGGATAGTGAAACCGCCTCTGCGCGTGTCTGCCATTCTGGGATGTCTCTGTTAACATCCTTTGTTCCCTCTTCCACCCTCCCGGGCAGGCGATTCCCACATTTCCACGGTGCAGTTTCCAAACTCAACAACCTCAGTCCTTGCCACGCTGGCAGCCATCGCAGAAGCCTCCGGCCCGCTTTCCAACTCAAACAGAGCTCCCGGTAGGTCGAAAGGAATCTGGGTATTAGTCGCCAGGGATGGGTGGACTGGTGGAAAGACTTTGGGCATTGTCCCTATGCAGTCTGTCTCAACTCTGATGGGAAAAAGCAGGCCATCTCTGCTCCCTCTCCAGCACCCTCCTGTCCATCCAGATCATAAGCAGGGAGGGGGGGATTGGCTTAGCTCGCTGGACTTCCCCCAGTAACCTGGTGGGCATTATAAAAACAAACTAGTTAGTTACAGTAGCGTGCTCTTTAACGAATGCTAGCAATAAAAATAAACAGAAAAGCAATACAGAAAAGTTACAGAATCCTGTAAACAAGACCAATAAACAAGGAAACAATTACATCATAAGGTAAACAAACAAAATGACAACATGAATTAATATTTCCAGTTTAACAAAATGCAAGCCTCAAGGCTAGCAGGGCTGCCAGGTACCCACTGCTTAACCCCTGAGAGACCTGCCACAAAGGCACACTTCTGAAATATTTAGGGGTAGGATGAGGAACCAGCGACTCTTCAGATGCTGACTCCAACCTCCAGCAGCCAGCAAGGCCAGAGGTTGTAGACGCAGCAACATCTGGATAGCAACAAACTCCCCATCCCTGTTCGGATCCTCACAAGCCTTACACACACACACACACACACACACACACACACACACACACACACGTGGAAACAAAGAGCTAGTAGTGTTACTCTCCCTCCAATCCCCCCATAGTGCATTTTAAAGCAGGGAGAGGGAAACTGCCTGCCTCCCACCAGCAAGACAAATAGTTGGGGTGAGCATCCGGCAGGCCTCAGGTCCCGCCAGTCCTGAGTTAGGCCAATCAAGGTCTCTGTGTTCAGAAAACAGCCATGCCCCTACACAAAAAAAGGGAGCTAGAAACCCTTCTGTTCTCTGTGCTGCCATGAGGTCTAGAAACCTCGTTTTGAGTTTCTCGAGCCCATTCCAACAAATGTGAAAACCGCAGCTGCGTGTGGGTTGCTACACCTCATTTGCTCATTTTCTTTGTGGCGCCAGTTTGTAAGCGCTGTGTTTGTCCAGGCGGCCCCCAAAGCTGTGATTTGGAGGATGGATGGCGGCTAATGGATTGAAGTTGAATCCTGACAAGACAGAAGTACTGTTTTTGGGGGACAGGGGGCGGGCTGGTGTGGAGGACTCCCTGGTCCTGAATAGGGTAACTGTGCCCCTGAATAATAATAATAATAATAATAATAATAATAATAATTTATTATTTATACCCCGCCCATCTGGCTGGGTTTCCCCAGCCACTCTGGGCGGCTTCCAAAAGAATATTAAAATACTGTGATACATCAAACATTAAAAGCTTCCCTAAACAGGTGCGTAGCCTGGGAGTCATTTTGGACTCACAGCTGTCCATGGAGGCGCAGGTCAAGTCTGTATCCAGGGCAGCTGTCTACCAACTCCACCTGGTACGCAGGCTGAGACCCTACCTGCCCGCGGACTGTTTCACCAGAGTGGTGCATGCTCTAGTTATCTCCCGCTTGGACTACTGCCATGCGCTCTACGTGGGGCTACCTTTGAAGGTGACTTGGAAACTACAGCTAATCCAGAATGCGGCAGCTAGACTGGTGACTGGGGGCGGCCGCCGAGACCACATAACACCGGTCTTGAAAGACCTACATTGGCTCCCAGTACGTTTCCGAGCACAATTCAAAGTGCTGGTGTTGACCTTTAAAGCCCTAAATGGCTTCGGCCCAGTATACCTGAAGGAGCGTCTCCACCCCCATCGTTCTGCCCGGACGCTGAGGTCCAGGGCCGAGGGCCTTCTGGCGGTTCCCTCACTGCGAGAAGCAAAGCTACAGGGAACCAGGCAGAGGGCCTTTTCGGTGGTGGCACCCGCCCTGTGGAACGCCCTCCCATCAGATGTCAAAACGATAAACAACTACCTGACATTGAGAAGACATCTTAAGGCAGCCCTGTTCAGGGAAGTTTTTAATGTATGATATTTTAGTGTTTTTTGGTTTCTATGGAAGCCGCCCAGAGTGGCTGGGGAGACCCAGCCAGATGGGCGGGGTACAAATAATATATTATTATTATTATTATTATTAAGCTCTTTCCTCCCTGTTTAAATTTTTTAAAAAAGAAACAGAAGCGGCTGAGCTCTTGCCTTTGACTTCTTTCTTTCTCTCTCTTTTTTTTTTTTTGCAGCATCTGAGGAAACAGTGGACTCCAGCTCTGCCAGTTCCCCCCTCCAGCACGTGGTCGGTGGCGGGGGCCGGCGGATTATCACGATCATGACCGACGGCGTCCATCTGGGCAACCTCCAGGCGGCCCTTCCCAGCGGGGCCCTCGGCCAGCCCTTCATCGTGACGATGCAGAATGGGCAGCAAGGTAAAGGGGGGGGGGGAACGACTCCAGGGGAGAGGTGCAAGCTGCTCCCTCAGCCAGCATCAAACAGAAGAGCAGAGAGTGTGGGGGACAAACCTCTGGCCCTTCCAGTGTGGCTGGACACTTGACTACATCTGGGAGGTGTTATGAGAGCCACCTTCAAATTGCTGGAGAAGACAAGCAGGCTTGATCTTCTGTTGCTCTGGAGTGGAGGATACTAAGCAGCATTTTCATAGGACAAGGAGATGTCAACCAAACATTAAGAAGAACTTTTCTGACGGCAAGAGCTGTTTGACAGTGGAATGGACAATTTTGGAAGGCGATGGACTCTCCTTCCCTGTAGGTTTTTAAGCAGAAGTTGGGTGGCCATCAGTCAGGACTTCCTTAGCTGCCATTGCTGCTTTGCAGGGATTTTGGACTTTGATCACCATCCCTGGCCTTTGGAGGGCATTCCTGTCTGGAAGGCAACAGGTTGTCAAAGGCCTGCATAGTACAGTGGTACCTCGCAAGACGAATGCCTCGCAAGACAAAAAACTCGCTAGACGAAAGGGTTTTTTGTTTTTTGAGCTGCTTCGCAAGACGATTTTCCCTAGGGGCTTGCTTCGCAAGACGGAAACGTCTTGCAAGTTTGTTTCCTTTTTCTTGACACCGTTAATACAGTTGCGACTTGACTTCGAGGAGCAACTCATAGAACGCGGTGTGGTAGCCTTTTTTGAGGTTTTTAAAGACTTTGGTGATTTTTGAAGGTTTTCCAAAACTTTCCCGACACCGTGCTTCGCAAGATGAAAAAAATCGCAAGACGGCAAAACTCGCGGAACGAATTAATTTCGTCTTGCGAGGCACCACTGTATCTTTTTGGCCTGGCAAGCCAGACCTCATCTCTGCCCCACCTTCCCCTTCCACAGTCCCAACTGCGTGGGGCCACCCATCCAAAGGAACTTGGCTGAAGATCGTGGGTATGAAATAGGGTTGCCGTTTGGAAAACCCCAAAGTTGACGAGCCTTTTAAAGACAAACCCCAAAGTTGTTGAGATTTGTTTTTCCCCAAAAATGCCACAAACACCCTGCGATTTTTCAATTGAGTTGTCTTAAGATCCAGGACAAAGCCAGATGTCAATTCTGCCTTTGAAATCCCAGAAATGTCCGGCAAAATCCGGGCGTATGGCAGCCCTGTAGAAAACAATAGAAACAACAATAATATAATAATTGTTATTATCTTTATTAGCATGCCACACTTCAGTCTCAGGTACCAAGGGGAGTTACAGCAATTTAAATACAGTATTAAAGAAATTGAATTGAGCTATGAACTGAAGATGAACCGACCAACCTCTGTTCTGTAAAGGGGCGAACGTGAACTGCAGTTAGTCGAGGCTGGAATGGCTCCCGTTCTAAAAACTGGACTTTCCAACCCCTGAGCAGAACTGTGTGCTTTCCTCCCCTCACCAGAATTTCCTCTCTCTCTCTCTCTCTCTCTCTCCCCCCCCCCCCCCCACCTTGCAGTCCTCACAGTGCCTGCTGGTCAGGTCGCAGAAGAAACCGTCATCGAGGAGCAAAGTGACAGCGATCACCACATAGTAGAGGAGGAGGAGGAGGAGGAGCCCCCTGCCAAGAAGATCAAGGTGGAGGAAGTTGCAGATGACCTGGAAGAAAGCAAGGTAAAGTGGGGCCTTTTGGGCACCCATGTCTTAGAATGGCGAGAAATTTTACTTACTTTTACAGTGGTACCTTGGATCCCGAACGCCCTGGAACCCGGACGTTTTGGCTCCCGAACGATTGAAACCCGGAAGTGATTGTTCCGGTTTGCGAATGTTCTTTTGGAAGCCGAACGTCCTTCTGCGGCTTCCGATTGGCTGCAGGAGCTTCCTGCAGCCAATCGGAAGCTGTGATTTGGTTTTCGAACGTTTTGGAAATCAAATGGACTTCCGGAATGGATTCCGTTTGACTTCCAAGCTACGACTGTTGTTATTTTGTTGCAATCGTATCCCATCATTTTCCCTCCCAAGAAACTCAACGTGGCGTAATCTGGTGAACCGGGTTCGCGTCTCCACTCCTCCACCTGCAGCTGCTGGGTGACCTTGGGCCAGTCACACTTCTCTGAAGTCTCTCAGCCCCACTCACTTCACAGAGTGTTTGTTGTGGTGGAGGAAGGGAAAAGGAGATTTGAGACTCCTTCCGGTAGTGATAAAGCGGGATATCAAATCCAAACTCCTCTTCTTTATTCTCACAATAGCCCTGTGAGGTAGGTTAGGCTGAGAGGCAGCGAGGGGCCCAAGGAGCTTCATAGGCAAGTGGCAGGATTTGAACCCTGGTCTCTCCCAGGTCCTAGTCCAACACTCTTAGGCACAAGTAGTTCACCCTTTTTGCCAGAAAGATTTTACTTGTGCATCCCTTCACAGAGGGAAGATGGACAGGGCCTCTGTGCCTTCCCCCCCCTCCGCAGCCCATGAGGTCTAGAACCTTGCTTTCCCCCAGCAGTAAACTGGGATCTTTAGCCCAGCCCTGATCCACCATCCATCCACCCTCCTCTTTGGAGGAAGCCCTCTCTGCAGCTGCCCTGAGCCGCCCCTCCTGACAAAGACATGGGTCTGCTCCCCCCCCCCCCCCGTAGGAGAGGGAGATTTTGCAGCAGCAGCTTCAAGAAGCCAACCGCCGCGCTCAGGAGTACCGCAGCCGGCTGATGAAGAAGGAGCTGGAGGCCGAGGGGTACCGGCAGAAGCTGGAAGCCATGGACAGGCAACAGGCCAACGGGACGGAAGGGGTCGCGGAGGACGACGGCGAAGGCCAGGCGGTCAGCTCTGCCGCCGTGTCGGAGGAGGAGGCCGTCAGCTCCACGGTGGACCTGGAACTCCCGACCGACGTCGCGGTGGAGACGGTCAGCACCTCGTAACCCTTCAGGTCGCCCTTTCGCTTACTTTCTTAAAATAGGAAAATCAAAAGGATTAAAGCTTGCCTGGGAAACGGGTGTAGCTGAGAGAAGGAAGCCACACCCCTCCCTCCAAAAAAACTCTGGACAAAAGTCCTTTGGTGGGGGACAGTTCACAGTCAACCCCCCTATCCCCTCTCCTGTCCGTTGTCCTCGCTTTTTTCCCCTTTCAGAACAGGGCTTTAAACACACACAGCCATAAAATAAATGCCTTTTTTTATAATCTCCCTAGCCGTTCAGAGAGAGATATTTTTGTTACCGGAAGCCCTTTTTATAAGCCGCCAGCAAGTGACCTAAAGCACCGAACCAAACCTGGCCCTTTTTATGAGGGCGAGGCAGCCTTATTGTCAGGGTGCCAGCCCTCTCTGGAACGGGGTGGGAATGCTGATGTATGCAGCCCAGTTTCTCGGGGGGGGGGGCGGAGGCAGAAAACAGGAGCAGATCCACAGGACGTTCCCTCCCCCCCCCACCAAATGGCCCCAGTTGCTGAAGGACCCTGCGTGCAAATGGACAGGAGGCACTCACTTTCCTGTTTCCTGAGGCCTTGACAATAGCCGGTGCGACAAAGGCAAGCTCGCCTCTTAGAAACACTGGCAGCGGCTTGTATCGAAAGCATTGCCCTTGGTGCTGAGCCTCTGAGCTGCCCTCTCTGTACCTCCTGGGGGCCAAGGGGGAGGGTTTTATTAGCTCTGGGGGTTCCCTTGAATTCCAGTCGCTCCTCTCGCTTATCTGGCTGGAGGGGTGTGTCTGTGTGTGTGTGAGAGAGAGACTGTACAAACCAGCCTTATTAGATTACAAAAGGTAGAAATCCACGCCCGTTGCTCCACCCACTATCTCCTCTGGCCCTGCGCACCTCTGCCAGGTGGCCCCTGGAAGATGGGGATGCGGCCCCTGGGCTGCAGAAGCTTCCCTGGCCCCAGCACAAGCCTGCCTGCCTGTGCCTTGTGAGATGTGCATATTTACCTCTGGCTCGGGGATGGAGGGATGTCTGCAGCCCTTCCGGATGCTCCCAGGCCGCAAGCCGCACCCTCCTTGTCCTCCTTTAATCCCCATCCTATTCTGACCGGGGCTGGTGGGACTTGGGGTCAACCTGTGGAAGGCTGCAGGTGTCGTCTCCCCCCTGTTTCTGCCCCCCAGGCTTGCTCTTCGATTGGTGCAGGCCTTTGGGATATTCAGCTTTCAAAAGGACCCCAAAGACTCCCGCCCTTGTCTGTCTCCCTTCACCCTTGCGCCCCCAGCCTTCAGTTCTACCCAGAATACAACATGTACCATATCTTTCCGTCTATAAGACGTCCCCATGTATAAGACGCCCCCTATTTTGGGGGGGCACAAATTTAAGAAAATGGGGAGAGAGATGGCCCCTATCTAAGACGCCCCCCCAATTTTTGACATTTTTCAGGGGGGAAACCTAGTCTTATACACGGAAAAATATGGTAACTCTTAACAGCTAGGCCAATATTTTATAGGAAAGGAAAGAGCCGCCCCATTGCAAGGAATCTCGCAAACCTAGCGTGTGTGGGGCTTTCGAATTTATTCCCTTTGGACTGCGAAGCCACTGTGAGGCTGAAGCAGGCTTAATTTCAAAAGGTGCATTTATTTATATTTGCTATAGCTCTCTATATTTTTAATATATATATATATTGTATGTATATAACTGATCGCAGTCCAGTTCCCAGAGTCGTCTTCGTGCCTGTGAGGACTAGAACCACATTTTTTAAAAAAATGAAGCAACCCCAAAAACTGTATTCAGGTTTACACCCGTCTATCTGCTCTGCTGTGTGTTGCACTCGATGCCTTAGGGACCGGATGGGGAAGCCCCCATTGCTATCCCTGATGGTTGGCCACACAGGATGCTGGGAGTTGAAGCCCAACATTGTAGGGAGGGCCTACCCCACCCCCCGGCTATTATAAAATAAAAGTAGGAACTGTAGGGGGACCAGTTAGCCTCTGATAACAGCCCTTGATGTCGCTCACGTCTCTCTGGTTCTGGGGCGTGTGTGTCCAAGGGTGGGTTGAAAGGCAGCCAGCAACTGCACACGTGTAGGAACATAAGAAGACCTTTGCAGGATCAGGCCAGCGGGAGCCCGCCTGGCCCAGCACTCTGCTCTCACAGTGGCCAAAGGCCCCAAGGAACCGAAGGACCTAGATAGACTGTCTCTGGGTCTGGAGGTCCCGTAAGAATGTGCGGAGAGCCCTGCTGTGCAGGATCAGGCTGAAGGGGACCCATCTTGCCCAGCACCCTGTTCTCACTGTGGCCGACCAGATGCCCCAGATGCGAGCGGGACGCGAGCATGACGGCAGCAACACACTCCCCACTTGTGATCCTTGCGGGGCCTTTGTTCCTTCAAACAAACGATGGGCGAGGCCAATTGTCAGCAGCTGAAGTTCCTCATTACCCAGAACAGAGGTCGCCAACGTGGACGGGGTTTTGCAGCTCTCAGCATCCCTGATGGTTGGCTGTGCCGACGGGGGATGATGGAAGTCCCAGCACCCTCTGCAGGGGCACCTGAGCAGCTGCTCAGACTTTAGAAATTGAAGAAGCGAGGGCCCTGGCAGAGCATCAGAGCGGCTGCCTTGCGTGCAGAAGGTCCCTGGCTCAGGTTCCTGAGGCACCCCCCTCTCTGCCTGAAAGCCCAGAGAGCTGCTGCCGGTCAGTGCAGACAGCACTGCCCTTTGCGGACCAACGATCTGCATAAATCAGCTTTCCACATTCCTAAGATTTTCAGGGATAGCTTATAAAAGCAAATGTCGGGCACGTCAGCAACTGAGAACTGATGATTTTGGCGGGGCAGGTTTCTTGCAGGGTTGTTGTTTAAACATTCCTAAGAGTTGTCCACTGAGCTAGAGATGTCCATGCACTCTCTGGATGCGCTTTTGAATCCCTGGTGCAAGCTGTGGGCTTCTCCGTTCCTCCCAAGAGAGGGAGGGAAATCAGGTGTGCAAAGGATCACGGACACACAGCCCCGTCCCCCACAAGAAATGGGAGACCCCCTCTCACAACACCTGTCACTAGGGCCAGATTCGCACCCTGCATTTAAAGTACTTCAGTACCACTTTAAGCAGCCATGGCCTCCTCCCAACAAATCCTGGGAGCTGTGGTTCGTTGTGGGTGCTGAGAGATTTTAGGAGACACCCCCCTCCCCCAAATATAGGAGCTATGGGTCCCAGAGTGGTTTAGGAATCAGTCCCTCTTCCCAGGGAACTCTGGGAATTGTAGTCCTGTGAGAGGAAATAGAAGACTTCTAGCAACTCTCAGCACTCTTAGCAAAACTACATCTCCCAGAAGTCTTTGGGGGAAGCCATGACTGTATCGTCGTGGTATATGGCGCTTTGAAATGCACGGTGTTTGCCTGGCCCTGGGCAGGACAAATGAACTGTGAGCAAACAGGTTTCGCGAAGAACCTTCCCCTCTAGGAGCGAGGGAGGCAGTGAGCACCAGACTCGTGCTCCTGCGTTTTTAGGAAAAGGAACCCTATTTATTTAATGTGCAATTTAGAAAAAGGAAATTAAAAAGCCTTGCTGCAGCCTTTCACTTTTTAAAGCAGCGATCTTGAAACGATCTTCTAAGTGCTAAGAAACGTAGCACCTTGGCGTTCGCCCGGTGCCTTGGTGGTCTCTGGAGAGAAAGGGGAGCAGGCAGAGCGATGACCCTCGTCTCTCGTCAAAACTGCAGCGTCAACGTTGGGGCCCCGCCGGCCTTTTACGGCCACGGAAACCTCCTAACTTGGCCCAGCGCAGACTCCAGGAGGCAGCTGTTACAAGTGCCCTACAGATTTGTAGATGACTTTTTTCTTTTTTTATTATGAAAAATAGCTTTATGTACAGGCTGGCTTGTTTAAGGGGGGGGGGGGAGGGAAATATATTTTATATTTTAGGGTCTTTTGCCCGAAAATGTTACGTTTACAATGTGTACAATTTCCTCTCTTTTTTTGTACTCTGGTTTGGTTAATAAAAATGCCATGGTCACCCGTTTTCTTTCTGAGCTGGGAAATTAAAACAAGCAGGACTCCTCCGTGGAGTAGCGAGACAACCGTTGTTACGGGTTCTGTGGGTCTGGGAGTCTGCGGAGTTCAGCCTGACCCCTTGCAAGGAGGTCCTGCTTCTGGAAGGGTTCCTTGACACCCAGGGCCATGTGTCCACATTTATTACCCATATCTCAGTCTCAAGGGATGGGAGAGCCCATAGTCCTTCAGATATGGCTGGCCTAACCATTGGCCCTCCGAGTCCGACGACGACATCTGGAGAGCTTCAGGTTCCCCACTGCTGGCTGATGATCCCATGAGACAGGGAGGGAGATGGAAGAAGGGGGTTGCTGGGGAATACAGTGGTACCTCGGGTTAAGTACTTAATTCGTTCTGGAGGTCCGTTCTTAACCTGAAACTGTTCTTAAGCTGAAGCACCATTTTAGCTAATGGGGCCTCCTGCTGCCGCCGCGCCCCCGGAGCACGATTTCTCTTCTCATCCTGAAGCAAAGTTCTTTTTTTTAAAAAAACAACTTTTATTAAATTTTCCATTTTAACAATCCAATCAAATTATTCCAAATTATACAAATATGTATCATGTAGTCCGAATATTCTGCCAAATTATAATTTTTTATTGGGACTTCCTATGCTTCAAGTTTGGGGGGGGGGGGTTCTGATCATCTCTGAAGCCGAGGTCTTAACCCGAGGTACTATTTCTGGGTTAGCGGAGTCTGTAACCTGAAGTGTATGTAACCTGAAGCGTATGTAACCCGAGGTACCACTGTAATAGGATTGTAGGAGTGGAAGGGACCCCAGAGCATCATCTAGTCGAACCCCCTGCACTGCAGAAACCACTAATAGAGAACCCCTGAAAAGTGGCCATCTAAGTCAAACCAGAAGATTGACTTGCTAGAGGCCCACTTGCCAAATTCCCGATTCAGAGAGGAATCAAATCGCCCTGAGAATCTTAGGAGAACCAGTCCGAAGGGAAGCTTAGTTACGCTGAAAACGGTGGTTTGTTCCCCCCCTTTGACTTGCCATCCCCAGGTGGGAAAACGAGCGCGTTGTTTTCATCCATGGATCTGAGCCCCCGCAAGGTGGCACGGTCCGGACGTCGGCCCCAAATGCCCCCGTCTGCCCTGCAAAGAGCCTGGATCTTGTTAAGATTCCTGGGGCGTCGCAGGCCTCGCTCTCTGCCAAGCGCTGACTAATAACTAACATTTCGCCGCTGGTAACGAGGCGCCAGCCGAGCCCCGCTTTGATTTATAGCGGCTTAGCGGGCTTTTGACGGGGAAAGTAATTAGCTTTCCCCAGGAAAATGAAAAGTGGGGGGAGAATCGGGGAGTAGCTGAAAGGCAGCCGTGTGCCAAGCGATTCTGGGCCTCTGGCTCCCCTAAAGGCATGGAGTCGGGGACCCAGGTGGGTGTCCTGGGGGGAACATACCTGTCCCTTCCTCTTCTGGTCCTGGATCTCAGTCAGCTTACGAAGATGCTTGCCCCTGTTTCAGCTTGTTGGCCTCAAGTGTCCTTGCTGCTGGTTGCCCATCTGCTACTGGGCCTAATTCGAGGTGTCGTCCTAAGCAGCCCCTAACAAATTGGGGCCAGTTTACCTGCGAGTTCACCTTACCCCACGTGCGCCCACTCAACTGCTCCGATCTGTGAAACCGGCACCGTTAGAGGTCTCACGTGATTCTCGATCCACACTTGTAAGACGTCAACCTTTTTTAGTGTGACACTTTGGAACTCCCTGCCAATTTAATGTCAGGCAGGCACCTTCACTGCGCTCTTCCGTGCCTCCTACAAACATTTCCATCTAGGCAAGCTCGCCCAGACATTTTGGACGTTGACCCGAGTTTTAATCCGTTTTATCATTAATCTGAATGGTTTTTCCAATGTTTTTAAGAGCTGTTCTTAACTATTTTAAACCGATGGTTTCATTGTTCTTTTCGGAAGGTGCTTTTGAGTTTTTTCTTTTTTTAATTAGCCACCAAGCGGTGTGTAGGTAAAGGTAAAGGGACCCCTGACCATTAGGTCCAGTCGTGGCCGACTCTGGGGTTGCGGCGCTCATCTCGCTTTACTGGCCAAGGGAGCCGGCGTGCAGCTTCCGGGTCATGTGGCTAGCAGGACTAAGCTGCTTCCGGCGAACTAGAGCAGCGCACGGAAACACTGTTTACCTTCCCGCCGGAGCGGTACCTATTTATCTACTTGCACTTTGACGTGCTTTTGAACTGCTAGGTTGGCAGGAGCAGGGACCGAGCAACGGGAGCTCACCTCGTCGCGGGGATTCAAACCGCCAACCTTCTGATCGGCAAGCCCACAGTTTAACCCACAGCGCCACCCACGTCCCAAGCGGTGTATACATTTTATGAAATAAATGATGTTGGCATCCATCATTATTCTGGGGGCGAAGTCTAACCCCTGTGTTAGCACCCAGTTGACCTCCCCAGGGTGGTCAGTGTATATGGAGGTCCCGGGCTGCCCAGACGACAAGACCCCCTCCTTGGCCTTGAGACCACCTGCCGCCATCCTGTGTCCTCTGATAACCCCCTCCACCCTCATTTCTCGCCATGCCTGGGTCTGTCCCCCAGTCTCAAGCTGCCATTCCCTTTGCTCCTTTCCTTATTCCCGTCCCAGGGCGCCTGGGGAGCGGGTTCCTCTTCCTCTCCCCAAACCTTTTCCCTATACAGTGGCACCTCAGGTTAAGTACTTAATTCCTTCCGGAGGTCTGTTCTTAACCTGAAACTGTTCTTAACCTGAAGCACCACTTTAACTAATGGGGCCTCCTGCTGCTGCCGCACCACCGGAGCACGATTTCTGTTCTCATCCTGAAGCAAAGTTCTTAACCTGAAGCACTATTTCTGGGTTAGCGGAGTCTGTAACCTGAAGTGTCTGTAACCTGAGGTACCACTGTACACACCTTTTTTTCACAATACACCCCCACCAAACAATACAGAAACCATGGTCACAAGCACAGGAGTCCTTTGTTAGGGGTGGGGGAACCTCCAGTTTTGGGGTGCGGCCCTTGGTGCTTATTATTCTGGCCCCTGACACACCTTTTATTCCCAACCCTCTTCCTCAAAGCGCTTTGGCTGGGCCGGAATGTGCCATTGAGCCAGGATCATGCCCACCCCCCCAAGCCAGGATGGAGGACAGAGAGAAACCTCCAGCTTTCACACGACCATATTGTGGTGCAAGAAACACAAAAGCTCTCGTCTGCAGAGCAGCCTGCTCTTGCCTCTGAGCTCACTTGCGGCTGGAATGTGGCCCCCGGAAGGTTTCATATGTGGCCCCCGGGCTGAATAAAACTGCCCTGTGATACTCCCCCCCCCCCCCAAAAAATAAATAAATCAGATGGGCACTGTTTATATAAGAACAGTGGGTTACTGTTCCTAATCCTAACCTTGCAGAAAGCCATCTAATTAGACTTTAATTTGATTTCGACCTGTCTTTGGGAGGTAATTTAATTATTGCTTGATTTTATACTAATGTTATATATTTAATGTTAGCCAACCGGGAGGGCGGGATATAAATAAAAGTTGTATTATTATTATTATTATTATTATTATTATTATTATTATTATTATTATTATTGCCTGCTGGATCAGGCCAATCAATGGCCCATTCAATCCACCATCCCCTTTCCACAGTGCCTGGGGGAAAACAGCAGGCAGGATTTGAGCACGAGATCAACTTCTCCCCTCCTGGTATTCTGAAGTGTCGCCTTCTCCTCCTCCATGATTTTTTCTCACCCTCTTCCAAAGCCGTCTCAGTTTGTGGCCATCACTGACTCCTGTGGCAGGGAGTTCCACAGTTTAACTGTGCAAAGCAGCAAGCGCCTCTTCTCTAGGCCAGTCTCCCCCAGCCCACGGCACCCTCCCCACCCAAAGGTGCTAATTTATCCCCCCAGTGGAGAATTTATGGGTAGCTACGACTGCTTTGAAGTTCAGGGGAAGAGACCCAAAAGCTCTTGGGTTGCGGGTCAGCAGCATCGCATTTAATCAAATATATATATAATGCCCCGCAACCAGCCCCACCTGGTGTTATCTTGGGCTCAGTGGTGATCTGGAGAGTGTAAGCTCTGCGGGGCAGAGACCATTCTCCCCCAACACTGCTATTCTGTAAATCATCTTCGCTGCTGCTTCTGCTGCCATGACCACATCAATTTTTTAAAAAAGGACAAGACACCAACGCTCTTCAGATCTGTTCATTTCTACTCCCAGAGTACATTTCTGCCACAAGCCACCCCCCTCTTCTGGTCTTACTTAACAATAATTTCTGCATGGCATGGCAGCTATTATTTGCCACGCTCCTCCAAAGTTTAAATGCGTGCAGATCGGATCGTTCCCTCATTCGAGTCTCGCATAATGATCCATCATTTCAGGATCTCTAGAAGTCTCTTTCTTCTGGCTGCGGTGCTGTAGAAGTTCTGGTCTGGTGCAGTTTGGTTGACTGGGAAAATTCCTCTTTCCGCAGACTCACCCTATTCCTGCGGCATCACTGACAGAGGGAAGTAGGGGCATTATTTTAAGAACATCGGACTGTAGCTGGATCTGGCCCACTTGGTCCAGCATCCTCTTCCCATTTTGGAATCAAGATAGACTGCCACTGGACCTGGAGGTTCCATAAGGATATCAGAAGAAACCATGGATCAGGCCAGTGGTCCATTTTATTCCAGCATCCTATTCTCATGTGGGAAACCCGCAAGCAGCATTTAAGCACCTGAGCAATTCTCTCCACCTGCGATTTTCAGAAGCCTTTTTGCCTGAGCACGGCCATCATAGCTTGTAGCCACTGGTAGCCTTTATGTCTTTTAAATCCATCCAATGTGGTGGCAGGGAGTTCCATAGTTCACCCCTGCGCTGCGTAAAGAAGTCATTCCTTCTACCTGTCCTTTGTACATCAATGCGTTCTACGTAGGGCTGCCTCTGAAGACGGTTCGGAAACTGGTGCAGAATTCGGCCGCCAGGTTGCTCAGTGGGGCCAGACGGTTTGAGCATATTGCACCGATCTTGGCCTCTCTGCCCTAGCTGCCAATTAGTTCCCATGCCCAATTCTGGGGTTGACCCATAAGCAGGGGGTCAGCAAACTTTTTCAGCAGGGGGCCGGTCCACTGTCCCTCAGACCTTGTGGTGGGCCGGACTATATTTTGAAAAAAAGAAGAACGAATTCCTATGCCCCACAAATAACCCAGAGGTGCATTTTAAATAAAAGCACACATTCTACTCAGGTAAAAACACGTTGATTCCCAGCCCGTCCGTGGGCCGGATTTAGAAGGCGATTGGGCCGGATCCGGCCCCCGGGCCTTAGTTTGCCTACCCATGCCATAAAGCCTGAAATGGCTCAGGACCGCTATTCCTCAAGGACTGCCTCTCCCTTTATGAATCAACCTTTGATCAGTGCCTCTTTCAAGAGAGGTCCGCAGGGTGGCAACACGAGAACAGGGCCTTTTTTGCAGTGGCTCCCCATCTGTGGAATGCTCTCCCCAGGGAGGTTCGGCTGGCTTCTTCCTTATATATCCTTAGACGCCAGCCAAAAACCTTCCTTTTTAACCAGGCCCTTGGCTGACCGACATCCGATGCCCTTTTAAATGTGCTGTGGATTTTTGGTGTCTCTTTGTTCTAATTTTTATTACGCATTTTGCGTTTTTTATATTGCGGTTTTATGTTGTGGACCGCCCCGAGACCTACGCTTGGAAGGCGGCATACAGATTTAATAAAGAATGAAAGTAATAGCTGCACGTCGAGGTCAGAGTCAGACTCTGTTTGCAGAGTCAAACCGAAAAGCCCACGTATTCCGGCATCCTGTTGTCGCGATGGCCAACCAGATCCCTCTTCTGGGAAGCCGTCAATCAGGATCCGAACACGGGAGCACTCTCCTCGCTTGTGAGTCCCGGAAACTGGTGTTCAGAGATTGGCAGTAGCCCAGAGCTGTGACTACTGGTAGCTGCTAAGTCATGGAATGATAAAGCTAATTCCTTATCCTTATTCCCGTCTCTCTTGGGAACGACTTATCCCTGCGCTGTGTGAAAAAGTCCTTGCTTTCGCCTGCCTTGAATCTCCCAGTGTTCAGCTTCGCTCTCGCTGCCTCAGGATCAAGCGGGCAGCTGAGAGACTTTGTGGTCCCAGGAAAAGATCCCCATGGGTGCCAGGTCTCACAAGAGGCGCCGCTTGATTCCTGACCTTTGAGAGGCCGCTCCTCCTCTGAATGAACGTGCCCGGTTCTCTTTAAAAGCCGCCAACAGCCCAGGAGTCATTACAGTCTTCATGAGGCAGTGAGTTCCGCTGGTTAACGCTGTATTTCGTCACCTCTCTGCCCTGGACCGAAAGCACAGTTTGCCAGAATGCTACAGGTGGTGTGAGCCGATCCAAACCCCACAAATTCCAGGCGCCTCGGGGCCACATTTCTGACTTCCTAGCTCAGGGGTCTGCAACCCGCGGCTCCGGAGCCACATGTGGCACTTTTACACCTTTGCCGCGGCTCCGGGGCGGATACCAGCGAGGGGAGGAGGCGCAGTCTGCGCCCCGACACTCCCCACTGTGGCGGGCGCTGTACTGGCTGTGACGTTGCATGGGGGCGGTGCGTGTGTTAGTCACGCACCGTCCCGACATCACCTTCCCGGTTTTGCGGTTCCCAGTTTTTTCCCCTTCGGAAATGGGTCCAAGTGGCTCTTTTTGTCTTAAAAGTTGCAGACCCCTGTCCTAGCTGAAGCTCCCAGACAGTCTTCAAGGGGAAGCCCCACATGAACCTCATTGCAGCAATCTAAAACTGCACAACTCACTGCAGGCAAGTTATCTCGAATCCAGGAACGGCTGATGTTGGGAAAAAGGCACTGTGCTATTTAGGATTTGTGGCGTGGTTTTGGTTTTAATTCTACTCTTCTCTTCCCCCTTTGTTTTTGGTTTAAAGATTCGTGTTGTAGTTTTTTTTAAAAAAAGTTTTAAGCTTCTCTTGTTATAATTGCCCAGAGGACATCGTTAATTGGCTGGGTTACAAACGATGTACATAAATATAAGCCACGGCGGATCGGACCGTGAAGGCAAGAACATTCCCTTGCTGTTATTCACCCAGTAGCTGGCATTTAGAGGTAGACCATTCCTGTCCATGGAGGTTCGACGCAGACCATTCTCTCACTTCACCCCAAAACCAGCATTTGGAGGTAGGCCATTCCTGTTTGTGGAGGTTTGACACGACCTACCATGACTTCCAGGAGGAAAGGGGGCAGATTCCAACTTTGGAAGCCCTGCGTATGTCTCTGAAACAGCCTTAAAAAATAAGTAATGGTCCATCCATCAGGCCAGCCGGTAATCAAACGTATCTTTCTCCATGTAATCGGTCCATGTGGACGAGGGCATGCTGCGGTACGGATCCAGTAGGATCCGGAAGCAGCGGACAATCAGGAGCCCCAGGAAGACGAAGAGGAAGAAGACGAAGACGAAGGCTGCTTTCTGCTCCAAGGTCAAGGTGGGGTCTGGACGGACAGCGCTGGCCAGGGCAGGCAAAGTGCCAGAGAGACCATCGGCCATCGTTTCAAATCCTGAGAGCCAAGAGCTCATTGATCCAGGAGATCTGCAAGGAGAAAATAGTGGATTACTAGCCACTTGGGACGGGCAAATTTGCAGGAATGTTCGTTTTTCTGCTTTCCTCTAAGTTCCGCTCTCCTCATTTCTGCAACAGTCTGCAGATTTATTTTTTAAAAGAAAGTCCCCGTGAAAATTCACTAGCATTTGGGTGTGAATTTCATCTCTTAACACAAACATTTTTGCCAAGCAATTTCAATTCTTCCACTGGAAAACGGCCCGAAAACTTACGCTTGGTACCACTTGCCCTGGAACATCGCTACAATGGGGGAAATTACGTACAATTTGAGATTTTGACAAGGACCGCAACCTGCAGGCACTTTTTATACGTCTCCACTCCCATCCTGCCCGGACACTGAGGTCCAGCTCCGAGGGCCTTCTGGTGGTTCCCTCCATGCGAGAAGCCAAGTTACAGGGAACCAGGCAGAGGGCCTTCTTGGTGGTGACGCCCGGCCTGTGGAACGCCCTCCCACCAGATGTCAAGGAAATAAACAACTATCTGACTTTTAGAAAACATCTGAAGGTAGCCCCGTTTAGGGAAGTTTTTAATGTTTGATGTCCTATTGTGCTTTTAATTCTGTGAGGAGCTGCCCAGGGTGGCTGGGGAAACCCAGCTGGATGAGTGGGGTATAAATATATTATTATTATTATTATTATTATTATTATTATTATTATTATTATTCCAGCTCTATGATTCCCTATGACGGGACGCAGGTGGCACTGTGGGTTAAACCACAGAGGCTAGGACTTGCCGATCAGAAGGTCGGCGGTTCGAATAACCGCGACGGGGTGAGCTCCCGTTGCTCAGTCCCTGATCCTGCCAACCTAGCAGTTCGAAAGCACGTCAAATTTCAAGTAGATAAATAGGTACCACTCTGGCGGGAAGGTAAACGGCGTTTCCGTGTGCTGCTCTGGTTCGCCAGAAGCGGCTTAGTCCTGCTGGCCACATGACCCGGAAGCTGTACGCCGGCTCCCTCGGCCAGTAAAGCGAGATGAGTGCCGCAACCCCAGAGGTGGCCATGACTGGACCTAATGGTCAGGGGTCCCTTTACCTTTACCTATTATTATTAATTGTTCCAACTCTATGATCTTCTATGCAGATAGGTCTGAGGGGAGGGTAGCGATTGGTGCAACGGCTCCCCTCTGGTGAAAAAGCGACTGAATTTCTTGTCGGTCAGACCAAGCTGCGATTGACGCTGGCCTGGAGGTGAGGAATGATGATCAATTTGCACGTTAATGGGAACACTCTGCGCAATTTCCTCAGGCAAGCGAGTGGTTCAGAGTGACTGCGCTGAAGCCCAAGCAGAACCCAAGCGGCTGCGTCTTCCCTCCACGCACTCCCACCCCCAGGACTGGCAGCTTCGAAAAAGCAATTTATAACCCCTTCTCTTTGTTTTAAAAAAAGTTTTTAGAAACCTCCAACCGGCTCTTTGCAATTTCCAGAGCTTGTCCATTTGTTTCCGGAAACGAACTTGCTTTCCGAGGCGTTTTGTACCCTTATCGCTGAAGGGGAATATAAATATATATGTACCCCTGTTACGACAAACTCTCATTTATAAGGCTGATAAAAATCGACAAATCGCTTCGGAAGGCGGCCTGGAACATTGCTCTCGTTTTCTCCGGGTAGGGACTGACTGTGTACTGTTCCGAAATGACTGATGAGGGGAAGGTGGCTGTTTTGAGCCTCCAAACCCAGGAGCAGTCTATCTCTGAAGACCAGCTGCCAGGAGGCCACGGTGAGGAACGTTCGAGGCCTCTTTGTGATATGCCGGATGCAGCTTATTGGCAGCAGCGGGAGAAGAGAGAAGGCCTCTCTTGGTTCCATCCAGCAGGATTTACCGTAGTTTTCGCCCCATAGGACACATCGCCCCATAGGACGCACCTAGGTTTTTTGGGGGGGGAATAAAGAAAAAAAAATTATTTCCCCCCCAGGCTGCTGCCTGCAAGCCTTGCGAGCCCAGCACGCGAGGTTTGCCGACATCTGCCCGAAGCACGGGGCGGGCTCCACAGCTCGCCCCGTGCTTCGGGCTGCAGGCTGCTGCCCACAAGCCTCGCGCGCACCGACGCCTCTCGCTCTCCAGGCTTCGGCGAAAGCCTGCATTCGCCCCATAGGACGCACACACATTTCCCCTTCATTTTTGGAGGGGAAAAAGTGCGTCCTATAGGGCGAAAAATACGGTAGATTTATTTTTTTTTAACTTTTTTAAAAATATTACAAGAAAAGGAAAAGAAAACCGAAACAAAAATCCATGCATAACATTGTAAACACATTTGTCTACGTGTTTTCCAAAATGCAGACTAGAAAAGAAAAAAAAGACAGAAGATAAAAGAAAAGGAAAAAGAAAGGAAATACTTTTCATAATCATTAATACCAAATTTATACTTTAAGCAGTACCATATATAAATCCTAGTTAAAATATTATAAAAGACCTCCACCACATTCACCTTAATTTCTAGTTCACCTTTTCTAGTTTCTTTTTTCACCTTTTCTAATTTCTAGTTCACTCTTAATTTCTAGTTCACCTTTACTTCTGTTCTTCAGTCACTTCCTTTCCTTAAGTTCTTTCATAGTCCATCAAATCTTTGTATTCTTTATATTCTTCACAAGGTTAATCTAAGCGCAACCAAACTTTCATATTTGAGCCCTGCTTGTGTAAGTATTCATTTAAACATTCCCATTGTTTCTGTACCATACTTTTGGGTTTACACCTTATTAAATCCGTCAGTTTTGCTAACTCCAGACACTCACATAATTTACTTAACCATTCCCTTTTTGTTGGGATATTATTTCCTTTCCAGTAACTGGCTACCAATATTCTCGCTGCTGCTGTTGCATATAAAGGTAAAGGGACACCTGACCATTAGGTCCAGTTGTGGACGACTCTGGGGTTACGGCGCTCATCTCTCTTTACTGGCAGAGGGAGCCGGCGTACAGCTTCCGGGTCATGTGGCCAGCATGACTAAGCCGCTTCTGGCGAACCAGAGCAGCGCATGGAAACGCCGTTTACCTTCCTGCCGGAGTGGTACCTATTTATCTACTTACAGTTTGTGCTTTTGAACTGCTAGGTTGGCAGGAGCAGGGACCGAGCAACAGGAGCTCACCCCATCACGGGGATTTGAACCACCGACCTTCTGATCGGCAAGTCCTAGGCCCTGTGGTTTAACCCACAGCGCCACCCGCGTCCCTGTTGTTGCGTATAGAAATATGTCAATTTTGTCTTTGGGGATATCCTTACTCAAAATTCCTAATAAGTACACTTCTGCTCTTTGGTTATATGAAACCTTTATCGATTTTTTAATCTCTTCATGGATCATATCCCAAATTTTTAAAATCTCTGGTGCCAAAAGATTCCGGCGTGATGAAGATGAGCTGTTGGCAAAGGTGTTGGAACCCCAGAATTGTAGCATCGGAAGGGACCCCACAGATCATCTAGTCCAACCCCTTGCGATGCAGGAATCCTGCTCGCATTTTGTCCCTGGGTGGGCTGAGGAGGTCAATTCGCTGCAGGAACGGGGTCCGTGGAGGGTGCCTTGCCCAATGCCCACCCCACATTGTACAGAAAACAGGGATCTCGTTTCTCTCCCTCCCTATCTCTGCCTAATAATAATAATAATAATAATAATAATAATAATAATAATAATAAAAATTTATTATTTATACCCCACCCATCTGGCTGGGTTTCCCCAGCCACTCTGGGCGGCTTCCAACTGAATATTAAAAACAATACAGCGTCAGACATTAAAAATTTCCCTAAAGAGGGCTGCCTTCAGTTGTCAAAAAGTAAAATAGTTGTTTATTGCCTTGACATCTGCTGGGAGGGCGTTCCACAGGGCAGGTGCCACCACCGAGAAGGCACTCAGCCTGATGCCCTGTAACCTCGCTTCTCGCAGTGAGGGAACCGCCAGAAGGCCCTCAGCGCTGGACCTCAGCGTCCGGGCAGAACGATGGGGGTGGAGACGCTCCTTCAGGTATACTGGGCTGAGGCCGTTTAGGGCTTTAAAGGTCAACACCAACACTTTGAATTGTGCTCGGAAACGTCCTGGGAGCCAATGTAGGTCTTTCAAGACCGGTGTTATGTGGTCTCGGAGGCCGCTCCCAGTCACCAGTCCAGGTGCCGCATTCTGGATTAATTGCAGTTTCCGGGTCACCTTCAAAGGTAGCCCCACGTAGAGCGCATTGCAGTAGTTCAAGCGAGAGATAACCAGAGCATGCACCACTCTGACGAGGCAGTCTGTGGGCATGGAGGGTCTCATCCTGCGTACCAGATGGAGCTGGCAGACAGTTGCCCTGGACACAGAATTGACCTGCGCCTCCATGGACAGCTGTGAGTCCAAAATGACTCCCAGGCTGCGCACCTGGTCCTTCAGGGGCACAGTTACCCCATTCAGGACCAGGGATAGCTAGGTGGATCCTCCAGATTCAGGAGCGCTCTACCTCAGACTGCCAGTTTGTTACTGTGGGGGCCAAACACGGGCAATGGTTTGCCTTGATGCTCTGCCTGGGGGGCTTCCTGGGGAATATTAGACGAGGGGTGTAGAGTTGGGGAACCACTGGCTCTCCTAAACGCCGCTAGACTCTTTGCTGTATTGCCAATGGTTGCCGAAGATTCGATCTCGTGCCCCAGGAGATTCTGGACGCAGTCCCCAGCAGCAAATCCAGGTCGGCTTCAGAAAAGCTCTTTCCCAAAACCCCGGAGAGCTGCTGCCAGTCCGTGTAAGCAGTACTGATCTAGAGGGACCAAAGTCGGGCTCAGTACGCTACGGCTTCCTCTGTTGCCTCTGGAAAGGAAATGACGGCCTGTGCCTCTGCCCTTCTACTAAGCCAACCACCTCAAAAACAAGCCCCATACCAGAGGTCCTTCTGCGTCAAGTCTCTGCAAAATTCGGCTTGCAACCAGATAAACCCGGGCCAGATCTGCGGCTGCATTTGCAGATGTCGCAAGACCGCCTCCTGCTGGTGGCCAAAGGAACCACAGCGCAACGGCTCTCAGTGTAGCTCAGTGCTGTCCAATGGCGACAGGACCAAATGCCGTATTTAAGGAGGGAGAAAGCGAGTCGCAGTTACACACCTCCCAATTGAACTGGAGGCAAGGGGTTCGAAGGCTTGACCGATGTGGTGGCGTCAGCGATGGAGTTTAAAGGAAGGAAGGGTCACTTAAGGTCTCAGGGGTGTCTGTGTGTGGTTCCTGGCTTAAGGAGCATTGAAGCTGAAATCATTTAAGAGTGTATTTGTAAGAAAGACCAGATCTTTCTGGACCCTTGCTGGACCAGGTGCTACGGTTACCATCTACCCACCAAAGGTAAAATAAATCTTCCCACCCACTCACCCTCCCATTCCTGCCTTTTTTGTCACGTAAACTGATTTTTTTTTTGGTCAATATATGTATATTGCTTCACCTACATTGCTTCACATCAGCCAGAAAGGCAAAACACGTACATTCCTAGCTCTACTAATCAGCAATTCCGGAGGAACAGACCTAGAATTTATTTCTAAGTTCTGAAATCATTTGGATGAGAACGGCCTTGCCCCTGTATTTCACAGTCTCCGGTGTTTGACAAGGTGAGTTCTTTTAATAATCAAATCTCATCAGGGCGAAGGATCAACTTTAGTGAATATGAATCGGAAGGGTGGGGTGGGGATATCTTTTCCCCTCCCCTGCGAATAAGGGGTATTTGGCCCTTCTCCCCAAAGCAGAGGGCGGGGGTGGTCTTGTTCGAATGTAATTTTGTGCGATTTGGGAGTGTCAAATCAAATGCATTGCATATCAGTTTTTCCGGTTTGTGAAATCGGGAATGTGTCTCCCTCCCACCCACAAGGGAGGAAAAAACAAACATTTAGAAATACATTTTCAGCACAAAAAGGGTTTGAAATTATTATTATTTTTTTTAAAAAAGAGAGGAAAAGCAAGACTATATTAGCAGGGAAATATAAGCCTGTAAATTAAGTGCCATTATAGATTCTCATTGTTTCTCCGGTGGAGATGAGAAGTGTCTGTGTGTTCAGGCAGCAAAAGCGTGGGGTTTTTTTTCCTCTCTCTCTCTCTCTCTCTCTCTCTCTCTCTCTCTCTCTCTCTCTCACACACACACACACACACACCACACTTGAACTTACATCCTGCACTCTCTGCAGACCTGGTCTGTGCATATTCACCTGTACCTACCAGTACAAATTCAGTTACCATGCAAAAAAGAGACCCTCACCTGTGTGTCTCAGGTAAGCCAGCCTTCTGGAGTCCTCAGTGGGCGGATGCCTCGGCCCCTGTACCCATTCGCCTGCCTACGGAGATCCGCTTCTTAAACCCCATTCCTGGTTGGATCTGCAAACCAGACGTTGTATTGTCCAGCGAGTTCCTCCTCCTACCTTGTTGATGACTGGAAACATACGGAGGCAGAGCTTGAATGCTGAGGGTGGCTGGATGGGGGAAGAGCTCTTCCCCTTGAGGGGCGAGGGGGTGTACCGCTCAGCCCCACGCAGGATCGGGCCGGGGAGGGGAATTCCGGGAGGCGACAGAATCGCTTTTCTACAGCCTTTCCTAGCCCACACACGCGTGGACGGAGAGATGCTTCAAAGCTGTTGCCGGTGGCAACCGGTTGCTATGGAGATGCCGGAGCAAACTCATTCGCTGCTGGACCAGGGAGGGGCCAGGAAGCTGACGGAGGCTTGGAGGGGGTCCCTCTCATTCCATTTCATGTCTGACTGTTTTTTTGGGGGTAACCTTGCAGTTGTTGAAATGATAAAACGATGGGGAACAGTATCTATCGTTCTGCGTTGCTGAGGTGGAGTGATGGGCCAACCCCCCCTTCCCCCCCAAAGGGACAAGGGTTAGGGACACCCCTCTCTTAGAATGAACCAAATCGCTCATTCAAAGATCAGTCTTGCCAATGTGGTGGACTTGAAACCCGAAGACCCGAGTTCAAATCCTCCTCTTTCAGCCTAGCCTATTTGTTTGTTTCTCAGATTTACAGACCGTACCTCAGCTGGTAGGCTGAAACCAACCTCACAGGGTTGTTGTAAGAGGAATAAAAATGGGGCGAGCTTCCTAAATTCTACCCCAATGTGAGCTCCGTGGGGGCAGAACAGGCTGCAACAGAGACGGATAGGAGGGCTGTAGAGAAAGAGGGAAGGAAGGAAGAGCGTTTGGAGAGAGAGAGTAAGAAAGTCAGATAAGTCAGTTAGATAAGTAAGTCAGAAGTAAGACAGGAAAGTAATAAGTGAGAAGTTGGATAAGTCTGTGAGATTGGTTCCGTAGGTGTTGTGCAAAACGGGAAATGACAGCAAGAAATCCACGATAATGCTCCAAAATGCAAACCTAAGGTAAAGGTGAAGGAACCCCTGACCATTATGTCCAGTCGTAGCCGACTCTGGGGTTGCAGCGCTCATCTCGCTTTACTGGCCGAGGGAGCCGGTGTACAGCTTCCAGGTCATGTGGCCAGCAGGACTAAGCCACTTCTGGCGAACCAGAGCAGCGCACGGAAACGCCGTTTACCTTCCTGCCGGAGCGGTACCTATTTATCTACTTGCACTTGACTGCTTTCGAACTGCTAGGTTGGCAGGAGCAGGGACCGAGCAATGGGAGCTCACCCTGTCATGGGGATTCGAACTGCCAACCTTGTGATCAGCAAGTCCTAGGCACTGAGGTTTTACCCACAGCGCCACCCGCGTCCCCATTACAAGTTGTACAAGTGACAAAAAAGTACTTCAATTTCAATTATACTATGGAACTCCCTCGCACAGGAGACAGCGATAGGCACCAATTCAGATGGCTTTAAAAGAGGAGTGGAAAACTTCACAGAAGAGGAGAAAGCTATCAATGGCTACTAGCCACGATCGGCGCCAGATTTAGGTTTGATGAGGCCCTGAGCTCCTGAAGGTGATGGGGCCCTTTATATGTCCAGCTGTCCTTTGTCAACAACAAATTGTCACTGGGTTTTTTGTGTTGAATTTATGCTACATGGTAATTTATGGACCTAAGAGGTATCTAAAGCCATTCACACATAACAAATAGGAGCCTACACAACACAAAACACTGTTGCTGTGTGCAGGTTTTATTTTATTTGTTTTTGGAAATGTTCATCCAGTTATTTTTCCTTTAAATTTTTTTGGGGGCCCCCAAGAGAGTGGGGCCCTAAGCTATAGCTTGTTTAGCTTATACGTAAATCCGACACTGGTCACGATGGCTCTGCTTTTGCCTCCACAGTTGCAGGCAGCAATGCTTATGAACATCAGTTGCAGGAAACCAAAGAGAGACCTTCTTGTGCTTGAGTCCTGCTTGCAGGTTTCCCATTTGGCATCTGGTTGGCCACTGTGGGGACGCGGGTGGCGCTTTGGGTTAAACCACTGAGCCTCTTGGGCTTGCTGATCAGAAGGTCGGCGGTTCGAATCCCCGGGACGGGGTGAGCTCCCGTTGCTCGGTCCCTGCACCTGCCAACCTAGCAGTTCGAAAGCACGTCAAAGTGCAAGTAGATAAATAGGTACCGCTCCAGCGGGAAGGTAAACGGCGTTTCCGTGCGCTGCTCTGGTTTGCCAGAAGCGGCTTAGTCCTGCTGGCCACATGACCCGGAAGCTGTACGCTGGCTCCCTCAGCCAATAAAGCGAGATGAGCGCCGCAACCCCAGAGTCGGCCACGACTGGACCTAATGGTCAGGGGTCCCTTTACCTTTACGGCCACTGTGAGAACACGATGCTGGACTAGATGGGCCATTGGCCGGATCCTGCAGGCTCTGTTATGAAGGTAGCAAGTCCGAGGTTGGTGGGGCAGTTCCCTATTTGCCCAGGCAGAGCAGGCACCACTGTTTTATGAAACCCCACACCCTGTTTAAAGCCCTAAACGGCCTTGGTCCAGTGTATCTGAAAGAGCGTCTCCACCCCCATCGTTCAGCCCGGACACTGAGGTCCAGCGCCGAGGGCCTTCTGGCGGTTCCCTCACTGCGAGAAGTGAGGTTACAGGGAACCAGACAGAGGGCCTTCTTGGTGGTGGTGCCCGCTGTATGGAACGCCCTCCCGCCAGATGCCAATGAAATAAACAACTACTGTATATGACATTTTGAAGACATCTGAAGGCAGCCCTGTATCGGGAAGTTTTTAATGACTGATGTTTTAATGTATTTTTAATCTTTTGCTGGAAGCTGCCCAGAGTGGCTGGGGAAACCCAGCCAGATGGGCGGGGTAGAAATAATAAATACGGTAATAATAATAATTAATCATCATCATCCCAGAGGCACAGGAACCCTTGGCAAGGGGGGAAAAGGTGGCAATAACCCTGCCAGAACAGTTTCCCCAACATCGTCTTCAGGAAAGAAGCTTTGCATGTAAGAAGGTTCCTTTTTTCAATCTCCGTTATTCCCTGTTAGAAGGACTGAGTAAGACCAGACAAGAAAGGCACCCTCTTCTATACTGGAAACTCAGGAGTAGCTGCTGCCAGCCAGAGTAGACAGTATGGAGCCAATCCGCCTTGTTTTATGGCTGATTCCTCTTCTGAGCCAACAAAAACGTCCCCAGACGGACCACAAGGGGGCACATTTTCTCTTTGAAGAAGCAACATCTCATTCCCTTTTAAGCAAAGCTGAGCGGTGGGAGGATAGGAAAAGGGAATTGAAGCCAGTTCAGCATATATATATATTTGTTTGTTTCTGGGTTCTCCACACCACAGATCTGCTCAACGCAAGAAAGTGGGCAACTGAAATGCCAGACAGATAGACACAGATCTTGTGCTTTTAAACCGCAATAGAGAGCCTTGGACAATAAAGAGCTGGGTTGTATCTGATGTTAAAGAGGAAACATAGAAATGAATCGGACTAACTTAGGCCCTACCTGGAGATGAACCTGGGACCTTCTGCATGCAAAGCAGGTGTCCCAACACCACCGAGCTTCAGCCCTTCTCCTTAACTGGAAAACAAAGGGAAGCAGATTTTAGCTAGGAGAAATTCCCTTCCACTGCCCAACAATCGAACAGGCTGTCTCCCCACAATTGAGTTATTTATGCAGGGGCTGGATGGCTGTCAATCAGGGATCTGGCCTTGCAAGGCTCCGCAGTTTGAGCAGCGGAGGCAGGCAGGTCCATTCGGATGAAGGGGGCACTGCCCTACCAAACTCGGCCTGCCCTCAGCCAGCCCCTACCGGCCTGCCCCCTTACTTACAACCAGTTTTTTGGGGGGTTGCTGTGTCACTTTCCTATTCCTCCTGACTCTCAGCGTTGTCCCTTGGTGAACTCAGCAGAACAGAAGAGGAGGAGGGGGACAAAACTGGAATGCGTCGTCCTGCCATTGGCTCTGGCGCCCCCTACTGTTCGACTCCCTGCCTTCTGTCCCATCAGTCTCAACGTTCACCGGGCTGGACGACTTGACTGATGGATTGCATTTATAAATCACCTTTTTCTCCTTCAAGGAGGTCAAGGTGCTGTAGGTGGCTCTCTCGCCTCCTCATTTAGTCCCCACAACGACCCTTCGAGGTAGGATAGGCTGGGAGAGGCAGCGACTGGCGAAAGGTCAGACCCAGTGAGCTTCACGCCCGAGTGGGGATTCGAACCCTCGTCTCTCCCAGGATGCCTAGTCCAGAGGTCCTCAAAGGGTGTGGCAGGAGAGGAAAGCAAGTGTGGCAGGAAGATTCAAGGACACTAGAGATTCTATTTTGGGAATGATTCATGTTCTTATTTATCTGCATTGTTCGTACTTTCTCAGTGTCCCGTGATCACATTATGAAGCAGCTGTGTTCTGTGTCATAAATCAAGCACGGATAGTCGTCGTTTCTTTTCGTTTTCCAGTGTTATTTCTTAATCAATAAAAAATTTGGTGTGGCGTGAGCAAATTTTTATTCTGAAAGTCTGGCCCAGTGAAAAAAGTTTGAGAACCGCGGTCCTCGTCCAACACTCTAACCAGTACACCACACTGCCTTTCCAGTTCCACGATTCTACATTCTGCGCAGTGGCGTAGCATGGGGGGTGCAGGGGGGCCGGCCGCACCGGGCGCAACATCTGGGGGTTAGGGTTAGGGGGCGCAAATCCACGGGTTAGGGGGCACAAATTACTTGCCTTGCCCCGGGTGCTGACAACCCACGCTACGCCACTGATTCTGCGTTCTTCTTGGAAGCATTGGCTTGGCTGTCACTGAAAACAGGGCCGCCTTGGTCGGATCCAGAAAGGCTCTGCTTGTACCCTGACTCTCTGCAACTTGCCGCTGTAGATCTAATCAGAATGTCAAGATTCAGAGGACGTCTCCTCGGAAGATCAGGCGCTGGGAACGGACAACACCGCAGGCGACTTGCGGTTTCTGATAACTATCTGGCTGACCACTGTCGGAAACAACATACTGGGTTAGGCAGGACTTCCATCTCGGCTTGCCAGCAGAGGGCGCCAGAGAACTGCTTCTGCAATGGACTTCCTCCTCCTTTTGATCGATAACTTTCTACACCTTGACTTCATTGAGCCAATTCCCGGCGCATTGTTCCCTGCAGGCGAGCGATTGTTTGGCCGCGGCTGGTTCCTTCCTCTGCCTGCCCGAGATGAATGGCCTCTGGAAACAACAGCAGCCGCTGCATCTGGGACGTTTCCTGCTCAGCAGCTGCAGCGGGAGAATGCAGGGACCAGCTAGGCAAGCCCCGTATTCAACGCCACCCCTGCGGGTGCAAGGCAAAGGCCCTTGTGTGAGTTTGCACGCGCACACGATTTGCACGCATCATAGTGCACAGGCCCTGACTCGGATTATGTCTCCTGCATTGGTCGTTTACATCGCAATCCCCAGTTGTTCTGCGCCAGATTAACAGCTGGGAGGGTCTTTGTGTTAAAGCCTTGCTAAAACGAAGGGGCGCTTCCTGCATTTTGGCTTGCCCTCAAGAGGTAGACTGCCTCTGAACTGGGAGGTTCTGTTGTTTCATTCTGTCGATTCAACAGTGTACCCTCTTTTCCTCCCCAGATCCCTTTGAAGAGCCAACCCTGGTCCTGAATGGGGCAACTGTGCCCCCGAAGGACCAGGTGCGCAGCCTGGGAGTCATTTTGCACTCACCACTGTCCATGAAGGCTCGTCAATTCTGTGTCCAGGGCAGCTGTCTGCCAGCCCCATCTGGGACGCAGGATGAGACCCTCCCTGCTCGCGGACTGTCTCGCCAGAGTGGTGCATGCTCTAGTTATCTCTCGCTTAGACTACTGCAATGTGCTCTACGTGGGACTACTTTTGAAGGTGACCCGGAAACTACAAGTAATCCAGAATGCGGCAGCTAGACTGGGGACTGGGAGTGGCTGCTGAGACCACATAACACCGGTCTTGAAAGACCTACATTGGCTCCCAGTACGTTTCCGAGCACAATTCAAAGTGTTGGTGCTGACCTTGAAAGCCCTAAATGGCCTCGGTCCATTATACCTGAAGGAGCATCTCCACCTCCATCGTTCAGCCAGGTCCAGCTCCGAGGGCCTTCTGGCGGTTCCCTTCCTGTGAGAAGCCAAGTTACAGGGAACCAGGCAGAGGGCCTTCTCGGTAGTGGCCCCCGCCCTGTGGAATGCCTTCCTACCAGATGTCAAAGACAACTACCAGACTTTTAGAAGACATCTGAAGGCAGCCCTGTTTAGGAAAGCTTTTAATGTTTAACAGACCACTGTATTTAAATACTCTGTTGGATGCCACCCAGAGTGGCTGGGGAAACCCAGCCAGATGGGTGGGGTATAAATAATAAATTCTATTCTAACCAGGCAAGCAGCCCTGATGGCTTCCTGTGGCACTGAGTTCCACAAGATAACTGTGCACAAAGTGGACTTAGAATCAAGGACATCAGCGGGATAGGAGCATTGGCACTATGGAACTTTATCTCAGGGGTTCAGGAGCTCAGGCTTGGGGGCTGGCCCTGGCAAATTTGACACCAATTGCCCCGCCCACTTTGCCCCGGGCCCCTCCCTCCTCTGTGAAGCGGCCCCTGGAAGGCTGCTCAGAAAGAGGTGCGGCCCTCAATTCTCCTCTCTCCTCCTGCTTCAATTCCTTAGCAAGAAGGACCTAGAAACCATTAACCAGCTTTTCTGCAGAGACCAGGACCAGCCGTAGCAACTCATCATTAACCTATTTGGACGCCAAGCCTCTAGTCATCATTATTCTTTCATCAGCACCCTTCCCAGAGGAAGCTTTCCGCACGCTCGGCCCTCACCTGCCGTTATTTTGGGGTAAATTCGGAGAGGCAGGCACCGGATTAATCAGCAAGCACTTAAATCGTCCTCTCTGTGTATCTGTCTTTTTCACCTTCCCTTTCTATTTTTATTAAAAATGCCCTGAAATATTGACGAAGGATGGAATGCTTCAGCTGTTTATGAACTCCAGGAAGCTGCCGGGGGCAGCCGGAGGCGTTGGCTGCTGTTCTCCGCTGTGACAGGCCCATAACACCGTACGGCTTTTTACAGCTGGAAGTGGGGGGGGGGGGCTACGAAAAACACTCGGCCGAGAGAGGGGTCGCTTTACTGTCGAAGCTTCTCCCCTGCCCTTCCATCCCAGGTCTCACGCACAGCCAAAGACTCCCTTCCCGGCCTTTTGCAGACTGTAATTTTCATTTGCTCTGCAATTGTCCACCTTCCGATTTTAAAGGGGGGGGGGGAGAGATTCCTGTCGAAAACCCCGGAGAGCTGCTGCCAGCCAGTGTAGGCGCAGACCCTGCAAGTGTCCCTATTTTCCAAGGCCGCCCCAGATTTACAGAAACTGTCCAAGTTTCTGATCTGATCCCAGAATGTCCCGCTTTCCCCTATTTTCTTTGGAGAAATGCTGGAGGGTATGGAGTTATCCAACCTCCCCCCCTCCCCCCGCCATCTGAAGGCAGCCCTGTACAGGGAAGATGGTTGACGTTTAATGTTTTATTAAGTTTTTATATATGTTGAAAGCCACACAAAGTGGCTGGGGCGACCGGGTCAGATGGGTGGGGTATAAA
Organism: Podarcis muralis; assembly: GCF_964188315.1. Lineage (NCBI taxonomy): Eukaryota > Metazoa > Chordata > Lepidosauria > Squamata > Lacertidae > Podarcis > Podarcis muralis. The sequence goes on from NC_135670.1 coordinate 3,736,477, forward strand.
TGTTGTTGTTGTTTAGTTGTTTGTTGTTGTTTAGTCATTTAGTCGTGTCCGACTCCTTGTGACCCCCTGGACCAGAACACGCCAGGCCCTCCTGTCTTCCACTGCCTCCCGCAGTTTGGTCAAACTCATGCTGGTAGCTTCGGGAACACTGTCCCACCATCTCGTCCTCTGTCGTCCCCTTCTCCTTGTGCCCTCCATCTTTCCCAACATCAGGGTCTTTCCCAGGGAGTCTTCTCTTCTCATGAGGTGGCCAAAGTCTTGGAGCCTCAGCTTCAGGATCTGTCCTTCCAGTGAGCACTCAGGGCTGATTTCCTTCAGAATGGAGAGGTTGGATCTTCTTGCAGTCCATGGGACTCTCAAGAGTCTCCTCCAGCACCAGAATTCAAAAGCATCCATTCTTCGGCGATCAGCCTTCTTTATGGTCCAGCTCTCACTTCCATCCATCACTACTGGGAAAACCAGAGCTTGAACTATACGGACCTTTGTCAGCAAGGTGATATCTCTGCTTTTTAAGATGCTGTCTAGGGGTTTAAATAGTAAAATTATTATTAATGATTAGTATTAAAGGTAAAGGGACCCCTGACCACTAGGTCCAGTCGTGACCGACTCTGGGGTTGTGGCGCTCATCTCGCTTTATTGGCCGAGGGAGCCGGCGTACAGCTTCCGGGTCATGTGGCCAGCATGACTAAGCCGCTTCTGGTGAACCAGAGCAGCGCACGGAAAAGCCGTTTACCTTCCTGCCAGAGCGGTACCTATTTATCTACTTGCACTTTGATGTGCTTTCGAACTGCTAGGTTGGCAGGGACTTCCTTATTTTCACTGGAGAAATGTTGGAGGGTCTGTAGGCAATACTGTAGTAGATAGGCCAGACTCAGAATAAGTATGATATAGAGAGGCTGAAGTGCTATGTTTGAACATCTGCTTTGCATGCAAAATGTTCAATCTCCAAGTAAGGACGGGAACGGCTGCCAGTTGGTGCTGACAGTATCAGGCTAGAGGGACCCGTGGCCTGACTTAGTTGATGCTGGATTCATCCTATGTTGCACAGAAGGATAATGCCAACAAAAGTGTAACAAGGCAATAGTCAAAGTGAGGATGGGGAGAAGCAAAATAAAAATAGCCACAATGATTTTCCAGGGAGCGAATAGGAAAACGGGAACAGCAAATCAACTGGGGCAGCACTGGATTCCTAACTATTGCTGCTCTCTGACTCGCTTAAAATGAAGTTTCTTCCAAGCAGTTTGGGAATGGGGCTGCCTGGGCCTGTAATTTTTAGCAAAATCTGCACGGACAGGGCTGGTTTTTGCAGCTCCCTGGGCCCCCACGTTCTCAGACACCGGTCTTGAATTTATGAGACCCTACGCAGGAGTCATATTTATGCAACACACGAGAGAGGGGCTCATAGCTCCCTTCCCGTTCGAGTTCCATCCGATCTCTCACAGCAATGAGATACCAAGTTTCTTTTCCGATTAGGTCTTCAGAGAAAAGCTGCCTTTTAAACAAGGACGCAAACTGGGTATCAGAAATCGAATCAGCCAGCGGCCCACCTAGCAAGGTAGCCCCACTGGGGAAACTTTTAAATTCCCCAAGTGACTGGTGCTAAAAAGTTGTAATATGACTGGGGAATTCAGAAGACATTTTGGTTAAATTAATTTAGTTTTGCTTGGTAGGTAAAATTGCAGAGAAAGCCTTAAAAATGATAGCCGATTCCTTGCCGGCATCCGTCTGTCTCGAAAGACAATGGAGTTCGCCTCCGAGGGTGAAGTGAAACTGCTGCGTTAGCGGGGCGCAAAAAAATAAAAACAATAAAGTACTTGCAGTTATTTATTTATTTAGCATTTCCTGGCATTTTCAGAAGGTAAAATTAAAGTTCTTTCCAAAAGCAGTTTGTGTGTTGCTTCATCAAATGCAGACTTGCCCAGCTAAATGTTGTCCAATCACAAAAATAATGGATTTGAATTCCTCTCTCTCTCACACACCCAAATATTAAGACACCTCACGGAAGAAATTTGCAAAAATTACTTTATTTTTCGCTCCATAAGACGTACTTTTTTCTTCCTAAAAAGTAAGGGGAAATGTCTGTGTGTCTTATGGAGCGAATGCGTAGTCCCTGGAGCCAAATTGCCCAGGGGCAAAAAGCAGATCATACTTTTTTTGTTTTGTTTTTTGAAAGAAGGAAGTGGGTGTTGAAACAAAGCTGCTGATTGGTAAGCAATTGGAAGCGAGAAAAGGGACGCTAGCAATAAAGGAGGCTGCCTGGGAGGGGAAGGTAAACACAGCGAACTTGCAAGGAGAGGTTTGCAATTAGCCGCTTTGTGAACCGTGTCCGTCGCTTGTTATGCGTCCATTAACTTCTCCCTCCTCCTAATAAACTCCTTCCACGGGGCGGCGTACAGAGGAAGAGCCGCAAAAGATATCGAGTAAAGGATAATTGTTTGGGGCCTCTTTCTTTTGCAATAAAAATTTTAAGGTCTTCTATATCTATAATAAATGTTATTTAAATGTACCAACCAAACACAAACATAGATATGTGGACCACATGTCTGGAGCAGCACAGGAAGACCGTCCTGAAACCATTTTGACTCCCAAACTGACCAAATGTTTTCTCTGCAAGGAGGGAGGGGGTCAGGAAACCTTTCCATTGTCTCAGGGATTGGGAAATCACCATCTCAAAGGAATGGCCAGACTACCAGGAAAGGCAATCAGATAAGGCATTATCAGATAACCTGGCAAACAGGGGGAAAAACAGCAACATTCAAATTTCTGTTGTAGACCACCTTTTCTGTGGTGTAGGTATGATGTTTGGGGTGGTGGTCTTGGGTTACAACCCTTCTGTGATGCATGTATGATGTATGGAGGGGTGGTCTTGAGCTCCAGGGTAGGAAATTTAAAATGGCTATATAAGGGTAGGCACACCTTGGCTCTGGGTCCTTCTCCTTTTCTGCGTTTTGGGGGAGCAACCTGTTGCAACAGATCAATAAAGTTCAGGCTTACAAGCTGCTTTGCTTCTCAATATTCTCTGCTTATTCTCTGAATGTAATGCTTATTCTCTGAATGTAATGTGTTAGGTCCCATCTTAAAAAGCAGACATCACCTTGCCGACAAAGGTCTGTATAGTTAAAGCTATGGCTTTCCCAGTAGTGATGTATGGAAGTGAGAGCTGGACCATAAAGAAGGCTGATCGCCAAAGAATGGATGCTTTTGAATTCTGGTGCTGGAGGAGACTCTTGAGAGTCCCATGGACTGCAAGAAGATCAAACCTCTCCATTCTGAAGGAAACCAGCCCTGAGTGCTCCCTGGAAGGACAGATCCTGAAGCTGAGGCTCCAAGACTTTGGCCGCCTCATGAGAAGAGAAGACTCCCTGGAAAAGACCCTGATGTTGGGAAAGATGGAGGGCGCAAGGAGAAGGGGATGACAGAGGACGAGATGGTGGGACAGTGTTCTCGAAGCGACCAGGATGAGTTTGGCTGAACTGCGGGAGGCAGTGGAAGACAGGAGTGCCTGGCGTGCTCTGGTCCAGGGGGTCACGAAGAGGCGGACACGACTAAATGACTAAACAACAACAACAACAACAGCAACTGTAAAAGTATGTACAAGACAAATAATAATATTTTATTTAAAAGAATCTTCCAGCGTCCAGTTTCACCTGATGTCCTGAATTCAAGTGTTAACACATCGGGGCATCTGCAGGGACCGCCGAGTGAGCTGCGAGGATGCCGGATTTGAGAGGTTTTGGGCCTGATCCGGCACATGACGCCCTTTCGATAAATTTTATTAAAGTGTGGCAGAAAGCATGCAAAGGTCTCCCCTCTGTTTTGTGTTTCCAGTGAGATCGGTTTCTTTTTATCTTTGATAACAATGATATTGAGTATTTAATATTAACAGGCACGGCCGTTATCCACCCGAGTTTGCCTGAATCTCCCCGTTTTTTCCGAAGGGAATGAGGCCATCAGAGTAAATAAACAAAGAAAACGATGAGAGGAGGAGGAGGAGGAGGAGGAGTGGTCACCAATGGCATTGGGCACCCATCGCTTTCTGCCCTGCCTTAGGAAATTAATTGAAAAATCCACTTGCCGTGGAACGGTGGGAGATTGGATTGTCGAGGGGGGGGGCGGGCAGAGATGGAACGCTTCGCGTCCCCCGCTGGAAGGTAATCACTGAGCAGAGAAAATCTCTGCTGGGTAATTTTCTGCTAAATCCTCCAAAAAGCCGAGGAGAATTACATATCCCGTCTCCTTTATTATGTGTGTAGACACACACACACACACACAGGCGCGAACACAGGCGCTTGCCTAGGCCAGATATTTATATACACCTATCTTTCTATATATGGGGTTTTTAAAGGTGTTGTTGCTCCTTAAAAGTTATTTCCAAAGGAAAGATCTCCGGAGGATCATCTCGGCTAAGTGCCGTGTATCATCTTGTAATGGGATTGGCAGATCACCCAGAACTCTCGCTGGAGGGGAAAAAGCAATTTCGCAAACATCGGCGTAAACATTGGCGTCAGGATGGCATTTTGAGAGAGAGAGGAGGGAGGAGAGGGGGGAGTTTGGATTAAAGCCCCCTTTCAGGTTTATTTTTTTGGGGGGGCACTGAGACCCCAACAGTTTATTTTATAAATTGCATTTATACCTCCCCTCCCAAGTGTGGTTCTCCCTCTTATTTAACCCTCTCTACAACCCTGTGAGGTAGGCTGAGAGAGGCAGGGACTGGCTGAAGGTCACACCCTATGAACTCGGATGGCTGTGTCAGGATTTGAACCTGAGTCACTCCCAGGTCCTAGTCCGGCACTTTCTAACTGCTACACCACGCTAGTAAAGGTAAAGGGACCCCTGACCATTAGGTCCAGTTGTGGCCGACTCTGGGGTTGCAGCGCTCATCTCGCTTTACTGGCCGAGGGAGCCGGCGTATAGCTTCCGGGTCATGTGGCCAGCATGACTAAGCCGCTTCTGGCGAACCAGAGCAGCACACAGAAACACCATTTACCTTCCCACCGGAGTGGTACCTATTTATCTACAGTCACAACTCTGGTTACAGATGCTTCAGGTTGCGTTTTTTCAGGTTACGGACTGCCAAAACCCAGAAGTACCAGAACGGGTTACTTCCAGGTTTCGGCGGTCGCGCATGCGCAGAAGTGCTAAACCATGCTTTGCGCATGCACAGAAGCACAAAATCGTAACCTGCACGTGCGCAGACACACAACTGCGGGTTGCGAATGTTCATCCCACACGGATCATGTTCACAACCCGAGCGTTCACTATAATTGCACTTTGACGTGCTTTCGAACTGCTAGGTGGGCAGGAGCTGGGACCGAGCAACGGGAGCTCACCCCGTCGTGGGGATTCGAACCGCCGACCTTCTGATCGGCAAGCCCTAGGCTCTGTGGTTTAACCCACAGCACCACCCGCATCCCTCACACCACACTGGCCCTCATTTAAAGTAGTTGCCCTGCCAGCCCCAAGGGGACGGGATTGTGCCGCGTGACCTGCCACGGCCAACCCCAATGTGAAAAACCTTAGACCAGGCATATCCTTTCCCCCTTCTCAAACCTCTCTGTCTTCCTTCTGCTCACTCGATAGCCAGAGAGGCAAGCTGGTGGAGTAAACGAGGGAGTCAGCCTAGACTACTGCAATGGCATTGACATGGGGCTGCCCTTGGAAGCCGCACTGGGAGACCCGGGTTCGAATCTTGCACACAGTGATGAAAGCTCAGCAGATGTGACCTTGGGCCACACGCCTCTCAGCCTAACCTACCTCATAGGGATGTCGTCGGGATTATTTGAGGAGGGGCAGAACCACCTACACCCCTTGGAGGGGGATAGAAATACAGGAAATAATTATTTTGTAAAAAATACGCAAAGGGCCTTTGTGATTTATTATGGCATCGGCTTTCGGGAAGCACGGCCATGGGTGATAAACTGTAATAAATCTGTTACGGTCAAGCGATAAACAAATTATATTGCGTTCTAATAAACCTGTCTGATTTCCGGACGGGCTGGTTTCCCAAGCCTGCTGCGTTCTCAGCCTTTTCCACCTGCAAAAATAACACCCCCCCCTTTAACTAATTCAAACAATGAGTTCATCAATGGCCGGGAGATCAGGTGTTTCCTTGGTGGGTCGGGGGTCCTTCCTTACCCACCGGCCACCTGGGACGGTGTGGGGAGAAAGAGAGAGACAGACAGAGTGTGTGTGTGTGGGGAAAGCCATCTGTCAGTGGGAAACAGGAAGGAACAGCAGCCACCCCCCCAAAAAAACCCCCATGGAGTCTCCGGCTCACAGCCATCAATTCTTCTTGCAGTCAACGAAAGTCAAGGGGGAGGAAAGGAGAGAGAAAATCTCGCCCAGACGTCTAGCAGGCGGCCCGATCAAACGGCATGGTGGTTGTGGAGGTCGTAGCAATCCACCAGATGTTCAGCGAAGAGTTGGAACTCGCAAGGAGAGTGTAGATTCCCCAAGAGCATCCGGACCGAATTTTGCAAAAGGACCACAGTTCCCAAACAAGACAACTTGCATCGCCCCTGCTAATTGCATTATTATTAGGCTAACCTGCAAAGCTGTCAACTTTTCCCCTTTTCTTGCGAGGAATCCTATTCGGAATAAGGGAAAGGGTGGGTGGGAAATCCCATCAATAAAAGAATGGCAAATTCGACTTTGTGAATATATAAATTTGGCAAGATTTGCAGAATTCTTAAGGGGAAATTCGGACCAAAAATTAGCAGAAGAATGGGGCTGTGTCAGCAAACTTTTTCAGCAGGGGGCCGGTCCACTGTCCCTCAGAGTTTGCGGGGGCTGGACTATTTTTTTTTTGGGGGGGGGAATGAACGAATTCCTATGCCCCACAAATAACCCAGAGATGCATTTTAAATAAAAGGACACCTTCTACTCCTGTAAAAACACGCTGATTCCTGTACCGTCCGCGGGCCGGATTGAGAACGTGATTGGGCCGGATCCGGCCCCCGGGCCTTAGTTTGCCTACCCATGTTCTATAGTAAGTACCGTATTTTTCGCACCATAGGGCGCACTGGACCATAGGGCGCACCCAGTTTTTTGGGGGGGAAATAAAGGGGAAAAAATTATTTCCCCCCCCAGGCGCGGGCTGGGGAAGCTCGAGCTTCCCCCAACCCCAGCCCCCAAACAGGTAGCTCTCTGCAAGCCGTGGGAGCCCAGCGCTGGCTCCCGCTGCTTGTGGAGAGGTCTGCGAAGCCTGGACGCGCTGAGCTCAGCGCGCGCAGGCTTCGGCATGCTGGCAACCCTGCGCAAACAGCGGGAGCGCTCCCGCTGCTTGCGGGGAGGTCCGGGAAGCCTGGATGGGCTGAGCTCAGCGCGCGCAGGCTTCGGCATGCTGGCAACCCTGCGCAAACAGCGGGAGCGCTCCCGCTGTTTGCGGGGAGGTCCGCGAAGCCTGGACGCGCTAAGCTCAGCGCGCGCAGGCTTCGGCATGCTGGCAACCCTGCGCAAACAGCGGGAGCGCTCCCGCTGTTTGCGGGGAGGTCCGGGAAGCCTGGACGCGCTAAGCTCAGCGCGCGCAGGCTTCGGCATGCTGGCAACCCTGCGCAAACAGCGGGAGCGCTCCTGCTGTTTGCGGGGAGGTCCGCGAAGCCTGGACGCGCTGAGCTCAGCGCGCGCAGGCTTCGGCATGCTGGCAACCCTGTGCAAACAGCGGGAGCGCTCCCGCTGCTTGCGGGGAGGTCCGGGAAGCCTGGACGCGCTGAGCTTAGCGCGCGCACGCTTCGGCATGCTGGCAACCCTGCACAAACAGTGGGAGCCCTCCCGCTGCTTGCGGGGAGGTCCGGGAAGCCTGGACGCGCTGAGCTCAGCGCGCGCAGGCTTCGGCATGCTGGCAACCCAGCCCTCTCACTCTCCAGGCTTCAGCGAAAGCCTGCATTCGCACCATAGGACGCACACACATTTTCCCTTCATTTTTGGAGGGGGAAAAGTGCGTCCTATGGTGCGAAAAATACGGTATATTGGTATGTAACTAATGAAGCTGTGTAGGGTTAAAGAAATGGAAAAACGGTGCAAAAGGTATAAAGATCGAGGTAATTTACATTAGACGCAACAATTCAGAAAGATTAAAAACTTTGAGGTCTCAAAACAGAGGAAGGAAGTCAATGTGTACGTGTATTTGTACGTAAAATTTGTTAAGATAATATGGTTTTCTTTGTAGGTTTGTTTTTTGTCCTTTTTGTTTCATTCCCCCCTTCCTTTTTTGGGGATTTTATGTTTGTAATTTTTGTTGTAATTTCGCTTCTAAAATAAATAAAAATAAAAATAAAAAAGGAGGGGAGGGTTGATCCTGTGTTCGAATCCTGCTTGTAGGTTTTCCACAGGCATTTGGTTGGCTGCTGTGAGAAAGAAATGCTGGACTGGATGGGCCCCCTCTGGCCTGATCCAGCAGGGCTTTCCTTATGGAATCAAATAAGCAAGGAGAGTTGAGAGCCCACCAACTGCTTTATAGATTTCTGTGCAATTCTAGCCAGAGGGGCGTGTATATTAAGGGTGCAGTTTTATGTACCAGAGACTGGGAGTATCTGTCCCCCCCCCCCTTTCAGGTGCTGCTGGTCTCCCTCCTCCTTTGCTCATCCCCTGTGGTCAGCATGACCAATGGTTAGAGCTGATGGTGGGAGCCGGGAGTCTTTCAATATCTGGAGGTTCCCCCCCCCCCCAAAACCAAGATATAACCCAAACTGGCAACTCCGGAGAAAACTCGCAAAACAGGGTCTCCACAGACGTCCCCGTTTCCAAAATCCCGCGAGCAAAGAACGCAAAGAAACGGTTCTTCAAGACACAAAGAGATTATACATATATTTCAAGCATCGACTTGGGACAGATAATTCTGGATACCAAATGTACAGGTCCTCAGCTCTGCCGGACAGGGCCTCCGGATTGGTGTTCCTACACAGTAGGATAAATTTATTGTCTCTGTTCTTTTCATATATGAAGTTAAACAAGGAAATATACACATCTATGAATACCTATGTACAACGCTTTTTAAAAAGACCTTCCGAGAGCAGTGTGCCAAACCAACCACCCTCCGTGCGTGTGTTTCCCCCCTCCTTTTTTTGGAAAAAAGATTTGGAACGGAGGTTTTCGACCTCGCCTGACACCCGCTCGGTTTGTATTCGTGGCAGGATCAAGTGTCCTTTCCAAGGCTGCGGAAGCAGACGACGGCTGCTGAATCCCTTCCAAAGGACAGATTTCTCCCTGTTCTGCTTCTTGAATTGCTATCAGACCCAGGAAGAATGCAGCCAACAGTTTTAGGGACTGATGTAAACATCTGCAGAGATTCAAACTGGGGTCTATATTTTTAAAAAGAGAACCCCCCCTGCTTTTTTATATCGTATATATATTTTTAATATGGTTGCATCTAATCAATAAGGGAAATGGGGCTTTAGCCAGGCTTTCCTTGATCGCCTCTGGCGAGTCAGAAATGTTTCCAGGTGACCAAGCTGAACTTTTTGTAAACTGGGGAGCTAGCCTGTCCTTCCTGTGTTTTGCTTGCTAGTCACCAACCCATGCATGTTCTTATACGCGGGGCAAATTCCTCGGAAACGAGGCCGCCAGAGGTCTTGAGGACTAGCGACTTGTGCGAACTTGGTTTGCAAAGCCGGCTTAATTCGGGGAGCTAAAAATGAAAGGAATACAAAAGGAGGGGTTGAGGGCCAAGGGAATAAATGGACGATCTTAACTCCGGTTGGGAAGGTGGCGGTGAAAAGTCGGTGAAGGAAAGATACGAGGTTTAAGGGGATCTCAAATGCTACATTCTGCTCTCCAGAAGGAGGTGGGATCCGCACGGTCCAGAATATTCTTTCCGAAGAAGTAACTCAGAAGCAACTCTTCAAGAGTGAGCCACAAGCTTGTCCCTGTTCCGGCTCCACCTTCGTTCCAAAAGCCAAGCCCAATAACTTGGAATAGTTCTGGAAACTATTTCTCCAGGGAGGCTGTCCCCACCTTTCAGAGTCCGCGACTTCACATTCCCAGGATGGCCGCACCAAAAGAAATAAAATAAACGGACACCATGTTCTGGTCTCGAAGAAAGAAAAGTGCTACAATTTTGGTTTGGGGGACAAGGTCTTCCCTCAATGGGGGGCACCCAACATGCTACATTCTAGACCCAAGGAAGGGTGCCGATAGAATGGCTCCAAAGGCAGGTTTTGTGCCGGAGGCGGCCGTGGCCACGTCAGAGTCTCGTTTCCAAAAGCAATCCTCCTGTGTGTGTATAGGGTAGCTAGCCCCAAAGCTAGCAAGGCCTGGGCCATTGTGGCTTTGCAGCCTGCTCTGAGAATATGGTGAACCTCAAACGAAGATCGGAAGCCAATTCAAGGTGAAAATAGCCTAAATTGGCCAAAGTTGTGAGCCTACCGTAATTTTTGCCTGGAGGCTGCAGAAACCCAACATTCTAGAAAGCTCAAGAGTTTGCGTTCTGCTCTAGCAAGCTTCTAGCCCTCAAGTCCTCAAACGGGGGCGATCTGGACACAGAAGTCGCCTGGACTTCTTCTACAACAACCAATTGCTACTTTCCTTCTCCCTTTATGAACCCCATCTCGGCCATCTACTTCCTGCCCCCCAAACCAGCCTGCCCGAATTTTCAGAAGCAGAATTGCACGAAGGCGAGGCGAAAAGAGCTGCGGTAACCCCTATTGGTGCATCAATTGCGGGTGCCCGGGATTCAGGAATGGCCTTTGCCCCTCAAAGCCACCTGTCTGTGAATGCCTTCGAAGACAGGAAAAAGGACGGAATCTGCTTATTTTGGCAACTCGGCTCAGTGGTCACGGGGAGGACCGGATAGGTCAAAAGAACTGCCCGCAGCAGGAGGCAGCCAATGGGGAGAGAGGAAAACCCAGCGCTTCCCCTCCCACCATTTCCCGTATGCAAACGCCTCCCCCCCGGCGAACCGCTGCAAGGCACGCTGGGAGTTGTAGTCCAGTTGTAGGCAGGTTGGCAGAAGCGGGTCCCTCTGCTTGCCTTCCATCTTGAAACGGCTACGGCGGCAGGGGGCCCCCACTTTAGGCCTCGTTCGCCCCCCAGCACAGCTCCGGGCGACCGCAAAACAAACCCTGGAGGCTCAGTAACTGAACTGCCTGGAGGATTGGGCTGGGGGCGAGGACGGCATGAAAAGCCCCTGGGCGCCCGCTCCTGGCTTGACCAGGGAGACTGAGCGCTTGATGCCCCCGTGGCCGGCCAGCGGGACCTGGTCGCCGTAGCTGTGCTGCCGGGAGAGGAAGATGGCAGGATGGGTTCCCTCGTGGGGCACCGAGGTCCCCGTGGAGTGCATGCGGGTCAGGAGAGACGAGGGCGGCCGGCCCGCCTGGCCCAGGCTGTGGTGGCGCGACAGCACGCCCCCGCCAACGTTCACCAGCTTGGGGGCGGCGCAGAGCGAGTGTCTGTGCAGCCGGGTGCCCGCTTTCTCGCCGGCCGCGGGCGGGTCCGGCGGCACGTCCAGCCTCCGCGGCAGGCTGTCCCTGGGCAGTGTGGAGGAGCTGTAGTACGGGGCGCTCTCCACGTCCGGGATCTGGGGCTGCACCCGGTTGGCGAAGGAAACGGCCGCGGGGGCAAAGCGGGGGCAGGCCAGGCCCTTTGCCGAGGAGCCCTCGGCTTCGTGGAGGTGTTTGAGAAGTTCCTCTAGGGCGGCCACCTCCACCCCTTTGGGCAGGTAGCACTGGGAGTGCCGCACCAGGACCCGTTCTGGGTTCGGGATCTTCTTCTCGTCCAGGTAGCCCGCCAGGGGGGCCTCGTAGCCGCGCAGGTGCCCGGGCCCTGCCACGGCGCTGGCGAACGGGAAAGGGTGGGCGTTGGAGACGGGGGTGTGGAACAAGGGCACCTTCCCCTGCGACTCCTTGGCGTTGTTGAAATTCTGGTTCTTCTCCCACTGGTTGCGAATGGCTTTCATGTTCTTGACGGGAAGCTCCGGGGTGGATTCCGGGGTGGGCAAACCGGACAGCTCCGGGTGGTGGTCCTTGACGCCCGCCTTGGCCGCGACGGAGGTGGCCGGCGGTTCCTTCTCGCTGGGCAGCAAGGTGGTGTACAGCTTGGTGGCGGCGCCTTCGGCCAAGGCGTCTTTGGCCTGCGCCTCCAGCAACCCGTTCATCTTGGCCAGGCTCCGCAGCGAGAGCGGGCGCTGGAGGCCGCCCTCAGAGTCCTTCCCTGCCCTCTTGGCCTTCTGGAAGCTGTGGTTGCAGTAGCAGGAGACCAGCAGCCCTGAGAGGAAAGCCCCCAAGACGAAGGCCACGAAGATGCATCCGATCAGGAAGGTGAAGTGGACCGTCGGGGCGTCCTCGCGACCGCCCGACTCCTGACGCACGCCTGGAGCCAGAGAAACAGAGGGTTAGGGGGCTGGACACCAACGTGGCCGCCTCGCTTTACCTGGCAGGTGTGAGGGCGTCTCTGGCCCTCCAGGTTGGGACAGCCACCTGACCTGCCAGTGATTATTGAGACGTGATCTCTGTGGGTTGGGCTAGATGACCCTTGGAACCCTTTCCAGTTGCCCAATTTTATGATTCGATGTGGCCCAACTACAACTCCCATCAGCCCCAGCATGCATAAGGAAGGATGATGGGAGTTGTAGTTCAACAACATCTGGTGAGGGGACAGCAAATTTGCCTCATTCGTATTATACTGGGTTGTGGCCAATGCAAGTCTTACTCAGAGGAGACCCACTGGAATGACTAAGACTAGAAGTAGAATTGTAGAGCTGAAAGGGTCGATGGTCAACGCAGGAAATGTTTGTCCAACAAGGGACTTGAACCCACAGCCCTGAGATTAAGACTATCCCATGTTCATTAACTTCTATGGGTCTACGCTGAGTAGGGCTTGCGTTGCGTACAGCCCACCGCTCAGGTCCTTCCGAATATTAGGGAAGACTGGGAAGAATTTCAAGGAAGGGGTAGAAATTGTGGACTTGTTCCAAAGTCTTTCCTACTTTCCAGCAGTTGCAGCCAATTTTTTTAAAAATAGAGTTACTACCGAAATTTCACCTCAAGCAGACTTGAAAAAAAGAGCAGAAGAAACAAACCCTCAATGTGGAAGAATCTCATATGAGAAATTTGGAGATCAGCCCAAATGAGAAGAAGGTTTTGCTGTAAAGATTAGCAGAACATCACAGCTAGAAAAAGAGCCGTGGGCGTGTGACTAGCCAAATATCTCAATCTGTCTTGGATTTTTTTCTGTCTATGCATCAAAACAAAACCCACAGGTCACATCCACACCATACATTGAAGGCACATGACCTCCACCAAAGAATTCTGGGAACTGTAGTTTACCCCCTGCAGCGCTACAATTCCCGGCACCCTGAACAAACTATGTTTCCCAGGATTCTTTGGGAGAAGCCAGGTGTGTTAAATGCGCTTCAAACGCGCGGTGTGGGTGCGCCTGCTATTTCTCCTCCGTGGAGAGACAGAACGGCGATGAGGTGGGATGAGGAAGGTTGAGATGGCTGATGGAAAATGGAAATGGCGTCTGGTGGTTCAGCCGGGTGGATTTTGCAGGCGTGGGGAGACGGTGCCCCTCTTTACCCAGCCGTCACAAAGCTTCAAGGCTTCTCCTCCTCCTCTCTGTGTGTCCATGAAAAGAGCCGCTACGATTCACAATGCGGCCCTCTACGGGTCTACTGATGGTGACAGCAGCAACGAAATTAAAAGACGCTTGCTTCTTGGGAGAAAAGCAATGACAAACCTAGACAGCATCTTAAAAAGCAGAGACATCACCTTGCTGATAAAGGTCCGTAGAGTCTAAGCTATGGTTTTCCCAGTCATGATGTATGGAAGTGAGAGCTGGACCATAAAGAAGGCTGATCGCCAAAGAATGGATGCTTTTGACTTCTGGTGCTGGAGGAGACTCTTGAGAGTCCCATGGACTGCAAGAAGATCAAACCTCTCCATTCTGAAGGAAATCAGCCCTGAGTGCTCACTGGAAGGACAGATCCTGAAGCTGAGGCTCCAAGACTTTGGCCACCTCATGAGAAGAGAAGACTCCCTGGAAAAGACCCTGATGTTGGGAAAGATGGAGGGCACGAGGAGAAGGGGACGACGGAGGATGAGATGGTTGGACAGTGTTCTCGAAGCTGCCAACATGAGTTTGACCAAACTGTGGGAGGCAGTGGAAGACAGGAGTGCCTGGCGTGCTCTGGTCCAGGGGGTCACGAAGAGGTGGACACGGCTAAACGACTAAACAACAACAACAGGTCTACTCAGAAGTCAGTCCTGCAGAGCTCCATGGGGCTGACCCCTAGGAAGTGGGGGGCTGGAGCAGGTTGGAGGAATTTCAGTCTATTTCTGGTTTGTGCCAATGTTGCATTGCCCACCCACCCGCAATCTGTGGCCTGATTCGCCCCAGCAACCAGCCTAATCAATAGCTAGAGAAGTTGGGAGTTATAGTTTGGCAGCGCTTGGAGGGCGCAAGGCTCCCAATGGCTGTGTTAATCGAGATCGCCTTCCTTTCCTGCAGAAGGTCCTGGGTTCAGGTCCTGAAATCTCCCGGTGGGTCCGGGGACAGACTGTCTGCTTGAAACGCTGGGCAGCTGCTGCCGGTCTGTGTAGACAATATTAGGCAGACCAGCAGCTCTGACTCAGCGCTTCCAGGCTTTTCGTATGCTCAAAGGTTCACAGAGGCCTTGGCCCTGGACGCACAGCCGCAAAACCTTAACGCAGATTCAAAATGCCTTATGCCTTTTTAAACATTCTTATTTTAAGATACCCTTTAACGAGCCCTTTTAATGAGCTCAAACGGTACAATTAAAAGAAAATGGATCATTTAATATGGCTTTAAAAGGCGCTAATGTGAAATTTCCATTTATACCACACTTTTAATGGACCAGAATAATATATATATTGCTATTTTATAATAATACTAATACTAATAATCTTTATGCTATGGAAGATTGTGTCTCACTTACCCAGGGCACGGGAAAAGTCTAGAGTTTTAAAATACAATATTAATCTCAATTATTTTTAATCTTGCTGCTGCTTTCTTTTTTTTACAGAAAAAGATCTTTAGTGTTGTGTCTCTACTGCAATTTTGCCAGGGAGGAAAAGGCAGAACACTATATGTATTTTAGTAATGAAGTTCATTTATTTTACTGGATTCCTGCTCCCCCCCCCCTCCCCTCGTGCGCTCGGTTAATTATCTTTGATGCTTTCACTTTGGGCTTTTAGAAGTCTGAACGCCCTGATTTAATTAATTTCAGTATTCGAACCCGATTCTGCCTTCCCCTGTGTAAATAACGATCATTGAGGGAAAAGACTTTCGAAAGGCAGAAAATATGCTCTCATTTAATATGGGAGGAGGGGACCCTCAGGGCATTGCTCACAAGCGGCCCTCCACACCTCTCTTCTCTGGCCCTCAGAACTCTTCCATCCTCCTTGAGTGCTTTCGCCTGCCTAGAAGGAGACCTTGAAATACAATCACCTCTCTCTCTATCTGCAAATATCGTGACGGTTTTGTGGGCGGAGCCTACTATGCAACAGGGGAGTGGCCTCTTTGGCCACGCCCACTTTGGCCCTTGACCCCGCCCACCGGATTCGGGGAGTGTGTGCGATGGAGAAAAGAGCACAAAAGCTCAGGAGAGCGAGAGATGGGCATTCTGCACATGCTCAGAGGCTTTTCATGATTCGGCCTTCTATTTTCCTAGAATTCCCTTTTAACTGTTCTGCTACTTTAATGGGTTGCGTTGCGCTTTTTTAAATAGCAGACGCTCATTTCCCTGTTTCAATGCAATGGTTTGATTGTGTGTTTTAAATGCGTGGCTTATATTTTTGGGGGCAGGTGATTTTCCGCTTGCAAACGACTTGGGAGTCACCTTGACAATTAAACGGTAATATAATATATGATTATTAATGATGGTGATGATAATACTACTACTAATTACATTTATGTACTGTTCAATTATTAGGGTGACTTCCAAGCAAATAATAATAATAATGATGATGATGTTTAGATTGAAATAATAATAATAATAATAATAATAATAATAATAATAATAATAATAATAATAATTAGATTGATATCTGGCACTGCCAGCAAGTTCAGAAACAATAGTTTGTCTCCAACTGAGTTTTACTCAGAGTAGAACCTATTGGAACCAATGCACGAAAGGGAGCAATGTCAATTCACCTCAAGGGCTCTACTCTTAAGTAGGACTAGCAATGGATCTAACACTCTGGTCCAGTGGGAGCCTAGAACATTAATGGAGTGTTAGGAGAAATTTTTTTTTAAATGTTCTTTTTTTTGAGCGGGATAAGTTAGGGGTGTGTGTGTGTAAAGAATCCACATGCTTTAAATTAATTCAGAACCAGAGGCAAAGACTCAGCCAAATGACTCTGGGATGAGTTTGCTCCTCACAGACCTTGATGATCAGGAAAAGCCATCAAGGAGCTGACCGTTTCGTTGTTAAAAATGTGGAAAAAGAATAAGACTGGGGTTTTTTTTAGGGGGGGGGAGAAGGCGAATAGGGGGGAAAGGAATAAAAGAAAAAACAGATGGCAGGAGGGGGGGAAGGGACAAAGGAAGGCCTAAAAAGCAAAACTCTGTATGTAAAAAAAGGAAAATACTAGGGGAAGATGAGAAGGGAAATGATGGCTGCTGTGTTTTTCTCCCTGAGAGGGTTAGTTCCACCCTGAATTGCGCCCGACAGTTTCTCTCCTTCCCACTTTTGGAAGAGAGGAGAAACGGGCGCTTCAAACTGGCTCAAACTCTGCAAACTGTGTAAGCACCCAGGTTTCACAGAGTTCTGCGTCTCATGAGACAAAGAGCTCTGTGTTACCCAGAAGATTGCATTCAGCGACAGAGGTCCGCATGGTTTTGACCTCACCGCTTTTAGAGGATGGGATCCAGCTGCCTGAGGGGTTGCTGCTTCTGACAAGCCACATGCGCAAGCCTCGGCTGTGACCTTTGCCGACAAGGTGGACCTCAACCGAACGCATATTTCTTCCTTGTTTAGCCTCCCTGCCCCTTCTCCTCCCCTCTCCTCTCTAACATCTCATGTGTGGGTCAATTTCGCCTGCGCAGGCCTGGCCACAACCTGCCGAAATTGGGGGTCCCATTTCGGAATGGAGGCTCCTAGGGGCCAGAGACCTACCTGCCTTGACAAACAACCTTCCTTTAACTATGAATATTTATGCCGTTAAAGGGGAAGGATCTTAGAAGAGGGAAGGTATTCGGGACACACAGCGAGGAGGAGGAGAAACCACGAAGCTTAGGGGCCCAATAATAGTCAAAAGTGATCAGCTTAGGGGGCGGGATTGGGCCCCCCTCTTCTTCCCTCCCCTCCCAATCCTGTGCTCCTTTTTCAGAAGTCTTGATGGTGGCCAGGAAGACACACACAAAAAGAATTAAGCCCGCTATTCACTTGAACCAGACTTATCGGCTGCCGGGGAGAGGGCTGGCTCCAAAATTGAGCCCATCCACGTGGCACCTGGTCTCCTCTGCTCCTCGCGTGAGCAGAAAAGTTGGGGGATTTTTTTGTGATCATGTAAAGGCCACGGAAACCTCTGGACCATGGCAGTTCCAGACACAAAGGCACGTCCGGTGGGTGCCAAAAGAGGGGCCCGCCCCCTCCCTCCCTCCTTGCAAACCACATTTTTTCGTACGATGCACAAGCTGGGATGGGAAGAACAGGGTGAAATATTTTGCGGAATGGGCCAGCCTCTCCTCTCGAGGGTGCGATAAACCATGCGGTTAGTAACCGGGAAAATCTCTTTCAGGAGAAGCGCAGACTCTTAGCCCCTGCTTTTCACCTCCTCCCCCCCCCCTCAAGGTTACCCGGAGCAAACGTGCACAAGTGTGTTAACACGAGGGTCGTGAGACACGTGCGGAAAAGGGGACCCGTTCCACGGGGAAGCTGCCAGGCTGTTAGAGGAGGGTGCAAGGAGCTGAGAGGAAACACGGAGCCACGTCAGACCGGCTGCCACGCATAACCAGACCACGCGCCGCAGGGGCTCACGTT
Organism: Podarcis muralis; assembly: GCF_964188315.1. Classification (NCBI taxonomy): domain Eukaryota; kingdom Metazoa; phylum Chordata; class Lepidosauria; order Squamata; family Lacertidae; genus Podarcis; species Podarcis muralis. The sequence continues at coordinate 3,754,415 of NC_135670.1, forward strand.
CACCAGCCAGCGGTGTCGCACGATGGTGCTACGGAGAGTCCGTATTATCCAAACAGATCCCATCTCTTCTGCTCATCTCAGCAAATTTCTCTTTCTGGGCCTCCATCTGGGGACGGCCGAATTCGAACCCGGTGCCTTTGTCCCCTATTGCCTTCCCGGCACCAGTCGGATAAACACTACTCAGATAGATGCTTCTAGCATAAAGTCACGCCTGTTAATTGCAAGGGAGCTACCCTCGCACAACGCAGTGCTTCATCCTCTAAACCGGCCTTTCTCAACCTGTGGGTCCCCAGATGTTGTTGGACTACAACTCCCATCACCCCTAGCTAGCAAGGCCAGAGCTCAGGGATGATGGGAGTTGTAGTCCAACAACATCTGGGGACCCACCGGTGGAGAACCGCTGCCTAAACTCTCTTTGAAAACCTCTCCCGCCTTCAATGCTGGAACCTAGAGGGTGATCGGAAGAGTCTTTTCAGACTCAGGAGCGGCTTGGTGATGGAATGCCTAGCAGGATGGAATAAACCTGCGGAACTCCAGGCCACAAGATCCGGCAGTGGCCGAGGGCTTAGAGGGCTGGGGAAAGGATGAAGAGAGGTCGTAAGAACCTAAGAAAAACTGTAATGAATCAGGCCAGTGGCCCATTTAGTCCAGCCAAAACGATGCCGCAATGGGAAGCGAGGGCGAATCTCCCCATTTATGACCCCCAGCAACTGGTATTCAGTGGAGGCCTTCCATGAGCTTGTGTAGTTAAAGCCATCTAAGTTGGTGGCTTCCTGTAGCGGTGAGTTCCACAGTTTTATCCATGCTCTGCGCATGAAGAACTCCTTCCTGAGTCTCCCAAACTTCGGCCTCCTTGGATAACCCTGTGATGGGTGATGATGGGGAGAAAAGCGTCCCTCTGGTCCCTTCCTCAGTACCGCAAATAATTTGAGACGCCCCTTATAGCGTCCCCCTCTCCCTGGATTTATCTTTCGAGATCTCTTCCCCTCCTCTACGTTCATTTGCAGCTTAATAGCCCTAAAGTACGTCAGCCGGCGCAGCAGAGATGATCTCGCCTTCGGATTTTCCCCGCGGACAGACAGACTCTCCCACTGTCTCTGCCCGGCAATTTCTATCTTCTGGACAAAAGGATGCGTCCCCCCCATCGCATTATCCGTGCCTCAATTCCCGCCCCCCCTCCCAGTCCACAGAACAAAGTATGAGGTGCGCAGGTTGGGGGCCCGAATTTTGTTAGCTTTTGGGAGTTGCAAAAATCCCATCATTTGGTCGGAAAGAAAGAAAGGCAAACCATTTCCCAGGGAGAAAACAATGAAGCTCAGAAAAAAAGGGCCTCCATGGAAACTCAATTTCTTTCTTTGCTTTTTTATATTATTATTTTTTTTGTAAAAAGGAAAAACACTGGGCGAGCGGAGGAGAGAGGGACAGAAATAAACAAGGCGGCTTTAAAACCCAATGAATGTCAAGGGCTATATAGCTAGCTAGTACTCCAGCTTTTTCAAAAGAGGGCATTAAAAAAAAACACTACAAGAAAAGGTGCCGCTGCTTTAAAGGAGTAGATTAACCAACTATTTGTCGAGTTGATTAATCTGTCAAGACCAATTGGAAGCATGTGGGCAGGAGAGTTTGAAGGACAAAGCTGTCTGGGTTTTTCAGAGGCGGCTTGGGCTTTGTTAACAGGGGAAAAGAGGAATGAACAATATGTCCAGCCAGGCAGCCCTTTTTCTGCTAACAGCCGCCGTTGACCTCATCGTGGGCTGCCCAAAAAGGTCTGGATCGAGCCTTGCTTACTGTCCTGCTTCTCCAGCAGAGGCCAGGTTTGATGCCTTGGGGGGGCGGGGGCTCCAAAAAACAAGAGATGGAAAACACCAGCCCTCTGCTGTTGTTACACCTGCTATACTGCTCCTGGATCTGGAGGCTCCATTTACTGTATTTTTCGCTCCATAGGACGCACTTTCCCCCTCAAAAAACTAAGGGGAAAAGTCTGTGCCCTATGGAGCGAATGCAGGGGGGAGGCAGGCAGGAAAAGCCCCCAAGAGCTGCACACAAGCTTCACGCGGCTCTTGCGGGCTTTTCCCCAGGAGGGAGAAAGGACCGCCGCTCCCCGACCTGTTCTGGGGGCTCGGGCTTTGCCCCGCCCCCAGCCCCACAAGCTCCGAGAGCGGAGGCAAGGCTGCCTGAAACCCCCTGAGTGCACCAGCAGTTTGTGCTGCGCTCCGGGGGCTTCAGGCAGCTATCCGCAAGCCTTTGGAGCGCAGTGGGAGTTCCCCCGCGCTCTGAAGGCTTGCGGATAGCAGCCTGAAGCCCGGGGAGCGCAGTGCCAACTCCTGCTGCACTCCCTGGGCTTTAGGCAGCTATCCGCAAGCTCCGGGAGTGGCGGCAAGGCTGCGCGCAACCTTGCCACCACTCCCGGATCTGTTCTGGGGGCTGGGGTCAGGGGAAGTTTGGGCTTCCCTCGCCCCAGCCCCGCGGCTAAAAACGAAGCCAAGACAGCGAGCGGGATCCATACCTTTTTTTTCTTTATCCCCCCCCCCCCCAAATCCCTAGGTGCGCCCTATGGTCCAGTGCGTCCTATGGAGTGAAAAATACGGTAAGTTCTCAATCCTCTGATTGGCCAACCTGACCTTTCCCTGCTGTTATATCCCTTCAGAAAACCTGAGCGATGCCCCTTGTCTAACTCACTTCCAACCCCCTCCTTGATACCTTGTCTTTTCTGCAACCCTTTCGGCAGAATCCCCTGGTCTCTGCACCCTGCTTTAAAACCAATACCAGTATCTTGGTTCTCAAACTTAATCCGTTCCGGAAGCCAGTTCCAAATCCAAAGCGTTCCAAAGCCAAGGCGCGCTTTCCCATAGAAAGTAACGCAAAATGGATTCATCCGTTCCAGACTTTGAAAAACAACCCCTGAAACAGTAATTTAACATGAATTTTACTATCTAACGAGACCATTGATCCAGAAAAGGAAAGCAATGAACAATGTCCCTCAATCAATCAATCAATCAATCAATCAGTCAGTCGCTGAACTGGGTTCCACGCAGTCACAAAAACAAAACGAAGAAAAGCTGCAAAAACAAAAACCGCAAAATAAATAGCAAAAACAGGCAGACCTCAATGTAACACTCAAAACGGAAGTGTGGCACTCAAATCGGAAGCGTAAATCTCAAAACGGAGCACGTTCGGCTTCTGAAAAAAGTTCGCAAACCGGAACACTTACTTCTGGGTTTGTCGTGTTTGGGCTCCAAGTTGTTTGAGTACCAAGGCGTTTGAGAACCAAGGGACCACTGTATAGCAGAATAGTTGATCCTGGACTTAACCCTGACTCCCTTCCCTTCGCTTTGCACCACCGCATGATATACAGTCGTACCTCGGAAGTCGAACGGAAACCGTTCTGAAAGTCCGCTCGACTTCTGAAACGTTCAACTTCCTAAGCACGACTTCTGATTGGCTGCAGGAAGCTCCTTGTTCGGCTTCCAAAAGAACGTTCAAAAACCGGAACACTCACTTCCGGTTTTCGATCGTTCGGGAGCCGAAACATATGAGTTCTGGGGTGTTCGGTAACTGAGGTACGACTACACAACTGTAAGCCCTTTGGGGCAGGGGTCTACAGGGTTCCCCATTGTAACGCCACCGTGTGCAGAGACCGTGCTACGTAAGCAAGTAAAAATATATATTTTTCTAGCTTTGCGTATATATATTTTGTGGTGTATCATCCTCTCCCCTAAATCTGGATGGGCGTGGGGTTTAAGCCCTACTGAAACCTTGCGACAGGAACATAATATTGCTAACTATTATTTCTCGACTATTTGAATTAACAAACAGGACTAGCCTGTTGAATTGAATTAACAAACAGGACTAGCCTCTTTGGATTCTGCAAACAAAATCCAGCTGTTGGGCTGGTGGGAGTGGGGTTTGAGGAAGAATATCTAACCATGGGACGCGGGTGGCGCTGTGGGTTAAAATGGGACGTGGGTGGCGCTGTGGGTTAAAGCCTCAGTGCCTAGGACTTGCCGATCGAAAGGTCGGCGGTTCGAATCCCCGCGGCGGGGTGTGCTCCTGTCGCTCGGTCCCAGCGCCTGCCAACCTAGCAGTTCGAAAGCACCCCCGGGTGCAAGTAGATAAATAGGGACCGCTTACTAGCGGGAAGGTAAACGGCGTTCCGTGTGCTGTGCTGGCTCGCCAGATGCAGCTTGTCACGCTGGCCACGTGACCCGGAAGTGTCTTCGGACAGCGCTGGCCCCTGGCCTCTTGAGTGAGATGGGCGCACAACACTAGAGTCTGTCAAGACTGGCCCGTACGGGCAGGGGTACCTTTACCTTTTTTTATCTAACCACCACCCTCCTGGGAAAGTCTGATTTCTCTCTCCCCCCCCGTACTTCAGTCCACCACTTCCTGTATAAAAATGGATTTTTTTACTCCACGGTTTTCCTGGGACACCCCCCCCAAAAAAACCCCTCAAATTTTGGAGGAATTTAGCAAGCAAAGCCCAGAATCCATTCAGATGCTGCAAGGTCCACAAGCGGTTTTACAGGCAAGGTGGGTGGAATCTGTGGCCCTCCAGATGTGGCCGGAATCTCAACACCAGTCCTGACCATTGGTCATGCTCAGGGACGCGGACTTATAAAAAATATTGGGGGGGCCCGGGAAAGCTCATGAATAATAAATAAGCTCATGAATATGCAAATAAAGTGGCACCGCCTCCTCGTGAGCGAATAGGGGAGAGCGTGCTGCGCCTATTAATCAGCTCCAAAGGAAATTGGGTGGAGCTTTTGCTCGGGAGGGAGGGCAGGAGGCATGCAGCCCGCCCCTCCCTGTGCATTTTGGGATGGGGGAGGGGCGGCGATGGCGCTCTGCTGGAGGGGCGCTGGAGATTATTGGGGGGGCGGAGCCCCCCCAAACGAATTTTTGAGGGGGCTCGGGCCCCCTCAAGCCCCATGGAGTCGGCGCCTATGGTCATGCTGGCTGCTATGAGCTGGACCACAGCAGCAACATCTGGAATGCCACAGATGTTCCCCAACTCTGCTCATTCATAAAACCCTGGGTGAATTTATTTTGTTGACTATTATGGCTCTGCACTAATTCCAAACCACTCCCCCCTTCTAAGGTCCTAATTAGAGTCTGGTTTCTGGATGAGGCCAGATCAATCAAGTTCAGTATCCTATTCTCACATTGGCCAATCAGACATCTCTTTCGGGAAACTCAACATTTTGTTCGTCTTTTTCGGGCAAAGGGGAGAATGTCATCGCAAAATTCGGAGAGGTGTGAATTTCAAACCTGCCGTGTTATTATTGAATTCTTTCTGGGAGAGCGAATTACCGTATTTTTCGCCCTATAGGACGCACTTTTCCCCCTCCAAAAATGAAGGGGAAATGTGTGTGCGTCCTATGGGGCGAATGCAGGCTTTCGCTGAAGCCTGGAGAGCGAGAGGGGTCGGTGCACACTCCAGGCTTCAGGAAGCTATCCACAAGCCTGCAGAGCCCGGCGGGAACTCCCGTGGGCTCCGAAGGCTTGCGGATAGCTGCCTGCAGCCCGAAGCCCGGGGAGCGCGGCACTGTGCACCCCGGGCTTAGGGTAGCTATCTGCAGGCTTGCGGATAGCTGCCCTAAGCCCGGGGTGTGCAGCGGGCTACAGCGCCGTGCTCCCTGGACTTCGGATAGCAGCAAGCTCCGGGAGCGATGGCGAGGTTGAGCGCAACCTCGCCATCGTTCCCAGACCCGTTCTGGGGTTTGGGGAAGCTCGGGCTTCCCCCGCCCCCAGCCCCGCAAGCTCTGGGAGCGATGGCGAGGTTGAATGCAACCTCGCCATCGCTCCAGGACCCGTTCTGGGGGCTTCCCCCAGCTCGGGCTTCCCCCACCCCCAGCCCAGCAAGCTCGGGGGGGTGGGGATAATTTTTTTCCCTTTATCCCCCCCCCCCCAAATAAGTGCGCCCTATGGGCCGGTGCGCCCTATAGGGCGAAAAATACGGTACTTTTAAACACAGAATTAACTGAATTCTTTCCCCATCACTAAGCCCTGCCTTGTTTTATAACGGGAACAACCTGGTGCTCTTTGGAATGCTAAAATTATTTCGGAGGTGCTTTTGAACGCAGCCCTCGCTTTTGAAAGAAGATTGACAAGCCAGCGGTTCCTTCGATAAATACTCTCTCTCTCGGAGACCCCTTTTCTTTCTCCTTAACCCCCTTCATGGAAAACAGGAAGTCTCAAGTCTGGCTTATTTTTCCTGCCTTTTCAAAACTTCACAATAAAAGTCTCCCTGGCTACAAGCCCAGATAGCAGCAACCAGCGGTCTTATTTTACTGCCTCCAAGTCGCAATGTGTTTCTCGAGCCGTAATTTAAACCAGAGAGGCTTTTGCCTGGCTAAGCTCTACTCAGAGTAGACAAGTTGAAATTAATAATAATAATAATAATAAATTTAATTTATACCCCGCCCTCCCTGGCCAAAGTCAGGCTCAGGGTGGCTAACAACAGTAAAAATACAGTAAAAACATAATGGGGGGGGGGGAACCAATTTAAAATACAGGTTAAAATGCAATTTAAAATGCAGCCGCATCAAAACCATAAGGCGAGGGAAACATAAGGGTCAGACTGAGTCTGAACTGAAGGCCTGGTGGAACAGCTCTGTCTTGCAGGCCCTGCGGAAAGATGTCAAGTTCCGCAGGGCCCTGGTCTCTTGTGACAGAGAGTTCCACCAAGTCGGGGCCAGTACTGAAAAGGCCCTGACCCTAGTTGAGACCAATCTAACCACTTTGCAACCTGGGACCTCCAAAATGTTGTCATTTGTGGACCTTAAGGTCCTCCACGGGGCAGACCGGAGAGGCGGTCCCGTAGGTACGAGGGTCCTAGGTCGCATAGAGCTTTAAAGGTCAAAACCAGCACCTTAAACCTGATCCTGTACTCCACCAGGAGCCAGTGCAGTTGGTAAAGCACTGGATGAATGTGATCCCATGGCAAGGACCCCATAAGGAGTCTTGCCGCGGCATTCTCCACCCGCTGGAGTTTCTGGGTCAGCTTCAAGGGCAGCCCCACGTAGAGCGAGTTACAATAATCCAGTCTGGAGGTGACCGTCGCGTGGATCACTGTGGCCAGATCAGGGCGAGAAAGGTAAGGGACCAACTGCTTAATACAGCAGAGATGGAAAAAGGACTTTTGTTTGTCATGCCTGCTAATTTCAATGGGGCTACCCTGAGTAGGGCCCTTGTGGGACGCAACCCTCCAAAATTCTCTTTGCAAAAATCTCTCCCTTAGAGGATACTAGAACTTGCGGATTGTCTTGGAGAAACTGTTTTGCAGCATATTTGGGAGTGGCAAAAAAGGGGAAAGGCTTCATTGTGGAATGCGTAGTAAGATAGAACAAACCTGTGGAACTTCTGGCTACAAGATCCAGCCGTGGCCAGGGGCTTAAAGGGCTGGAAAGAGGAGGAAGAGAGTTCATAACCTAAGAAGAGCCAGCCACCCATTGAGTAGTTCAGCATCTTCCTCCTCCATGATTTATCTAATCCTCTTTCAAAGCCCTCTGAATTGGTGGCCATTACCGTCTCCTGTGGCAGGGAGTTCCACACGGTAACGATGTGCTGCATCTATGGAAACGGAAACTAGAGAGGTGCCGGGATACATTTAGCATTGTAATTGTACAGGCCGCAGAAAACCGCTTTCCTCAGCTCAGGATTTCATTGTTTGGGAGCTTTTTTTGTTTTTTTAAAGTGGTGTGGGGTCAAATAATTAAAATAACGCCGAACAAGAAGAGCATCTGAAAACGGCATACACAAACACCGTCCCGTTCACACGTCCCAACGAGATCAGCTGAACTGCCTCGGCAAAGGCAGGCCAAATGGAAGGTTTAATGCTGAACAGCTGATCTCCAGAAATAAAAAAAAGGGAGAGCGTCCCTTTTAAAAATAAAATAAAAGACACGTTTGCCCCTTGGCAAGAAGATTGCAAGCTAATTAGCGGCGGGCCTCTGCCAAGACGGCCTTCCTCTCCCCGCCCCAGTCAGGGCTGTGCAACGGTTTGATGTTTTGTTCCTTGAAAGCTGTTCTGTGGGTTGATGTGCTTTCCTTTGCTCTGAATAGGAGGAAGCCCGCGTTTCGTTCAGAGGTTTCCCCCCTCTAACTGCATCCCTGTTTCCTCGAGTGTCGTGGGGGCCTGCGTGTTTGGATCCGCACGCCAGGTCAATAAATTAAGCAGAACCCAGAGCTAAGGGTTTGGCAGCTCCAGGGCGGCTGCCTGACCCTTGGAACTACATCCAGGCCATTCGCTTTCTCTCTCTCAACCACACCCTATTTGCACCCCAAATATTATTTGCCTTTCTGGGACACGTCCCTGCACTCTGAGCAACGCCTCTGGCCTGCCTGGGTGGAAGGCGGAGGGCGGGCAGGAGCTAGCCTGCAAAACACTACTAAACCTTAGGTAAAGGTAAAGGGACCCCTGACCGTTGGGTCCAGTCGTGGTCAACTCTAGGGTTGTGGCGCTCATCTCGCTTTACTGGCCAAGGGAGCCGGCGTACAGCTTCCAGGTCATGTGGCCAGCAGGACTAAGCCGCTTCTGGCGAACCAGAGCAGTGCACAGAAATACCGTTTACCTTCCTGCCGGAGCGGTACCTATTTATCTACTTGTACTTTGACGTGCTTTTGAACTGCTAGGTTGGCAGGAGCAGGGACCGAGCAACCGGAGCTCACCCCATCATGGGGATTCGAACCGCCGACCTTCTGATTGGCAAGTGCTAGGCTCTGTGGTTTAACCCACAGCGCCACCTGCGTCCCTACTACTAAACCTTAGGTTACGTAAATACAATCCTGGTAAGAACACATACAACATAGAAGGCCGTTTTTGACTATGTAACTTCTATTTCAAACACAATTCAACCTATAATATCTCACAAAGTGTAATTCCATAGACCAGCACATCATGCAAACAGAGACCATCCATTGGACTTTAATTTCACTCAACATGTTCTGCTTGCATGATGTCTTGGTCTATGGAATTATACTTTGTGAGATATATAATAATAATAATAATAATAATAATAATAATAATAATAATAATAATTTATTTATACCCCGCCCATCTGGCTGGACTTCCCCAGCCACTCTGGGCGGTTTCCAACAAAATATTAAAATACAGTGGTGCCTCGCATGACGAAATTAATTCGTTCCGCAAGTCTCTTCGTCTTGCGAGTTTTTCGTCTTGCGATGCACGGTTTCCCATAGGAATGCATTGAAAATCAATTAATGCGTTCCTAGGGAAACCGCCTTCAGACCAGGTCCGGGGACAGTCTGTCACCGGACCTCTTCTGAAGGCTGGGGGGGGGGGCAAGGGCTTTTCTTCCCACCCCCAGCATTTTAAAAAACCCCGGGACAGCGGAGGGCTTCTCCGCTGTCCGGGGCAATCTTAAAATGCTGGCAGGCAGCATTTTAAAATCGCCCCGGGACAGCGGAGGACTTCTTCGCTGTCCGGGGCGATTTAAAAGCCCCTGGGAAGGCAGGCAGGGGGGACAAAGACTTTTGCCCACCGCCAGCCTTCAGAAGAGGTCCTGGACCTCTTCTGAAGGCGGGCGGGGGGCGAAAGTCTTTGCTCCCCCCCGCCTGCCTTCAAAAGCCCTCCAGGACAGGCAGGCAGGGGGGAGCAAAGACTTTCGCCCTCCACCCGCCTTCAGAAGAGGTCCAGGACCTCTTCTGAAGGCGGGCAGGGGGCGAAAGTCTTTGCTCCCCCCCGCCTGCCTTCAAAAGCCGTCCGGGACAGCGGAGAAACACGCTGTGTTTCTCCGCTCTCCCGGGAAGGCAGGCGGGGGGGAGCAAAGACTTTCGCCCCCCGCCCGCCTTCAGAAGGTGTTCCCTCCCCGCCGCCCAGCTTCGGAGCATCGTTCCGAAGCCCGGCGGCGGGAGGAGGTGTTCCCGCCCCGCCGCCCGGCTTCGGAGCATCGTTCCGAAGCCCGGCGGCGGCGGGAGGAGGTGTTCCCGCCCCACCGCCCGGCTTCGGAGGAGCCTTCCGAAGCCCGGCAGCGGCGGGAGGAGGTGTTCCCGCCCCGCCGCCAGGCTTCGGAGGAGGTCCGAGGACAGTGGGGAAGACGCGCTGCGCTTCCCCGCTGTCCCGGATATTTCCCTATGGGCTGTCGTCTTGCGAAGCAAGCCCATAGGGAAATTCGTCTTGCGAAGCGCCTCCAAAACGGAAAACCCTTTCGTCTAGCGGGTTTTCCGTCTTGCGAGGCGTTCGTCTTGCGAGGTACCACTGTACAGTAATGCATCAAACATTAAAAGCTTTCCTAAACAAGGCTGCCTTCAGATGTCTTCTAAAAATCTGATAGTTGTTGTTCTCCCTGACATCTTATGGGAGGGCGCTCCACAGGGCAGGCGCCACCACCGAGAAGGCCCTCTGTTGAATTGTGCTTGAAACAGAAGTTACATAGTCAAAAACAGCCTGTTATGTTGTGTGTGTCGTTACCAGGAGGTAGCCGGCGGCAAGAAAGTAACCTCTCCATTAACTGGACCACTCCCTTTTGCCTCTGGATCCATCCCCCATCAGAATGCGGCCCACAGGAGGTTTCAAAGAAGGGAAAGTGGCTCTTGGAGCAGTGTCAGCCGTCAAAACGTTTCGACAAGCCAGAAATTGCTTTTGCTTCCAAGGGTCTGGAAACCATACCGGATGAGGAACGGTTGAAGGAGCTGGGTTTGTTTAGCCTGGAAAAGTGGAGAGTGAGAGGAGATACAACAGCCATCTTCAAATATCTCAAGGGTCTTCATCTTGTTTTCTCCTGCTCCAAAGGATAGGGCTTGCAAGAAAGGAGGAGAGGGCCTTCTCGGTGGTGGCGCCCACCCTGTGGAACGCCCTCCCACCAGATGTCAAGGAGATAAACAACTATCTGACATTTAGAAGATAACTGAAGGCATGTGGGTTGTTTTATGAATGCCACAAAACCCCTGGGCCTGTTCAGTCGGGTGAGCGTATGGCTCTCACCACTCCAAACCGAGGATTTTCCTGGCAACCAGAGAAACGCTGCCCTATTTTCACAAGACCCAGACATGTGGGCAGGTGCGAGGGTGAGAGAAGCTAAAACTGGCTGACCCAGTTTTGCCTTCCCAAAATAAGGATCTAGTCCTCATGGTGTTGAGGAGAAGTAAATGGCTGCCATTTATGGCGACGGGACAAAAAGCTGGAACAAGCCAGTGAGATCTCTCTCGTTATATATACATATAAAGGAAGATGAGCTATGTCCCAAATGCCTTACAGGCTGTGTGTCCCGTCCCCCATTCTGCTTTATTTAGGATTACCGGAACGTATACTGACTCAGGCACTTAGGCCTGTCTAGATCAATATAGCCCACACTGACTGGCAGGAGCTCTCTAGGTTTTCAGACATTCTCAGCCCATCCAGAGAGGATGGCGATTGAACCCCTGTTCTGCTGCTGAACTAGGTCCCTTTCCTCCTTGCAGAGATATAGCAAGGCCATATTTCTGCTAGAGGCGAAGCCTGCAGATTCACACCAAACGGATCAATCCATTTTATTTAATCCTTATTTTAAAAAGCCCTTTAAAGTGGTGGTCATTACCATTTCATGTGGGAGGGAGTTTCACCGTTTAACTATGCACCATGTGAATAAATCCTTTCTTTTATCGGTCCTGAGTCTTCCAAAGTTCAGCTTCGCTGTACATGCCCAAGTTCCAGTGCTTGGAGGGAGCAGGAGACAAAATTTCCCCCTCGCCACTCACTCTGTGCCATGCATAACTTTATAATTTTACAAAATGGAGATTACCACGTGAGCTTCCTTCAGGCGGTTTGCAGCACGTCTGCCTTAAATACCGATAACTGCAACCCTCATCCTAGTCTCTGCTAGACCAACCCTCTGCGATTCTTCTCTGGTTCAAAAATGAAGAGACATACAGACCCATATAATCATAGCAATGGCTCCCACTGCCCTGCCGTGTGGGAAGGGAACCTCTGAGCATGTACAGAGAAGGACCTGGACTCAGAAGAGGAAACCACTCCAAAATCAGATTCTGCCTGGGGTTTGGGAGGAGAGAATGCTCACAAACCACCTTCCCAGGAGACCTGCTTCTCCCTAAATTGAAAAACAAAATCCAGCTTATTTTTGGCGGCTGTTCTCTCCCCTCGCACACCTTTATCTTCCCTGCCAGCTTAATTCTCTCATTTCTACACAGCTGTCTGGGGGCATTTTGTTTGCAATTTGAGGGCTATTTTCTCCCCCCTGCCAAAAACCCATCTCCTCACATTTTGCTTCGGAGTGGGGGCAGAAATATATTGTGTTGTGTTCAGGAGAGAGCGTGTTTGCAATACGCATTACGCCTAATTCTCCCAAAATGGATCAGCTCTTAAGAGCTATTTCCGCTGGGGGCCGTTTCTCTGTTTTTTCTCTCCTGCTTCATCAGGGTTATTTCCCCCACCCTGACGTACAGAAAGCTGGCGGTTCCCTTCCTCTCCATCCCATCAAGTCCTCCTCAAACTCTGCCTGCCAGCCAGGCGATAGTGCCCACCACACAGCAACCCTGAGAGGCGGGACACACCGATCGCCCCAATTTAATGTATTTTTAATCTTTTGTTGGAAGCCGCCCAGAGTGGGAAACCCAGCCAGATGGGCAGGGTATAAATAAATTATTATTATTATTATTATTATTATTATTATTATTGTCATACCTCTTGTTACGTTTGCTTCAGGTTAAATCTTTTCAGGTTGCGTCCTGCGGCAACCTAGAAGTACCAGAAAGGGTTACTTCCGGGTTTCGCCACTCGCGCATGAGCAAACACACAAAATGACATCATGCGCATGCACAGAAGCGGTGAATCGTGACCCGCGCACACGCAGACGTGGGTTGCGTTCTGCTCATGTTGCGAACGGGGCTCCAGAATGGATCCCGTTCGCAATCAGGGGTACCACTGTATCATTATTATTGTTGTTATTATTATTATTATTTACAGATGGGAAGACTGCAGACGGGACTCATTCAAAGCCTCCCCATGCCTCGCTTTATTGGCCGAGGGAGCCGGCGTACAGCTTCCGGGTCATGTGGCCAGCATGACTAAGCCGCTTCTGGCGAACCAGAGCAGCACACGGAAACGCCGTTTACCTTCCCGCCGGAGTGGTACCTATTTATCTACTTGCACTTTGACGTGCTTTCGAAGTGCTAGGTTGACAGGAGCAGGGACCGAGCAACGGGAGCTCACCCCATCGCGGAGATTCGAACCGCCGACCTTCCGATCGACAAATCCTAGGCTCTGTGGTTTAACCCACAGCGCCACCCGCGTCCCTTTTTGCATCCTAATGTCTCAACAAATGAAACTGACCTATGGAAAATGTAACTTGAAAAAAGAGACGTTGCGCGCATACCTTTGTAGACCAAGAAAACGTAAATGAAATATTATGGAAAAAATAATAACAGAGAGACAAAGCTTTCGCTTCCGGTGAGCGCAATCGCATCTCCCACCCAGGATCCTAAATAAGACTCTTTGTCCTTTGCTCAGAGAGAGGCGACCGTGCGCGGCTTGCGCAACCCCTGCTCCCCGACGTGCAAGACACAGCGACGCAACCATTTCGCATGCCTCTGCATTCCACCGCCAGGCCCTCCCCGCACCAGTTAGTGGTTCTTGCACAGCTTGCTGTTATCACGGGGGTGCCATACTGCGGGGACGGGTCGTGGGGACACGGCGCATGTGTCTGTTTGTGCGCATGCGGGCAGAGAGGGTCGGGGGTCAGGTGATCGGCCCCTTCTTACCCTGCTTGCTCACAGCCACGTGGAGGGTGGAGCGTGGCCCTCCTGCGCCCGGGGCCAGGCGGGCGTCGGGAGCCAAGCTAGCGGGAGGAGACCCAGTGGGCGCTTCTGGGAAGGGAGAGGAGAGAGTGGTGGTGGCGGCGGCGGAGGTCTGCGTCTTTCCTGCGTTGCCGGTGATAAAGACAGTGTCAGGAGGAGGAAGCAATAAAATGATGACATTTTGGGGGGGGGTGGCCAGTTGGGGGGTAATGGGAGGAGGGCCCCCTCTAAAGAGCCACAGCGAAGGCTGCAGACCCAGGAAAGGTCTCCGCAAACACTGTACAATCACACCTTATGCAGGGGATCAGTTCCAAGGTTTCCTCAAAAACACCACACCGTATTTTTCCGTGTATAAGACGCCCCCCATGTATAAGACGCCCCCTACTTTTTTTTGAGCCCCAAATTAAGAAACAAATAAATGCAACATTCCGTGTATAAGGCGACCTCCAATTTCAAACTTTAATATTTTTTTTTGGGGGGGGGGAGAAATATAGTCTTATGCACGGGAAAATGCATATTTAAGCCACTCCTTTGGTTTGTGCCACCATGCAAGGATTTCTAGACTTCCATAGTTGGCACGCTAAGCGGGCCTCGCAAGGCCGAGAGCTCAAAAGCTGTTCTTTTTGCGCAGAGTAACTCATAGGGATCAGGTGTGGAAAGAGCTTTTATCCCTCACCTGCCAAGGCATATGGGGAAACCGTTCTGAAAGGGTTGGTTGGTACCCAACTCAGTTCTACTCAAGAGTAAACCCACTGAAATGAATGGGCCGAAGTTAGTTGTATTCATTCATTCCATGGAGTCTGCTCCGGCCATGACTAATGTTGGGTAGTATCGCTGAGAGGAGCCCCACTGAAAATAAATCAACACGACTAAGTTCCATTCATTCCAGTGGGTCTACTCTGAGTAGGGCACACACCCTATGTTTAGGCACTCTGATATGGCTTTAAATCAGCCTTTCTCAACCTGTGGGTCCCCAGATGTTGTTGAACTACAACTCCCATCACCCCTTGCTAGCAAGGCCAGAGCTCAGGGATGATGGGAGTTGTAGTCCAACAACATCTGGGGACCCACAGGTTGAGAACCGCTGCTTTAGATGGTCAGGGCCTCCCCCAGAGAATTCTGGGAGCTGCAGTTTGTTGAGGGTGCAGAGAGACCCCTATTTCCCCTCCCGGCGCTACAGATCCCAGAGGGGTTTAGTGATTTCCCCGGAAGAGGGATCGCGCTGGGAATTGTAGCGCCGGGAGAGGAAATGGTGAGCAGCCCTTAACCAGCACCCTTAACCAACTACAGCTGCCAGAATTCTATAGGGGAAGCCATGATGGTCGAACGTGGAATTATTGCGCTTTAAACATAGGCTGCGAATACGGCCTTCGTCAGATATCACCCAAAAAATGTCCCCGTGTCTCTCTCTCTCCTTCCTCAAATGTGTCCTGGGCTTTATGTAGGCGATTAAGCCGCCCCCCCCAAAAAAAAAACTGATCGGCAGAGTTTGTGCAACTGTTTTGCAATCCGCAGAGCCTCCGTCTGCTTGCGTGTCAGCCCCCCCAAAAAACGCCGAGCCAGCCAAGTTGCCTAATGAATCCCAGACACGTGTCCCCCCCCCCACGTCCCCCGCCGGCCCCACAGTCCTCGCAGGAAGTGGCGAGTGGAAGCGGCCAAGATTTGCAGCGAGACAGGGATAAGAAGCGGGGAGGAAGGGGGAGGCCTGTTGCTCCAGAAGACCACCCCCCCAACAAAAATCACCTTCAGCTGACCCCGGAGCCCTACTCAGAGCAGACCTGAGTCAACCACGTCTGTTGCATTTCAATGGGTCTACTCTAAGTAGGACTGAGATCTGAGACGAGCCCGGAAAAGGACCGGTCTCAGGTCAGGAGAAAGGGGAGGCTTGAGAGGGGCCAGGAAATATGTGCGCACCCCCAAATTTTGCCCTCATCCCCCCCACAAGCGATGCTCACGGAACACAACAGCCTCCTGTTCCTCCTTCTTCCCGCTCCTTCCTCCCCCCACCCATTAAATCAAGAGATTTCTCCCCTGCTGGGTAATTAATGGAGTCGCTTCGGTTTTAATTTCCTTCCAGGCGCCGGATTGGCTCTGGAGCTCTCTTGCTTGGGGGAGCTGGACTCAGGGGGTGAGGTGGGGAGGGCAGGGAAGCAGGGCCTCCTGCAGGGAGCTGATTGCCTGCGCAGAGAGCTTCATCGCCAGAGCTGCTCGCCCCATCTAAGCTCTGGAGTGTGTGCTTGTCGGCATGCCAGGACGCCTGGGTTCCACATAGCCCGGATGCCTGGGTCCTGTATTCCCCAGGTGTCTGGATTCCCTACCCCCCAGACACCTGGGTCCCATATTCTCCAGGTGCCTGGGTTCCTCACACCCCAGATGCCTGGGTCCCATATTCCCCAGGTGTCTGGGTTCCTCACACCCCGGACGCCTGGGTCCTGTATTCCCCAGGTGTCTGGGTTCCTCACACCCCGGATGCCTGGGTCCCATATTCCCCAGGTGTCTGGGTTCCTCACACCCCAGACGCCTGGGTCCTGTATTCCCCAAGTGTCTGAGTTCCTCACACCTCGGACACCTGGGTCCCGTATTCCCCAGATGTCTGAGTTCGTTACCCTCCGGACGCCTGGGTCCCGTGTTCCCCAAGTTTCTGAGTTCCTCACCCCCCAGACACCTGGGTCCTGTATTCTCTAGACACCTGGGTTTTGTATGCCCTGGACTTACTTATTTAACTAGAAGGTGTGCTTGTGTGTGTATGAAAAGGTCTTTTCTACCCTACAAGCTCAAATATGAGATAAGAGGGGAAAATACGCTTTTTTAAAAGGTTCTGAGATATGGGGCACTTAGGTGACATCACCAACCCATCCGATTTCAAGTTACGTAAGTGATGAGGAAAGGATTGAGGGGAGATATTTAGAGACCTCCTGTATCCGTTCCATCCTTGACTTTGGCATCTTTTACCCCTCCGGAAAAACCCTTCGCTTAGAGTAGAGGGAGCCTGTGGAGATCAAGTTCCTATTGGTCTCCCCTCAGGCCTGGGATTATTGAGAGGACCATGGCTGAAGATCTAGGAGGACCATGGCTGAAGCTGCAGAAATTGCTCCCTCATCAAATAAACAGAAGCCACGTTTCCACCATGCATCTTGCTTTGAACGGTCATGGCTCCCCACCCAAAGAATTATGGGAACTGTAGTATGTTTTAGGGTGCTGAGAGGTGGAAGAAGGACCCCCCCCCGTATTCCCCTCCCAGAACTACGATTCTCAGAGTGGTTTAATGGCCAATCCCTCTTCACGGGGAACCTTGGGAACCGTAGCTCTGCGAGGGCAAACATGGGTCTCAGCACCCGTATCGAACAACCCGTTCCCAGAATCCTTTGGGAGAAGCCATGACAGTTCAAAGTTGCGTTATAGAGCTTTAAATGGCACAGTGGGAACGTGGTTCAATTTCAACCCTTCGGGCTCGACATAAAAACCGTAGCTGCGTTTGTTAAGGGAGGGTCAAATTCTGCCCCTGGAGAATGACACACGCACATAAAAAAAGAGGAAAGTTTCTTGGTTCGCACGGAGACCATCCCTCTCAAAAGCCATAAAGGGGAGAGTGGGTTTTATACACAGTTTCTGGAAATAATACAAAGAGAGCGGCAGGGGGTTGGTTAACCGTAACAAGACCTTCCGCCGCCCACCTCTGCAGTAAATGATGGGAGTGGGATGTTGGTGGGATGGATGAGGAAATGGCGCTTGACATGACAGGAAGTGAGCAGTGATTTGTCCCTTGTTAGTTTTGAAAGCCAGTTTGTGGGAATTCCCGCGTTCCCCAGACGACAGAAGCGGAGGGTGTGGGGTTCCGCTCTTCCTCCTCCTCCTGTTGCTTTTGAGGAAAGCGTTTAAGAGAATAAACCTTCAATGGACTTGGCCAGCAGCCATCTTGGGCCTAAGCAACAGGAGGCTGGTAACCGTGGCAACGGGGAAAGGCCTTGGACGGAGGCGGCTTTGTCCCAAGGCGGTCTTTTGAGACCCTCGCGATGGAGAAAATAGGAACATCCTGTCATCAGTTCACATACCAGTAGCCTTTTTGCTAAAAAAAAACCAACACCACTGGAAGTTGACTGGATCCTCTCAAGATGGCGCCCTCAATTGGACGTCAACGCGGAGGATCCCAAGATCCAATGGCTTGGTCCTGCTTGGGGCAGACGCGTTGAAATTGACATAGACATGGCTAACACAGAGGTCTATTAATTTCAACGCCTCCACTAGGAGCAGAGCTGAGCTGGCTCTAACCCAACAAATCCAACGTTGAACCGCCATGATAGTCCCATCCAATATGGCGGCCTTCCTCCATTTGAACCTCAATGGCCAAGATGGGCTTTTGAGTGTTGACAAGGCTGACCTCTACGCCACCGCTAGAGCATGGGGCAGCGGGTGATTGGGTTTTTGGGGGCGGAATAAGCGGCGGAAGGAGACTGGAGGGGTAGGAAAGACAATGAGCTTGGGGAAGGAGGGAGGGAGACGAACGTACTGACCATATGCAGAGTCGCTGGTGCCATCGCGGCTCCCGGGGGCCGTTACGACATCTAAAAAGCGAAGGGGGAGACAAGAGACTGGGTAGGGGGAAAAGGCAGAGGAACAGGGTGCTCCTAGGTAGCTAAGCATGGGGCAATCTGGAAAGGAAGAAGCCATTTGCTCGTGGGTGGAGACATCAGCCCTGGCCCTCCAGGTCTCTCCATCTGGCCCTTGGAAGCCTCCTCAGACTACTCGTGGCCCCTAATTCGCGCCCCGGGTGTCTTCTCTGCCCTCGAACCCAAGATAGTGCCTTTTGCCAAGAAACGAGTCCGCTGTGCAACCACTTTTTGCCTACGGACCCGTCCGCCCCAGAATGTGGCCCTCGGGACAGTTGCTTGGAAGGAGATGTGGCCCTCAGGAATTGGTGAAAAGGGCCGGAGAGGCATTTCACCGGAGCGTCAAAAACAAGCTGACTCGGTGGTCAACGTCTCGGAGCTGGGCTTAGTGGAGAAATCTGGAGTGCCGCCAACTCAAGGCAAAAAGGGAGAAAAATCCTCTTTAGGGGATGAGCCGTTATTTCCTACACAAAACGGCTTTTCAGACGCCCGCCAACGGAGCCGATGTTTCTGTGCGCGAGCAACAGGAAAAGGACACACGCCCAGCCATTTTCGTTCGGCTCAGTGAGTTTTATAGCAGGATCGGAACTCGGAGCGAGCGTCGGTTCTCCGTGCGAAAACAGCAACGTGGCTTCCTGGCCGGTCCGGCTGTGCAAAAGACCCCCCTTGCCCCCAGAAGACTCTCACCTTGGCAGTTCCCCACGTACTTGACGGAGCCTTCGACGTCTTGCTCAAAGCCGCCTCTGTGGATGGAGGTGGGGGAGACAAGGGTGGAAGAGAGAAATCTCATTAAAACCGAGCTTGCCGGCTTGATTAAATCCTCCGCTAATTAATCAATTGGCTGGCACTCAGGAAAAAAAAAAAAAAACGAGGTGGGAAATTAAAGAAAGCAGAACCCGACAAGTTACGAGCCCCCCAAAGAGTCAGACAATTCACCCTCCTGTTCCCTTCCTTCGCCAGTCAGAGATGTTTGAGGAAACACGCTGGCATGGAATGGCTGTGGGTCAAGGAGAATATTTAGAAAATGGAGTGTTGTGGGGGGCTGGGGGTTTGCGGAGAGGGAGGAGGGATGGGATAATAATAATAATAATAATAATAATAATAATAATAATAATAATAATGTAGTATTTGTACCCCGCTCATCTGGCTGGGTTTCCCCAGCCACTCTGGGCGGCTTCCATAGAAACCAAAAATACAATAATCTATTAAACATTAAAAGCTTCCCTAAACAGGGCTGCCTTAAGATGTCTTCTAAAAGTCTGGTAGTTGTTGTTCTCTTTGACATCTGGTGGGAGGGCGTTCCACAGGGCGGGTGCCACTACCGAGAAGGCCCTCTGTCTGGTTCCCTGTAGCTTTGCTTCTCGCAGTGAGGGAACCGCCAGAAGGCCCCCGGCGCTGGACCTCAGCGTCTGGGCAGAACAATGGGGGTGGAGACGCTCCTTCAGATATACTGGACCGAGGCCGTTTAGGGCTTTAAAGGTCAACACCAGCCCTTTGAATTGTGCTCGGAAACGTACTGGGATTCGGGGTGAGGGGCAAAACGAAGCTCTTTGCAAAATCAGCCAAGTCCTTCGGTGACCCAAAAGGCCCCTTTGGTTCATTGTTTCCAAGCAACAGAAAGTCGAGTTTCTAGTCCTCATGGTGATTCAGAAAGGACGCTGGGACAGAGACAGTTGAGGATGCTCAAACTGACCGGGCAGGGGGTGTCTTGGGGGTTCTAGGAAGCACCGTCAGATCCAAAAGTGGGGGTAGAAGAAGTGAGAAGGAATTTGGCTTTATCTGTTAAATAAATCTTTACGTAGCCTGCTTCCCCAAGTGCGCATTCAAAATGGTTCGCAACAGAGGGAACAGCAAACTTGCATGTACATCAGCTACCGAGATAGGAAATCATTAAATGCAGGAGGGGAAAAAAGCGAAAGGATATATAGTATTAAAAAAAAAACCTTAAGAAAATGCATCTGTCAGCTGGAAGAGAATCTCTTCAGGAGGAGTTTGGTTCAATTGAGAGAAATAGGATGCTTTTACAGCCCTTATTTATTTAACAGAATGTGTAAGGCCACTGAATCGTAAAAACTTCTAAGCGGCTTGCGCAAAATATGAAATATACATTAAGGCGATCATAAAAGATTCATTAAAATGATTGATAAAGAGTCACAAACAAGTTCACCCAAAAGCAAATTATAAATGTAACCAGTAGTTGAAATGTACATCGTAAAATGAAATTACGTATTAAAATGCGCAGTCCTGACATATCTAAATAGGTTATGCTAAATCATAAGTTTTTAGTAGGCGCTGAAAACAATGGAGTGAAGGCTGGTGTCAATTGGCAGGGAGTTCCAAAGTCTAGCAGATACCACACTGAAGAAGAAGAAAAGATCTCTGGAAGCAGGTGTGGGAACTGTCGTCCTTCCCTATGTGGCCGAACTACAGCTCCCATCATCATCCCTGGCTGCTGGCCATGCTTGCTAAGGCTGATGGGAGACGTAGTTCAAAATATCTGGAGGGCAGAAGGTTGCAGGCGGTGTAAGAAAGAGGGAAGAGGGAGTCGGAAGCCAAAGAAAGAATGAGAAAACAGGATGTTAGAAAAGGAAGGAACGAAAGGAAAAGGGGTGTCAGAGGGATAGATGTAAGATATATGTTCAAAAATACAGTAAAGGTTCGCTATCTATGCTAGCATCCGATTGACGTTGGAGAGGAATTGAGTTGAGAAATAAGATTAAGGGTACATATTGTTATGGGAATGTATTAGATAAAATGTAAAGAAATATACAATAATAAGAGTACATTCATTTGTAAAAAAGGAATATACAACAGGTTTGTCAGGAAGTCCAAAGTGTTGGTACATATATGATTTTGGAATACCTTTTTGTCTCCCCCCCCCCCTTTTCTTTCTTTCTTTCTTCAGGTATATAAATTTTGTATATAAACTTTGTATGCATTTTGGAAATTATATTATAATAAGCTCTGTAATGTAATATGACAAATGTATGCAATATGTAACGTAAGAATGTTAATAAATAAATAAAATGGAAACGAAACAAACAAAAAAGGAAATATATGATTTTGGAATAGCTTTTTGTCTTTCTTTTTCCTTTCTTTAGGTATATAAATTTTGTATATAAACTTTGTATACACGTTGGAAATTATATTATAATAAGTCCTGTAATGTAATATGACAATGTATGCAATATGTAATGTAAGAACGTCAATAAATAAATAAAATGGAAACAAAAACAAAACAAAAGGAAAAGCGGTGTCAGAAAGAGTGAGGAAAGAAAGAAAGAGAGAAAGAGAGAAAGAGAGAAAGAGAGAAAGAGAGAGAAAGAGAGGAAGGAAGGAAGGAAGGAAGGAAGGAAGGAAGGAAGGAAGGAAGGAAGGAAGGAAGGAAAGGGGTATCGGGAAGAGTAAGAAAAGGGAGGTGTTAGAAAAGGAGGAGGAGAGAGAGGAAGAGGGGTGGTAGAAAAAGAGAGAGAAAACAGGGCAATTCAGGAAAAAATTTGGAGGGCCAAAGATCCTTGCCCACCTGCTGTGTAAGAACAGGGATGGCTGCCCCCCCCAAACCACCTCACCTGATCTCGCTGCTGAACGCAACACAGGCCCCTGTGCTCAGCCAAACGCAGTACGGATCGCAGGATCCCAGGCAGCTCCTGCAAACGGAGAAGGAAATAAACGTTTTCGCTCGGAAAGCTGGAAGGTCAAAGGCCTCTGCCGACCCTCCCCTTAAATGAGTTGGAGTTCTTGTTATTAAATATACCAAGGAAAAAAACACACCATGCAATTATTATTAATACTGATCATTTTCAGATGTTATACCTGAGAAACGTAGAAAATAACAGGATATATCTATCCGAAAGTCTTCAAACATAAAGGAAAAGGTAAAGGGATCCTTAAAGGACACGGGTGGCGCTGTGGGTTAAACCGCAGAGCCTAGGGCTTGCTGATCAGAAGGTCGGCGGTTTGAATCCCCGCGACGGGGTGAGCTCCCGTTGCTCGGTCCCTGCTCCTGCCAACCTAGCAGTTCAAAAGCACGTCAGAGTGCAAGTAGATAAATAGGCAGGAAGTAGATAAATAGGCACTGCTCTGGCGGGAAGGTAAACGGCATTTCCGTGCGCTGCTCTGGTTTGCCAGAAGTGGCTTAGTCATGCTGGCCACATGACCTGGAAGCTGAAGGCCGGCTCCCTCGGCCAGTAAAGCGAGATGACCGCTGCAACCCCAGAGTTGTCCGCGACTAGACTTAAGGGTCCCTTGACCATTAGGTCCAGTCACAGACGACTCTGGGGTTGCGGCACTCATCTCGCTTTACTGGCTGAGGGAGCCGGCCTTCAGCTTCCGGGTCGTGACTAAGCTGCTTTTGGTGAACCAGAGCAGCGCACGGAAACGCCGTTTACCTTCCCGCCAGAGCGGTGCCTATTTATCTACTTGCACTTTGATGTGCTTTCAAACTGCTAGGTTGGCAGGAGCAGGGAGAAGCAGAAATACGCTTGAAAATTGGCCCCAGAAGCCCCCGGCCACTGGGAAGTGGAGCGGATTCCTGAGCCGGACTGGAGACTTTTTTTTTAAAAAAAAATTATTTGGTGTGCGTTGGAAGAGGGGCAGTCTTATACGGCGAGTATATCCCAAACACTATATTTTAACTGGAAAAGTTGGGGGGATGTCTTATACGCCCAGTCGTCTTATACGTCGGAAAATACGGTATTTGTGTGTGTTTGTCAGGGGAAGTGGGATATGAATGCAAGAAACACACACACACAGGCCAGCTTCCGTTTTGCTCTAGCCACTAGTCACCGCTTCCCTGCCCCGATTTCTGCAGAGCTGACGGGAAGGCAAGCCAGGATGCCGCCCTCTGTTGGCGCAGAGGCTGCTTCTCTCCCTCCCTCTCCACCCCTAGAGATCTTTGGGTCCCTGCCACGCTGGGATTTAGAAAGGGGGACGTGGCCTTTAGGAGAGCGAGATCGCAGCTGGCTCAGTTGACCATTAAAGGAAGTGGGCAGCTGCGGCCAGAATATCACGGCGCGCGGCATTTCCTGGAAGCGGCAAGGTCCGGCACCCCACACCTGTTCGGGGCAGGAGGGGGTGGGTGGGACGGGTCACGCAAGGTGAATCAGGGGGCCGTAGGCAGCCCCTTGTAAGGACCTTACAAACACACACACACACAACACACACACACAACACACACACACAACACACATAGCCTCTGTTGCCCTGTCGCAGCGTGTCGAATGTTTCAGCTATCAAATTCCAAAAAGGAGGGGTGCTAAAAAAATTGTAGCATGCCTTGGGAATTCAAAAGACATTTCGGTTGAATATATATATATTCAACCGAATATATATTGCCCCTCTTCCAACGCTCTGTTCCAGTAACAAGAAGCCGAAAGCACCAGCCTGAAGATGACGAGTGAGACCTCGTCGAAACGTCGCCTAGACACCCCATCTTTTACACGGGAAGACACCCGAGGACACCAAAACCTGCATTCCTGTACCCGTGAAAATCTACGAAAGCAAATATATATATATATATATATATATATATATATATATATATATATATATATATAAATTTATTAGTATTTTCCACACAGCAGCAACAAAAAAAATAATGAAAAATAACAATACACAAAACACAAAAACAAGCATACAAACACACACACACACAAATCCAAATCTTACAAATTAATAATATAAACACGAAAAAGAAAAACAAACGTTGACTTCCACCAATCCCTCCTTGACCTCTCATTGTGTCTTCCTGTTTTCCTGATCATCTCCACGCTAACATCTAGATATAAATCCCTCTTTCTTATCCTTTCACTTCACAAGGTTATTCCAGACTCAGCCAGATTTCTGTCCTCGAACCTTGGCTTTTAAGGTATTCATTTAGACACTCCCATTCCTTTTTCACTTCGCTTTTTGGGTTTTGGTCTTATTATATCTGCCAATTTGGCTAATTCTAAATATTCTGAAAGCTTACATAATATAATTCCGTTTCGCTTGTTAAGATTGCACAGAAGTCATTAAAGAGGATTGCCAATGATAACTGCAGTCAACTTCCATGCAAAAAAAAAAAAAAAAAAAAGCCTGCAAACACTCTCTAAAACTTTAGAAACCCTTGCAAAACCCAAATTACACCAGAGAGGGATGCTGGACTAATCGGCCTCCCCCCTTTGGCTGGTTTTTAGGAAGCCTTGGAGAGCCGGGTAGCATACAGACAAACAGGCTGATTTGGTGTAAGAGACCTCCCTAGGCTCCTGTTTCAAATGAGCCCATCACTTGGAATCCTGAGGACCAGAAACTTGACTTTATTTTTAGGGAGAGCACCTGCTTTGCTGGGGGCGGGGAGAGGCTCCAGGTTCAATCTGCAGGTATTGGGCTGGGAGAAAGCGTCCTCTATTGTATAATAATAATAATAATAATAATAATAATAATAATTTTATTTATATCCCGCCCTCCCCAGCCAAAGCCGGGCTCAGAGCGGCTAACCACAATAACACCCTCCAATCAGATGTCAAAGAGGAAAATAACTACCAAACTTTTAGAAGACATCTGAAGGCAGCCCTGTTTAGGGAAGCTTTGAATGTTTAATAGACTATTGCATTTTAGTGTTTTGTTGGAAGCTGCCCAGAGTGGCTGGGGAAACCCAGCCAGATGGGCGGGGTATAAATAATAAAAAAACTTCTTCTTCTTCTTCTTCTTCTTCTTCTTCTTCTTCTTCTTCTTCTTCTTCTTCTTCTTCTTCTTCTTCTTTTCTTCTCATCATCATCATTATTATCATCATCATTATTAAAAAAGTAACACAGCATTCTAAAATCAATTCATTCTAAAATCAATTCAGAAATTCAGAATCAAATTAATGGCAACCATTGGGCTAGAGTGCTATGAGGATTACAGAAGGAGAGAGGGGGTCAGGCTGTGCCTTGGCCAAAGCAGCTCCATCTTGCAGTCCCCGCGGAAAGATGTCAAGTCCCACAGGGCCCTAGTCTCTTGTGACAGAGCGTTCCACCAGATCGGGGCCACAACCGAAAAAGCCCTGGCTCTGGTCGAGGCCAGCCTAACCTCCCTGTGGATCTCCAAGACGTTTTTGTTTGAAGACTGTAAAGTCCTCCGTGGGACATACCAGGAGAGGCGGTCCCATAGGTACGAGGGTCCTAGGCCATATAGGGCTCTAAAGGTTAAAACCAGCACCTTAAACCTGATCCTGTACCCCACCGGGAGCCAGTGCAGCTGGTATAGCACCGGGTGAATGTGATCTCGCAGCGAGGACCCCGTAAGGAGTCTCGCTGCAGCATTCTGCACCCGCTGGAGTTTCTGGGTCAGTCTCAAGGGCAGCCCCACGTAGAGCGAGTTACAATAATCCAGTCTGGAGGTGACCATCGCGTGGATCACTGTGGCCAGATCAGAGCGAGAGAGGTAAGGAGCCAACTGCTTAGTGAGTTGCGGCCAGTCAGTGTAGACAGGCAGAGTTAGGAAAGAAGGAAGTGGCAGAAAGCAAAAAAGTTAGGTCATCCCACTAACCTGCGGCAGGTGCTGTAGGCAGCGCAGCGACTGAGAGGGACTCGCACCACGCACCCAGAGAAGGCCACGTAAACGGCGTGGTTGGCTTTGTCAAGTTCGAGCCCCAGGACGCGCCGGTCTTCCCTCCTGACGCTACACCTGGGATGGGGGCGGAGAGGGGAAGAGAACATCAAAGAAACGCAAGATTATAGAAATCCAATCAAGCATTGCAGCAGGTTGGGCTGGGTGACCCCTGGGGTCCCTTCCAACTGCACAGTTTGATACGATAATCTTTATTGTTATTGTCCCATACAGAACAACGAAATTGAAAAAATCTACATCAGACATTCAAAAACCAACAAGCCTGCTATCCCAGCTATCCCAGCCTGGTTGGCCCCCTAAAAACTCTGATACCCCACAATTAAATACAATATACTCCCATAGAGACTCCTTACACTGCGATTAAAACCAAAATCGCATTTGCATAGAAACTGTTTCTCAGGCGGCTAGTCCTGGTCTTTATAACCCTGGACCTTCTTCCAGAAGGCAGAGGCTGAAAGAGATCATTTCTGGGGTGCGCACTATCCTGCGCTATCTCTGCCTCTTTCTTATGGCACCTGACAGCATAGATTTGATCTAAGGTGGGAAGAGTGCACCCAATTATTCTCTCCGCAGTTTTACAGCCCTGGACGGCATTGTTTTTTCCCTGACCATGAAGTTCCCAAACCTGTGTTATGTGATTCTCAGTCCATCTCTCTACCAGGTGTCCAGTCAGAAAATTTCCCCTACGGGAAATTTCCCAAGACATCTGGAGGGCCAAGTTTGGGTTAGGTCCGCAGCCTTTCTCAACCTGTGGGTCCCCAGATGTTGTTGAACTACAACTCCCATCACCCCTAGCTAGCAAGGCCAGAGCTCAGGGATGATGGGAGTTGTAGTCCAACAACATCTGGGGGCCCACAGGTGGAGATCCGCTGGGTTAGGGTCTGTAGAGTTTGCCACGTAAGAGGAAATGGTCATGTTTTATTAGGCATTTTAGCTGCGGTTTCAGAAAATTCAGGGAATGTGGGGGTCGGGTGACTGGGGTCGTGAATGGGTGGGCAGGGGGCACCCCGGGGAGATAAGGAAATGGCGACAGGAAGTTGCGCAGAAGGGGGGTAGGAAACGGCTCTCCTCTCAAAACTCCTTGAAGCGCAAAGAAATTTAAAATGCTAAGACAGAACCCTTCCCCCCCTCCAAACTCCGATAAGATAAGGATGTTATTGCCAATTAAACTAGCTGTTCTATTTTTGCCTCGGTGGCTCCTGCCGATAATATTTAGAAGGCTAAAAACAGCACAATTAAGGGGAGTTTGTTTAATACGTGTGTGTGTGTATCTGGAAGCGTTGGGGGTAACACCCCCCCAAAAAAAACTACCCTCCATGCCCCTTTGCTGAGACGGGAACCCGAAAGAGACCTTTTACGCCTCCTCAGATGCAGTAAATTTTCCCATGCTGGAACACCTGCAAATGTGGTTAGTAAGGCTGGGGAGAAGGTTTCAAATTCAAAATAAAACAGGTTCCTGCTGCGAGAAGAAGCAGCCTAATTGAAAAGATAGTGTGGGTGGGGAAGGGCAGAGTTGAGCTTGCAGGAGGCGGGGAGGTTCTGCCAGGCTTTTAAAAATATTTTTTAAGAGAAAGACTTGAAAGCCATGCGATGAAAGCCACCATTTGCTGGGACATGCCCAGGTTATTATTTTCCCCTGTCTTGGTCAAACAGGTCCAGCTGGCTTCTGAGAAGCACGACAAAAACCTGCTGGACCTGATGTAGTAGGAAAACAAAACTCGGGAGGTGGACAGGTTGCTGTTCCCTTTCAGTCGCTCTCACATTTCTCATTGTTTCCTTGTTTTTAAGTTCAGTTTGCTACAATTTTTCTCTCCCAAAAGTCCTTACAAAAAAACATCAGTGGTTTAGTTTGTGCATGGTGCAACGGACAGTTTTTTTTGCAATCAGTTTCGCCCCCTCCTCACTGTAATGTGTGGGTTTTCTTTGTTTTTTTCATGACCAATGCATTTTTAATGCTCCCTCTTCCCCAAGCTGAGCAGTTTTGTACGCATTTTTCCCCAGAGTTGGCGAAACTCTATTGCAAAATTCAGAGAAGCGTGGATTTCAAAGGATAGCTGTGCCACAGTTCACATATTGCTGTGAATTGGGCAAAGGCACATTAATATACCAAGCAAATAGAAATGTGCATTCAATTCCACATTACACTTCGCATTGAATGTGCATTCAATTCCACATTACGTTTTGCATCGAAATGTGCATTCAATTCCACATTACGTTTTGCATCGAAATGTGCATTCAATTCCACATTATGTTTCGCATTGAAATGTGCATTCAATTCCACATTACGTGTCGTATTGAAATGTGCATTCAATTCCACATTATGTTTCGTATTGAAATGTGCATTCAATTCCACATTATGTTTTGCATTGAAATGTGCATTCAATTCCACATTAAGTTTTGCATTGAAATGTGCATTCAATTCCACATTGTTTTGCATTGAAATCTGCATTCAATTCCACATTAAGTTTCGCATTGACATCTGCATTCAATTCCACATTAAGTTTTGCATTGAATGTGCATTCAATTCCACATTATGTTTCGCATCGAAATGTGCATTCAATTCCACATTAGGTTTTGCATCGAAATGTGCATTCAATTCCACATTATGTTTTGTATCGAAATGTGCATTCAATTCCACATTACGTTTCGCATCGAAATGTGCATTCAATTCCACATTATGTTTCGCATTGAAATGTGCATTCAATTCCACATTATGTTTTGCATTGAAATGTGCATTCAATTCCACATTAAGTTTTGCATTGAAATCTGCATTCAATTCCACATTAAGTTTCGCATTGACATCTGCATTCAATTCCACATTAAGTTTCACATTTCTCTAATTAAATGGGCATTAAAATTCACATTAAGATCGGCACTTCACACTGAGATATGCATTGGATTTGGCTTTAAGATTTGCAATTTGCCTTCAAATGTGCATCAAATTTTGCAATAGAATGCAGACCAAACCAAATTCTGCCCCCATCCCAACTGTTGACGCTCTGGAAGGAAACAGTGGCTGAGCTCCAATCCTGCAAGCTGAAGGCCTCAGGTTCAGCCCCATATATCTCCAAATTAAAGGATCGAAATAAAAGAGCAGGACTCACAGTGATGGGTTGTAGACGGACATCTCCTCCAGCAGCAAAGTCTCGACCGTGGAATTCTCAGTGGCGGCGGAAAGGACCTTCAGCACCGTGCCATCTTCTGAGCCCAGAAAGAGGACCGTGTAATTTCGAAAGGGGCCGGCCGTTGTGTCCACAGCCAGACGGGTCAGCTTGTACCTGGGAGGGGAATGGAAGGAGCCAGGAGAAAAGGCCACACTTTGTAGATTTTGCAAGGTGTTGCAAGGCTTGTTTTAAAGAACTTGCAAAGGGGACAAGGCTTTCAAAAGCTAGCAGTTCAGGTTGTACGATGCTTCATTAAAAAGAAGGTTTCGCATGAGAATTTTCCCAGCCGCTAGCTAGCAGCTCAGGTTCTGCAAAGCTTTTTTTAAAGGCGCTGGTTCACAAGGGGAGATTTCTGCCTAGCTAGCAGCTCAGGTTCTGCAAGGCTTGTTTTCAGGTGACCTCTTCCCTTCAACTAGCAGCTCAGGTTCTGCGCAGGTTGTCTTCCAAGAAAAGGAAAGCTCAGGTCTTGCAAAGCTTCCCCCAAAATGGCTACTATCAAGTGGAAAGCCAACCTCATTGGAAACAGAGCTAACTCAAGAGAAAGGAATTCAAAAGTATACCAGGAGCAGAGGGGGAAATTCAGCAGAACGGCACATGAGCTCCCAAACCTGGCTGTATCCATGACTGGCAAACATTTACCTGCTGGTGGTCTTCGTAAACCAGGGCTGCTCCATGACCGAGGGCACAGCTTCATCAAGGAGAGGAAAGGACTTGATGAAGCCAAGCATCTCGTCCGGGAAGCTGTTGGAGGTTTTGAAGCCCGACGCTTTTCCGATACCAGCACAGCAGCCCGGTCTGGAAGGGAAGTGCATTGGGAGATCAGGAGCCAAGACGGGGTGGGTGTTGTAGGAAAAAACAGATAAATTGAAGAACCACACACATATCTAACCTCCAAGCCCAACTCCTGCTTCTGCACACGGCAGATTTATACACACCCTGCCTACATGTTTGGACAATGAGGACTAGAATCTTGCTGTTTTATTTTAAATTGTGATGTGTGTGCAGGCCTGCGTGCATGTTTATGTGTGTGAGAGTGTCAACAACTATTTGAAATTTTGAGAGACAAGACTGATGGTGCATGTTCAGTTCTGGGCATGGCTGATTTCTTTACACTCCCTGCCTTCCGAACATTTATTTACAGTGGTACCTCGGGTTACATACGCTTCAGATTACAGATGCTTCAGGTTACAGACTCCGCTAACCCAGAAATACCACCTCGGGTTAAGAACTTTGCTTCAGGATGAGAACAGAAATCGTGCTCCAGCAGCGCGGCAGCAGCGGGAGGCCCCATTAGCTAAAGTGGTGCTTCAGGTTAAGAACAGTTTCAGGTTAAGAATGGACCTCCGGAACGAATTAAGTTCTTAACCTGAGGTACCACTGTACTTGTACCATGCAGCTTAAAAAAACTAACAAAAAACCCTGATCTTTGGGGGAATATATACAGTCATACCTCGGGTTGCGAACGCTGCGGGTTGCGAGTTTTCGGGTTACGGATGTGCCGAACCCAGAAGTACCGGAGTGGGTTACTTCCGGGTTTCGGCGCTTGTGCATGAGCAGAAGCACTAAATTGCGCTTTGTGCATGCGCAGAAGCTCTGAATCACATCATGCGTGTGAGCAGATGCGGCACTGCGGGTTGCGAACGTGCTTCCCACACGGATCACGTTCGCAACCCGAGGTTCCACTATATATATTCTCCTAGTAATGAAGTTCTGTAAACCAGAAAGTGAACAGCGCTGCTTACAATTATTTAAAAGAGTGGGAGAGGAGGTTAGCGACGGCTGAGGATGCAGTTTCAAAAACAGGTGCCATCTGCTCCTCAAATTCAATTTAAAAAAAAGGAAAAAAGGCCACGTGTACCAGAGAGAAATCTCTCTCTCTGCATTGCATGACAATCTGCACTACTCCGCCCCCACCCTAAAATTAAAGTTTGCTGCCCAGGTGACCGAAACTCTGCATGCTCTGCCCAAATGATGTGAAGAATTGCTACTGCTGCTTCTGCGACTCTGAGCAGCTAAGGACGTCAGGAGAGCTTGCGGGATCAGGCCCCTTCGAGTCCAGCATCCTGTTATCACAGTGGCCAAGAGGATGCCTTTTTGGGAGGAAACCTGCAAGGCAGGATTCGAACACAAGACCACTCTTGCCTCCTGCGGTTTCCAGCCACTGGTATTTAGAAGCAATTGCTGCTTCGACCGTTGAGTCAGACCATAGCCATGGAGGCTAGTAGCCATACCGGTAGCCTTCTCCTCCTCCCTGAATTTGTCCAATCCTCTTTTAAAGCCGTCCAATTTGGCTGCCATCACTGCCTGCCTCCTGTAGCAGCGAGTTCCACAGTTTAACGGCAAAGATTTCTGCAAGGGCTCCGGCTAATTTCGACCCCCAGCCCCTAGAAAACCTTATTTGCACCCTGCTCTACGCTTCTCAAATTTCGGCAGGCCTTCAAGCCTCCTTTCCCCCCGAACGACACGGCCAGGAGCTAGATGTTAGGGACTAGAAACCTGATCTGTTATTTTTAAAGATGAAAGCAGGGCGGTTGGCTGCCCTGTCCTGCCTAAGTCGGCTCGTCCTGTCAGGGTCGTTCCCAGCCCAGCTGCCGGCCCTGGCAAGGCCAGAAGGTGCAGAAAGTGACGGTGCAGCCCATCAACCTCACCTTCAGACACCTACAGAATAGGTCCAGAATTCAGGTGTGGCTGTACAAACAGGTGAACATGAGTACAGAAGGCTGTATTATTAGATTTGATGAATATATGGACTTGGTTCTGGATGATGCTGAGGAGATTCACTCCAAGACAAAATCAAGGGAACAGCTGGGTCGAATCATGTTAAAAGGAGACAATATTACTCTTCTACAGAGTGTTTCTAACTAGAAATAGCTATTGAGTCTGTTTTGCTTATTATTTTAATCTTTAAACCTATGGAAGAAAATATGCAGCGCTTTAATGGTATCACTCCCAATTCTACCGTTGGTGTCTGAAGAGTGTAGAATGAAGCCAGTTAATTAATTTGTGCTTGCATAATTTTGAATAACTTTTCTACATTGGTGCTGAATTGTAAGGTAAAGGTAAAGGCACCCCTGACCATTAGGTCCAGTCGTGACCGACTAGGGTTGCGGCGCTCATCTCACTTTATTGGGCAAGGGAGCCGGCGTACAGCTTCCGGGTCATGTGGCCAGCAGGACTAAGCCGCTTCTGGCGAACCAGAGCAGCGCACGGAAACGCCGTTTACCTTCCCGCCGGAGCGGTACCTATTTATCTACTTGCACTTTGACGTGCTTTTGAACTGCTAGGTTGGCAGGAGCTGGGACCGAGCAACGGGAGCTCAAACCGTAGCGGGGATTCGAACCGCCGACCTTCCGATCGGCAAGTCCTAGGCTCTGTGGTTTAACCCACAGTGCCACCCAGTTCTTTATAAATAAACCTTTTTGTTAGTACAAAAATTAATAATAATAAAGATGTAAGCAGGGTTTCTCAGAAAGGAGGAGAGGCAGAAAGGGAGAGAGGAGTGAAAGGGGGAGTGACCACCTTCCTTTGGCTCTCACCAGGGCCGTCTTAACCCGTAGGTGCTAGGGGTGCGGGGCACCCGGGCGCCGGGCTCTCGGGGGCGCCAGGCCGAGAGTCCGGGGCCCGAGAGTTCAGTTCAGGGAAGAGCCCGGCCGTCGGTCAGAGCGCCGCGACGGCCTCTTCTACTGCAGGCGGCTCTGCGGCGCGAGTTCGGGGGTGACCGAGCCAGCGAGACGCTGAGGTGGGCAGCTGGTTCCACCCTCCTGCGTGCCTGGGACTGGGCAACCGGGGGGGGGGGGCGCTGAGCAGATCTTTGCACCCCGAGCAACATGGTCCAGCTCCAGTCCCGAATCCAAGGGTTCTGCGAGGAGTCAGTCCAACAGGGCTGAGACAGGAAACCAGGCAAGGTCAGGCAAAGGATCACAGGCAGGTTTGGGCAAACAGCAACGTTGCTCCCACAACCTGGGGCGGGGTCCGACAGCCTTTTATCTCTGTCGGGGTAACGGCCAGTCCTGATCCCCTGGCGACTCACCTCCCTGTCTCGCTCAAAGGCGAGCACTCCTCCTGCAAGTACTCAGGTCCCTCCTTCTCTCAGACCTCAGTCTCTGCGGCTCAGGAGACGTTGGTGGGTTACTAGACCCAGAGGCCGCCTCAGCTTCTCCTGACCCAACCGGTAGTGGAGCAGCTGTAAGTGACGGCCCAGCTGGACGCAATGAGGTCATCCCTGCATCTGGAGCCAGGGCAGGATCAGGCCCCTGACTCGGCCCAGCTGGTGCTTGTTGCAGGGGAACCTGTGCAGACTGGGGCTCTTCAGAATCAGGCCCCAGGCTCGGTTCAGCTGCTGCCTGAGGCAAAGGATCCGGTGCGGACCGAGACTCCTCTGGTTCCGAGTCCGAACCCGAGTCCCAGGCCATCACACCAGCACTGCATATGCCTAAACCCTGCTCACATCTGGCATGAGGCCTGACAGAGATTAACCCCTGTGGGAATGCCACCCTTGACAAGGAAAAAGAGCTTCTCTGCCCCTGATCAGTCAGTTCCAGGGGTGGGTGGGCGGGTGGGCAGGGGTCTTTCCTACCTGGGCTGTGGTACTTTCTCCTCTGGGATGGGGGTCCAAGCCGCATCCACGTTCCTCTGCTCCTTGAACTTGCCGTTGAAGACCCTCTCTATTTCATCCATGTAGAAGGCGCAGACAGCTGAGCCCGTGATGCTGGATGCAGAGGAGAGAGCAAGAACAGGGCAATCGGTGAGGACTAGCAACTTGCGACGTCTTCCCCCCCCCCCATTTATATTTTACTACATTTCAAAAATTTCACATATGCACACAATAATGATTTCTTTTGTTTTGTCGACTTCCCACCCCGTTTTCCATGGTGTTTTGTTTTTTTAAAATTCCTCCCCCTTGCTTCACCCTGTCTTCTCTCTATCATAACCACAATACAATAACAATAATGTTTTAGGGAAGTTTTTAATGTCTGATGCTGTATTGTTTTTAGTATTCAGTTGGAAGCCGCCCAGAGTGGCTGGGGAAACCCAGCCAGATGGGTGGGGTATAAATAATTTATTATTATTATTATTATTATTATTATTATTATTATTATTATCATCATCATCATCATCATCATCATCATCATCTCTAACGCCTTCTGTAGCTCAGAGTTCGAATCCTGCTTGTGAATTCATCATGCTATAATGTTTCTTTAAATATTAAAAAAAGGAAAAAAGCTTCCAGTCTTCCACAATTAATCTTCATTAGGTTCTCTTATTTTGGCTAACTTTGCCAATTCTGCATAGCTCATCTCTCTAATTATCCATTCTTCTTCGGTGGAAATTTCTCCTTCCTTCCATTTTTGTGCATAAAGGATCCTAGCTGCTGTCGTTGCATGCATAAACCATCTGCCGTCTTTAGGAGGAAAAGCTCTCGGTCACAAATTCAATTTCCAGGAATGACCTGGGAACATCCCCTGGACAGCTGCTGCCAGTCAGTGTGGACAATATTGTTGTGATGGCCTGGGATTCCAATTCAGAGAGTGAACCGGAGGAATCCCAGCCGGCACAGGAGTCCCCGCCTCCAGGGCCGGCTGAACTGGGGCAGGGCCTTGATTCTGAGGAGCCTGCACCTGTGCCGGATCCTCAGGAGCAGGCACCAGGTGAATCCATTCTGGCTCCAGAGGTGGTTGAGGACTCAGTGCCTACAGGTGAGTCTCCCCCTGGGCCCAGTAACCCTTCAGCCTCTCCTGAACTGCAGAGGCTCAGGGCAGAGAGGCGAAGGGAACTGGTTTCTCCCAGGAGGAGTGCTCGCCTTAAGGCCAGGAGAGGCGGGGCTCCTGGGGGCCGGGACCGCCCCTGGCCTTAGAGAAGATAAAGGCCAGTCAGCCCGGTCCCAGGTTGCGGGAGCAACGTCGTCGCTGAGTACCTGCTCCTGTCCGGACCCAGACCTGACCCTCCAGTGTTCCTGTTCCCCGCCCGGCTTCCTGCTTCTGATCTTCGAGTGTCCCTGTCCCCGCCCGGCTTCCTGCTTCGGACCTCGCCTCGCACCTTGTGGACTATTTCCAGGCTAGTGACTCAGGACTGAACTTTGACTACAATAACAGTAACCTTCCCCCCGGGACCAGCACAATTGTGCTAGATGAACCAACGGTCCGTCTCCCTCTAAGGCAGCTCCCTATATCTCTCCGAAGCAAAGCAGCCTCATCTTGTCGCGTGTTACAGCCGCTAGGATGCAAACCTGCAGCTCAGGTCCTGCCAGAAAGACGAGATTTGCTACTGACGAAAGAAGAATGGAGGATGAAACTGATGGACTATGCAGAATTAGATAAGCTAACAGGAAGGATTTGAAGCCTGCGGGACCAGAGATTCTCATAGACTGGAGTAAATTTACGGACTATTTGAAAAGTACCGTATTTTTTGCTCTATAAGACTCACTTTTTCCCTCCTAAAAAGTAAGGGGAAATGTGTGTGCGTCTTATGGAGCGAATGCAGGCTGCGCAGCTATCCCAGAAGCCAGAACAGCAAGAGGGATTGCTGCTTTCACTGCGCAGCGATCCGTCTTGCTGTTCTGGCTTCTGAGATTCAGAATATTTTTTTTCTTGTTTTCCTCCTCCAAAAACTAGGTGCGTCTTGTGGTCTGGTGCATCTTATAGAGCGAAAAATACGGTAATTGTGATGAACAGATTACGCTAGTAAGTTTGCAAGAAGTTTGGTAAGGTGAATTATTTGAAATATTGCAAAAAAGACAATGAGATGAATTATTAGTTAAGGATAATCAAATGTAATATGGAAATTAAGAAATGCATAATAAGTGACAAAGAACGGAAAATTGTCAGAGGCGGTGATGGAAGTCCAAAATATTGCATAAGATGAGAAGTTAAGCTGTATGAATGTTGGAATTAATATGTTAAATTTTTTAAATAAAAATGTATATATAAAAAAAGAAAGACAAAATTTGCACAAGCCAGCGGCTCAGCAAAACTTACTGACCACCTGTCACATTTGTACCCTTCCTTTCCACCAAATGGTGGCTAATAGCGAGGAAGCCTATGTAAAAACAACGATCAGCTCAGGTTCTGCAAGGCTTATTTTAAGGCTGCTGGAAAAGAAGCAAGACTCATGCAAGCTAACAGCTCAGGTTCTGCAAGGCCCGTTTTAACCGCCTGAGCTCAGCGCAAGGCCCTTTAATTCCTTCTTGCCAAAAGAGAGAAGCGCTCAGGTTGGGCAAAGGGCATTTTAAGGACCCGGACAAGCTAGCAGCTCAGGTTCGGCAAAGTTTGGGGGAAGGCAAGGCTTTGCAGGGACGCGGGTGACGCTGTGGGTAAAAGCCTCAGCGCCTAGGACTTGCCGATCGAAAGGTCGGTGGTTCGAATCCCCGCGGCGGGGTGAGCTCCCGTTGCTCAGTCCCAGCGCCTGCTAACCTAGCAGTTCGAAAGCACCCCCGGGTGCAAGTAGATAAATAGGGACCGCTTACTAGCGGGAAGGTAAACGGCGTTTCCGTGTGCTGTGCTGGCTCGCCAGATGCAGTTTTGTCACGCTGGCCACGTGACCCGGAAGTGTCTGCGGACAGCGCTGGCCCTCGGCCTCTTAAGTGAGATGGGCGCACAACCCTAGAGTCTGTCAAGACTGGCCCGTACGGGCAGGGGTACCTTTACCTTTACCTTTAAGGCTTTGCAGCAGCGGTTACCTGTTGGACTGAGTGGCAAAGACCCCGAAGATGGCCGGCCGGCCGTTCACCTGCATCACGTCCGTCACAGCCTGAAGGACGTCGAAGTAGAAAAAGGAATCTCCAGGGACGGAGCAGTTGAGGCGAGCTTTGAGGAAGGAGGTCCAGTATTTTTCCAGCACTCGGGGAGAGCCCCCCATGTCGTTCTTGCACACCCGCCCCACCCGGGAGAAGATAACCTGGAATCGGAGACGGAGGGGAGAGAGATCAGGGCGGGTTGTTTTCCCAGAGGGATAAAATATATCTCTGCTGGAATAGCTAAACAATGAACCTTTGGATATTTAATAATGTTATCAAGTAGCTATTGCTGCTCATTAGGCTTCATTCGTCCCGTGTGCTATCATATCACAATCAAACAGCGTCATCATAAATTTGCTTTGATTTTATACTGTCATGATCCACCTTGTAATAAAGAACGCCCTCCCCCCCAATTTAATAGTCTATACATTTAATAAGGGGACGCGGGTGGCGCTGTGGGTTAAACCACAGAGCCTAGGACTTGCCAATCAGAAGGACGGCGGTTCGAATCCCCACGACGGGGTGAGCTCCCGTTGCTCGGTCCCTGCTCCTGCCAACCTAGCAGTTCAAAAGCACGTCAAAGTGCAAGTAGATAAATAGGTACCACTCCGGCGGGCAGGTAAATGGCATTTCCGTGCGCTGCTCTGGTTTCACCAGAAGCGGCTTAGTCATGCTGGCCACATGACCCGGAAGCTGTACGCCGGCTTCCTCGGCCAATAAAGCAAGATGAGCACCGCAACCCCAGAGTCAGCCACGACTGGACCTAATGATTTTTAACACTGGACCTAATGATTTTTAACACTGATTGGGAGCCGCCCAGAGTGGCTGGGGAAACTCAGCCAGATGGGCGGGGTATAAATAATAAATTATTATTATTATTATTATAATGGTTAGGGGTCCCTTTACCTTTTACATTTAATAAGCTACTGTATAAGACACACTTTTTTCTTCCTAAAAAGTAAGGGGAAATGTCTGTGCATCTTATGGAGCAAATGCGTGGTCCCTGGAGCTGAATTGTCCAGGGGCAAAAAGCAGATCATGCTTTTTTTTTTTTTTTGAAAGAGGGAAGGGGGTGTTGAAACAAAGCCACTGATCGTTTGCCGATCGGGGAGAGAGATAAGGGACGCTAGAGATAAAGGAGGCTGCCTGGGAGGGGGGAGGTAAAGACAGCAAACTTGCAAAGGGGGGAAACAGGAAGACTAAAGCAATAAGGAGAGAAATTAGAAGAAAAGGAGGAGCAAAAAACTGCTCCAGCTAAGGAGAAGACACTAAGGCGAACAAGGGAGCGTTGAAAGGAAACAGCTGATCGGTGGGATCGGAAGAGAGATAAGGGACGCTAGTGGAGGCTGCCTGGGAGGGGGGAGGTAAAAGCCCATGGATCCTCAGGATTTTTGCATTGGGTCACCCCAAATTCACCATCAGATCACATGTCTGTGGCCACAGCATGAACCACAAAAATCATACATCCACTGTTTCGTTCAGAATATTTTTTTTCTTGTTTTCCTCCTCTAAAACGGTCGGGTGCGTCTTATGGAGCGAAAAATACAGTAACACACCAATGCTCCCAGTTACAGGAACAGACTATTTCTCCCAACCAAATCTCCTAAAAATGCAGTAAGGTTCCAGACCTCATGGTCAGAATAAGAGAGGAAGCCACCTTATTTTGCATAATTACAGAGTTGGAAGAGACCCCAAGGGGGAATTTTTAAAATATTTAATTTTTTTTA
Organism: Podarcis muralis; assembly: GCF_964188315.1. Classification (NCBI taxonomy): domain Eukaryota; kingdom Metazoa; phylum Chordata; class Lepidosauria; order Squamata; family Lacertidae; genus Podarcis; species Podarcis muralis. The sequence continues at coordinate 3,792,987 of NC_135670.1, forward strand.
TTTGCTGCTTTTATATCCCACCCTTCCCCCCCCAAGAATTTTCTGTCTCCCCGCTTTATCCCCAAAACATCCCTGCTAGGTCGTCCTGCCCCAAAGTAACCCAGGGAGTGTCATGTCTGAATGGGGATATGAACCCGGGTTTCTCTCCCAGGTCTGACATCACAATAGTCTTACGGCAAAGCTACGCAATTCCCCCAGAGAGAAGAAGCCACGGCTGTTAAAAGCCACTCGAGGTTGGGGCCCGAGCATGTGGCCCTGTCGAACGCGCACACTCGAAACCCAGAAAACTCAAGCGCACTGTCTGCCATCTTGGATACTCCAGAAAACTCAAGCGCACTGTCCACCATCTTGGATACCCCAGAAAACTCATGCGCACTGTCTGCCATCTTGGATACCCCAGAAAACTCATGCGCGCTGTCCGCCATCTTGGATACCCCAGAAAACTCATGCGCGCTGTCCGCCATCTTGGATACCCCAGAAAACTCATGCGTGCAGTCCGCCATCTTGGATACCCCAGAAAACTCATGCGCGCTATCCACCATCTTGAATACTCACCCGTCCCAAAGTCGTGTATTCCATGGAGATCTCCCGGAAGAAGAAATAGACGTAATTGCCGTACTCGAGCGCATGCAGGAAATGTGGTTCTGGAGGGGGGAAAGTTGTTTTTAAAAACGTGGGCGCCTGGTGGTTTCTCAGTAGCGCCGGGCCGTCCCGCCAGACACCATTTCGTTTATCAAGGAAAAGGGAGCAGAAACCGAGCCGTTACCCCTGTTCTTCCCGCAGGAGACTTCGTTCATTTCCCCCTCCACCGCGCCATCTCCCCGCATATGCGCTGAGCGGCGCATGTTTCCCTCGCAGACGCATTTCCGCCAGAGAACCGCACTGCAAAATTTGGGATTTTTGGCCTTCCGGTTGGCAGACTGCTTCGGAAAGCGGAACTTGGGTCGGTTCCCCTTCCGTTGGCGAACCGAATCGAGCTCTTCCCCGTCACCTGAACTCGCTCCCCCTTTCGCCGTCTCCGGAACGAAAAAAGAGGACTCACTAATCGTATCTGTTGGTCACACTCTGCCACCAACAGTTCTCGCTGCACACACCCCCTCACCTCTCAGCCATTTGGAGTCGTATTTGACGGTCCTCAGCACCGGACTCCTCTCGCCCAGACTTCGGTAGATGACGGTGTCGCTGGCTTGGAAGTCTGCCACCGTGGCGGAATAGAGATTCCCTTCTGCGAAGGAGAGGAAAAAGAGGGAGGGGCACACCCCCAAATTTCCCATGAAGAAGAAGAAGAAGAGTTTGGATTTGATAGCCTGCTTTATCACTACCCTAAGGAGTCTCAAAGCAGCTAAAAATCTCCTTTCCCTTCCTCCCCCCCCCCCCCAACAAACACTCTGTGAGGTGAGTGGGGCTGAGAGACTTCAGAGAAGTGTGACCGGCCCAAGGTCACCCAGCAGCTGCAGGTGGAGGAGCAGGGATGCGAACCCGGTTCCCCAGATTACGAGTCCACCGCTCTTAACCACTACACCACACTGATTCCCATGAGGCTGCATTCAACCGTGCCATAACCCCAAGTTATTAACTCCTGTTATTAACTTCTTTCATAATATCAAAACAGAAGTGGGAACTTCAGCAAAGACGTTCAAAGGCACACAACATCACAAGCATGGGACCAAGCGGGAGCTGCAACCGAGTGTTGCAGCATAGAGAGAGCTTTTGTTCAGATGCTCCATTCAGATGCCACCTTGAGCTGCCTGAACATCATGTCAATGTAATGTTCTTTTTCAGGGTGGGGAGGAGACTTTTATTCCAAACCATGAGGACTAGAATCTTGCTTTTAGGGAATCTTTTTGGCCTGCCGGGCCAGATATTTTACCCTACACCCCACACCCCACCACGGACCAACTTTGACAGGTAGGTGGGACCACCACCCCTGTCCGTCACCTGCTGTCAGAATGATGCCAGGTGATTGACACCTGTCAAAGCACAAAAAGAGGTCGCTAAAAATGGAGTGTTTTCCCCCTTCGCAGAAAAAGCAGCTTGTATTCAAATGGAGCATCTTTTCCCTTTTTAAAAAAAATATGTATCTTTATTGACTTAAAATAAATAGATTTATGAAAAAACAGATGGACAAACGAGTAAACAAACAAACAAACAAAAACAAATAACAGAAGAAGCAAACAAACCACCACACTGTAAGATACAACAAGATTAATATAACTGTCATCGTATATACTCCTGGTACTGAAAGCAATTATAAAACTTATAAAGAAGAAAACTAAAAATGACTTCCACTTAATCTCACTGTTCTTTATCCATCCATTACTTTATACCGCACAGTTACATATTTCTTATACATTTTTTTCCTTCCGTAGAAATTTGCAGAGATCTTTGCACAATGCTTCCCAGAGCCCCTCACTAGCCAGATGTGGAAGTCCGGTGGGTCAAATTTAGCCGGTGGGCTGGAGGTTTCCCGTCTCATTTAGGGGGGGAAACCACAACTCACTCGGCATCTTTCAGGCAAGTCTAAGATCCCAAGGATGAACTCTTAAATATTCCATCCCACCTTTTTCTCCAAGGAGCTCAAAGTGGCGCACATGGTTATCTCTCTGTCCTCTTCACCCTCACAACAACCCTGCGGTATAGGTCACCACATTGAGCTTCATGATTTGAAACCTGGTCTCTCCTGTGTCCTTGTCATATACAGTCATACCTCGGGTTACAGACCCTTCAGGTTGCGTTTTTTCAGGTTACAGACCGCCGAAACCCAGAAGTACTGGAATGGGTTACTTCCGGTGGTCGTGCATGTGTATAAGCACTAAATCGTGCTTTGCGCATGCACAGAAGCACCGAATCGCAACCCAAGTATGCACAGACGCAGGTTGCGAACGCTGCGGGTTGTGAACGTGCATCCTGCATGGATCACGTCCGCAACCCGAGTGTCCACTGTACACTCTAACCACGACACCACACTGGCTTGAAGCTGGAGACCTGTAGTCCAGGTGGGACGCTGGTGGTGCTGTGGGTTAAACCACAGAGCCTAGGACTTGCCGATCAGAAGGTCGACGATTCGAATCCCTGCCACGGGGTGAGCTCCTGTTGCTCGGTCCCTGTTCCTGCCAACCTAGCAGTTCGAAAGCACAAAGTGCAAGTAGATAAATAGGTACCACTCGGGCGGGAAGGTAAACGGTGTTTCTGTGCGCTGCCCTGGTTCGCCAGAAGCGGCTTAGTCCTGCTGGCCACATGACCCAGAAGCTGTACGCCGGCTCCCATGGCCAGTAAAGCGAGATGAGCGCCGCAACCCCAGAGTCGGCCACGACTGGACCTAATGGTCAGGGGTCCCTTTACCTTTACTAGTCCAGGTACAAAAACACACACCCTGAAACGCACCGCACAAGTTTCAAAGATGTACCTGCGAAAAGCGCCACGTTGTTCTGCTTTGCGTCAAAGGGACACCGCGCTTGTCCGTTCAGCTCCTCCCCTTCCTGCTCCAAGTTGCTGATCTGGGGGCCACGGAAATGGGGGTGAATTTAGTCAAAGGCTGACACCCTAAGCCACAAACCCAAGAAAGATCCCCACACGCTCGGTTGCGCAGTGCCACAACGTCCCAGCACGATTCCACCCAATTTGCGACAGGAAGGTGTCTCCCTTTGCGGGTGAGGTCTCTTCCTTAGCGCAAGGGCCGCAATGACTGCTGAGGGCCGCATGCCAGAGGTAGGCGAGGCCAAAGGGGGTGGGACAAAACACATGCAAATTTCGCACGTGCAAATGCATTTGCAAATTTCACCGGTGTAAATTTCGGAAAGGCAAATCTCCCTGTTGTATGGCAGGTAGGGTTTCCATCTTGTCTTAAACCTATTTGTTGTTGCCGCGTTTAGTAATCTTATGCGTCAGTTGCCTTGAGGTGGTTTGTTAAGAAGGCGGTTAAATAAGCCCATGACAGTGAAATAAAATAAAATAATTAAAATAAAAAACAAAACAATAAAACAAAACAAAACAAATAAATTAAAAAACAAAACAAAAATAATTAAATTTAAAAACTAAACAATAAAACAAGTATATTACGTTACATTAGAAAACTAAACAAAACAAAAATAAATAAATAAAATTAAAAAACTAAAATAAAATAAAATAAAATAAAATAAAATAAAATAAAATAGGGGCTACTTTTGTCACCCTCTCACATCCCCTTCTCCATTCAGAAAAGCAAGAGGCATTATCAGATATTATCCAGCTGGTGAAAAACACTCTGGGAGGGTGTGGCTCAAGGTCAGTGGAGGGGCGTGGCTTGGTGACAGGGGGCGTGGCTAGAGGCGTTGCTAAGGAGAGTTCTTTGGAGCAGAGACAGGTGGCCGCATTTGGCCCCCGTGGGGTTATGGTTCCCGACCAACCCATCACCTGGTCCCAAACCAGCTCCATACCTTGTAGGTCCGGCACATGGGGTTGAAGGCATTTGTCCCACAGGCCAAGAGGGTTTCTTCGTTCTTCTGAACCAAGACTTTGATGTAGTTGTAACATTCATTCTGGAATCGGGGCAGAGCGAGAAAGGTCAAGGACTTACCCCAGAGTTGGGGGAACACTCAGAATAATTTTTTATTTTCATATTGTGATTTTATGTTGTAACTGCCCTGAGACCTGCGGGTATATTTAATAAATAAGTAAATAAAATAATAGAATAATAGAACCATAGAGTTGCAACCCCCTTCGGTGCCAGGAGGCGGTTGGAGGATGGATGGCGGCTAACAGATTGAGGTTGAATCCTGACAAGACAGAAGTACTGTTTTTGGGAGACAGGGGGCAGGCGGATGTGGGGGACTCCTTGGTCCTGAATGGGGTAACTGTGCCCCTGAAGGACCAGGTGCGCAGCCTGGGAGTCATTTTGGATTCACAGCTGTTCATGGAGGCGCAGGTCAATTCTGTGTCCAGGGCAGCTGTCTACCAGCTCCACCTGGTACGCAGGATGAGACCCTCCCTGCCCGCAGACTGCCTCGTCAGAGTGGTGCATGCTCTGGTTATCTCCCGCTTGGACTACTGCAATGCGCTCTACGTGGGGCTACCTTTGAAGGTGACCCGGAAACTGCAATTAATCCAGAATGTGACAGCTAGACTGGTGACTGGGAGCGGCCGCTGGGACCACATAACACCGGTTCTGAGAGATCTGCATTGCCTCCCAGTATGTTTCCAAGCACAGTTCAAAGCGTTGTGCTGTCCTTTAAAGCCCTAAACGGCCTTGGTCCAGTATACCTGAAGGAGCGTCTCCACCCCCATCATTCTACTCGGATACTGAGGTCCAGCTCCGAGGGCCTTCTGGCGGTTCCCTCCCTGCGAGAAGCTAAGCTACAGGGAACCAGGCAGAGGGCCTTCTCAGTGGTCGTGCCCGCCCTGTGGAAGGCCCTCCCACCAGATGGCAAAGAGATAAACAACTATCTGACATTCAGAAGACATCTTAAGGCAGCCCTGTTTAGGGAATATTTTAATATTTAATGCTGTACTGTTTTTAATACTTGAGTGGGAGCTGCCCAGAGTGGCTGGGGAAACTCAACCAGATGGCCGGGGTATAAATAATAAATAATAATAATAATAATAATAATAATAATAATAATAATTATTATTATTATTATTATTATTATTATTATTATTATTATTATTATTACTTCAGTGCAGATTTCTTTCACACCATGTGGAGCTCGAACCCACGACCCAGAGATGAAGCATCTCATGCTCTGCCCACTGAGCTTTCCCACCTCACACAGGCAAATGCCACTGTCAGTCCCAAGGATAATCAGGACACAGAAACGAATACAGATCCTAGAACCGAGACCCTTGCGGTTCTTACCCGGAGCTTTCCTCTCATTGCACAATTTTCCATGTCTTGCGTCTTCCATGTGAGGTGCTGAGGGTACGGTGGAGGAAAGAGAAATCAGAACAGGGCAATGGTTAGAGGGTGGTGAAATCGTGTTCTAGGTGATACATGATCTAGAACAAGCAAGGCAAGGGACTGGTTCTCAACGTTGCAGACATTTCGCAGAATTCTTTCTAGGTAGTATGCTCTTCTCAGTGAAAGAGCGGTACGAGGCAACACACAAAAGATCCCACTGAGAATGTGGTCTAGGTTCCTCATAGCAACAATGGCAGGTTCTAGGTAGCACAACTAGGTTCTAGGTAGCTGGACTATAAAGAAGGCTGATCGCCGAAGAATTGATGCTTTTGAATTCTGCTGCTGGAGGAGACTCTTGAGAGTCCCATGGACTGCAAGAAGATCCAACCTCTCCATTCTGAAGGAAATCAGCCCTGAGTGCTCACTGGAAGGACAGATCCTGAAGCTGAGGCTCCAAGACTTTGGCCACCTCATGAGAAGAGAAGACTCCCTGGAAAAGACCCTGATGCTGGGAAAGATGGAGGGCGCAAGGAGAAGGGGACGACAGAGGACGAGATGGTGGGACAGTGTTCTCGAAGAGACCAGCATGAGTTTGACCAAATTGTGGGAGGCAGTGGAAGACAGGAGGGACTGGCGTGCTCTGGTCCAGGGGGTCACGAAGAGGCAGACACAACTAAACGACTAAACAACAACAGGTAGCACAACCAGGTCTTAAACCATTGGGTTAAAAAACAACAACTCACCCTTTTTGGAGAGAAGTCGTCTTTGGTCCGTCGGAGATCAAAGGCATAGACGTGGTCTCTGATGGCCGGCAGGGTGGTAGGGAGAAAAAAGAGAAAGAGATAAATAATTTCCTCACTTGTACAACTCAAGCACTGCTGAGGAAGGTAAAAGGTGAGAGCCACTTTGCATGTGAACAGTCTGGGATCCGGTAGGTCCTCCATCTTGGAATCTCTGTATCCTGACTTTATTACGGCTTCTGCTGGTCCATGGCTGGTTCTCAGCATCAAAGGGCAAGATCCTAGCTCAGACCAGATCCCGGGACCTCAAACGTTGGAAATGCAAACAGAAGAAAAGAAAGAGTGTTGGAGATGTGAAAGAGAAGCTCCGTTCTATCATATGTGGTGGGATTGTAAGAAGGTAAAATCCTACTGGGAAATGATATACAATGAATTGAAGAAAATGTTAAAAATAACTTTTGTAAAAAAAAACCAGAAGCCTTTTTATTAGGTAATTTAGGTCAAGACATACCAAAAGAAATGGGGACTTTATTTGTGTATGTCACTACAGCAGCAAGAATGTTGATTGCACAAAATTGGAAGACTGGAGAAATACCAACTAAAGAACAATGGCAAGAGATGCAGAACTGGCAAAAATGACAGAAAGACTAAGAGAGAAAGACAACAGAGCTTTTGAGAAAGATTGGGAACCATTCACACTATATTTGCAGAATATAAGGCAATAGACTTGATGGCAGGATTTAAATAAACATCCACATTATCAGCATCAGAAAATGTTTGGAAGATAGTGAAAATGATGGTGTATTTAATTTTATTTTTATGTTTTTAAGGTGTGATGTTATGTGATTAATAAATTTTTCTGTTGAGAGATAGCAAAGCGGGTGAGAATAGAAACAAACCAGAAATACAAGTTGGGGGAGGGGAAGGAGGGAGGAATATATAGTAAATTTGAGATGTATGTAATGAATGAAAAATGAATAAAATAAAATAAAATAAAATAAAATAAGGAAACGCAAACACAATGGCCGCCAACACCACCTTCCCTGCCCTGTCACTTACCGCGCGGCAATGAAAAGGGTTTGGTTGAGTCTCAGCATGCTCTGGAAATCCAGGCCTAGCTGGGCAGTGTCATTGTCCCCTGCGAGGCCACGGAAAACAGGGTACTGGGATGTTCCTGGTGGGTAGAGAAAGAAAGAATGCCCTATTAGAAAAGAAAAGGCCTCCTTCTACAGGAAAAGCATCCTCGGGGCCAGTTCTCCCCTCTTCCCTCCATTCTCTCCAGTCAAGGGAGGAGGGGGGAAGCAACACCTGTTGAACACCTGCCTGCCTGTTAGAAAGACTGCTAACTTCCTTAGGAGACGCACCTTCAAACAGAGCCAATAGTTTTCCCATCCTCCATTCCCTCCAGTCAAGGGAGGGTGGGGGAAGCAACACCTGTTGAATACCTGTCTGCCTGTTAGAAAGACTGCTTCCTTCTTCCTTCCTTAGGAGACACACCTTTAAACAGAGCCAATTGTTTTTTTACTCCCCAATCCCTCTGCTCAAGGGAGGATGGGGGAGCAACACCTGTTGAATACCTGCCTGCCCTGGTTTCACTGTGCAAATAGTTTGAAAGCGGGCTGCACACTCACCTGCCCTGCCGACGGTGCTGAGCGGAGTCAAATCCTTAGGGAAGGAAGTCGCAGACGCCAGGAAGAATAAAAGGGCAGGCTGGAGGAAGGGAAGGATCATTCTCAGGACTTTCCCGTGAGGAGAGGAGAAGCGAGGGAGGCGGGTCCTAGGAGCGAAACATGCTTCCCTTGGCAGGCCCTGGAAGACAGCAGGAAAGAGGAGGGTTAATAATAATAATAATAATAATAATAATAATAAATTTTATTTACAGTGGTACCTCGCAAGACGAATGCCTCGCAAGACAAAAAACTCGCTAGATGAAAGGGTTTTTGGTTTTTTGAGCTGCTTCGCAAGACGATTTTCCCTATGGGCTTGCTTCGCAAGACGGAAACGTCTTGCAAGTTTGTTTCCTTTTTCTTAACACCGTTAATACAGTCGCGACTTGACTTCGAGGAGCAACTCATAGCACGCGGTGTGGTAGCCTTTTTTGAGGTTTTTAAAGACTTTGGTGATTTTTGAAGCTTTTCCAAAACTTTCCCGACACCGTGCTTCGCAAGACGGAAAAAATCGCAAGACGACAAAACTCGCGGAACGAATTAATTTCGTCTTGCAAGGCACCACTGTATATCCTGCCCTCCCCAGCCAAGACCGGAATCAGGGCGGCTAACACCTGATATAAAAACCAATTGATTGAAATACAACTTAAAAACAAGATTAAAATACAACATTAAAATACAGCCTCATTTCACCGGAAACTCAAAACTTTTCGGGGGATGAAAACGTCAAATCTTCACCAAGGCTAACTATCCAGACTGGCCAGAAAAAAAGCCAGGGAAGTCCCCAAATAGAAGTTCCATCACAGGAGCAGAAAGGAATGGGTTCCAAAATCTGTTTTCTTTTTTAAAAACCTCCCTCCCCATTTATTTTGGAGGAATGAATTATCTATACTTAAAAACAAAAACCATTGCAACCTCCCACCTCAAATTTCACCAATAGTTCCCACACCAAATTCAACAGATTTTTTTTTTTTGTAGCTTTAAAATCTGTGTGTTTTTTTTTAAAAAAAATCTATTATTTCCCTATTTTGGAGGAATGACTGCTATTTGCATTTTAAAAAACAACTGCAGGGTAGACGGGTCTTCAGCCCAAATGGTCCCCACACCAAATTTAGTGGAGATACTTCTTTTTCTAAAGTTTTAGTGCATTTTTTAAAACACAAAACACATTTTTTTTGCACATTTTTTAAAACACATTGCACGTACTTTTGTAAACCAAGAAATTTTAAATAAAAAATTGGGGGGGGGGGGAGAGATATAGCAGCGAGAGAGTTTCCTATCTCCTTTCTTTTCTTCTAATTTCTCTCTTGTTATTAGACCTTTTAGATTCGTCCGTTCTTTTTATTTTATCATGGGAAATTTCAATAAAACTGGATTCCCAGCAAAAATTCATGCAGGCAAAAATTCATGCAGGCATGTGCGTATTAGGAGAGATTTGCGGATATATTTTCACGAGGATTAAAAAAACCACAACTTTTCCAGAGTGATGTATGATTGCTAATAGGTGGAATGAATGAATGAATTTTATTATTTCGGTCACAGACCAGTTCCAGCCCACATACAAAATCAAAGAAGTCATAAAACATGATAGGGATACATTTGAATTTGCAATTAGGTATAACAGGGACAATACAGTTAACAATACAATACAGTTAAAAATATATAAATATATATAAATTAAAACTTAGCTAATAGGAGGAACAGCCCAAACGTCAGAAATTAGGTGGCAACGATTGGATAAAATAAGTTCAGACATTGATATATCGGCCCATTCCTCTCCAACTGCAGTCAAGCTGTGGGAAGGTAAATGAACTCTGTGCATGCTCAGATGCACCCAACACACTTGCTGGAGCAGAGCTGAAAAACTGAAACAGCTTTTTGGGGGCAGGGAGGATGAACCCACAGATTTTGGGGGGCAGCTGCGGCTGCAATCGAGCCCCCTAAAATTTTCCTGCCTACCTGGAAAGAAAGGCAGGTGCAAAGTCTGTTAAGAGAGCCTCAACACTCACAGAACCAAACACTATAAATATCTAAGGTTTGCCCCCCCTGATTCGTTTAGTGAATTAACAGTGTGTACAATTAGTCTATTTCTGAAAGCGCAGCCACGAATCGGCGTAGGACAGCTGGCGTCCTGGATCGGATTGCAGTGGAAATCCCCTTCCCCAGAAAGGAAGGAAACAAGCTCCACCCCCCAAAAAAATATTTTGGGGAAATGGGGACATCATCCCCGAGCCCTAGAAGTCAGATTGTGTGGGGAAGGCTGGAAAAGGCAAGGATCAATTAAGGCTCGTAGCGTCTCTCTCTTTTAAGTTCCCTCAACTTTTCTTATATACATTGTATGTCTATAAATAGTTATTTCCTTAAACAAACAAGGCAATTGCAAATCAGCACCTCCAACACATAAGCAACAGGTGTAAATTGGCATTCCCATTGCTATTACGCTATGCTATGGTTTTCCCAGTTGTGATGTATGGAAGTGAGAGCTGGACCATAAAGAAGGCTGATCGCCGAAGAATGGATGCTTTTGAATTCTGCTGCTGGAGGAGACTCTTGAGAGTCCCATGGACTGCAAGAAGATCAAACCTCTCCATTCTGAAGGAAATCAGCCCTGAGTGCTCACTGGAAGGACAGATCCTGAAGCTGAGGCTCCAAGACTTTGGCCACCTCCTGAGAAGAGAAGACTCCCTGGAAAAGACCCTGATGTTGGGAAAGATGGAGGGCACAAGGAGAAGGGGATGACGGAGGACGAGATGGTGGGACAGTGTTCTCGAAGCTACCAGCATGAGTTTGTCCAGCTTTTTGGGGGCAGGGTATAAATAATAAAATTAATGATAAAATTGTTGTTGTTGTTGTTTGAGAATACGATGTTCCTATCTTCATTGGAGAAATGTTGGAGGGTATGTAATAATAATAATAATAATAATAATAATAATAATAATAATAATACAGCCATCAGTTTTTCAGAGTATAATTCCTCTCCCAAGTTATCGCTCATCTTTTTTTGTAAAGACTACAATGCACAGGCCATCGGCAGAGAAAACAAACAAGCTCTTATTCTCCGCAGCTCCCAGTACTAAATAATTGGCAACTGTGGCATGGACGAAGCTCTTATTACATACAGGCCTTGCGCTAAATAATTAGCATTTATAGTATTATGAAGCTCTCGTTACTTGCAGCTCCATAATAACAAATCAGCACATTTATCGTATTTATGGAGCGCTGTTTCTGTACAGCTCCTAGCACAGAGTAATAATGGGCACGTCTAGCATTTAAACACTTTTTGCTTCCCTCTCCAAGCGCTTAATAATTGGTTAGCTTTTATGAAGCAGTGATTATTACAGAAATTACAGGCTGCTTGATAGCCTGCGCCTCTCTGAGAGGTTTGCAGACCATAAGATAATTATTTTTAAAAAGTCGAAGTGGAAATCAACAAATCAAAGTAACAGAATTGTGTAAAACCCGCAATAAAACCAGCAGCGATGACTATAAAAATCAAATCACATTTCCTACATGGGGATTTCACTTTCCGGACAAACCTATAATGAAACGAAGGGAAAGCATCATCTAAATATTCAGTTCACTGGGTTCGATACCAGCAGAGCGAGAAGCACAGAATTATCTAGGATTTATTACAGCGCAGGCTGAAATTCACAGGATCGGACGAAGTTTCTTACTGGTGCCAAACTGTTAAGACTTCATCCGAAAAGGTTCTACTCAGAGTAGGACTCTAGGCTATCCATTTCAAGCCATCTAGCCTCATCTTTTCTTAGCTGCCCAGTTCTACGCTGTAAGCTCCTTGAGGGCAGAGACTTTCCTCACGAGCCCTGATGAAGAGCAGTTGAGCGCCGCCACAAATTACCGTATTTTTCTGTGTATAAGACTAGTCCCTCCCCTTAAAAATAAATGTCAAAAATTAGGGGGCGTCTTATACATGGATAGTGTATTTAAGATTTTCTTAAACCTGAGTCCCCCAAAACAGGGGGCGCTCTTATACACGGGGGCGTCTTATAAATGGAAAAGTACAGTAATTCAGAATTTTAAAAGGAGTTGTCTCTTAAGGCCTCTCTCTCTCTCTCTCTCTCTCTCTCTCTCTCCTTTCCAGCTCTTCTTCTTCTTCTTCTTTGGCGATCCCTCGTAGCCGATTAAGATTGTCTTCCACAAACACGGTTTTAACAATGAGTCCGTAAGTGACTGTGGAGGCCAATTCTGGATCCACACATCCTACCACAGTGGGGACACTGGTTTCCGGACAGGAGTTGATCCCGGTGTGGATTTGCCAAGCGTGCCTTCCTCTTAGCACATTTATCCCTTGCGTCCTGAGTTCGAGTGTCTTCAAAGCCCATGACACCTTTGGTAAAGGCTGTTCTCCAACTGGAGCGCTCACAGGCCAGTGTCTCCCAGTTGTCAGTGTTTAAGCCACTTCTGCCCTACGGAGGAGGTGGGGCTGTGGGCTTCATGGCCCCTCCACGCGATTGGGGGGATTCCCAGCCGCGTCACCCCCGGCTAGCCAATCGGCTGGCTCAGGGGGCATGGCCTTCTCTATTTAAACCAGGACGCGGCCAGGGATCTCCCTCTTTGCTGCCAGCCAGCTGTTCCTGCTTTTCCCCGCCCTATAAGGTTTTCATTCCTTGACCTTGCTGTGGACCTCGGTTGGTTGCCATTGAGGGGCCTGGGAGGAATTTTTCCGCTTGGCAAATTGGCACCAGCCACTTGGTTTTCGCCTAAAGTAAAAGGGACCCCTGACCATTAGGTCCAGTCGTGGCCGACTCTGGGCTCATCTCGCTTTATTGGCCGAGGGAGCCGGGGTACAGCTTCCGGGTCATGTGGCCAGCATGACTAAGCCGCTTCTGGCGAACCAGAGCAGCGCACGGAAATGCCGTTTACCTTCCCACCGGAGTGGTACCTATTTATCTACTTGCACTTTGACGTGCTTTCGAACTGCTAGGTTGGCAGGAGCTGGGACCGAGCAACGGGAGCTCACCCTTCTGATTGGCAAGTCCTAGGCTCTGTGGTTTAACCCACAGCGCCACCTGCGTCCCTTTGGTTTTCGCCTACCTCGTAGCAAATCGTCACAACTTTCTGGGTATTGGCAGTTAGGCATTGGTATAGTTCTGTAGATGGAAGAGGGGAGGTAGCGCCATCACCTGCCCCACATATTGAAGGGTAGTCCGATAAACGATTCTGGGGGGCGTGGCCCTTTCCAAAGCCTGGGGAGGTGAGGGCCTAAGGCACGCCCCCTATTGGTGACCCTGGGGGAGTTCCTAGTTGATGTGCATCAGCAGAACTCCCCCTACTGGTGGTTAACCCTTCCTGGACTTCAAGCGGATGGGCTGAAGTCGGATATACAGTGGTACCTCGGGTTAAGTACTTAAATCATTCCGGAGGTCCGTTCTTAACCTGAAACTGTTCTTAACCTGAAGCACCACTTTAGCTAATGGAGCCTCCTGCTGCCGCCGCGCTGCTGGAGCCCAATTTCTGTTCTTATCCTGAAGCACTATTTCTGGGTTAGCGGAGTGTGTAACCTGAAGCGTATGTAACCCGAGGTGCCACTTTAGTCGGTTAGGACCAATGCCTAAGCCAATACCAATCATCACCTGTAACCAATAAAGTTGCGGCCTTATTTAGCCCATTAACCTTACTAATTGTGTCATTATTTCCACTGGGGGGGGGGCGGGAACTCGCCACACAATACTAGATTTTGTTAGATTTGCCTTGAGACAGTATTTAAACCTCCAGCCCTGCTTAACCAGCACCCCCCTCTCTCCCCACACGCCCCTGTCTCTCTGGATCCCCAAAGTCACAGAAGAATCGGTCACCGACAGTCTGGTGACGTGAGAGGAAACTCTTGTGGGAACTGTCTGTCTCCTTTCTCGACGTCTACCTGGCGTAGTTTTGCTTCCTTGGGGAGCGCAGTCTCTCTCTGTGTGCGCGCGTGAGCCAGAGGCCCAGATGTTCCTCCAATTACTACAGGGGAAAAGTTGCACCGAGAGAAAAGGGGATGTGTGTGGCAGGATGGGACGACGAGATTCAATCCTGCTTCTCTGCAATATGGGGAGGTATTGTCTAAACAGCGCCTAGAATAGCCCCTTTTAAAAAAATAAAAGAGGGGTTTGTGTGCTGCAAGTTAGGCTGCATATACACACCGTAAAGCACAGCCCTTCTTCTAAGGAATCTGGGAACTGTAGTTTGCCCCTCCCAGACCTACAGTTCCAAGCACCCTTAACATACTATAGTTCCCAGCAATCATAGAATCATAGAATTGGAAGAGACCACAAGGGCCATCGAGTCCAACCCCCTGCCAAGCAGGAAACACCATCAGAGCACTCCTGACATATGGTTGTCAAGCCTCTGCTTAAAGACCTCCAAAGACGGAGACTCCACCACACTCCTTGGCAGCAAATTCCACTGTCGAACAGCTCTTACTGTCAGGAAGTTCTTCCTAATGTTTAGGTGGAATCTTCTTTCTTGTAGTCTGGATCCATTGCTCCGTGTCCGCTTCTCTGGAGCAGCAGAAAACAACCTTTCTCCATCCTCTATGTGACATCCTTTTATATATTTGAACATGGCTATCATATCACCCCTTAACCTCCTCTTCTCCAGGCTAAACATGCCCAGCTCCCTTAGCCGTTCCTCATAAGGCATCGTTTCCAGGCCTTTGACCATTTTGGTTGCCCTCCTCTGGACACGTTCCAGTTTGTCAGTGTCCTTCTTGAACTGTGGTGCCCAGAACTGGACACAGTACTCCAGGTGAGGTCTGACCAGAGCAGAATACAGTGGCACTATTACTTCCCTTGATCTAGATGCTATACTCCTATTGATGCAGCCCAGAATTGCATTGGCTTTTTTAGCTGCCGCGTCACACTGTTGGCTCATGTCAAGTTTGTGGTCAACCAAGACTCCTAGATCCTTTTCACATGTACTGCTCTCAAGCCAGGTGTCACCCATCTTGTATTTGTGCCTCTCATTTTTTTTGCCCAAGTGCAATACTTTACATTTCTCCCTGTTAAAGTTCATCTTGTTTGTTTTGGCCCAGTTCTCTAATCTGTCAAGGTCGTTTTGAAGTGTGATCCTGTCCTCTGAGGTGTTAGCCACCCCTCCCAGTTTGGTGTCATCTGCAAATTTGATCAGGATGCCCTTGAGTCCATCATCCAAGTTGTTGAGAAAGATGTTGAATAAGACCGGGCCCAAGACAGAACCCTGTGGCACCCCACTAGTCACTCTTCATGTGCTTTGAATCTTTGTGCTTTGAGTCTTTGTGCTTTGAATGTAAGGTGCGTATGCAGCCTTATACTACGTCATAACAGAGTGGAAAGTTGAAACTGTAATGTTGTTGTTGTTTAGTCGTGTCCGCCTCTTCGTGACCCCCTGGACCAGAGCACGCCAGGCCCTCCTGTCTTCCACTGCCTCCCGCAGTTTGGTCAAACTCATGCTGGTAGCTTTGAGAACACTGTCCCACCATCTCGTCCTCTGTCGTCCCCTTCTCCTTGTGCCCTCCATCTTTCCCAACATCAGGGTCTTTTCCAGGGAGTCTTCTCTTCTCATGAGGTGGCCAAAGTCTTGGAGCCTCAGCTTCAGGATCTGTCCTTCCAGTGAGCACTCAGGGCTGATTTCCTTCAGAATATTACAGTTTCCTTAAGAAACTGTAATAAATGCTGACTAATAACAATAATGGGGGGGCGCGGGTGGCGCTGTGGGTAAAAGCATCAGCGCCTAGGGCTTGCCAATCGAAAGGTTGGCGGTTCGAATCCCTGAGGCGGGGTGCGCTCCCGTTGCTCGGTCCCAGCGCCTGCCAACTTAGCAGTTCGAAAGCACTCCCGGGTGCAAGTAGATAAATAGGGACCGCTTACTAGCGGGAAGGTAAACGGCGTTTCCGTGTGCGGCTCTGGCTCGCCAGAGCAGCGATGTCACGCTGGCCACGTGACCCGGAAGTGTTTCCGGACAGCGCTGGCCCCCGGCCTCTTGAGTGAGATGGGCGCACAACCCTAGAGTCTGGCAAGACTGGCCCGTACGGACAGGGGTACCTTTACCTTTACCTAATAACAATAATAATTTCAAATGATATATTGCCCTTTATCAAAAGATCTCAAGACGGTGTACAACATTAGAAACATATTGCGAAGCATCAATGATAAAAACATTTTTTAAAAAATAGCATGCTGACAGGCAGCCTAGTCGTGGTGAAAACTTTGGAAATAGAGCCTCCTAATTCAAGAGCAGTCTATCTCCATTTTGAATCCTAACCAAGCCTGAGCTTCGTGGCTACTGCCACATCGTACGGCGGCTAATCCTAAAACCTATATGGGCTATATGGGGGGGGGGGGAGGATGAATGAATTCTTATGCCCCACAAATAACCCAGAGATGCATTTTAAATGAAAAGACACATTTACTCATGTAAAAACATGCTGATTCCTGGACCATCAACGGGCCGGATTTAGAAGGCGATTGGGCCAGATCCGGCCCCCGGGCCTTAGTTTGTCTACCCATGTTCTAGAGTAAGTATATCGGTATATAATGAATGAAGCTTTGTAGGGTTAAAGAAATGGGAAAAACGGTGCAAAAGGTATAAAGATAGAGGTGACTTACATTAGACACAACAATTCAGAAAGATTAAAAATTTTGAGGTCTCAGAACAGAGGAAGGAAGTCAATATGTACGTGTATTTGTACGTAAAGTTTGTTAAGATATCATGGTTTTCTTGGTAGGTTTGTTTTCTGTTCTTTTTGTTTCATTTCCTCCCCCCCTTTTTTGGATTTGATGTTTGTAATTTTTGTTGCAATTTCGCTTTGAAAATAAAATATAAAATATATGGCCTAGATCAGGGGTTTGCAACCCGCGGCTCCGGAGCCGCATGTGGCTCTTTTACACCTTTGCCGCGGCTCCGGGACGGATACTAGCGAGGGGAGGAGGCGCATTGTGCGCCCTGACACTCCCCACTGTGGCGGGCGCTGTACTGGCTGTGACGTCGCATGGGGGCGGTGCGTGCGTTAGTCATGCACCGTCCCGACGTCACCTTCCCGCCCGCCCGCTACATTGTAAGGGGCATGTACGCTGGTCACTGCATTGAAAGGGGGCATGTACGCTGGTCACTGTTTTGAAGGGGAGTGAAGAACACACACACAAAAAAAGGTAACTTGTTAATTTAACGTTTATTTCTATGAGGAGGAGTAATTCTGAGGGGTCAAACAAAGAAATAATAAAAAAGTGACAAAAAAGTTATTTTTATAATGACGAGTTTTGCGGCTCCCAGTTTTGTTTTTCTTCGGAAACGGGTCCAAGTGGCTCTTTTTGTCTTAAAGGTTGCAGACCCCTGGCCTAGAGGTTTGTAAGCAAAAGACTGGTGGCTGCCTGATTGGTGGGTTTCCTGCGCCGGCGAGGGGGTGGGCTAGATGTCCTTGGGGGAGCCCTTTCGGCTCAACGAGTTGAACCCCAGGTGGCTTCAGCATTGCTGCAATAGTTCAAGCCCCACGGCGGTCACAGATTCATCCCAATTTCGCTTTACTGCTGCGTTGTTGTTTTTTTTAAAAAAGGAATTTGCCTACCTCGAAAGGTCGTTGTGGAATAAGACCCACAAACGGAACGTGAGGAGAAGGAACACGAAGCGGATTCCCAACGCCCTGGGCAACGGGGCAGCCTTCCCAGACCGAGGGGCAAAGCGCCAGCCTTTATAAATAGCCTATGGGTGGTGCACGTTTTAGCCATGCATGGCAAGGAAAACAGCTGTGTGATATTTATGGAGGCAGAATCGCCTAGCCGGGGAGAGGGGAGGAGAGATGGAAAGGGTCTGTGGGGAGAAAAGCACGGGGTGGCCTTTGGAACAAAGAGGTGAACCAACAGGAGTTTCGCACAAAACTGAGAACACTGGACTTTTAATTTATTTTTAAAGGTCAAGTTCATAGTCCTCGTGGCAGAAGAAAACAGATTGCTTTTATGAACAGTAGTTGTAATTAATTATTATTTTTACCCCGCTAGAAGGCCTGGGGGGAAATGGAAAAATTGGGGGGAAACCCAGGTTTCCCCCCGTTTTTTCAAAGCCATTCCCCCCCTTCCCCGCAAAAAATGAAAAATTCAATAGTTTGAATATTCCACACAGCTTCCCCCTCCCAATTTTTCCTGAAAAAAAGTGGCTTTGGGGGAAAACAGGGGGGGGAAACCTGCCCCCCTTTTTTCATCCCCCCCAGGCCTTCCAGTACCCACACTTTTGGTACTCTCACTGTACTCTTTCCGGTAACAGCTCGAAACATTTTCATTATGGCCAGCCCATCTGAACACGTAGAAGCTGCATGCGATTTACTTCCTCTTAACCACTGCTGACTTTAATCACCTTTTGAATACTCTCAAATACCGGCTTTTAACTGTGTTTCATCAATCGTTTTAATGTTCTGTTGTACATTTTTGTAAACTGCTTAGAAGCTCTCTTACCATCAAGCGGTTTATAAAAATTCAATTTAAAACACACACACACACACACACACACACACACACACACACACCCCTTTTCTTTTCAAACAGATTGAGCCTTAGTGCAACATACTATTCAGTAACTAGATGTTGGTACCTTCTGGGCCTGGCATGCAAAAAAATTGCCTTACGCTTTGCCCTGACTGTCCTCAAGTAGAGATGGGAAGAAGGCCTGGGAAAAAGCCGGAATTTTTTTGGGGGGGGGACAGGTTTCCCCCCGTTTCCCCCCAAAGCTGTATTTTCAGAAGTCCATGAGAAAAATGACGAAGAGGAAGAAGAAATGGAAAATGATAGCAGTAGTTCAGAAAATGAGATAGATAGAATAAACTGCATGTATATGTTGTGTTAAGATCATGGCCACTGGTCCCATCACCTCCTGGCAAATAGAAGGGGAAGAAATGGAGGCAGTGAGAGATTTTACTTTCTTGGGCTCCATGATCACTGCAGATGGTGACAGCAGTCACGAAATTAAAAGACGCCTGCTTCTTGGGAGAAGGGCAATGACAGGCCTAGACAGCATCTTGAGAAGTAGAGACGTCACCTTGCCAACAAAGGTCCGTATAGTTAAAGCTATGGTTTTCCCAGTAGTGATGTATGGAAGTGAGAGCTGGACCATAAAGAAGGCTGATCGCCGAAGAATTGATGCTTTTGAATTCTGGTGCTGGAGGAGACTCTTGAGAGTCCCAAGGACTGCAAGAAGATCAAACCTCTCCATTCTGAAGGAAATCAGCCCTGAGTGCTCACTGGAAGGACAGATCCTGAAGCTGAGGCTCCAAGACTTTGGCCACCTCAGGAGAAGAGAAGACTCCCTGGAAAAGACCCTGATGCTGGGGAAAATGGAGGGCACAAGGAGAAGGGGACGACAGAGGACGAGATGGTTGGATAGTGTTTTCGAGGTTACCAGCATGAGTTTGACCAAACTGCGGGAGGTAGTGGAGGACAGAGGTGCCTGGCGTGCTCTGGTCCAGGGGGTCACGAAGAGTCGGACACGACTAAATGACTAAACAACAACAAATATGTTGTGTCTTCTGGTTGTTATTTTTAAATAACCACTGCTGACTTTAATCATCTTTTGAATACTCTCAAATACCTGCTTTTAACTGTGTTTTATCTATCATTTTAATTTTCTGTTGTACATTTTTGTAAACTGTTTAGAAGCTCTCTTACCATCAAGCGGTTTATAATAAACAGGTTTCCCCCTGTTTTCCCCCAAAGCCGTTTTTTTAAGAAGTCCATGAGAAAAATGACGAAGAGGAAGAAGAAATGGAAAATGATAGCAGTAGTTCAGAAAATGAGATGGATAGAATAAACTGCATGTATATGTTGTGTCTTCTGGTTGTTGTTTTTTAAAACTACTCCACAATGAACTTTTTTTCCATTTCCCCAAAATTTCCATTTCCCCCCTGGAAAAAAATGGGGGGGGGGATGTTTCCCCCCATGGCTTCAAAATTTCTGGAAATTTTACATCTCTAATCCCACCCATCTGGCTGGGCTTCCCCAGCCACTCTGGGCAGCTCTCAACAGAATATTAAAAGCACAATAAAACATCATACATCAAAAACTTCCCCAAACAGGACTGCCTTCGAATGTCTTCTAAAAGTCAGATAGTTCTTTATTTCCTTGACATCTGACGGGAGGTGTGAACGAAATCGGTGTGACCTGAAACTGTTTCCATCCCTTTTTGGATGTGCACTTTGCACAAAATCGAGAAACCCTCGGCTTTTTGATTCTAAAGAGCCATGTTCCTACTCCTCATGTTGGAAGGCTGGCGTTAATACCTTTTACAGAGGGAATAGTTTTGAGGTGAATTTGTTCCCCCCACTTTTTAGACGTGCATTTCTTTTAGGGATGCTTTTCGTCGTGTGTTTTTTGGAGGAAGTGATTCACGAACGGAACAAAATAAACAAATACCGTATTTTTCGCTCTATAAGACGCACCAGACCACAAGACACACCTAGTTTTTGGAGGAGGAAAACAAGAAAAAAAGTATTCTGAATCTCAGAAGCCAGAACAGCAAGAGGGATCGCTGCACAGTGAAAGCAGCAATCCCTCTTGCTGTTCTGGCTTCTGGGATAGCTGCTCAGCCTGCATTCGCTCCATAAGACGCACACACATATCCCCTTACTTTTTAGGAGGGAAAAAGTGAGTCTTATGGAGCAAAAAATACGGTACTTTCCCCCACCCCCAGCAACCAACACCCAACGAACTCAGAGGAGACTCACTAAAAACATCTCCCCAAACACATTCATTCCCCAAACTCTTTCTCTCCCTCCCGTATTCCATCACTCCAGGATGCCAGGAACTTGGGCAAACAGCCCCCCACCCTCCCTCTCCATCAGGCCCCCCCCTGCACACACTGGCAATCAAGCATCTGAAATGAGTTTGCCAGTGAACAGAACAGGCAGCCAAGCAACCTTGTTTTGGCTCCCAGCTCACCCCTCCCTCCCTCCCACCCACCTTGCAAACGCCACATATCCTTTTCTCAGGGAGCCTGAAAATTAATTTCCACCAAGATCTCCTTCCTTGAAGTCTCCTTAATCCTTCGATGAGGCGCTCGCTCGCTGGGGTTGTCTGTGGGTTGTTGCAGAGGGTTGGGTTTTTTTTTGGGGGGGGGATATTACACACACACACACACACAAATATATATATACCCCAACTTTTACACGGGAAGACACCCGAGGACACCAAAACCTGCATATATATATATATATATATATATATATTCTCCCAAGACGCGGACGAGGTGAGAAGACTGTGATGTCGGATTATGTTTACACTTGTTAAACTGAACTTTCCAGCTGGTGTATAATTAGAATCCAAGAAGTGAGACGCCAGAGATAGAATTGGTTTAATAATAATTCTATATCGCGTATTTATATATCGTATAGAGAAGGAGGGGAGGATTCTGGGAGAGCACAGATACAGAAGGGATGGTGCACTTCTGGTCGGCAGGCCAAATCCAGCCACCCTGGCTAGCAGAATGCGGCCCCCGGGACCCTCGCAAGGCCACGCCTCTTTTTCACTTCCAAATACAGTGGTACCTTTCGTTCTGAAACTGAATCCGTTCCAGAAGTCCGTTCCAAAACCAAAGCGTTCCAAAAGCAAGGAGCGCTTTCCCATACATAGAAAGTAATGCAAAACGGATTGATCAGTTCCAGACTTTTAAAAGCAACCCCTAAAACAGCAATTTTGCATGAATTTTACTATCAAACGAGACCGTTGATCTGTAAAATGAAAGCTATAGACAATGTACAGTGGTACCTCAGGCTACAGATGCTTCAGGTTACAGATGCTTCAGGTTACAGACTCTGCTAATCCAGAAATATTACCTCGGGTTAAGAACTTTGCTTCAGGATGAGAACAGAAATTGTGCGGCGGCAGCGGGAGGCCCCATTAGCTAAAGTGGTACCTCAGGTTAAGAACAGTTTCAGGTTAAGAACGGACCTCCAGAACGAGTTAAGTACTTAACCTGAGGTACCACTTTACTGCAACAAAACACCACCACCACAAACTGGCTTATAAATATAAAACCAAATTTACTAGAATAATAACTGGAATAGACAATGCACAACTGTATCTCAACATCTTGTACATTTATCCACTCCATGTTTACAGTATCTCCAGGCTTTATTTTGCAAATGGCACCTTAGAATGTTTGTTGCTTGAATGGTTACAAGTCTATCTCTATTCCTGTAGTGGCGTTGCTGTTTTGTTGCATTAGTATTACTGTCACCACATTTGATACTTTGTGCATATACCACTGTACTGCAGTCACACAATCGATCCATCAGTAGCTGAACTGGGTTCCACACAGCCACAAAAACAAAACAAAACAAAGAGCCGCAAAAACAAAAGCGCAAAGTAAATAGCAAAAACAGAGAGACCTCAGCGTAACACTCAAAACGGAGCATGTTTGGCTTCCAAAATACTGTATTTTTTGCTCTATAAGACTCACTTTTTCCCTCCTAAAAAGTAAGGGGAAATGTGTGTGCGTCTTATGGAGCGAATGCAGGCTGCACAGCTATCCCAGAAGCCAGAACAGCAAGAGGGATTGCTGCTTTCACTGCGCAGCGATCCCTCTTGCTGTTCTGGCTTCTGAGATTCAGAATATGTTTTTTTCTTGTTTTCCTCCTCCAAAAACTAGGTGCGTCTTGTGGTCTGGTGCGTCTTATAGAGCGAAAAATAGGGTATGTTCGCAAACCAGAACACTTCCTTCTGGGTTTGCAATGTTTGGGCTCCAAGTTGTTTTGAGTACCAAGGCGTTTGAGAACCAAGGTACAGCTGTATCAGAAATGTTAAGCTGACGCAAGCAGGCATCACTAGCAAACCTTTCCCTCTCTCTCTTCTAATTCTTCAATTAGCACAGGGGTGAAAAACTTGCACTGTGGCTCTAACTATCAGCTTGTGGGCGGCTTTCGCATCCCTCTCTTCAAGGTGACTAAGCGTTGGCATTTCACGCCACACCAGATCAATTATATTATTATACAGAACAGGTGCGACCGACGCCTCCAACCGTGGTGGCCAGATTTGGCACGCGGGCATCTTCGCTCCCCCCCCCCCGGCTCACTGATTTGGGCCGGCAGGAGCAGCAAAATGAATGGGATTCAGGATGCGGCCTGGACTTGGCTGACGCCAGAATCCCAAAGTGAATCGGGTCGGGGGATTTGAATCGCCTGGGCCAGGTGGAGACATCCTGGAATGGCAGAGAAGTCGCTGGAAAAGCAGACCCCCAGCAGGGCCAAATCCTGCACCCACCAGCTGCGGAGTGGAGGATTAAATCCTGCGGGTTGCAGGAAGCTCCTTTGCAAGCACCTTCCGGGGAGACACTGTCTCCTTCTCTCCCCAACCAGCCCCACTCCTGACTGTGCATTAAATTTCGGTTTAAATCCCGAATTAAACATTAGCCCCCAACCCCTAATTGATTTGGGGGCTCGATCTGGGTCAGATGTTCCCCTGGAATCGGGCCAATCTAAGGTCCCCAGTCAGACAGAAATTATAGCCCTGATCGAGATGATGATGATGATCAATTTGTGATGGTTGTTGTTTAGTCGTTTAGTTGTGTCCTCCTCTTCGTGACCCCCTGGACCAGAGCACGCCAGGCCCTCCTGTCTTCCACTGCCTCCCGCAGTTTGGTCAAACTCATGATTGTAGCTTCGAGAACACTGTCCCACCATCTCGTCCTCCGTCGTCCCCTTCTCCTTGTGCCCTCCATCTTTCCCAACATCAAGGTCTGTTCCAGGGAGTCTTCTCTTCTCATGAGGTGGCCAAAGTATTGGAGCCTCAGCTTCAGGATCTGTCCTTCCAGTGAGCACTCAGGGCTGATTTCCTTCAGAATGGAGAGGTTTGATCTTCTTGCAGTCCATGGGACTCTTAAGAGTTTCCTCCAGCACCAGAATTCAAAAGCATCCATTCTTCGGCGATCAGCCTTCTTTATGGTCCCGCTCTCACTTCCATACATCACTATTGGGAAAACCATAGCTTTTACTATATGGACCTTTGTCGGCAAGGTGATGTCTCTGCTTTTTAAGATGCTTCTTTATGGTCCAGCTCTCACTTCCATACATCACTACTGGGAAAACCATAGCTTTATTACAAAAATCGATTTGTAATAAAGAATAATAATTTATTATTTGTCAACTTGAGTTCCCTAGGAAGAGGGTGTGGCTGTTTAATCACTCTGGGAATTGCATGCCCTCCAACATTTCTCTGATGAAAAGGGGGGGTCCTATTCAATAATAATGATGATGATGATGATGATGATAATAATAATAATACCCCATCCATCTGACTAGGTTGCCCCAGCCCCTCTGGGTGGCTTCCAACATATATAAAAACATAAGAAAACATTTAAAAGCTTCCCTATAGAAGGCTGCCTTGAGATGTCCTCTAAAGGTTGCATAGCTATCGATACAAACTGCCCCCTTCCTGATCATCAGATCAATGATTTGATGATGACCTTCCACCTTCGCCAGCAGAGAAAAGGGAGACACTGTGTGTGCAACACACACACACACACACACACACACACAATGTGTGAGAACGAGCGATGACCACATGCACTCCTCGCTGCATCCCCCTGCGGCCCCTGGGCGGGCGAATGCGGCCCTCGCTAGCCCCCCACGATACGCAGCGACCACTTCCTGTGGGAGGAATTTATTATTTCTC
Organism: Podarcis muralis; assembly: GCF_964188315.1. Taxonomy (NCBI): domain Eukaryota; kingdom Metazoa; phylum Chordata; class Lepidosauria; order Squamata; family Lacertidae; genus Podarcis; species Podarcis muralis. Next base: position 3,817,891 of record NC_135670.1, read on the forward strand.
CCACTCCTTCCCACTCCCTCTGCCAAGCCTTCCATTAATTAAAACTTGGGGAAAAGGAGGGGAGGGGGAGATGGAGAGATAATCGCAACGGAACAGATGGGAAGCAAGATGGTTCTGGAAGAGACGCCCGTCTAGCTTTCCACGGGCCGACAAAACACAGCCCAGCACCGACGCCTGAGTGGCGTGTGAGGTTTGAAGGACAAAATGCGAATTCGCAAGGGTCGGGGATCTCCTCATCGCCCCGGAAACTGCCTCTGCCTCTTCCTTCTTACCCAGATTGGTGCGGTGGCATTTATTTTGCTAAGTGTGGTATAATGGTCAGAGTGTCGGACCAGGATCTGAGAGACCAGGGTTCGAATCCCCACCCGGTCATGAAGCGCACTGGGTGGGACGGTGGGCCAGTGCCCGCCTCTCACAGCCTAAACCTACCTCACAAGGGTTGTTGGTAAGGATCTGTGTGTCTGACGAGGAGCTGGGTTCTAATTCTACCTCAGCCACGGAGATCACTGGGCGTGATCTTGGGCCGCTGCTGCCCCACAGCCTAAACCAACCTCACAGGGTCATTGTGGAGAATTCAGAGAGGAGCAGAGAGAAGCAATATTCTGCATCATCTCCAGCTCTTTGGAGAAATAGATGGGATTGCAACCTGGGGAAAACAATCCCTGCGTTTCCCATCGGGGAAGAGAAACTGTTTGCATTGCCATGTGTTCTGGAGACTTCTGCGGCTGAATTTTATTTTTTTTGGAGGGGAAACAAGAACCAGAAAAGGGGAGGGGGAGAAGAAAAGACATACAACAACAACAACAAACAGTGCAAAAAGGATAGACCTGTGTTATCGAGTGAGATACTGCTAACACGACAGTGCTTGGGAAAACCATCTGTCCGCATCAAATGCTTCGGCGCTATAAATACAACCACAATCCAGGCGCTTGGCTCTGCGTTTTATCCCAGGATCTCGTTCTACAATAGGAGGATCCACACGCCCAACATGATGACAGATGTGTCCGTGGCGAGGAAGGGAGAGAGTCTGGAGAGGTCTGGTGCAGAACCCAAAACCCCAGCCCTACGAGAGTTACAAGCTCCTAGAAACACACACACACACACACACCTCTGTCCAAGCAAGCCAGAGGTATTGTGCTGGGCCCAGGGGTTAACCCGAGCAACGCGGTCCAAATCCGGTCCTGAAACCAAGGGTTCTGCGAGGAGTCAGTCCAACAGGGCCGAGGCAGGAAACCAGGCAAGGTCAGGCACAGGATCACAGGCAGGTTCTGGCAAACAGCAACGTTGCTCCCGCAACCTGGGGCAGGGTCCGACAGCCTTTTATCTCTGTCGGGGTAACGGCCGGTCCTGATCCCCCGGCGACTCACCTCCCTGTCTCGCCCGAAGGCAAGCACTCCTCCTGCGAGTACTCAGGTCTCTCCTTCTCTCAGACCTCAGTCTCTGTGGCTCAGGAGACGTTGGTGGGTTACTAGACCCAGAGGCCGCCTCAGCCTCTCCTGACCCAACCGGTAGTGGAGCAGCTGTAAGTGATGGCCCAGCTGGAGGCAACGAGGTCATTCCCGCATCTGGAGCCAGGGCAGGATCAGGCCCCTGACTCAGCCCAGCTGGTACTTGTTGCAAGGGAACCTGTGCAGACTGGGACTCTTCAGGATCAGGCCCCAGACTTGGTTCAGATGCCACCTGAGGAAAAGGATCTGGTGCAGACTGAGACTCCTCCGGTTCTGAGTCCGAGCCTGAGTCCCAGGCCATCACAGGTATCATCATGGCTCAAGGAAACATTCCCGACTGGGCAGAAAGGGGGCGTCCCGAGGGCCAGATGGAGACATTTTGAGGGCCGCCTTTGGTCAATCTCCATAAATGGACAGAGCCATTCGGAAGGAAAAGGAGCGGAACGGGGGCAATTCGGCTCATAAACGGTAAAAGCTGCTTTACGAAGCAAGGAGCTCTACGTACCCTCCTCTCTGGGCCCCCCGCTATAAGATTTTTCAGTCGTCTCGTTGCCCCTCCTGTTTCCCTCCCTTCAATTTAAATAATCTGTGCCCCCCCAGCCGTATTGTTCCAAAGGATGTTCTTGAGCCAGCACACGCATCGTTAGCAGAGTTAATTACCGCCGTGCAGCCAGCAGCGTCTCAGCCATGCAAAGGCGGTCGCTTTTAATTACAGAGCAGGCCCACGGCCCCGACAAGGGGCTGCGGGGAAGAGGAGATGAAATTGGAAGGCCGGGCGCCGGAACGGGCCACTTGGACGCTTCCCGCACAAATTGGTCGCGGGCTGGCAGAGCCGAAAGCAGCAAACAGCCCCGTTCGGAAGCAAAAGAGTTCTCAAAGTTGGGAAGATGTTGCCGTTTCATATATATATTGCACAAGACCTGCCGGCCAGCAAGAGGAATGCAAACCAAAAGCTGCGATTGCGGGTTCACGAAGTTTCCCACGCAATGGCATTTGCAAAGGTTGCAATTGCGGGCTCTTGGCAATTTTCGCGCAATGGCAATTCCTCCCCAGACAGAGGGGTGTAGCCGGGGTCTCAGAAAGGCATGGGTGCAAAATTTGCTGGGGTAATTTATAAGAACAGGTGTTCCTGGGGAATTGAAGAGGGTGGGTGATTTCTCCCTAGGGTGGCCCGAAATTCTGTATAACACAGGGTCATATTTCAGTGTAAAATGCCATATCCTGTTTTGATTCAATACAGACCCTCCGAGTGTCCCTATTTTCAAGCGACACTCCCGGATTTACAGAAACCGTCCCGGTTTCTGATTTGATCTCAGAATGTATCGCTTTTCCTTAAGACATCCCTATTTTCATCGGAGAAATGTTGGGGTGTGTGGAATTATCCAACCCCTTGGCCAGGGAGATAAGTAGCTATACAACCTTCAGAAGACATCTGAAGACAGTCAGTGGCGTAGCGTGGGGGGTGCAGGGGGGGCCGGCCGCACCGGGCGCAACATCTGGGGGTTAGGGTTAGGGGGCGCAAATCCACGGGTTAGGGGGCGCAAATTACTTGCCTTGCCCCGGGTGCTGACAACCCACGCTACGCCACTGAAGACAGTCCTGTATAGGGAAGTTTTTATAATGTTTAATGTTTCCTTATGTTTTAATCTATGTTGGAATCCATCCAGAGTGGCTGGGACAACCCAATCAGATGGGTGGGGCCTAAACAGTAAAATATAACAACAACAACAACAACCAGTGCTTTTTTCTAAACAAAATGTTTAGGGGTACTGTACAGTGGACACTTGCGTTGCGAACATGATCCATGCAGGAGGCATGTTCGCAACCCGCAGCGTTTGCAACCCACAGCACTGCGTCTGCGCATGCACAAGTTGACATTCGGTGCTTCTGCACATGCGCGAGTGCCGAAACCCGGAAGTAACCTGTTCCGGTACTTCTGGGTTCGGCATGGTGCGCAACCCGAAAACACACAACCCGAAGCGTCTGTAACCTGAGGTAGGACTGTACTCTCATTTTGACTCAAGAAAATCACCATTTTATAGTTCAAATCGGGGAAAATGAATACAGCAAATGGACAAAAGTACGAAGATTCACAAAATGTTTAGGTGTATGCGTACCTCTGCATCCCCCCCAGAAAAAAAGGACAGATAAATTATAATAATAATAATAATAATAATAATAATAATAATAATAATAATAATAGACTAGGACATCCCTGTATTATCCCTGTTTTCATCAGATAAATGTTGGAGGATATGTCAATACAGGACAGTTTGTCCTGTTTCTCCATCCCAAGTTAGGTGTCCTATCCCTGTGCATGTGTGAAAGGGTATGTGAAAGGCCATGTATTGCAGTTCTGAGTAGCCAAGCACAGACAGATTGACAGATTTATTTGTACGTCTATGCGCATGTTAGGCTGCAATAGATTGCAATGGATAATAATAATAATAATAATAATAATAATAATAATAATAATAATAATAATTTATCATTTATACCCCGCCCATCTGGCTGGGTTTCCCCAGCCACTCTGGGCAGCTTCCAACAGAACACTAAAATCCAATAACCTATTAAACATTAAAAGCTTCCCTGAACAGTGCTGCCTTCAGATGTCTTCTAAAAGTCTGGTAGTTGTTGTTCTCTTTGACATCTGGTGGGAGGGAGTTCCACAGGGTAGGTGCCACTACTGAGAAGGCCCTCTGCCTGGTTCCCTGTAGCTATGCTTCTCACAGGGAGGGAACCGCCAGAAGGCCCTCGGAGCTGGACCTCAGCATCCGGGCAGAACGATGGGGGTGGAGACGCTCCTTCAGGTATACTGGACCGAGGCCATTTAGGGCTTTCAAGGTCAGCACCAACACTTTGAATTGTGCTCAGAAACGTACTGGGAGCCAGTGTAGGTCTTTCAAGACCGGTGTTATATGGTCTCGGCGGCCGCTCCCAGTCACCAGTCTAGCTGCCGCGTTCTGGATTAGTGGATGGCTCCGAAGTCATTTCAGCACCAGATTTGCTCCCCGCAACACCCAACCACCCCTCCTCCAGTCCTGTAATTTGCCAGAGCAAAGGTGGCCGCCCTGTTTTCACCTAACCCTGACCTGGTCCCCAAATCGAACACCTCGGAGGACGAGCCACAGGTTGAGAGGACCACGTGGAGCAGGCAGGGTCCCCCTGAACATGATGCTGAGGGTTCCCTAGAGGGGTCCTGTGGGTTGATGAAACCTGATGAAGAATCTCAGAGGAGGAGGAAGGGGGACATCTGATAGATTAAAAAATCCCCAGTGACCTGCATAAGATGTTTTGCTATGTTTTCATATGTGCTGTAAGCTGCCCAGAGCAGAAGGGAGAAAATCATAAAATTATAATTATAATGTGAGAACAGGGTGCCAGACTAAAATTATGGAAAGAAGGTTTAAAATTTGCTGCATGCAATGCCCTAAAAGAAAATGTGATGAAAATGGTGTATCGATGGTATATAACACCTGTCAAGTTAGCGAAAATGTATAGAGTCAGTAATAAATGTTGGAAATGTAAACAAAAAGAGGGAACATTTTATCACATATGGTGGGAATGTAAAAAAGGTGAAATGCTTCTGGGAGATGATATATAATGAGATGAAAAAAAATGTTGACATGTACATTCATAAAGAAACCAGAAGCATTTTTACTGGGCATTGTGGGGAGTGACATAAATAGAAAGGAATGCAAGCTCTTTTTATATGCAATAACAGCAGCAAGAATATTCCTGGCCCAAAAATGGAAGCAAGAAGAATTACCGATGATTGAAGAATGGAGGATGAAGTTAATGGACTAGATAAACTAACAGGAAGGATTCGAAACCGGCGGGACCAGAAATTCACGGAAGACTGGAGTCTTCCAGTCTTTACAGACTACTTGAAAAGTATTTGTGAAGATCAGACGACGTTTGTAGGTTTGCAAGAAGTTTTCTGAGGAGTATGATTGGAAGTATTGCAAAAATGGAGAAGGGGAAGGATGATTTGTTCAGAGATGCAAAGGCAATATAAAGTTAAGAAATG